>NC_092151.1:58647566-59254233 GCF_045791955.1 Oncorhynchus clarkii lewisi | reverse complement strand
TCTTGCCCACAATTACACCATGGGAATAGCTGATATAATCCCAGCAGATCTGTGATATACCCTTAGATATGCAGTTAATATAACATGTTACTTTTAGAAAGTCATGGAGGTTAACAAAATACTCAAGACCACCTTAGATTAGGTAGAACTAACGCAGTGACTGATGATGACAAGAAGGATATGATCAGCATTTACAGTGGAAGTCGGAAGTTTACATACACTTTAGCCAAATACATTTAAACTCCGTTTTTCACAATTCCTGACATTTCATCCTAGTAAAAATGACCTGTCTTATGTCAGTTAGGATCACTACTTAATTTTAAGAATATGAAATGTCAGAATAATAGTAGAGAGAATGATATATTTAATATTTTATTTCTTTCATCACATTCCCAGTGGGTCAGAGGTTTACATACACTCAATTAGTGTTGGGTAGCATTACCTTTAAATTGTTTAACTTGGGTGAAACGTTTCGGGAAGCCTTCCACAAGCTTCCCACAATAAGTTGGGTGAATTTTGGCCCATTCCTCCTGACAGAGCTGGTCTAACTGAGTCAGGTTTGTAGGCCTCCTTGCTCGCACACGCTTTTTCAGTTCTGTCCACAAATGTTCTATAGGATTGAGGTCAGGGCTTTGTGATGGCCACTCCAATACCTTGATTTTGTTGTCCTTAAAGCCATTTTGCCACAACTTTGGAAGTATGCTTGGGGTCATTGTGCATTTGGATGACCCATTTGCGAACAAGCTTTAACTTCCTGATTGATGTCTTGAGATGTTGCTTCAATATATCCACGTAATCTTCCGTCCTCATGATGCCATCTATTTTGTGAAGTGCACCAGTCCCTCCTGCAGCAAAGCACCCCCACAAGATGATGTTGCCACCCCCGTGCTTCATGGTTGGGATGGTGTTCTTCGGCTTGCAAGCCTCCTCCTTTTTCCTCCAAACCTCCAATTGACTCAAATGATGTCAATTAGCCTATCAGAATCTTGCTGTTTAAAGGCACTGTCAACTTAGTGTATGTAACTTCTGACCCACTGGAATTGTGATACAGCGAATTATAAGTGAAATAATCTGTCTGAAAACAATTGTTGGAAAAATGACTTGTGTCATGCACAAAGTAGATGTCCTAACCGACTTGCCAAAACTATAGTTTGTTAACAGTAAATTCCAACTTCAACTGTAGGTTGAATGTGCACAAACAGTATCTAGCCCAGGGGTGTCAAACTCATTCCTTGGAGGACCTAGTGTATGCTGGTTTTTGGTTTTTCCTTTCAATTAAGACCTAGACAACCAGAGGCGAGTTCCTTACTAATCAGTGACCTTAATTCATCATTCGAGTCCAAGGGAGGAGCGAAAACCCGCTGACACTCGGCCCCCTGTGGAATGAGTTTGACACGTGATCTAGCCTATACAGATATTCACTGCCGATTACATACAGCAGCTACATTATTCATATTTGAGGTATGCATTGGTGGAGGCTCCTCAGAGGAGGAAGGGGAGGACTATCCTCCTCAGTGAATTTCATAAAAATAAGAAGTGAAACATTAAAGAAGTTATAATTTTTCGATAAAACTATACTAAATATATTCACGTCACCAAATAATTGATTAAAACAGTGTTTTACAATGAACAGTAGCCTCAACATAGATCATTGAGTTTCCGTCCTCCTCTGGGTACATTGACTTAAATACAAAGCCTCAAGAAGGCTCATGGTTCTCACCCCCTTCCATTGACTTACACAGTAATTATGACAACTTCCGGAGGACATCCTCCAACATATCTGAGATCTTGCAGCATGAACTGACATTTTGTCCACACAATCAAAGGAGCAGAAAATGAATCTAGTACTGAAAGCATAAGCTACAACTAGCTAGCACTGCAGTGCCTAAAATGTAGTTGACTCAAAGAGAGAGAAAGACAATAGTTTAACAGTATTGAACAAATACATTTCTTTAAAAATAAAGGATAATCATGAGAGACAGAGAGAGAAAGAGAGCCAGCTATCTTCCATAGTTTTTTTTATTTTTCACTTACTTAGCTAGCTAATTCAGCTAGCTAGTTTGGCCTACTCAAACACCCGGCTCAAACAGAGAGGGACGCTATGTTAGCTAGCTGGCTATGACTATCCATCACTGGAACTCTTCCATGTCAAGGTTCGCTTTCAGTTTTATTCATTTATTGCCACCGGGGCCTGCCGGTGTAACTGCTAAGCTGCTTGCTGACTGTACGCTGTACTGCATGATTGTAGAGGATTTACTAATGTGTTAGTTCTATTAGCTATGTTGACTATTACGTTAGCTAGCAATATGGTGCCAACGATGTAGGCTGTGTGTAGCGGTTAGCAGATATACGATATGGAGGGTTGACTTGGAAAGACTCTGGATATGTTGCATAGGTTTTAAATAAGGACCTTAACCTACTGCATTCCCTAAAACTGCATCCAAACAGGACCATTTCTGTTATTGGTCACCACATCTTCTAATAAGAGAAACTCTATTACTGCAGTGCTTTTAGTGTGTGGGCTGTGTTGGTGATGGTATTGACTTTTGCAGACACTCAAGAATGCCTTCCTTTCTCTTCTGTCGATCAATGTCAGATAAGCATGCACACTGCTTCTTATATCACTGACAGACACATGCAGACACCATGGTGTAATCAGCAACAGGACATATACCACACACACACACACACACAGTCCAATAGTGCTTTGTTTGTCTTGTTTACTTGCACATGGTGACTCACCTGGGAAGTGTGGAAACCTTGAATGGAATCCTATTTTGATGCAGCCCTATCAATCTCAGACATCACACAGATTAGATCTCATTATTTTAGGCTGTCCGAGGCTCTTGTTCTACTGGTATGATCTCAGTCAGCAGATAATGTTCTGAGAACCATATGTTTCTTAGAGTGCGGTGAGAGTGCGGTTATTTTGCATAGAACCATCCAACAACTTCTGCGGTAATTTCAGTGCAAATACACATTGTGCAGGGGTATTTGGGGATGGTAAATCAGAATTTCCCAATTGATCGCTGATATTTCTGCCCTGCGAGAATACGACCAACGGAGGGTCCAGAAACACATTACTGATACCATCATCGGATCTTAGAATGTGCCAATGTTTGTGAATGATTCTCTTAACTTTGAATAGCGGGTAGTAAGTACGCAAGAATGCTTCTTTTTGTGAGTCTATCCTTTGACTCAGTTGTCAATTGCATAAAACACTTTTTTCAAAACACTACACACAATTCTCTACCTAAAACACAAAACTCGAACAGGAAGTGACTTGCTTTCCTTTTCCAAACACAACCAATCAAAATGCTACACTTATTCACTAGGTCACACACACACTCCTCACATGTGCAAAAACTAATAGCTTAACTGATCACTAACCAATCACTGCTTTACTGTAGTATAGGCCTATAAATAGGTCATAGGTCAGATTACCTGTTTTGAACAATGGATGCCAACAATGGACAGAGAGCAAGAGGAGTAGGAGGGAGAGGAAGATGAAGAAGAGGACGAGGGCAAAGAAGAGAAGGAAGGAGAGCCATCTCTGATGAGATTAGGGCAACACTTGTTGATCATGTGATCAACCACGGTTTGACCATGAGAGAGGCTGGACTGAGAGTCCAGCCCAACTTGAGTCGATTTACAGTGGCGTCCATAATTCGAACCTTCAGAAATGAGAACAGGCATGCAACTATCTAATGACTATTTTAGCATTACAGTAATGTACTGTAAAACATGTATGACTGCATAGTATTGCATAAACATTTGTAACTCTAAGCCATCCATTTACTGCACTGCATTGAATGAATGAGGTTGGTTATCATGCTGTACTAAAAAAAATTGTACATTGTTTACAGTTCCTGTGCTGAACACATACTGTGTTTGAATTCTGTACAGAGTGGAAAGGCAAAGACATCATGGAGGACGAGGATGCTTGTTTACAGATGTACAAGAGACTGCAATTATAAATATGGTTTCGGCCAACAATGCAATTAGGATTCGAGAGATAAGAGAGCATATCTTGAATAATGACACCATATTTAATAACATCAATGCTGTAAGCCTGTCGACCATACAACGCAGCCTCCAACGGCACCGAGTGACAATGAAACATCTTTACAATGTGCCATTTGAGAGAAACTCTGACAGAGTCAAGAATATGCGACATGACTTTGTAGAGGTATGTATGCAACACTACTTCCAGTACTTCAGACATACCATATTTACTCATCTGTATATCATTTTGTCTGTTACAGAGAGTATTGGAGCTGGATGCCCATGTAATTTGCCATAAATGTATTTATGTGGATGAGGTTGGCTTCAACCTCATCAAAGCCAGGCGCCGGGGAAGAAATGTAATAGGACAGAGGGCAATTACCAATGTCCCCGGACAGCGTGGGGGTAATATAACTATGTGTGCTGCCATCACTCAAAACGGGGTCCTCCATCATAATGCCACACTGGATCCGTACAACACCGGCCATATACGGGATGCAATTTACACAATGCTTGTCCCTGATCCAGATCAGGAGCCTGCTAGATTTGTGGTTTTATGGGACAATGTTAGTTTTCACCAGGCTGTTCTGGTCCAAAACTGGTTTGCCACCCATCTACAATTTGTAGTTTTGTACCTACCCCCAAGGTCACCTTTTCTAAATCCCATAGAGGAATTCTTCTCAGCCTGGCACTGGAAAGTGTATGATCGCCAACCCTATGCCCGCATGCCGCTTCTCCAGGCAATGGAGGACGCATGTGGGGACATAGAGGTTGCCTCTGTCCAAGGTTGGATATGCCATGCTAGGAGATACTTCACTCGATGTTTGGCAAGAGAAAACGTATATTGTGATGTGGACAAAGTATTGTGGCCAGACCCAGGCCGGAGAAGAGATGAAGCGTAGCTTAGCACTGGTGACTGCCCCACCCCACCAATTTCTGGACTGCCCCCCCGGGAACCCACACACACAATTGTGTTCTTTACTGTATTCTAAAGAAAATACTTTTGGTTTACATATGTTTATGGTTGTGTTGTATGCTACTGTATACAACGGTAATGTTTGGCCTAATAAATATTTTCTGTTTCTACATTGCATTGGTGTTTACAGTGTACTCGTTACCCCTCTCAGCAGATTACTTTCACTGTAGAACATTGTATTGAAATGTAGATATAAGCCTATGAAAGACCAAAGAGCTTTAGATTTAGAACAACAGTGTTTATATCCAAAAATGTACTATTATGAAAGCAGTGTTTGCCATTTGATGGGGGGCCTGAGTCTGGCCACGATACTTCGTCCACATCACAAGGTTTTCTCTTGCCAAACATCGAGGGAAGAATCTCCTAGCATGGCGTATCCAACCTTGGACAGAGGCAACCTCTATGTCCCCACATAGACCATATTTATAATTGCAGTCTCTTGTACATCTGTAAACAAGCGTCCTCGTCCTCCATGATGTCTTTGCCTTTCCACTCTGTACAGAATTCAAACACAGTATGTGTTCAGCATAGGAACTGTAAACAATGTACAAAAAAATGTAGTACAGCATGATAACCAACCTTGTTCTTTCAATGCAGTGCAGTAAATGGATGGCTTAGAGTTACAAATGTTTATGCAATACTATGAAGTCATACGTATTTTACAGTACATTACTGTAATGCTAAAATAGTCTTTAGATAGTTGCATACCTGTTCTCATTTCTGAAGGTTCGAATTATGGACGCCACTGTAAATCGATTCAAATTGGGCTGGACTCTCAGTCCAGCCTCTCTCATGGTCAAACCGTGGTTGATCACATGATCAACAAATTTTGCCCCAATCTCATTAGAGATGCCTCTCCTTCCTTCTCTTCTTTGCCCTCGTCCTCTTCCTCTCCCTCCTACTCCTCTTGCTCTCTGTCCATTGTTGGCATCCATTGTTCAAAACAGGTAATCTGACCTTTGACCTATTTATAGGTCTATACTA
This sequence comes from Oncorhynchus clarkii lewisi, assembly GCF_045791955.1. Taxonomy (NCBI): domain Eukaryota; kingdom Metazoa; phylum Chordata; class Actinopteri; order Salmoniformes; family Salmonidae; genus Oncorhynchus; species Oncorhynchus clarkii. The sequence continues at coordinate 59,248,268 of NC_092151.1, read as the reverse complement.
CAGTAAAGCAGTGATTGGTTAGTGATCAGTTAAGCTATTGGTGTTTGCACATGTGAGGAGTGTGTGTGTGACCTGGTGAATAAGTGTTGCATTTTGATTGGTTGTGTTTGGAAAAGGAAAGCAAGTCACTTCCTGTTCGATTTTTGTGTTTTAGGTAGAGAATTGTGTGTAGTGTTTTGAAAAAAGTGTTTTATGCAATTGACAACTGAGTCAAAGGCTGAGAAATAGCTTATGGTTTTGGATATTTGGTGTGTAGTTTAGCACTTTGAGTGAGAGGTTTCAAAAATCGTGTGACATGAAAAGATTTTGTGTGTAAGCAGTTGGAAAAAACTGTAAATGCCATTCAGTTAATTTTTTATTAAGGAAGTTTTTCAAAAACTTCCAAATAACCTAGCATTTTTAAGGAACCAGAGTAAAATGTTCTCAGAGCCTCCCTACTATCTAAAAATAAACATTCTCAGAACAGGTGAAATTTTCACTTCTGTCCTCAGGACGTTTAAAAAAAAAAGTTCAATTTTACCAGCTAGGAAACTTTTGGCTTCATTCACACAACCAATGTGAAAAGAAAAGCTGGCATAATCCTCTCACAAGACTAGTGGCTCAATGAGTGATGATCCTAGTCCAAACCTGATGGAAGACTTAGACAAGAAACAACACATGTACATCTAGAACATCAAGTACTTTGGAATTAATTATTCTCTCTGATAGAGCTGTAAAAGTATGAAGCAAAAATTCAACCTCCTACACACGAACACCACAAGGCCTCAGTTGTGTAAGCCTAGAACTGGACATTGCAGGAGAAACTGCATGTTGAGCTTCCCTTAAAACCGGCGAATGGTGAGAGGTGCATTGAAAACAACCTCAGAAAAATGTTTGTTTTCCTAGAGGTGACCACTGCAGAGCTATGAGGTTGAGTTGTGAGTTGGGTCCTGTTGGCTCTACAACACACTGGCTCTTTGTGAGGAGTGAGGAACTTCAAAAGACAACAGACCCCGGTGAGACGCATTCCACGTATGTTTAATTTTCCCTGCAAATAATCAGCCGGTCCAAAAGGAAGCACGGAACAGGGGAACTGTGTAGCTTCCACATGGATGCTGCTGCTACATGCCAGGGGTTATGGGGTACTACTGGGGTACGGTTACCGCCTTCTAAAGCCACAATATCACCTGGAACCAGTCAGAAGAAACCAAACTCCCCATCAACGACTTGGTCTCTTTCAACCGGACAATCATAATATTATTCCTCCAACGTTTGCTAATAATGTCCATTAGGACGATATTCAACCTGTTTCTGATGTACAGTGTGTCTTGTTCCCAGTCAAAGAGCAGAATACCTTGGCCAATTTCCTGGAATAAAGGAAATAATCTTGAATTTGGCCGTTTTGGAGTTTGATGAGGTGACCGTTCAAGTTGTGAGAGTTATGTATTGGAAATGTTAAAGCATTCACACAGACATTACTCCAGAGTATACACTGAGTGTACAAAACATTAGGATATTGAGCTGCACCCCCTTTTACCCTCAGAACAGCCTCAATTTGTCAGGTTAAGGACTCTACAAGGTGTTGAAAGTGTTCCACAGGGATTCTGGCCCATGTTGACTCCAATGCTTCCCACGATTGTGTCAAGTGGTCTGGATGTCATTTGGGTGGTGGACCATCCTTGATACACACAGGAAACCGTTGAGCGTGAAAAACCCAGCAGCACTGCAGTTCTTTACAGACTCAAAACAGTGCGCCTGGCACCCACTACCATACCCCGTTCAAAGGCACACAAGTCTTTTGACCTTCCCATTCACCCTCTGAATGGTACACCTACACAATCCATGTCTCAACTGTCTCAAGGCTTAAAAATCCTTCTTTAACCTGTGTCCTCTTCAATGATTGAAGTGGATTTAACAAGTGACATCAATAAGGAATCATCACTGTCACCTGGATTCACTTGGCCAGTCTGTCATGGAAAGAGCAGGTGTTCCTAATGTTTTGTACACCCAGTCTATTCCCACAAGGTGCAAATGTTTTTATTTTATTGATCAGGTCACAGTTGCCCAGAGTGACAGTGGTGTTCTACACACTGATAACGCTATGTTAAGAGCACTACAGGCTTTTCTTTAGTCTGCATATCTGGTGTACTTGTGGGTTGGTTGTTAGCATATGTGTTTGTGTTGTCATGAAGTTATTTGTCCTCCATAACTGTCATCACTTTACTATGACCTTCTCCTACTGTAAACAACCAAGACACGTTGTCATGTAAGGTGAATGTCAACTAGTTCACCACTGACATTACACTCTCAGATAAATGGGTACCAAAAAGGTTCTATGGCCATCCCCATAGGAGAACCCATCTGGGTTCCATGTAAAACCCTCTGTGGAAAACTTGGAACCAAAAGGTTTCGACATGGAACCAAAAACGGTTCTTTAAAGGGTTCTCCTATGGCAGTGTTTCCCAACCCTGGTCCTCGAGTATCCCTAACAGTACATCGTTTTGTTGTAGCCCTTGACAAACACACCTCATTCAACTCATTAAGGGCTTGATGATTAGTTGACAAGTTGAATCAGGTGTGCTTGTCCAGGGTTACAATAAAAACGATGTACTGTTTGGGATACCCGAGGACCAGGGTTGGTAAACACTGCCATAGGAGAGCCCTTTAAAGAACCGTTTTTGGTTCCATGTAGAACCCTTTTGGTTCCAGGTATAACCCAGACGGGTTCTACTTGGAACCAGAAATGGTTCTCCTATGGGGCCAGCGGAAGAAACCCTTTAGAGTGAAACGTCAGGTAAAGTTCTACAACAATGAAGACAAACATATTTTATTTAGAAAGTCAGACAACTCTCCTCATAATTAACAATGACATGCACCATCTGTCAATTGGCTAGAACATGAGAGTAAAAAGAGTGAAGGGGAAAAGATTCCATATCAAGCAAAGATCTTCTACTAAAGAGTGCATGCGAAGGTTACACTCATCCGTATCTGTTTTGATCTTCCTAAACGGCTGCACTTTGTGTACAGAACGTTTACACTGGTAATAAATTCAAGCTAAACATGAGGTAAATAAAATGACAGGACATTCATCAGTGAAAGTGATTATTATCTGAAGAGGAGTGACTGCCAAATAGAAACTTGCCTCATTGTCAATTTCACTTGGAACTAGCCCAGCAGCACCACAAGAACAGCAGAGATATGAAGCAACAGCAGTGAACCACTGAAATGCCACCTACCTGATCCAAAAATACCAGATAAAGTAGCAGTAGGTTGGGCAGTGGAGATTCTGCTCTGCCAACTTTCTGCCAAGATGTCTGTCTGCCCACCTACTCTAACTACTAGCACGCTTACTTGTCTGCCTGCCTACATGTCTGTCTGTCTGTCTGTCTGTCTGTCTGTCTGTCTGTCTGTCTGTCTGTCTGTCTGTCTGTCTGTCTGCCTGCAACCCCTGGTGGTCAGACTGTAGGAGGGGAGATTAAGCAAGAGAGACACCATAGGGGGCAGAAAGAGGGGAAAGAGGCATGGGAAGGTCCTAAAACCATGGGAGCAGACAGGGATCAGCTGAACACTGTCTAGACTGAGGTACCTGCATTCCTCCTGGAGAGACTCCGAGATTCCAACCAGCTTAGGGCCAATCTTGAGCAAGAAACGTGGGCACTGTGAAGTTAGTGCATACCGAAACATAGACCTGCATCTCTCTTTCTGCGTCTCTCTGCCTCTCTCTTCCCCCCCTTTCCACCCCTCTTTTTCTGCCCCCCCTCCGTCTTTTTCTCTCTCTCCTCCCTCCCTCTCCGCCCCCCCCCCCCCCTTCACTGGTTGTGTTTTAATGGTTGGTCTGGCCATAAGATAACAAGCAGTTGGTGCTGAGGGCCTGTCTTGTTGTATTTATGCCTTGGCCAAAAACACCCCCTCCTCAGCTTTAACCCCTTCCTCGACAAACGCACCAAGGCAGCACATTACACACGCAGCCAGGCCCCCAATCATGGAATTATACTATCCACCCAAAACATGTCATTTTAGCTTGGCAACTAACCGTTGAGCTGCTGACTGACTGTAATTTAGTACATTTACACACACAGCAGCACACAGGAGTACACACATACATGCATGCACACGCACACAATGCCTCTGGTGTCCTATTGACTCAGAGGCCCTCTGCGTTATCTGAACCCCCCATGAAGACAGTCTCATTAGGTCGATTGTTATGACAAACAAATGCAAAATAAAACATTTGATTTTGACACTTCACAGCATCCTGTCCATCTTTCCGTCCTTTGAACACACAAAGAATTCTACAGAGAGAGCCACTGTACAGAGAGTGTCGTCTGGAGGTATCATTAGGCTTTCAGTCATTTTACTGTAAAGCTTTAATGGACCTCAAACTATTATCCTCCCTAGTCAGTCACATGAGTATTCATGGCTATAGTTACTGTAACCGTCTATCCAGTTGTGTTTGCTGCAGAGAAGCAAGTTATTATTAGCCCAAATGTAATTACTCCAAATGTCTATGGATAATAGAAATGTACATTTTTAAACCACAATAAGAATGTGATTAATATGAGCGCCTGATTCAAATGGACAGTTCATGTGAGGTACTGTTGCAGGTACTACTGGTACTATGGCATCGTCCAGGTTCAGCACAGCAGTGCAGACTGAATCACTGACTGGTCTCGGAGTTGGCCTCTGCTGTGGAATCTCCTCTGTTTTTCTCTGTAATATAATAACTATTCATCTCTCTTAGACAAAGTCTTGCCAGGGACTTTTCACAAAGATTCATAGCTTTTTTGATTAGTATAACATGATTCTAAGAATTTCCCCAATCTAAACTTTGCGTCAGATGAATTTGCTCCAGTCCTCCCTCCCTCTGTCTCTCCCTGGAGGGTAAAACGTCAGCGAAATGATTTGCAGAGATACCAATCATAACAAAATATACAAGGCTAATAGAAAAGTGACAAAGTCAATATATTACAGAATGACCCTGGTGATGAGAACATGATGGGGGTCAATAAGAAAGATTGACTGCAACATAAATCATTATGCTTTGAACAAGATGAAATAGCTTTCTGATGCAGGGATGAATTCCAACTGACTCGTGGCCTTTTTATGAACGTATAGATTTTATCGTATGGCAAAGTTATCACATGATAAATTGTTAGATGATTAGTTTTAAACCATTGCTATGTCGTGTGTTTGCATTCAATCATGGAGTTGAAATGGGTTCAGGGTAGCTTGCATGTCCTGTGAGAATCAGTGTTGTCACAAAACACCTTTACATACAAAAACCTCTAATCTACTCCCTTTTTGACCACTATTCAATAATCAATCAGTCTGGTCATTCATCTGTATGAGCACTGAAGCTTTGATTCTAGCCCAGTCATTATTACCCAGACCTGCATGCCTTTCCAGCATAAACGGTGAGTTCTTCTCTCTCTCTCTCTGGCTGTGAGTGAATGTGAATCGGTGCAGCCCCCTGGTTGCTCTGTCATTGTCATGTAGGCTGCAGATGGAGCAGGGCTTTGATTCCCCCTGATAAACATTCCTGGCCAAACAATGGTTGTGTTTGTTTAGCCTCAAACAAACACCTGAGACAGGTACACTGTGGGGGTCCACCAAGGTGGCCTTTGACGCCTCCTGTCTCCCGTCTCTCACTGCCTCATTAGGGGAACAGGAACCAGTGCCCCTGAAAGGCTCCTTAACAGGGCCCCCATGACCCCTGCGGCAACCAGCACAATAGACTACATAATGAGGGATTGGGGAGAGTGTATGAGAATTTGGCGATGGTGGTGTGTGCGTGTGTGTGTGTGTGTGTGCCTCCCCCCAGGTGAGCAGTAGTGAGAGGACGTCTCCTCTCCTAAGTCCTGCTGAGAACACAGCCACTGCTCCTTAATGCTAATGCCTGCACAATTACAAAACACACACACACACGCGCAACACACCAATGAGAGTTAAGACAATGCGGTTGGTCCAGACTCCTGTGTGTAAATCGGAGATGCAATAGAGAGAAGGGGGTTATTACTCATATTGCACAAACCCCGTGACAGAAAGACAGACAGAGCTCAGGCAGTGAATGAGTCAACACACGCCAGTACTTTCTCAGTAGCAATAACAAAACAAAATACCTCACATTCACAGCTGTTCAAAATAAAAAACTAACAGCTGACAAAGTTTGTCAAAGCCAACTATCTAATGCATATACTCAGTATGGATATTGTTTGGCTATATTATGTATACCTTTAGAAACATCTTTTACAAATGAGGCGATTGCATATTATCAGTTTAGAGGGGACAACGGGCATCTAAAATACTTGAACTAGCTTCCCAAGTGTCATTCTGATCCGTTAGATAAATTAGTGAGTCCATAATGACCTGTCGATACTCGAATGAGATCTGATGAGACAGATTAATTATACAACATCCATCATCGTTGGTATGTTTTTCACACCTCTGCGCTACTTGTCACTTTCACTCAGGTGGATTTCACACCTCCTACACCCTCCCAGTCTCAAAGCCCCTGAACGGCTCAGGTCGCGTCTGATTAAGGGTTTGGTTCAAGCCGTAGCGATGAAGTTCCGCGCTATAGAACGATTTTAACTTAAAGGCAATGTTCCCGCGTATAGCGTACATAGCCCATTTATTACGTAGAATAAAAGCATACAGTGCTTTCGGAAAGTATTCAGACCTCTTGACTTTTGACACATTTTGTTACGATACAGCCTTATTTCAAAATATATTAAATTACACATTTTTTTCTCATCAATCTACACACAATAACCCATAATGACAAAGTGAAAACAGTAAAAAAAAAAATATATACAGTGCCTTGCGAAAGTATTCGGCCCCCTTGAACTTTGCGACCTTTTGCCACATTTCAGGCTTCAAATATAAAGATATAAAACTGTATTTTTTTGTGAAGAATCAACAACAAGTGAGACACAATCATGAAGTGGAACGACATTTATTGGATATTTCAAACTTTTTTAACAAATCAAAAACTGAAAAATTGGGCGTGCAAAGTTATTCAGCCCCTTTACTTTCAGTGCAGCAAACTCTCTCCAGAAGTTCAGTGAGGATCTCTGAATGATCCAATGTTGACCTAAATGACTAATGATGATAAATACAATCCACCTGTGTGTAATCAAGTCTCCGTATAAATGCACCTGCACTGTGATAGTCTCAGAGGTCCGTTAAAAGCGCAGAGAGCATCATGAAGAACGAGGAACACACCAGGCAGGTCCGAGATACTGTTGTGAAGAAGTTTAAAGCCGGATTTGGATACAAAAAGATTTCCCAAGCTTTAAACATCCCAAGGAGCACTGTGCAAGCGATAATATTGAAATGGAAGGAGTATCAGACCACTGCAAATCTACCAAGACCTGGCCCTCCCTCTAAACTTTCAGCTCATACAAGGAGAAGACTGATCAGAGATATAGCCAAGAGGCCCATGATCACTCTGGATGAACTGCAGAGATCTACAGCTGAGGTGGGAGACTCTGTCCATAGGACAACAATCAGTCGTATATTGCACAAATCTGGCCTTTATGGAAGAGTGGCAAGAAGAAAGCCATTTCTTAAAGATATCCATAAAAACTGTTGTTTAAAGTTTGCCACAAGCCACCTGGGAGACACACCAAACATGTGGAAGAAGGTGCTCTGGTCAGATGAAACCAAAATTGAACTTTTTGGCAACAATGCAAAACGTTATGTTTGGCGTAAAAGCAACACAGCTGAACACACCATCCCCACTGTCAAACATGGTGGTGGCAGCATCATGGTTTGGGCCTGCTTTTCTTCAGCAGGGACAGGGAAGATGGTTAAAATTGATGGGAAGATGCATGGAGCCAAATACAGGACCATTCTGGAAGAAAACCTGATGGAGTCTGCAAAAGACCTGGGACTGGGACGGAGATTTGTCTTCCAACAAGACAATGATCCAAAACATAAAGCAAAATCTACAATGGAATGGTTCAAAAATAAACATATCCAGGTGTTAGAATGGCCAAGTCAAAGTCCAGACCTGAATCCAATCGAGAATCTGTGGAAAGAACTGAAAACTGCTGTTCACAAATGCTCTCCATCCAACCTCACTGAGCTCGAGCTGTTTTGCAAGGAGGAATGGGAAAAAATTTCAGTCTCTCGATGTGCAAAACTGATAGAGACATACCCCAAGCGACTTACAGCTGTAATCGCAGCAAAAGGTGGCGCTACAAAGTATTAACTTAAGGGGGCTGAATAATTTTGCACGCCCAATTTTTCAGTTTTTGATTTGTTAAAAAAGTTTGAAATATCCAATAAATGTCGTTCCACTTCATGATTGTGTCCCACTTGTTGTTGATTCTTCACAAAAAATACAGTTTTATATCTTTATGTTTGAAACCTGAAATGTGGCATAAGGTCGCAAAGTTCAAGGGGGCCGAATACTTTCGCAAGGGACACTCCACATTTTCCTGCAGGCAGGGGACTCGTCAGCTAAATCGCGTGTCTGACAAAGTGTCCTGATTGTGTGAAAGGAAAGGAGACAGACAAGTAGTCTGTGATTAATAGCTTTTGAAGAACAAGCCTGACCTGAATGGCCTGGTCCATCTGAAGAGATGTGCTGTACTCTACAGTACCTGACCTGAGACTGAAGAGACGGGTTGTGACTCAGAAGTGGCTATCGTTTTTTTCCAGGCATTGACAGGTGTGCAAATTAATCTGGTGACTTTTTCTGAGCGGCTTATAAAGTTAGCAAGGTTGTAAAAAGTTGATTCTGATGAAGAAGACAAAACGGTGTATTTGTTGGCCTGGAATAGATTAGCAACATAAAGGAAACTGTAGGCCACTGTTACTGTTTATTATCTATCCTGTTGCCTACTAACTTTATCCCTACCTACAAACATATTTTCCTCGATATCTTCGTACCCCTGCACATATAATCGGTACTGGTACCCTGGGTATATATATATATATCTTTACTCGTTGTGGATTTATTATTCTTATTACAACTGTTCTATTACTTCTCTCTGCATTGTTGGAACGGGCCCATAAGTAAGCATTTCACTGTTAGTCCAAACCTGTTGTTTACAAAGCATGTGAAAAATACTATTTGATTCGTCACATGAAATAACAGGACAAAAAGAGTCTGGTAACTATGTTTCTAGGGTAATGAATGTGCATATATTTTCAAATGAAAACACATATCTGGGGATGTATCTTGCAAAAGCTACAGAAATGAATTACACTGAGCATGAGAATGAAATATTTTGATCCCAACTACTCACGCACCCACACACGCACAATAACACACACTTGGCATCCCTCTGCTGCACTTGGCTGAGGTATCTGGGCTCTAATTGGCGGCGTATGAGGCGTGTCCACTGCGTGAGCACAGAGGACAGCTCAGCTGGGAAATATTCTCAGTTCGATGTGATCGTGCCGTTCCACGCTCTGTCCTCTGAAGCCTGAATCCGCCTCTGTCTTGACATGACAGCGGTCTGGGGAGAGACAAAGGCGCCTGTCACGATAAACACATCTTTTAGTATCGGCACCGCTGCCTAAAGCACTGAAAGCAAGGGCACCACACCTCGCATCAAAGCTGCAACTGAGAGACTGAAAAACAGCTTCTACAGTATCTCAAGGCCATCAGGCTGCTAAATAGCCATCACTAGCTGGCCTCCGCCCAGTACCCTTCCCTTCCCTAAATTTAGTCACGGTTACTAGCCGGCTATACCACCCGGTTACTCTACCATGCACCTTAGAGGCTGCTGCACTATGCACAAAGACAGGGAACACTGGTCACTTTAATAATGAAACAATGGTCACTTCATTAATGTTTACATATGTCACGCCCTGACCTGAGAGAGCCTTTTTATGTCTCTATTTTGGTTTGGTCAGGGTGTGATTTGGGTGGGCATTCTATGTTCTGTATTCTATGTTCTATAGTTCTATGTTTTGGCCGGTTATGGTCCTCAATCAGGGACAGCTGTCTATCGTTGTCTCTGATTGGGAATCATACTTAGGCAGCCTTTCCCCTTTGTTATTTGTGGGACGTTATCTTTGTTAGTGGCACTATAGCCCTCGTAAGCTTCACGGTCGTTTTGTTGGCGACATTCATTCAAATGAAAAGCAAATGTACGCTCACCACGCTGCACCTTGGTCTCCTTCCAACGACGGCCGTGAGAGAACTTCCCATCACCAAAGCACCAAGCAGCATGGCCAGGAGAGGCAGCCCCAAAAACATTTGAGGGGGGCACACAGGACGGTCGGCGGAGCCGAGGATGGAACCAGAGCCAGTCGGGGTGAACTTGGAGGGGAGCGAAGCGGAGACAGTGAAGGAGTTGATGGGGAGATTGGAGGGGAGCGCTATGAGAGAGCTGCTGTGTTGGTGCATGAGGCACGTGTCCTCGGTTTGATGTCACCTGAGTCAGCTCTCCATAATCGTCCTGAGGTGCGTGCTAGCCGTCTGGTGAAGACTGTGCCAGCCCCACACACCAGGCTTCCTGTGCGCCTCCCCAGACCTGCACGTCTTGTGCCAGCTCGGCGCTCCAGACCTCCAGTGCGCCTCCACAGCCCGGTGAGTCCTGCGCCGGCTCTACGCACGGTTTCCCCAGTTCACCAGGAGAACCCAGTGTGGCATGTTCCAGCTGTGGTTCCCACATATGCTGAGCACTTGTTGGCTGCTTTTTCTTCACTTTGCAGTCCAAGTCATCCCAATCCATCTCAAATGGGTTGAGGTCGGGTGATTGTGGAGGCCAAGTCATCTGGTGCAGCTTTCCATCACTCTCCTTCTTGGTCAATTGCCCTTTCACAGCTTGGAGGTGTGTTGGGTCATTGGGGGGAACCTTCCAGAAGGACAACCATCTCTGCAGCACTCTACCAATCAATCCTTTACGGTAGAGTGGCCAGACAGAAGCCACTCCTCAGTAAAAGGCACATGACAGCCTGCTTGGAGTTTACCAAAAGGCAGACTAAAGACTCTTGGTCTGACGAAACCAAGATTGAACTCTTTGGCCTGAATTCCAAGCGTCACGTCTAGAGGAAACATAGAACCACCCCCACGATGAAGCATGGTGGTGGCAGCTTCATGTTGTGAGGGGTGGTTTTCAGCGGCAGGGACTGGGAGACCAGTCAGGATCGAGTGGAAGATGAAAACCTGATCCAGAGCAATCAGGACCTCAGACTGGGGCGAAGGTTCACCTTAAAAACAGGACAACGACCCTAAGCACACAGCCAAGATAATGCAGGAGTGGCTTCAGGACACGTCTCTGAATGTCCTTGAGTGGCCCAGCCAGAGCCCGGACTTGAACCTGATCGAACATCTCTGGAGAGACCTGAAAATAGTTGTGCTGCGACACTCCCCATCCAACCTGACAGAGCTGGAGAGGATCTGCAGAGAAGAGTGGGAGAAACTCCCCAGTTACAGGTGTGCCAAGCTTGTAGCGTCATACCCAAGAAGACTCAATGCTGTAATTGCTGCCAAAGGTGCTTCAACAAAGTACTGAGTAAAGGGTCTGAATACTTATGTAAATGTGACATTTCATTTTTTTATTTATAAATCTGCAAAAATGTCAAAAAACTGTTTTTGCTGTGTCAGTATGGGGTACTGTGTGTAGATTTATGAGGGATTTTTTTTTTAAATCAATATTATGATAAGGCTATAACCTAGCAAATTGTGGAATAAGTCAAGGGGTCTGAATACTTTCCGAAGGCACTGTATAAATATATATACTCCAAACTCCGACATTGCTCTGTAATGGCCGTTGTTGGTGGAAGAAGGAGAGGACCAATGCGCAGCGTGGTAAGTGTCCATATTGATCATTTATTATCACGAGAACACTAAACAAAATAACAAAGGCGAATGAACGAAACGAAACAGTCCTGTCTGGTGTAGACACAAAACAGAAAACAAGCACCCACAACTCAAAAGTGAAACCAGGCTACCTAAGTATGTATCTCAATCAGGGACAACGATTGACAGCTGCCTCTGATTGAGAACCATACCAGGCCAAACACAGAAATCCCAAATCATAGAAAAAAGAACATAGACAACCCACCCAACTCGTGCCCTGACCATACTTAAAACCAAGACATAACAAAAGAACTAAGGTCAGAACGTGACATGCTCTTCTTAATATATTTCTAAATAACATTATTTTACTTTTAGTTGTGTGTGTATTGATTAGCTATTACTGCACTGTTGGAGCTAAGAAAACACGCATTTTGCTACAACCGCAATAACATCTGCTAGATATGTGTATCTGACCAATACAATTTGATTTGCTTTGTTTTGACCTACAAGATTGTCTCTCATGTCTGCCAAGCAGTAAACTGGAGAGCAGATGGAGTTCCTTCATCCAGGTTTAATAATTGAGGAATGGTATGTAATTTTGAGGATTGGACTACATGTCCTGCGTTGAAGTGTCCAAGGCATATAGAAAAAAGACACATGTAACCTTTAATGTACTTTTTCATTTCAAGAACAACTTCGTAGTTCTATTCAAAGCGAAAGATGACAGTTCGTATAAGGCTTCTTGAGTAAACAAAACCACAGTTATGTACCAAAGGGCTGCTTCTCCAAGAAATCACTAGCAGGTCAAAGACACTTTTCTCCTACAGGAATTCCACTGAGCCTCCAGAGAAAAAGGGAAAAACACTCCTTTCTGGCTGTGTGCTTGGTGTTACAGAGCAGTGTGCCAGAGGGGCTCAGAGTACGGGAAATGTAGATTTACTGCATCGCAAACCCCCTGTCAACAGCTGTATCAGTCACACATACTCACCTTGCTGCAAACTATGGAAACCTGGGGCTTGGTGAGTGCCAGGAAATCACTTTTCCCGAACGTTGGGATCTCCTGGAATATCTCTGGTAACAAGTGTCTGATAACAAGGTGCAAGGGTCAACCAGCAGAGTGAAGTACAACGGTACTCCTTCAGGAGATCCAACCCCCACACACAGTGAATTAACACATGGCAGCAATACTGTCCACATGTTCTCCTGTCTTAAGAAAATAAGCTGAGGGTAGGAAAGCAAATAGACGAAAACAATCGTTTTCAGGGGAATTACGTCCAATAAACTGGAAAACAGATCTCTTGAGAATGAAGTCAGACATTCACCAATACCATACAGGCCTATTAGGCTGTCCTTTTCTGGTCTGTGAGAACCTCAACCAATCTGGATTGTAGAGTATGAACAGGCCACTCTATAGACGACCTAAAAATCAGTATTTAGGTCCATACATTACATCACAGCACTGAGAAACAGACAGCCAACTATGCTACACCACCTTTAGCATAATACGTCTCTGAATGGGCCTGTAAATGGGTAACATGCTGTTGTTTGCTGGGACAATAACATTATCACTGGTAATCGCCCTCAGTGCACAAACCATTAGAACGAGAGCCAAGTCCATCCTCCAGGTGCTTATTAGCGTCTTAAGCCTGTAATTGGCTGCTAGCTGCCTCCAGAGGAAAGCATTCAGCATTCCGCTTACTAAAGCAGAACACGCGGCCTGTAATAGGTCAGGAGGGGTTACAGGAATGACATTAGCACAGCAAGGTCCCCAAACTCTCTCAGGCTGCACTTGTCTGGCTGAAGACATCAAATGCATCTACATTGTACACAAGTTGCAGATGCACACCATACAATTGCATTAATTCCACGACACAGAATTAAATGATTGTATTACCGTCCTCCTACAGTACAGTCTGTTGTTACACTGATTGCACAGGGATGTAAAATAGCTATCCCCACCCTTCTCCGAATGAAAAGGAGGTCCCATGGTAACGCTCGGTGCCAAGTCCCTCTGTTTTTCATTAATCTGTCATCTTAGCCAAACAATCCATCCAAGGAGGAGTCAGACCTGGCCAAGTGCACAGCATCTGCTGTGATTGTTGATGAAAATATGCCCATGACCTCTCCGCTACTCCCCTGAGCCCCATAAGAACAATACATTCCTGCTACGAAGGAAAGACAAAAGAGTGATTCCTTTAGCAGAGCTGACTATTGCACTCGTAGAGGAATGCTTGTAGCTCCTAGCACACACAGAGGTGGATCTGGGTGCCTTAGCAGATTCATACGCAGTTTAAAAATTATGGCCCCTTCGGTTTCTCTGGAAACCGAGCCAAAAGGTGGATATCGAGGTTTTGTTGAATACCTGTTTCCGCGCCTGTGTTTGTGTCTTGGGATGGGGGAGCTGTGTTGGTAAAACAGTCATCATAGTCACGTTCCAAGCGACTTGAGGAAGAAGGTACATTGAGGACGACGCCTCTCATAACACACGCTGCAACATGATCTCACCGTGATCGTTCTCCCTAACCATCCCAAAGGGAAGGAAAATGATGCACTAAATGTCAAAAGGATGAAATTAAACTGTGCCTTATGATCAAAGCTGCAGCTATAATCAGGTCCATTCAGGATCAGAGTGCTATTCCGTATGTGGCTTTTGGCTGGTTTTGCTCCTCTCATCCACAGTTAGCCCCGGGGCCTCTTCCACTGATGAGTCAGAGGGGATGCCTTCACATTAGGGCCTGCAAGGGACGATAGAAAATCCACACCACAGGTGTGTGTGTGTGTGTGTGTGTGTGTGTGTGTGTGTGTGTGTGTGTGTGTGTGTGTGTGTGTGTGTGTGTGTGTGTGTGTATGCCCAAGTGTATGTATGTCTGTGTGTGCACGTAACATTAGGGCCCATTTGGGACGGCCAATCCCTACTACCGTCATCAAGGAACGATTGTGGATAATTGCCAAAGTCAGAGTCCTGCACACTGCTCTGCTCTCCTTCAAAAACAGAAGAGATTGGGAAGGGGGGGGGGGGCAGAGTGAAAGGAATAGGGAGAGATACAGAGAGAGAGAGAGAGAGCGAGCGAGAGAAGAGTGCTGCTATGATCAGTATGTCATGGGGCCCCTGCCAGAGCACAAATCCATGTGGGACTGATTAGGCTGTTACACCAGGTTGGGGAACCCCACTGGACTGGATCAATGTCAACCAAGAGTGTGCTTAGCGGAAAATGCAAAGAGGACCCCAGTCTCTTTGCTGTGCTCAACACACACACATGCACTGCACACACACTTCCGCACACGTGCAGATACAGACATACGCACGTTCACTCGCACATGTACACGTACACACGCTGGTCCAGCTGCCTGCGTTAAAGCGAAGGGGAGTTCCCGTCAGCTGGCTGTAGTGTGGATGTTGACCTCAGTCTGATGCGTTCCTCTCTGGCAGCCCAGCAGCCTAACTCACCCTGACAACACTGCTCACACTGCGGCTTAGGACAGCGCTGACGTCTTCCACACAGGAATCCCTCTCCCCACTTTATTTATTTACATTGCTATTTACTGTGGTTTGGCATGCAGGCACTGTGACATTTAAGCCTGTCAGTGCCATTGCGCCATAACAAGCTCAAAATAAATTTACAGCCAGAGCCTATTTGTAGGCCAGCCAATCTAATAGAGGCAGAGTGATTGGAAAATACCCTGGTTCTGCTGGAAACCTTCTTCTGGCCACGCCTGGCCTCTCGAAGGATTTGGAATCGTGAGGGTGCCCCTGTTGTTACAAAGACGTGAGCTAGAGGAATGGACTGTGTGTCAAATCTCTTTTCCCGTGTTTGGGTCTGGCTCTCCCTGGCAACAGCAAAACAGGCATATTTTTTCATTGCCTCTGAGATCCTTAACATATGAGCCGAGCAAGGAAATAATGTGCTATACGTTTCCTGGTGGTAATTCATTTGCTGGGGCGTATATTCTTTTCGCCATCGAATGCTCAAGTTTGTGCGTCTCATGTGGATTTGTGCGTCCCTGTTCCTCGTTCATGTAGGAACAGGCTGAGATTATGATTTAGGGCATTGGCAGTAAAATCACTCAATAGCTTGGGCCTGCCTACAAAGTGATGAGAGCCAATGATTTACACTTAGAAGCATAAAACTGTCCCATTAGCTTAGCCTGGTGGCTAGCAGTGCCACTCTGGCCTCTGCTAATACAGCGGTATGTATAACTGTTCCAGGGCCAACCCTGATGGGTTCCTGTGGAACACAGAGTCCATGTACAGTACAGTTCTGGCGTCAGTGGCTATCCCTCTTTTACACTTTCACTCTGTCAGATGAGTCCCTATCGGCTGATCACAGATATCCTGTGTTAACACACGCTGCCTTCCCTGGGCTGGACTGTTTATGTTAGGGGGAATGGGACTGGCAGACAGCGGCTGACGCAGCTCAAGGTGTAGAGCTGGGCGTTGTGTGTGTGTGTGTGTGTGTGTGTGTGTGTGTGTGTGTGTGTGTGTGTGTGTGTGTGTGTGTGTGTGTGTGTGTGTGTGTGTGTAGAGCCCAGGCCCAGAGGAAGCCGGTACTCTCTATAGAAGGGAAACAGCAGGGCTGCCGGTGTCACGTGTGGAAGAGAGCTCAGGAGTCAAAGGTCAGGGGAGGAAAGGTAGAGCCACACCACAGTCCAGCTGTACACTCTCATTACCAGGTGCTGCTGCCACTGCTGAGCAAGCAAAAGCCATGAAGTTGAGCTCCCTCACAGATATGTCTGACATACAGTACATGTGGCCCTGAGCAATATCTGACTACCATATCAATCATTTTCATTTGACAATTCATTATTATTATGTTTTAGAAATGTTGACATGGTCCACATGAATCCATCCACAACACATCTCTCCAAATATATTACATTCAGAAAATAATGGTACCATCATAGGTAGGCTTTCAGCAATAATAAAATATGAACTGAAATATGACTCTCTATAAATGAGTTATGATAGCTACATGGCTGCCGCTGGCAATCTTATTTCAGCTTCGTTCCACGCAGGGCTTCTTTGACGAGGCATTTTGTTACTAAAGTACAACACAGACTTGTGTTGTTTGGAACCAGGGAAGACAGGGCGATAGAACGTGCCAAAGAGATGTCAAAAAGGAAGACAGACTGGCAAAGTTTACATTTAAAGACTGGTACAGTGAAAGACGTACTACAGTCTACACTATGCTTTAATTAAACCTACGTCCAGGAATAAGAACACTGTCTGGCGTTTTATTCCAATAATTTTCAACGTTTAGATACAGAATTCAAACGTGAATGTCTCGGCCCAGGACTATGTGAGGATACATTTAGAGTTTACTGCTCTCTTTGTTTTATGGGAGGCCAGGATGACGTCAGAGAGGCTTAGGGATCTCACACAGTCAGCCATTTCTAAATTCAGTCAAATACAGAAGAGGGTGCAGCTTTTAGGTCTAGAGAGAGCTGGGGTGACTACTTCATCTAACCAAATTATCTTTAAATCTAACTGGCATTTCTTGAAATAATTCACTTTCAGCAAAAGTAGCCACTCATTTTCTAGGCCCATGGGAATCAGGAATGGAAATACCTTTTTTCACCAAGTCAATGTTTGAGTAAATCTATGTACTTTCTGATCAAACCCCCAGTCATAGATACACACAGTCGGAGTTGTGTTTGCTCTCACAGTGTTGTTACAGAGCACCTGTCCCTCTAGACTTCCTATGATGTCACAGTCTGCTGATCGCAGGCCAGAGTGGGTCTGGAGGAATGCAGCCAAGGTCTGTTCTGCTAAGCACCGTGACCATTCATATCATATCCCCAATAGGTTACTCACACCATACAGGAGAACACTAGACAGACAGGGCATAGCAGGTCAATGAGGAAATGTTTTGGATGGGTAGGGTTTTTTGGTCATTTGTTTTTTGGAGCTAAGTATCCTATATCACTGGTTTCACTGGTCAAAAGGGGTTGGAAATAACATGGTGGAGAGTGGATGAAAACTCTGACCCATCAGAGCCCTTTTCACCAGACAACTATGGATGCAATTCTAATCTGAGGGACAGTTTCAGGGTCAGGTGCATTTCAGTTTCAAGGTATTAAGGGCCTACTTTATAGCCAGCTGGGCACAGTTTGTACTGGGAACCATGGCTTTGAGAAGCCATCCTCTGCCAATTTACCTAATAAAAGGAGAGCTTCTGCTATTTTCAGGGCCTTTTTGTGAGTGGCGTCTCCCGTCTGTCTGAAAGCTTTGTGGTGCAAAAAACTCCTAATCTCCCAGCATTACAGTGGGGCAGTTTGGATCGGAGAGTCTGATTGGTCTATTTCTGGTTGTGGGGAGATGTTATCAGATGGGAAAGAGGGCGGGGGTTTGTTTGTGTGTGTCGGAGGGGAATCCTGATTGCTCAGTATTTACCTACAGTAGCTCCCTGGATAATTATAGAGGTCAATCTGACGGACTACTGGTTACAAATCACCATGGCGACCCCATTGGCTTTCAAGTTCTCTTGGTCATTGCAGAGCTGAGCTCCCAATTTTCCAATGTTGTGAGCAATGAAGGTGAAAAAAATACATATATTTGCTCTTAACACAGAAGGCCCTTCTAATAAGGTTAGTTTTATTGCATTTTAAAACACACTGGGTCTTTTATGTCACTTGAGCCCCTGGTCTTCCTAAAGCAAGCAGTTTGAAAGGGAATACAGTGGAAATCTATTTTGCGGCTTGCAGGCTGGATTCTCTGAATTCCTGGGTGGAAGAAGAGAGTGTTGTTGGATTTCAGCAGCCTCTACCGCAGGTAAATCTGCATGTGGTTTGAGAACATTAACACTGGTTTGAGTTGAACTACGTTCATTAAGCTTCCCGAAGTAGCCTTATTGTTGCCCCTAATCATAAGAGCTCTCCCAGCCATCGGCAATCATGTAGTTATACACACCTGGATAGTTTTGTTAACCTGCGCATTTTATCTGCTCCACATCTTTGGCTTAACCAATGGGTATCCTATTAGGGGCTCTGTGAAAGGTTAAAAGGGGTCATTAAAGGACCAAAACTGACAATAGATATATTTTGTTAAAAGCTAACAGGGCATTTTTTGAGGGATTCTAATGTCAAATCCACATCGATCAATCTAAAGCATATGGTTTCACAGAATAATGACAACATGGCTGGATTAAGACAAGTAAAAGACAAAGTATTTGTGGTTTCTCAAATAGATTTGTCTCCATGGGTAATTAGGAGGTTTGTAAAAGCTAGACCACACACGCACACACAGCAGAGTAAACCAATTCCAACAGAACGCCATGAGAGATCGCAAATACATAGTTTAAATCTTAACACTGCTATACATAATGGTGTGGATATGACTCCAACAATGGCATCTTTCCTATTCTGTAAGTGTTCTTCGGGAGTTCCAGAGGTCCACCCATACCATAATAACAACCCAAAGCACCAGTGACTCATTCACTGAACAGAGAACAGACCACCTCCTCGATAACTGCCTGATCCCCCCCACTTCCAAATCCTCAGCAGTCTACTATTCTATTCCCCAATATCATATTTCAAACTGGACTTAAACAACTGGCACACATCTGTAGTTCCTAAGCCACTGCTTTGCTGACTGGCTGGCAGTGCTGTGTGTTTGTTGGTTTCTGTCAAATCTGGGCCAAGCTGCAGTCATGGAGTAGGACTTATTTGATCAAACATTCCAATGGTACACCGAATATGGCCACCGGCACACCCACCAGAAAGCGTTGATGTGAATTACAATGTCAGATCCATTTTTATTCTATAGCTGCGGTATTTTTGTCCATATGTCTGTCTCTATCTATTGTTGTGTCTGTCTGTGCGTCTGCATGGGTTTGTACCTAGCCAATATCGTTGTCTGTGTCTATGTTCTCCCATTCCTCTTTGCTGTCCCGCGTGCGGTTAAACCTGGACTACAGCTCTGCCATCCCTCCCGATCTCCAAACCAAATATTTTCCCCTCCGCAGGTTTCCAGTTGGAGTCTGTGGGAACCAGGCTGGAATCAGCTCACCAGGAATGCACTGTCTGCTCTGCACACTCCCCCAGTTTATTGTCTTAACCTGAACGCTCCACACAATACCCTCTCTCTCTGCCCCAACTTTATCCCCCCCTCTCCCTCTTCACTCACTCTCCATTTCTTTCCACCACCTCTCAATCTTTCTCTCTCTTTCTCCAGGCTTTTCTACCCCCGTCTCTAGTATTAAGATTCAGATCTCTCCTTTGCTTCACATCACCACCGAGCCAGTATCAACAGGGGAGAAATGGAGGAGGTTTGGGGATTTTGCTTCTCATCAGCAAAACACTTCCTTGAGAGCAGTGAGTGTGTGTGCAGGTGGGCTTCAGGAGACACAGACATTGACCCATAGGTCATATGACCTCACACACCGGCCTGAGTCAGGTAATCTGCTGAGTGCTGAGCACAACGTTCCTGTTATGAAAGGATGGCCCTTCCCAAACTCAAATGTAACATTTCTAACACAACCTGGCACTTTTTTTCTTTCTCGTACAACATCACTTTGTAACAACTGTATTTCCAGTTTGCATGGCTAATACTCATAATTACAAGTGTTCATGACATGTTTCAACTCAGTGAACAGTGGCATTAGCCTCCAAATGAGTCATACTATATCAGGAACATAACTCCTGAGGCTGAGGAACAATTACGCAGCTTCATTCCCTTTTCTCTCCCTCCAACTGTCATTGTGGCTTTCATGCATTTTTCTCCTGTAATTTCCAAAAGGTAATTTCTCTGACATTGAATGACTAAATAACATCATGCCTTCCGTGTGTCGAGCTTTGTACTCAGTTTAGGTGTTTCAAGAGGCTCGGGACAAAATAATTGACACACCATGCAAAAGGATCACCCTGTTCTTATACCACCCTGTTCTTCCCGCGGGTCAAATAGCAATCAGATGGGTTATGACATGGTTTTTATTCATTTTACATGGCAGCAGCACGCTATCAAGCAGCACTAAGATTCTACCAGCCAAGTAGTTAGGCATAGATTTAACTATTGATCTGCTTTAAAAATATAGATCTAAAAAACATTGTGCCCAAAGTCACATGAAAGTGATTTATTGCATATACAAAACACTTCCTGCTCCTAAAGCATAAATAATAAATGATTACTCTTCCCTTGAAATCAAATCACATTTTAATAGTCACATGCTTGGTAAACAACAGGTATAGACCAACAGTGAAATGCTTACTTACAGGCCCTTCCCAACCATGCAGAAAGAAATCAAATCAAATCAAATGTATTTATATAGCCCTTCGTACATCAGCTGATATCTCAAAGTGCTGTACAGAAACCCAGCCTAAAACCCCAAACAGCAAGCAATGCAGGTGTAGAAGCACGGTGGCTAGGAAAAACTCCCTAGAAAGGCCAAAAGCTAGGAAGAAACCTAGAGAGGAACCAGGCTATGTGGGGTGGCCTCTTCTGGCTGTGCCGGGTGGAGATTATAACAGAACATGGCCAAGATGTAAATAAAATACTGGAGGCTGAGACAGGAGGGGTCAGGAGACACTGTGGCCCCATCCAAGGACACCCCCGGACAGGGCCAAACAGGAAGGATATAACCCCACCCACTTTGCCAAAGCACAGCCCCCACACCACTAGAGGGATATCTTCAACCACTAACTTACCATCCTGAGACAAGGCTGAGCATAGCCCACAAAGACCTCCGCCACGGCACAACCCAAGGGGTGAATCAACCCACTCAGGTGACGCACCCCCTCCAGGGACGGCATGAGAGAGCCCCAGTAAGCCAGTGACTCAGCCCCTGTAATAGGGTTAGAGGCAGAGAATCCCAGTGGAAAGAGGGGAACCGGCCAGGCAGAGACAGCAAGGGCGGTTCGTTGCTCCAGAGCCTTTCCGTTCACCTTCCCACTCCTGGGCCAGACTACACTCAATCATATGACCCACTGAAGAGATGAGTCTTCAGTAAAGACTTAAAGGTTGAGACCGAGTTTGCGTCTCTGACATGGGTAGGCAGACCGTTCCATAAAAATGGAGCTCTATAGGAGAAAGCCCTGCATCCAGCTGTTTGCTTAGAAATTCTAGGGACAATTAGGAGGCCTGCGTCTTGTGACCGTAGCGTACGTGTAGGTATGTACAGCAGGACCAAATCAGAGAGATAGGTAGGAGCAAGCCCATGTAATGCTTTGTAGGTTAGCAGTAAAACCTTGAAATCAGCCCTTGCTTTGACAGGAAGCCAGTGTAGAGAGGCTAGCACTGGAGTAATATGATCAAATTTGTTGGTTCTAGTCAGGATTCTAGCAGCCGTATTTAGCACTAACTGAAGTTTATTTAGTGCTTTATCCGGGTAGCCGGAAAGTAGAGCATTGCAGTAGTCCAACCTAGAAGTGACAAAAGCATGGACCAATTTTTCTGCATCATTTTTGGACAGAAAGTTTCTGATTTTTGCGATGTTACGTAGATGGAATAAAGCTGTCCTTGAAATGGTCTTGATATGTTCTTCAAAAGAGAGATCAGGGTCCAGAGTAACGCCGAGGTCCTTCACAGTTTCATTTGAGACGACTGTACAACCATTAAGATTAATTGTCATATTCAACAGAAGATCTCTTTGTTTCTTGGGACCTAGAACAAGCATCTCTGTTTTGTCCAAGTTTAAAAGTAGAAAGTTTGCAGCAATCCACTTCCTTATGTCTGAAACACATGCTTCTAGCAAGGGCAATTTTGGGGCTTCACCATGTTTCATTGAAATGTACAGCTGTGTGTCATCCGCATAGCAGTGAAAGTTAACATTATGTTTTCGAATGACATCCCCAAGAGGTAAAATATATAGTGAAAACAATAGTGGTCCTAAAACGGAACCTTGAGGAACACCGAAATTTACAGGTGATTTGTCAGAGGACAAACCATTCACAGAGACAAACTGATATCTTTCCGACAGATAAGATCTAAACCAGGCCAGAACTTGTCCGTGTAGACCAATTTGGGTTTCCAATCTCTCCAAAAGAAAAAGTGATCGATGGTATCGAAAGAGCATAGAGAAATGATAGAAAAGTAGAACACATAATAATAAAAAGTAATAATAGATACACAATGAGTAACGATAGCTTGGCTATATACAAAGGTCACAAAGGGTACCAGTAGCGAGTCGATGGAGGTAAATATGGTAATTGAGGTAGATATGTAGATATAACTAGGAATAAAGTGACAGATAAGAAACAGTAGCAGCAGCGTTTGCGATGGGTCAAAAAAGTTAGTGCAAAAAGGGTCAATGCAAATAGTCCTGGTAGCTATTTAGTTATTTATTTAACTAACTATTTAGCAGTCTTATGGCTTGTTCAGGGTCCTGTGGATTCCAGACTTGGTGCATCGGTACCTCTTGCCGTACGTTAGCAGAAAGAACAGTCTATGACTTGGGTGGCTGGAGTATTTGATCATTTTTAGGGCCTTCCTGGTTTAGAGGTCCTGGATGGCAGGGAGCGCAGCCTCAGTAATGTACTGGGCCGTCCGCACTACCCTCTACAGCGCCTTGCGGTCGGATGCCAAGCAGTTACCATACCAAGCGGTATTGCAGCCAGTCAAGATGCAAAATCTTTTCTGCCTCCTGAGGGGGAAAAGGCATTGTCGTGCGCTCTTCACGACTGTGTTGGTGTGTGTCCATGGTGTCTGGGCTGAGGGTGTTGATGTGAGCCATGACCAGGCTTTCAAAGCATTTCATGGCTATGGGGCAGTAGTCATTTAAACAGGTTACCTTGATGTTCTTGGGCACAGGGACTATGGTGGGCTGCGTGAAACATGCAGGTATTACAGACTTGGACAGGGAGAGGTTGAAAATGTCAGTGAAGACACTTGCCGGTTGGTCAGCGCATGCTCGCAGTACACGTCCTGGTAATCCACCTGGCTCTGCGGCCTTGTGAATGTTGACTTGTTTAAAGATCTTACTCACAACTGCTGTTAAGATCGAGATCACACAGTCTTCCGGAACAGCTGGTGCTCTCATGCATGTTTCAGTATGATTTGCCTCGAAGCGAGCATAGAAGTAATTTAACTCATCTGGTAGGCTCGTGTCACTGGGCAGCTCTCGGCTATGCTTCCCTTTGTAGTCTGTAATGGTTTGCAAGCGCCGCCACATCCGACGAGCGTCAGCGCCGGTGTAGTACATTTCGATCTTAGTCCTGTATTGACGTTTTGCCTGCTTGATGGTTTGTCGGAGGGCATAGCGGGATTTCTTTTAAGCTTCCGGGTTAGAGTCCCGCTCCTTGAAAGCGGCAGCTATAACCTTTAGCTCAGTGCAGATGTTGCCTGTAATCCATGGCTTCTGGTTGGGATATTTTTGCCTAAAGTCACAGTGGGGACGTCATTGTCGATGCACTTATTAATGAAGCAGTCTGTGTTAGCAAAAGAGTCTTGTAGCTTAGCATCCGCTTCATCTGACCACTTTTGTTATGTGTGCTTACTTCCTGTTGTAGTTTTTTCTTCCTACCAGCACAAGTGACATGCTGGAAGGAATTAGCTAAGACGACTGATTTCAGTTTCCCTGCATTATCTGGATGAGCATTTTCTTGTTTGCTATGGCCTTATACAGCTTGTTGAGTGCGGTTTTGGTGCCAGCATTGGTTTCTGGTGGTACATAGACAGCTACGAAATACAGTGCCTTGCGAAAGTATTCGGCCCCCTTGAACTTTGCGACCTTTTGCCACATTTCAGGCTTCAAACATAAAGATATAAAACTGTATTTTTTTGTGAAGAATCAACAACAAGTGGGACACAATCATGAAGTGGAACGACATTTATTGGATATTTCAAACTTTTTTAACAAATCAAAAACTGAAAAATTGGGCGTGCAAAATTATTCAGCCCCCTTAAGTTAATACTTTGTAGCGCCACCTTTTGCTGCGATTACAGCTGTAAGTCGCTTGGGGTATGTCTCTATCAGTTTTGCACATCGAGAGACTGAAATTTTTTCCCATTCCTCCTTGCAAAACAGCTCGAGCTCAGTGAGGTTGGATGGAGAGCATTTGTGAACAGCAGTTTTCAGTTCTTTCCACAGATTCTCGATTGGATTCAGGTCTGGACTTTGACTTGGCCATTCTAACACCTGGATATGTTTATTTTTGAACCATTCCATTGTAGATTTTGCTTTATGTTTTGGATCATTGTCTTGTTGGAAGACAAATCTCCGTCCCAGTCTCAGGTCTTTTGCAGACTCCATCAGGTTCTCTTCCAGAATGGTCCTGTATTTGGCTCCATCCATCTTCCCATCAATTTTAACCATCTTCCCTGTCCCTGCTGAAGAAAAGCAGGCCCAAACCATGATGCTGCCACCACCATGTTTGACAGTGGGGATGGTGTGTTCAGCTGTGTTGCTTTTACGCCAAACATAACGTTTTGCATTGTTGCCAAAAAGTTCAATTTTGGTTTCATCTGACCAGAGCACCTTCTTCCACATGTTTGGTGTGTCTCCCAGGTGGCTTGTGGCAAACTTTAAACGACACTTTTTATGGATATCTTTAAGAAATGGCTTTCTTCTTGCCACTCTTCCATAAAGGCCAGATTCGTGCAATATACGACTGATTGTTGACCTGTGGACAGAGTCTCCCACCTCAGCTGTAGATCTCTGCAGTTCATCCAGAGTGATCATGGGCCTCTTGGCTGCATCTCTGATCAGTCTTCTCCTTGTATGAGCTGAAAGTTTGGAGGGACGGTCAGGTCTTGGTAGATTTGCAGTGGTCTGATACTCCTTCCATTTCAATATTATCGCTTGCACAGTGCTCCTTGGGATGTTTAAAGCTTGGGAAATATTTTTGTATCCAAATCCGGCTTTAAACTTCTTCACAACAGTATCTCGGACCTGCCTAGTGCGTTCCTTGTTCTTCATGATGCTCTCTGCGCTTTTAACGGACCTCTGAGACTATCACAGTGCAGGTGCATTTATACGGAGACTTGATTACACACAGGTGGATTGTATTTATCATCATTTGTCATTTAGGTCAACATTGGATCATTCAGAGATCCTCACTGAACTTCAGGAGAGAGTTTGCTGCACTGAAAGTAAAGGGGCTGAATAATTTTGCACGCCCAATTTTTCAGTTTTTGATTTGTTAAAAAAGTTTGAAATATCCAATAAATGTCGTTCCACTTCATGA
The DNA here is from genome assembly GCF_045791955.1 of Oncorhynchus clarkii lewisi. Taxonomy (NCBI): domain Eukaryota; kingdom Metazoa; phylum Chordata; class Actinopteri; order Salmoniformes; family Salmonidae; genus Oncorhynchus; species Oncorhynchus clarkii. Next base: position 59,222,410 of record NC_092151.1, on the reverse strand, counting down.
TTGTGTCCCACTTGTTGTTGATTCTTCACAAAAAAAATACAGTTTTATATCTTTATGTTTGAAGCCTGAAATGTGGCAAAAGGTCGCAAAGTTCAAGGGGGCCGAATACTTTCGCAAGGCACTGTATATAGATGAAAAGTCTCTTGGTAAATAGTATGGTCTACAGCTTATCATGAGATATTCTAACTCGGGCGAGCAGAACATTGAGACCTCCTTAATATTAGAGATTGCACACCAATTGCCTTTAACAAAGAGACACACACCACCACCCTCAAACTTACCTGACACTGCCGTTCTGTCCTTCATAGAAAAAACAGCTAGATTATTATTCATATCCTTATTCAGACCATTTTCCAAAGATGTTAAATAGGAATGTTGATAAACTGCTGCCAACGTCTGACATAAACCAGCCAGTGCCGAAGCTGGTGTCCATAAAGTTAATGTCGTGGCTGGTTTATGTCCGACGAACCATCAAACAGGTGTGTTTTTACGAACCATCAAACAGGTGTGTTTTTACAGATACAACTTTTTCTCAATCCATTTTTTCAGTAGAATTTTTGTTCTGCAAACATATCATTCAGCAGTGATAAAGTATAAATAGAACCCTTTTGTTTTGAAGAACAAACAACAAAAGATTGATTGAGAAAAAGTTGGATCTGTAAAAAAAAAACTGTTTTTGGATTTTGGTGTCTGTCTTGTGTCTTTGAAGCTGTTTGTGTGAATGATATCACCACATCTTCATCTCTTTCTCCTGGTACAGGTTTAACAATACAATCAGAGCAGTATAATGAATCAGGTTTCCCAGTGGATAGGTTTCCCAGTGTTCTCATTCCCATGTAATGTAATTCCTCACACACAGCAGTGGCCCTGGTTCTTTCACATTCATAATGCTGGAGGACTGGAATATCTGCTACCTGAGACACCACAGGCCTTACTGCAGTCCTCCATGATAAGGAAATAATAAACACAACATGCGCCCACTGACCAGCATTGACTTTGCTTATTCACCTCAAATAGGTATGGTGATGACGTACATAAAGATGTTGTATTGCTATACATATTTTTCATGTTAATGAATTCAACACTACAACCAACACTGTAGCCCCTTTAAAGTACGCGGGACATACATACCCTATTATCAAGAGCTACAGTGCCTTCAGAAAGTATTCATACCCCTCGACTTATTCTACACACAGCCTGAATTCAAAATGTATTAAAAAACATTTTTCCTCACCCATCTACACACAATACCCCATAATGACAAAGGTAAAGCAAGCTTTAGAAATGTGAGCAAATTTATTGAAAATTAAATACAGAAATATACCATTTGCATAATTATTCATACCCCTGAGTCAATACATGTTAGAATCACCTTGAGTCTTTCTGGGTAAGTCTCGAAGAGCATTGCACACCTGGATTGTACAATATTTGCACATTATTCTTCAAAAATTATTCAAGCTCTGTCAAGTTGGTTGTTGATCATTGCTAGACAATCAATCAATCAAATGTATTTAGAAAGCCCTTTTTACATCAGAAGATGTCACAAAGTGCTTATACAGAAACCCAGCCTAAAACCCCAAAGAGCAAGCAATGCAGATAAAGAAGCAGGTGGCTAATAAAAACTCCTAGAAAGGAAGGAACCTAGGAAGAAACCTAGAGGGGAACAAGGCTCTAAGCGGTGGCCAGTCCTCTTCTGGCTGTGCCGGTGGAGATTATAAGAGTACATGGCTAGATTGTTCTTCAAGATGTTCAAACGTTCATAGATGACCAGCAAGGTCAAATAATAATCATAGTGGTTATAGAGGGTGCAACAGGTCAGCTAATAATCACAGTGGTTATAGAGGGTGCAACAGGTCAACTAATAATCACAGTGGTTATAGAGGGTGCAACAGGTCAGCTAATAATCACAGTGGTTATAGAGGGTGCAACAGGTCAGCTAATAATCACAGTGGTTATAAAGGGTGCAACAGGTCAACACCTCAGTAGTAAATGTCAGTTGGCCTTTCATAGCCGAGCATTCAGAGGTCGAGACAGCAGGAGCGGTAGAGAGAAAGAATTAGAGAGAGAGAGAGAGAGAGCGAGCGAGCGAAAGAGAGCGAAAGAGAGCGAGAAAGAGAGAGAGAGAGAGCGAGTGAAAGAGAGCGAAAGAGAGCGAGAAAGAGAGAGAGAGAGAGAGAAAGAAATGGGTACAGAGATGGAGAGACTTTTTCAAATCTTGCCATAGATTTTCAAGCCAATTTCAGTCAAAACTGTAACAAGGCCACTCAGGAACATTCAATGTCATCTTGGTAAGCAACTGCAGTGTATATTAGGCCTTGTGTCTTAGGTTATTGTCCTGCTGAAAGGTGAATTTGTCTCCCAGTGTCTATCAGAAGCAGACTGAACCAGGTTTTTCTCTAGGATGTTGCCTGTGCTGAATTCTATTCCGTTTCTTTTTATCCCCCAAAAAACTCTTGTAAGCAACTGCAGTGTATATTAGGCCTTGTGTCTTAGGTTATTGTCCTGCTGAAAGGTGAATTTGTCTCCCAGTGTCTATCAGAATCAGACTGAACCAGGTTTTTCTCTAGGATGTTGCCTGTGCTGAATTCTATTCCGTTTCTTTTTATCCCCAAAAAACTCTTGTCCTTGCCGATGACAAGTATATCCATAACATGATGCAGCCGCCACTATGGTTGGAAATATGAAGAGTGGTACTCAGTGATGTGTTGTTTTTGGATTTGCCCCAAACATAACACTTTGTATTCAAGACAAGATGTTAATTTCTCTGCCCATGTTTTTGCAGTTTTACTTTAGTGCCTTGTTGCAAACAGGATGCAAGTATTATTATATGTTTTATTCTGTACAAGATTCCTTGTTTTCACTCTGTTATTTAGGTTAGTATTGTGGAGTAACTACAATGTTGTTGATCCATTCTCAGTTTTCTCCTATCACAGCCATTAAACGCTGTAACTGTTTTAAAGTCACAATTGTTCTCATGGTGAAATCCCTGAGCTGTTTCCTTCCTTTCCGGCAACTGAGTTAAGAAGGATGCCTGTATCTTTGTAGTGACTGGGTGCATTGATAGATCATCTAAAGTGCAATTAATAACTCAATGCCAGCTTTTTTTTACCCAGCTACCAATAGGTGCCCTTCTTCGGGAAGCATTTAAAAAATCTCCCAGGTCTTTGTGGTTGAATCTGTGTTTGACATTCACTGCTCGATTGGGGGACCTTACAAATAATTTTATGTGTGGGGTACAGAGATGAGCTAGTCATTCAAATGTCATGTTAAACACTATTATTGTACACAGAGTGAGTACATGCAACTTATTATGTGAGTCTTCAGTCACATTTTCACTCCTGAACTTATTTAGGCTTGCCATAACAAATGGGTTGAATACTTAATGACTCAAGGCATTTTAGCTTTTCATTTTGTATTAATTTGTAAAAATGTCTATAAACATAATTCCACTTTGACATTATGGGTATTGTGTGTAGGCCGTTGACACACAATCTCAATTTAATTCATTTTAAATTCAGGCTGTAACACAACAAAATCTCAACAATGTAGTGTCTTCACTTATTGCTCTCTGTAAATTGTATACATAAACATCACTTTCCATCCAATAGTATTTGCAGCCTTGAAAACCTGCTCATAAATGATAGCCTATCTGTTAAATTAAAAATCACCATATAACACAATACAAACATGTAAACTACATTTTTTTACTGGCCCAGTATTTAAAAGCTGTGTAATATAATTTAAGTAAGACATTGCTCTATTCTTTAAAATTGCATTGTATGAATATCATTCAGTTTTGTTTCCAGAGTATCATATGTCATTCTAAAAATAATCTTTGTCCATCTCAAAATAGGACGTTGCCCCTTTAAGACAGAGATATTGATCTGACTACAGTAGGCTAGCCAGGACAAATGCTTTTTGTAGCTTTCTTTAAGCAGAATATCAACAGTAGCCACTAGCCAGCCCATTACTAGAATGTTGCCTATATATGTTATTATTAAATCAATATCACTACAATAAAGAAGCTCAGTGAGTGGATAGAGGAGCGCTTCTTCTTGGACATCTTGTGTGTGCAGTCTGAATGCATAAACTCATGTACTGCTCAAGTGCTCAAGAAATTGTGACTTGGGGGGAGCGTGTTTGAATGAACGGCCAATCATATTAGTCAAATACAAATACCTTTCTGCGTGTATTCTTCAATGGTCTTCAATGGTAAATGTCAAACTGGAACACCAAAGTGCGCTGAGAAGTTACTAATGTCGGACCATGAAATGGTAGATGACTTGATTTTGTGGTTGTGCCTGCCTTACACAATACCTACTCCAACCTCCTATACCTACTTTATACCTGTCCTCTATTCATCCCTGTGCCAGTGGCCTGTTTTGGGTCTGTGTGGTCCGGATTCATCCCTCCCCTCCCTGCTGGGATCTCCCAGGCTGCCCCAGGCTCTCTCTGTCTGGGCCGTCTAAGCCCTGGGGCCACCCTGACTCTCAGGGGTCAGCCTCCACACACTGTGGAGACAAGAGAGCCTGACAAAGCTCTGGAACTAAATAACAGCCAAAGCAAAGCTGCTGTCAAATCTGGGAGAATACCTACAAATCCAGTTCACCAGGAGGGAAGCACCTCCCTCTCCCTCCAGAACCAGTCTGAGAGATGGGGGGGGGGGGGGGGGGGGGCGGGGGGGGCGACACACACACTACTAAACCACCTCCCTCTCCCTCCAGAACCAGTCTGAGAGATGGGGGGGGGCGACACACACACTACTAAACAACCTCCCTCTCCCTCCAGAACCAGTCTGAGAGATGGGGGGGGCGACACACACACTAGTAAACCACCTCCCTCTCCCTCCAGAACCAGTCTGAGAGATGGGGGGGGCGACACACACACTACTAAACCACCTCCCTCTCCCTCCAGAACCAGTCTGAGAGATGGGGGGGGGGGCGACACACACACTACTAAACCACCTCCCTCTCCCTCCAGAACCAGTCTGAGAGATGGGGGGGGGCGACACACACACTACTAAACAACCTCCCTCTCCCTCCAGAACCAGTCTGAGAGATGGGGGGGGGGGGGGCGACACACACACTACTAAACCACCTCCCTCTCCCTCCAGAACCAGTCTGAGAGATGGGGGGGGGGGGCGACACACACACTACTAAACCACCTCCCTCTCCCTCCAGAACCAGTCTGAGAGATGGGGGGGGCGACACACACACTACTAAACCACCTCCCTCTCCCTCCAGAACCAGTCTGAGAGATGGGGGGGGGGGGGGGGGGGGGGGACACACACACTACTAAACCACCTCCCTCTCCCTCCAGAACCAGTCTGAGAGATGGGGGGGCGACACACACACTACTAAACCACCTCCCTCTCCCTCCAGAACCAGTCTGAGAGATGGGGGGGGGGCGACACACACTACTAAACCACCTCCCTCTCCCTCCAGAACCAGTCTGAGAGATGGGGGGGGGGGGGGGGGGGCGACACACACTACTAAACCACCTCCCTCTCCCTCCAGAACCAGTCTGAGAGATCGGGGGGGGCGACACACACACTACTAAACCACCTCCCTCTCCCTCCAGAACCAGTCTGAGAGATGGGGGGGGGGGGGGGACACACTACTAAACCACCTCCCTCTCCCTCCAGAACCAGTCTGAGAGATCGGGGGGGGGGCGACACACACTACTAAACCACCTCCCTCTCCCTCCAGAACCAGTCTGACAGATGGGGGGGGGGGGGGGGGGGTGACACACACACTACTAAACCACCTCCCTCTCCCTCCAGAACCAGTCTGAGAGATGGGGGGGGGGGCGACACACACACTACTAAACCACCTCCCTCTCCCTCCAGAACCAGTCTGAGAGATGGGGGGGGGCGACACACACACTACTAAACCACCTCCCTCTCCCTCCAGAACCAGTCTGAGAGATGGGGGGGGGGGGGGGGGCGACACACACTACTAAACCACCTCCCTCTCCCTCCAGAACCAGTCTGAGAGATCGGGGGGGGGGCGACACACACACTACTAAACCACCTCCCTCTCCCTCCAGAACCAGTCTGAGAGATGGGAGGGGGGCGACACACACACTACTAAACCACCTCCCTCTCCCTCCAGAACCAGTCTGAGAGATGGGGGGGCGACACACACACTACTAAACCACCTCCCTCTCCCTCCAGAACCAGTCTGAGAGATGGGGGGGCGACACACACACTACTAAACCACCTCCCTCTCCCTCCAGAACCAGTCTGAGAGATGGGGGGGGGCGACACACACACTACTAAACCACCTCCCTCTCCCTCCAGAACCAGTCTGAGAGATCGGGGGGGGGCGACACACACACTACTAAACCACCTCCCTCTCCCTCCAGAACCAGTCTGAGAGATGGGGGGGGGGGGGGGCGACACACACTACTAAACCACCTCCCTCTCCCTCCAGAACCAGTCTGAGAGATCGGGGGGGGGCGACACACACACTACTAAACCACCTCCCTCTCCCTCCAGAACCAGTCTGAGAGATGGGGGGGCGACACACACACTACTAAACCACCTCCCTCTCCCTCCAGAACCAGTCTGAGAGATGGGGGGGGCGACACACACACTCCTAAACCACCTCCCTCTCCCTCCAGAACCAGTCTGAGAGATGGGGGGGGGGGGGGGGCGACACACACACAACTAAACCACCTCCCTCTCCCTCCAGAACCAGTCTGAGAGATCGGGGGGGGGCGACACACACACTACTAAACCACCTCCCTCTCCCTCCAGAACCAGTCTGAGAGATGGGGGGGGGGGCGACACACACACTACTAAACCACCTCCCTCTCCCTCCAGAACCAGTCTGAGAGATGGGGGGGCGACACACACACTACTAAATCACCTCCAGGGCCATTCACAGTCTACAGGGCTTTTGAGTGGGGAGATTATTTTAAAAAGGGATTGGATCCATCTTTTGGAGCTTGGACGCTTTTGGGGACATTTAGCCACAGAAAAATGATGTTACTTCCATTCTTCATCAGTCATAAGACCAAATCAACACCTTGAGGTCCAAATAAAAGCTGGGAAAATGATTTAAGCAAGTCGCCTGGCTCACTGCATAGAAGAGCCTAGAAGTTTGTAATGCCAGGCTAAGCAAAAAGAACAACTGCTCCTGACCCGACAAACTCAGTTCTAAAATAAGTCACTGGGCAGAAATAATCTGGTGCCCTGTTAAGAGAGCTGATTATATTTCTGTGGATGTTTATGTTTGGATAGCTGTTCTGATCTGAGTTATCTGTGCTACTGGGCTGAGAAACAGGCAGGCGACAAGGCTGGACGGGCCGATAGTCCAACCTGCTGACAGCACAATAATTAGTGTCCATGATCGCCTGCCATGCCTGCCAACCAGGCTGATTAATAAAACAATAGACTAGACATGTCAATAGCCTACTCTCCAATCTTAATACCAAGAGCGAGATACGAACAACATTTATCCAAAGGCACAATAACAGTCATTTCAAGACATGATCTTGAGATGTAGGGTTGACTTAATATACTGTGGAGGAACTAATGAGATACATTGATAATATTTTTTACAGGACTTAGAAACTCAAATGTGTCAAGTCATCAAACAGATTGAGAAAGTTCTATTTAACTCAATGATACATTTGAAAGTGAATCAAGCCCCACCATCAATCCCTACTACAAACAATTCCTCCTGTACTACATTATTACATGCATTATACATTTTATAGTGTTCCTTCCTCTCATTTTTATTCAAATGTAAAGACTATGCCATGCAGTGTTGCACAGAATCCAGCAAAGCATCTAATCACGCCACAATGTTCATACCTCTCATCTCTTTGTTCCAGCAGCATGCCTTTCATTTTAGGGAGCTACATCCTGTCTCCTTCTGTGGTTTTCTCTGCCTTTCATCCACTTTTATTATTATTTAGATGCACAGGAGAGAGAAAAACACTAATAGCCTCTGGAACGCAGCTTCCCCCCTCAAAATTGGACACACTTAAAAGGAAAAACATTAGGGTCTGTAACAGGAGACTGGTGCATTGAGCCCATACAGTAATTATGTGTCTACACCTGACTTGAGAAAGAAAGAGGAGACAAGGGGTGAAGAATTGTTTCCAGAGCCCACCAAGGTTGAAGCAGCAGGAGAGAGGAAAAAGAAAAGTACAGATCGAGAGCAACTTAAGAAAAAAATGACAGCATCTTTTGCCGCAGCAGACAAGTTGCATGAAAATGTTTGCTCCACTGTCAGGTCCAAGCATAACATCTCCATGTTACAGCATTATGGTAATTACACTTATTCTGCTAAATGGAGCTATCACAATCAGTTACTTAGAGAGTGTTTGATGATACTGGCTAGACGACTTCAACGGAGTGAGGCCATCCATCTTGGCTCTGGGTAATCAGAGAGAATAACTACCAAACAATACGAGTCATTGTGAACTTGTTGCTTTCCATCACCAGAAATGTGATATGGGACCGTATTTTATCAGAACTCAAAACATTACCCCTTTTCCCAATTCAACCCACAAGTAAAAAATCCTATACGTAAATTCATTGTGCTCAAACTCTCCTTGAGTTCAATAATTATTTCAAACATGGCAAAAAAAACTTGATCATATTAGTCCATATCAATCAGTCAGTAGGACAGATTTATCAAGATTAGAGCTCAGAGGCAGTGTTTACTTAAATTCATGTGGTTGCCATATAGGGAGCTCACATTTGGCTGTCTCAATATTTACTGCATTCACTCTGGAGGTAAATTCCTTTCAGCACCACTCACTCCAAAGCCAGAAAACTCTCCCACCTCCATCTTCTCTCTCTCGCTCTCTCTTCCTCCTTTGCTCTCGCTCTCTTTCTCTGGCTCACTCTCTCTACCTCAGTTAAAGCTGGAACTGCAAAATAAACGCTTTGCCAGTTTCTGAGCGAGACCCAACATTCTCCAGTGAGGTTGAATTCCTCCAGCCCTCTGTATAGTCTGGGCTTCTTTCTCAGACGGAAGGGAATTCGCTGTGGCAACCCAGGGCCTTCCTGGGGCTCCCAGTAGGTTTTAACAGAAAAGCCATTAACCAACAGAGTCCGGTATAATGGGCCCCATATAAGCTGAGGACAGTCAGTCTGGTCCTGGTCCTTGTCCTAGTTCATTCAGTTCACTGCAGTCCAGGGTGCTCACTGCAGGGATAGGCCTGCTGTGGATTGGATGTTGTATTTAGGGTATGGGGAACTAATGCTTAGGAGCTGTAATATAGATCTTATCCTGGCCTCTTGAGAACCCACAGGTAAAAGGCCTGCTAATGCTCACAGGATTACTATTGGTTAGTTACAGCACTGGTGGAAAAGTCAGCAGAACGTTGGAAGGTTAGCTATACACGATAAGCCAAGTGTGTGTGCTCTGAATGCATCTAAACATTATGTGATGACTGCACCCTTTGTCCAAAGAATTTGCCCTATTGCATGAGCTGTCCTTAACAGGTTGTTAATGTCCTATTTATCTGAAGAAAATTAAATAAGGCCATAATCATCTACTCTCCTTCAGCTAGAGACAAACAGGGAGTTTATAACTGTCTAGGTACGTCCTACAGACAACGGATCTCCAACCAGAAGGTAATGTACATGATAACGAGACAAGACATGAAGCATTTAACTGCAAAAACAATAATAATATCAAGGAGATCAGATGTAATCACAATGGCTCAAACCTGTCAAATCAAACATTTTGCATTTACCACATAATACATCCAAAAGCATTGCCAAATTGAAACAATGACAAACACGTTTGATTTGCTTCGTTTTTGCGTTGTTCTTTTAAACTATCACCACACAGCCTTAGGATATCTCTATTGTCTGATACAGAATACGACACTGAATCCAACACTGGGATAAATCCATTGCACAGTCGAAGGCCATAGTTGCACTTAGAGTCCAGACACATGGATATCTCGTGATGCACCACACAATCCTCCATAAGCATTTAATCATCAACCCTAAACCATGCAGGTGTGATCTGCAGTGACTTGTAAATATTTATGTTTGAACACGTGCCATATTCTGTGTAATCCTGGAGTGCTTGCTATGAGACTATGGGAGTGGGAGAAAGGTATGGCTAATGTTGGCCAATGTGATTGTGGTTTCAGGAGGACCTTGATAAGGAAACGCATATTACTCATGGAGGAAGGCCTTTCTGATGCCAACGATAAGTCTTTGAGAGCACAAAGGCTCAGGTGCAGTAGATGATATTGGAAGCAAACACTTACAAATGCTCACAAAGCAGGCACACACAGGCACACACACTCACGCACATGAAAGCAGGCACACACACTCCCTCCCTCTCTCTCTTATATCAGTTACCCTCTTACCCTGCTCCACATTATTATGTCTGCAGCACTGTGTCCTGGAGGCTACTTCATCCTCCCACAGACACAACCCACAGGACATAACCCACAGGACACAGCCCACAGGACACAGCCCACAGCTCCCGTTCACTTCAATAGAGTGTTTTACTGAGGACACTGTAGACAGATAACGTACCAGTCAAAGTTTAAACACACCTGTTCATTCCAATTTTTTTATTTCATTTTTGTGTTATTTCATAGTTATGGTGCCTTCTCCATTATTCTACAATGTATAAAATGGTAAAAAGAAATGAAAAACCCTTGAATGAGTAGGTGTGTCCACACATTTGACTGGTACTTTATATAAATCTACCCTATTAGATGGATACACAGAAACACAACTATCATGCATGATCCTCTGTCTATACATGTGTCCCTGGAAGGCAAGCTTCCCAATGCTGTTCCTGTATCAGAGAGAGAACACGTGAACATTTTAGCAAATTTATAAAATAAAAAACGGAAATATCACATTTACATAAGTATTCAAACCATTTACTCAGTACTTTGTAGAAGCACCTTTGGCAACGATTACAGCCTTGAGTGTTCTTGGGTATGACGCTACAAGCTTGGCAAACCTGTATTTGGTGGTTTCTCCCATTCTTCTCTGCCAATCCTATCAAGCTCGGTCAGGGTGGATGGGAAGCATTGCTACACAGCTATTTTCAGGTCTCTCCTGAAAATGTTTGATCAGGTTCAAGTCCGGCCTCTGGCTGGGCCACTCAAGGACATTCAGAGACTTGTCCTGAAGCGACTCCTGCATTGTCTTCACTGTATGCTTAGGGTCATTGTCTTGTTGGAAGGTGAACCTTCGCCCCAGTCTGAGGTCCTGAGTGCTCTGGATCAGGTTTTCACCAAGGATCTCTCTGTACTTTACTCCGTTCATCTTTCCCTCGATCCTGACTGGCTTCCCAGTCCCTGCAGCTGAAAAACATCCTCACAGCATGATGCTGCTACCACCATGCTTCAACTTTGAGATGGTGCCAGGTTTCCTCCAGAAGTGACTCTGGCATTCAGACCAAAGAGAATCTTTGTTCCATCAGACCAGAGAATCTTGTTTCTCATGTTCTGAGAGTCCTTTAGGTTCCTTTTGGCAAACTCCAAGTGGGCTGTCATGTGCCTTTCACTGATGGGTGGCTTGGTATGGCCACTCTACCATAAAGGCCCTCCCTGACCAAGGCCCTTCTCCCCCGATTGCTCCGTTTGGGAGTGCGGCCAGCTCGAGGAAGAGTCTTGGTGGTTCCAAGCTTGGAGGAGGCCACTGTGTTCTTTTTTTATACTTATACTTATACTTTCCGAATGCACATATGGTTTGAGGTAAAATGACGACGCAACAGAATAGATACTAAGCAATATCAGCTGCATATGTGTTGAGTCAAAAGGGGGTCAATGCGGATAGTCTGGGTAGCTATTTGGTTAAATACTTAGCAGTCTTACAGCTTGGGGGTAGAAGCTGTTCAGGGTGCTTTTGGTGGTCGAATGCCAAGCAGTTGCCATACCAAGCGGTGATGCAGCCAGTTAAGATGTTCTCAGTGGTGCAGCTATAGACATTTTTGAGGATCTGAGGGCCCATGCCAAATCTTTTCAGCCTCCTGAAGGGGAAGAGGTGTTGTCGTGCCTTCTTTCACGACTGTATTGGTGTGTATAAACGTATAAACGTTGAGCTGTAGTCAATGAACAACATTCTCACATAGGTGTTTTTCTTATCCAGGTGGGAGAAGGCAGTGTGGAGTGCAAAAAATATTGCATCATCTGTGGATCTGTTGGGGCGGTATGCGAATTGGAGTGGGTCCATTGTGTCTGGGATGATGGTGTTGTGACCAGCCTTTCAAAGCATTTCATGGCTACAGATGTGAGTGCTACAGGGTGATATTCATTTAGACAGGTTCCCTTGACGTTCTTGGGCACAGGCACTATGTCGGTCTGCTTGAAACAAATAGGTATTACAGACAGGGTTAGGGAGAGGTTAAAAATGTCAGTGAAGACACTTGCCAGATGATCAGCGCAAACTTTGAGTACGCGTCCTGGTAATCTATCTGGCCCCGCAACCTTGTAAATGTTAACCTGTTTAAAGGCCTTACTCACATCGGCTGCGGAGAGCGAGATCACACAGTCATCTGGAACAGCTGTTGCTCTCATGCATGATTCAGTGTTCCTTGCCTCAATGCAAGCTTAGAAGGCATTTAGCTCATCTGGTAAGCTCTCATCACTGGGCAGCTCGCGGCTGGGCTTCCCTTTTTAATCCGTGATAGTTTGCAAAAATCACACTACAGGTTCAACCAAAGTGTTTATGCTGTATAGGAGGTGTTGGCGGAGTAAAAAATGACAGAAGCTGTTCCACCATATATTGACAAATCCACATCTATCCTGAAAACACAGTGGAAACATTCTGAATGAATCTGCAGTTCTGTTTTCCTTTACCTGCAATTGATTGGATTGAGTTCTAACACTACAAATACTCCATATTTACAGTGAACATTTCTTGTTACTTTTGCCAACCCTTCTGTGATCTGTTCCATTCAACATTTAACAAGACCTTTCATGATATTTTGAAAGCTGAATATATCTACACTGTAAACTGAACTATGCCCCTTCTAAAGTATTCAGAAGTACAGATAGACCTTTCAGTGTGCAATGTGATTCACTGTACACAAAGGTGTTTACACTGCGACTGTTACATCCTATGTCAATTTCTGCAGAACTATCTAGATCTTTAGTTTTATTGGAATTCCAGGTGCTCTTCTACACTATACAGTGGGGCAAAAAAGTATTTGGTCAGCCACCAATTGTGCAAGTTCTCCCACTTAAAAAGATGAGAGAGGCCTGTAATTTTCATCATAGGTACACTTCAACTATGACAGACAAAATGAGGAAAAAAAATCCAGAAAATCACATTGTAGGATTTTTTATGAATTTATTTGCAAATTATGGTGGAAAATAAGTATTTGGTCACCTACAAACAAGCAAGATTTCTGGCTCTCACAGACCTGTAACCTCTTCTTTAAGAGGTTCCTCTGTCCTCCACTCGTTATCTGTATTAATGGCACCTGTTTGAACTTGTTATCAGTATAAAAGACACCTGTCCACAACCGGTGGACAGGTGTCAGGGCTCTGCACAGGAGCTGTAATAGATGAATTGGAACGCAGATGAATTGGAACGCCAACTCCGAGCCAGGCCTAATCAACCAACATCAGTGCCCAACCTCAAATAAATAACACAGGACGAGACCCGTAATCATCTGTGCAATCCACAATGCCTTGAAAGCCAAAACACACAGCACAGGTACTCACACAAACCAATGGACATTGTAACAATAATGTAAAGTTTGTGCAGAATGGAAACCAAATGGTACACTTATACAAGTACTAATCAGTGGGAATAGGGGACAGGTGTGCGTAATGAAAGTTCCGGAGGGATCCGTGATAAGGAGATGTTCGACGAGCAGGAGCCCACGTGCTATTAGTCATGTAGTGTATCTTTGATGCACATGTCACAGTTATAAAGTCTTAGTCCCAAATAAAGGTATTTTATGATAATATAACCCTTGTGCATACATTGCTACTTACAATACTTTCCACTCTACCCATGTTTCTATGAAGTTAACTAGCTCAACAGATCCCAGGAGATTGCACTGATCCCCTTATAAAAACCACAGTGGCAAACAACAAAATGGTTTTACTGCTGGCTTTGAGGAGTCGAATATCGGATAAAACTGCTGTCAGCAGGCTGTAGTCTGTTAAAAGGTCAAACGGAGGTTTAAAAAAACATTGTTCTCTTCAGAACGTCCACTTTGAAAGAATACTCGGCAGGCCTTCATGTGAGTTCTTATCTAAAATGTATCAAGTGTTTGGGAGCAGAAGGATTTCTCATCATGAGAATACAGGTGTGCCAAGACCAAGTTCACTGATGAAATGTAAGATCTGTGTGGACTGGCTAATGAATAATAATCTGTGAGCAGGCCTTAGGTGTAGATTCAATCAGATCACGCGTTAACCGGCGATGGTTGACATTCGCATAGCTGATGTTTTGGCGGTGTTGGAGGTGTAACTGCATTGGAGCTGTCAAATCAGAGAGTAGCGGCTCTTGATTATTGTCACGAAGCCACACCCATCGTACTCGAGTTAGCAGTTCCGAACGAAAAAGTAGGCAAACAATCAAATCAAACAATCAATCAAATTGAAAATCGTGAAATGAAATAATAAGGATTTTTTATCAGCCTAATCGAGGTATAGATTATCACTCACATTCCAGTGTGCTAACTTGTAAACAAGGCTGCATGTGATTTCTCTTAATGTGTGCAGCCAATGGTAATGCCCACTTTAGGTGTAATACCAGGAGTCGTTTGTGGTTCCCTTTCAGTCGGTCACTTGGTTTAACATACTATTGGGAGTCATAGTCACCTGAAGAAAATTAAAAAGCGTGGAGATTAAACCAATGCCCAACGGGCCAATGAATGCAAAGCTGTAACGACCGTTGGTGGAAGAAGGTGAGGACCAAGATGCGGCGTGGTAAATGTTCATCATTATTTGAATAAACTGAACACTAAATGCAACAACCGAAACAGCTCTGTCAGGTGCAAAACACACTAAACAGAAAATAACTACCCACAACCCATAGCGGGAAAACTGTCTGCCTAAGTATGCTTCTGAATCAGAGACAATGACAGACAGCTGTCCCTGATTGAGAACCATACCCGGCCAAAAACAAAGAAATACAAAAACATAGAAAAAGGAACATAGAACGCCCACCCTAGTCACACCCTGGCCTAACCAAAATAGAGAATAAAAAGCCTCTCTATGGCCAGGGCGTGACAAAAGCCTGCCTTAGGAAACCTTGCCTTCCTGGTTATAACACCGGGGCTCGCATTAATTTCCTCAATTCTTCACTCTTCCCCTCACCTGAAAGAGAACATGTCACGCAATTTACAAACTTTTCAAGCACACGAAGACTACTGGATTTGGAGAGAGTACTCGTCCCCGCAGATTTTGCAAGTCTTGGGTCTTTGCATCGTTTTTTGTGTTTGCTCAAAGCTAACTATCTTCTGCTATGCTTGTGCAGCTAATGCTTCCTTGTTTGGGTAAGATTTGTGTTTGCTAAAAGCCTACCACTTCTGCTCTGCTTGTGTAGTAAGATGAATAGTGGTAAGAGTAAGTTCAAAAAGGGTACCCAGATGGATTTGAACCTCTGACAGTGCCTTAAGGCATGTGGTTTCACAATGAAAATTAAAGATACTCACAAGTGCTGTACGTTTTGCCTGGTGTGGAAACATGCTCAGGCTGCCTTGGCTCGGACTAGTTTGTGTGACCGTTGTCACCGGCTGAGTTCAGGCTCTCTTGTTAGCGGACTTCTTAGGAATATTGGAATTACTGAAGAAGGCCCTCTCTGTCATGGGGGACTGGGGTTCAATTCCCTGACGGGAATCCCAGCCAAGCCACGGCTAGCTGGCTGGGTTCTCTACTTCCCTGAAGGTGTTCGGGAATCGCATTCTGGAAAGGATGTGGTGTCTCTGACTGGTTCTGGGTTTTTTTGGGGGAGAAAGAGATGGATGAGCTAGCTCCTGCAGCTTCATGTCTCTGCCACAGATATTGCGTTGGGCTGCAGAGCAGCGGCGTGGCAGTATGGCTCTCCTTCGCAACGGAGGTAGCAGAGGTTGGGGAAGGTTTTACCACCTGGGATGACTGTGGTAAAGTGTTGCTTGACTTTCTTTTTTTGCATGAATGTGGTACTGTTTTAGAGTGAGCTCATCTGGCTTGCATTCCGTTATGGGAAGAGAGTTTGTCACCTGGTTTTGCAGGCTAACAGAGAGGCTAATCCTAGTCCGTCGCTCCCGAATGGACCAGTGTCATCTCTGGTTGACTTTGTCACAGATAGTCTATCGGAGTAGGGGGAACGTGTTTTGGGCAAGTCAATTTTGCAGAAGGAGTGTTTGGATCAGCTATGGAGTCCATGCAGTTCTGTTCAGATGAGAAGCAAAAGCAGAAAGTAGCAGTGCTTTCTTGCTGCATTTACGTCATGTTGGGAACTTGTGCAATATGGCCTTCCTTCTGGGAAAATGCACGTGAACGACCGTCCTACTCTGGTTTATG
The DNA here is from genome assembly GCF_045791955.1 of Oncorhynchus clarkii lewisi. Lineage (NCBI taxonomy): Eukaryota > Metazoa > Chordata > Actinopteri > Salmoniformes > Salmonidae > Oncorhynchus > Oncorhynchus clarkii. The sequence goes on along the minus strand of NC_092151.1, from coordinate 59,205,940 downwards.
GCTCGTAGACTCTATGGTGGCAGAAGCAGCATTGGCACAGAGGAGGGTCGCATTCAGGCTCTGTCTGGCACAGTTTCAGCTGGGGAACTCCGTGCCTTTTTCGCATGTGCCTACAGATACTGTGTTCTGATGGCCTCAATGATAGCTGTTGTTTCTCTGAGACTTCTGTTGATGCATCTGTTCCAGCGCTGGGTGATAGCTACGTGTTTGGACACATCTCGCCATTGCCATCGGTTGGCTGAAATTGACGGCTAGAGGTTTCCCCTCTAACGTGATTATGACTATATACTCACTGCGAGTGCCCTCTACGAGAGGGTTGTATACATACATATGAATGGCACGTGTTTAAGGGTTGGTGTCAGATTACAGGAGTTTCTCCTTTTCAGAGTTCTTTGGTGGATATTTTGATGTTCTTGCAATATATTTTTTAGCAGGGCTTTTCTTTTTCTACATTGAAAGCTTACGTGGTAGCTATCGCAACGTGTCATGTAGGGACTGACGGCTCTACCCCAAGCTCTCATCCTTTGGTGGTGTGGTTCCGGAAAGACATGCGTTGGCTCAGACCAGTGTCTAAGCCTATGGCACCGACCTGGGACCTGGCTTTGGTCCTGGATGCTCCGTGTGAGCCTCCTTTTGAACCTTTGGAGTCCGTGGACCAAGAGGTTCTTTCCTACAAGACTGCCCTGCTCATGGCCTTGGCTTCGCCCAAGCGTGTTGGTTCAATCTCCACACGCTATCAGTACACCCTTCCTGTTTGTAGTCGGCGCCTGGCGACTCCAAGGTGGTGTTATGTCCTACTGCAGATTTTTCTCCTAAGACTATGCCAATATACTAAAGGGTGTTTGAGCTGTTCCTTGTCTCACCTCCTCCGTTTGCTTCCAGTGAACAACGGAGGTTGCATGGCATGTGTCCGATGTGCGCTTTACGCAGGTACTGTATATGAATAGGACAAAGCATTTCCACATTGTGACTGTTTTGCTAATAAAGCTTGGGGTAGGGCACTTTCTAAGCAGTGTCTTTCTCATTAGATTGTGGAGGCTATCTCTCTGGCATGTGACATCAAATGACAGGGGTTGCCTAGCGGTGTGCGTGTTCTCTCCACTATGGGTGTGGCGGCTTCTTGGGCATTGTTCAGGGGCATGACGATTGGCGATATCTGTGCAGCAGTGAGTTGGGGTCCCCCCCCCCCCCCCCATGCCTTTGTCAGGTTTCATCACTTGGACGTAGCTGCTCCCAGTGTGGCTCATAGTGTTCTTATGGCTGGGTTTGGGAGCGGGTGTTAGGCAGCGTGCAGGTTGCACATTTATCCCGGGTTACCACAGTTCTCTTGTGGGATTGAGCCTTGGGCTGCCGTGGCAGCGTGCAAGTCACAGTTTCCAGGTTACTGTAGGTATTTTGTCGGTATGATAAGTGCACGTGTGTGCTTTACCAAGTCACATGTGTTCTGTTGTTTTGGACTTATGGTTCCTTGTATGATTTCTGACATTTCAGGCTCGCAAGGTAAATATTGTTCTTGGAACCGTGGGGTCTATGGACTTGGGCTGTTGTGGCAGTGTGTCAGTTGCAGCATGTTCTGTTTCCCTATATGGTGCTCTGACAGTTCAGGCTTCTCAGGTAAGAATTAGGGAAAAAGGTGGCTTCTGTAACCCCCTTTTTTTGGAGCCATTGGAACCTGTGTGTGCTTGGGCTGCCGTGGGCTTCCTAGTTTGGTACCCTCTGAGCCGGCTTGGGACGTAGTTGTATGACCCCATAGTATGTTATACCAAGTGACTGACTGAAAGGGTACGAACAGTTATGACTATAACCAGCGCCATCAGGGGATTTGGACTCGCTGAAGAGCGGTACTGAATTGAGGAAATCAATACATGCACTGGTGTTCTAATCAGGAAGGCAGAGTTTCCTGGTACCCTCTGAGGGCAGGCTCTGCATTTAGGCATGTTTTTTTGTTTTCTTGTGGTGAATATGATTGGTTGTTAACTCCCCATAGTATGTTATACCTTGTTCCCTCCTTCAGTGAACAGTAGTTACAGTGGGGAGAACTGTATTTGATACACTGCCAATTTTGCAGGTTTTCCCACTACAAAGCATGTAGAGGTCTGTAATTTTTATCATAGGTACACTTCAACTGTGAGTAACGGAATCTAAAACAAAAATCCAGAAAATCCCATTGTATGATTTTTAAGTAATTAATTTGCATTTTATTGCATGACATACAGTGCCTTGCGAAAGTATTCGGCCCCCTTGAACTTTGCGAACTTTTGCCACATTTCAGGCTTCAAACATAAAGATATAAAACTGTATTTTTTTGTGAAGAATCAACAACAAGTGGGACACAATCATGAAGTGGAACGACATTTATTGGATATTTCAAACTTTTTTAACAAATCAAAAACTGAAAAAATTGGGCGTGCAAAATTATTCAGCCCCCTTAAGTTAATACTTTGTAGCGCCACCTTTTGCTGCGATTACAGCTGTAATTCACTTGGGGTATGTCTCTATCAGTTTTGTACATCGAGAGACTGACATTTTTTCCCATTCCTCCTTGCAAAACAGCTCGAGCTCAGTGAGGTTGGATGGAGAGCATTTGTGAACAGCAGTTTTCAGTTCTTTCCACAGATTCTCGATTGGATTCAGGTCTGGACTTTGACTTGGCCATTCTAACACCTGGATATGTTTATTTTTGAACCATTCCATTGTAGATTTTGCTTTATGTTTTGGATCATTGTCTTGTTGGAAGACAAATCTCCGTCCCAGTCTCAGGTCTTTTGCAGATTCCATCAGGTTTTCTTCCAGAATGGTCCTGTATTTGGCTCCATCCATCTTCCCATCAATTTTAACCATCTTCCCTGTCCCTGCTTAAGAAAAGCAGGCCCAAACCATGATGCTGCCACCACCATGTTTGACAGTGGGGATGGTGTGTTCAGGGTGATGAGCTGTGTTGCTTTTACGCCAAACATAACGTCTTGCATTGTTGCCAAAAAGTTCAATTTTGGTTTAATCTGACCAGAGCACCTATACCACATGTTAGGTGTGTCTCCTAGGTGGCTTGTGGCAAACTTTAAACAACACTTTTTATGGATATCTTTAATAAATGGCTTTCTTTTTGCCACTCTTCCATAAAGGCCAGATTTGTGCAATATACGACTGATTGTTGTCCTATGGACAGAGTCTCCCACCTCAGCTGTAGATCTCTGCAGTTCATCCAGAGTGATCATGGGCCTCTTGGCTGCATCTCTGATCAGTCTTCTCCTTGTATGAGCTGAAAGTTTAGAGGGACGGCCAGGTCTTGGTAGATTTGCAGTGGTCTGATACTCCTTCCATTTCAATATTATCGCTTGCACAGTGCTCCTTGGGATGTTTAAAGCTTGGGAAATCTTTTGTATCCAAATCCGGCTTTAAACTTATTCACAACAGTATCTCGGACCTGCCTGGTGCGTTCCTTGTTCTTCATGATGCTCTCTGCGCTTTTAACAGACCTCTGAGACTATCACAGTGCAGGTGCATTTATAGGGAGACTTGATTACACACAGGTGGATTGTATTTATCATCATTAGTCATTTAGGTCAACATTGGATCATTCAGAAATCCTCACTGAACTTCTGGAGAGAGTTTGCTGCACTGAAAGTAAAGGGGCTGAATAATTTTGCACGCCCAATTTTTCAGTTTTTTATTTGTTAAAAAGTTTGAAATATCCAATAAATGTCGTTCCATTTCATGATTGTGTCCCACTTGTTGTTGATTCTTCACAAAAAAATACAGTTTTATATCTTTATGTTTGAAGCCTGAAATGTGGCAAAAGGTCGCAAAGTTCAAGGGGGCCGAATACTTTCGCAAGTCACTGTAAGTATTCGATCACCTACCAACCAGTATGAATTCCGGCTCTCACAGACCTGTTAGTTTTTCTTTAAGAAGCCCTCCTGTTCTCCACTCATTACCTGTATTAACTGCACCTGTTTGAACTCGTTACCTGTATAAAAGAAACCTGTCCACACACTCAATCAAACAGACTCCAACCTCTCCACAATGGCCAAGACCCGAGAGCTGTGTAAGGACATCAGGGATACAATTGTAGACCTGCACAAGGCTGGGATGGGCTACAGGACAATAGGCAAGCAGCTTGGTGAGAAGGCAACAACTGTTGCCGCAATTATTAGAAAATGGAAGAAGTTCAAGATGACGGTCAATCACCCTCGGTCTGGGGATCCATGCAAGATCTCACCTCGAGGGGCATCAATGATCATGAGGAAGTTGAGGGATCAGCCCAGAACTACACGGCAGGACCTGGTCAATGACCAGAAGAGAGCTGGGACCACAGTCTCAAAGAAAACCATTAGTAACACACTACGCCGTCATGGATTAAAATCCTGCAGCGCACGCAAGGCGCATTTCCAGGCCTGAAGTTTGCCAATGACCATCTGGATGATCCAGAGCAGGAATGGGAGAAGGTCATCTGGTCTGATGAGACAAAAATAGAGCTTTTTGGTCTAAACTCCACTCGCCGTGTTTGGAGGAAGAAGAAGGATGAGTACATCTCCAAGAACACCATCCCAACCGTGAAGCATGGAGGTGTAAAAATCATTCTTTGGGGATGCTTTTCTGCCAAGGGGACAGGACGACTGCACTGTATTGAGGGGAGGGTGGATGGGGCCAAGAGCATTGAAGTTGGGTCGTGGCTGGGTCTTCCAGCATGACAACGACCCGAAACACACAGCCAGGGCAACCAAGGAGTGGCTCCGTAAGAAGCATCTCAAGTTCCTGGAGTGGCCTAGCCAGTCTCCAGACCTAAACCCAATAGAACATCTTTGGAGGGAGCTGAAAGTTCGTATTGCCCAGCGACAGCCCCGAAACCTGAAGGATCTGGAGAAGGTCTGTATGGAGCCTTCTCCATACATAAATAATAAAACAGACACGTTCATGCAAACAGATCAGTCTCCATCTTCTGATATTCCAAGAAAAGACAATAAAGTTTCTGATTTTCACATCACATAAAGTGCAGGGGCCAAAATCCCTGCTGCAGTGTGTGCAAACCTGGTCAAGAACTACAGGAAACGTATGATCTCTGTAATTGCAAACAAAGGTTTCTGTACCAAATATTAAGTTCTGCTTTTCTGATGTATCAAATACTTATGTCATGCAATAACATGCAAATTAATTACTTAAAAATCATACAATGTGATTTTCTGAATTTTTGTTTAAGATTCCGTCTCTCACAGTTGAAGTGTAACTATGATACAAATTATGGACCTCTACATGCTTTGTAAGTAGGAAAACCTGCAAAATCGGCAGAGTATCAAACACTTGTTCTCCCCACTGTATATCTATACCTGTATGATTTCACAGCTCTTACGTAGTTCCACCTCCGACACCGTCAAAACAACCACTATGCGGATGTCAGCTAAAGTGGATCTGATTGAATAGAGCCCTTACTCTATGTACGTTTCTCAATAGATTAACGAAGCGAGTCTCATAAGTGATCCATAATCAGACTTTCCAATTACAAAAATGAATACCTCTGACAGTAGGACAAGGCTGTGTAAAAGTCCTGACAAAAACCTGTCTCGTCTTGAGGCTCTCCACACCCACATCTCTCTGACCAGTGAACTTGACCTCAACAGAGGGAAAGCAGCCCAAAAATGTCAGAGCCTCATTTCAGCTTCACTATCTGCCAGCATAAAAAACACACAACAGATCTGAGTAGAACATCTGCATTCCACAGAACTTTTCAGTTAGGGAAAGCCTTCCCATTCACAAACTATCAGGCCACATATCAATATTTCCTCTACAAAAACACTACTGATATGAATGGCCTTTGACAATGAATCTCAGACTGACACAGAGATGTTAAGCAATTATATTGTAATATCCTTCAACATAGCTGAAAACATACCTACCTGAAGGGCAAGCCAACAACACTATGCACATGGGCTGATTCAGAAGAAAAAAAAGATTTAGACCTACGCCTATATTTTCTGCACAATGTTGAATCAAGAACCATGTCAATCATCTGTAATGTCTATGTCACATAGACTCCAGTCTACACAACAAGTTCCTAAAAAATTGGTGTGTTTGCTTGAGCCTAAATTGTAATTTGACCAGAAACCTTTTACAGTTTGGCGTTTGCTAATAGACTAAAATGTGGCCTTTTTACACCTCATTAAAAAGAGCTTTGGCTCACGACTGGTTGAATGGCCCCCTATCTTCTTTGTTGTTTTTGAGTAAGTCAACACTAAATAGCCACCGTCAGAGTGTGCCCTAAAACTAACCCTGGAGCATAATTTATCCCCACGGGTGTATTTACACAGAGCTAATGACAGATCTGAGTACAGATGAAACAGTACATTCGAGATACCAAGAGACCAGAGCTTTTTTCACCTGGGAGGTAGGCTACACCACTGGACATCTACAGTTCAGTAACTGAACATTTGAAAAGGATAGTTTTGAAAGACGACTTTTGAAAAAGGAAAATGGCTGAGTATGACTTTTTTAAGGGTTGCCACAGTGGGATGTGTTCAAGTATTAGTGAACTGTAATTACTCTTCAGTTGTTTTGTGTGTTTGAGTCAGACTGTCTCACATTCCGAGTGGTTGCTATTATCTAGGGGGCGAATCCTGACTTGAGAAATGTGTAAAATGTGCACTGACGTCCATGGGAGATTTTAATTTTAATTGTGCACACATTTCTCGAGTTAGAATTCAGCTCTATCACAGAAATGTTTTAATTGTGGTTTCTAAAGCATTCCCAATACATAACATGAATATTGTGTTTTTCAGAAAAAGTTGGGGTTTCATTACTCTTCAGATGCCCAAGGATTGCCATGGTGATATATATATAAAAGCCCAAGAATGTTGTGCACAAGTCAATCAGTCTTGGGAAAGTCTTGATATATGACTGTCTTTAGCTCTGACTCCCCAGTGCTTGCATCATTCTCCATCTGTTTTGCTTTAGAGGAAATATTGTGTTATGATGAGAAACTGGTTTAGCATGTGTTGCAATTGAAGATTGTTGATGCAGTCGACTTGGACCGCCAAATCCTAGATTAGTTATTGTGGTTTCGTCCTGGCCTAGGGAGAGAGATGTGATGTGTCACTAAATTAAACCCATTGCCCACCTCTGACTCACTAAATCTACAGTAAGACACCTACCATTCCTGGGGGGAAATGAATTTCAAGCAGTGACACAGGGAAAGGTTCAGGTTTTTATTAAACAACCAGTTATGAGAAACCCTTCAGCAGTATGGGGTATGACTTTGCAATAACCATACCGTTATATGGTTATACTGTTTCTACTTGCTAGTAGGAAGGGCCAAAACACAATAAACTTAAGAACATGGTTAGTCAATATTCAGGAATCCATTGACAGTAATCCAACATAATGTAGCACTTTATGACTATTCCCAGTGGTTGTTGCATGACTCTGGTCTGTGTTGAGCTGCAGCAGGAGGCTGATAGAGCCCAGGGAGATAAGAGTGTAGTCGTAGAGACTGGTAGTGCTGCTGTCTTCAGTTCCTCTAGTCATGGCCAACGAGAACACGTTATAGCCCAGCGCTGGGCTGTTCTGATCTGTACCTCCTACACTCACGTACACCACAACGTTCCAACGCTCTTTATCAGCTCAGCTGCTCTGGGGAGCTATGCTCAATCACACATACACACACACACACACACACGCAAACACACACACACACACACACACACACACACACGCAAACACACACGCAAACACACACACACACACACACACACACACACACACACACACACACACACACACACACACACACACACACACACACACACATACACAGTCATGTATGGAGTCAGTATGGGGATTTACAATACTAGTTCATAAACAACTACTTAACTGAGACTACACAGTAAGCCAGTGTCCTTCCCGCATTCGTCTACATGTAACACAGTGACCCCAAACATTAGGGGTCTATATAGTCACAAGGCTACCATGTTATTCCCACTGTAGATCAAAGAGGACAAACAGGCCCCTTTCAAACAGGTTGTTCTCCACAGATCATACATCACTACACTGTTTGTACGTTATGACCACACCCTTAAGAGCAGTGTGTGTGTGTGTGTGTGTGTGTGTGTGTGTGTGTGTGTGTGTGTGTGTGTGTGTGCGTGTGCGTGTGCGTGTGCGTGTGCGTGCGCGTGCGCGTGTGTGTGTGCGGTGTGTATGCATGTGTGTGTATCTAGAAGTTCCTGCTGGGCTTCCTGGATAGAAATGTAATCGGTGGTGTTGTGATTGTGAGCGCTCTGTAAATATGTATCTACCACACCAGTGACTCACTGGATAAACAAGAGAGAGAAGCTGTTTTTTTACCCTGCGTGGTTCCCATCCAGCTCTTTGAAGGAATGTGATTGTAGATGGTGAAATATGTCTCAGCAGCTTATGCTTGTTTTAGTTCCGGATCCTTCTCTTTTTTTTTCTAGTCTAAAATTGGTTGTACATGTGAATGAGAACCAAAACAGTCTCCTGGTAACCAGGTAACACAGAAACAAGTTAGACATTTATCACCTGCGGTGACGGAGGACCTTTTTATTGATTGTTTTACTACGTGACGAACCATTAATGCCTTTGTTATCACCTATGCACTTCAACTGAGATAAGATTGTCTTAAGGGACAGCCATCTAATAAAAGTACATTTAGTTAAAGATCTACAAAACTCGGACTAACTAACTGTACAGAAGTTGGCAACGGTTCAGAATGTTTATTTCTAAAGTGTTTGATTTCATTTCACAAAACACCAGAAAGTCTCCATCTGAATCCTCTCTTTATTCTAGCGTTTGTTGACCCTTGAATGACTCCCTTAGCTCAGTCAGAGAACAGTTTGTCAATGTCTCTGGTAAGGAGGACTATATCTCAGGGATGGCCTCCGTCTGATCTCATCTCTCCAACACTCCAGCATGCTGTAAGTGTTCAACATACATTTTGCCAATTCAGATGTGCAGTCCTAAGTCTAGAGTTTAACGGTCCAAACCAACCCTGGTTTACCATAGTCAAAGCTCTACAGTCAATAGTCTCGCCAAAGCACCCAAACAAGAGGACCACTGGAGAAAGAAGTGATGAGAGAGAATCAAGTAGTAGCAGAGGTCTATTAAAAGAAAAGGTTTAAGTTGGAAGGAGTGGGAGTTACCTACCTACAACTGTCTTATCAGAGCTGCCAGGCTCCCTGCACAGTGTCTGTGCGTTAATTCAACCTGAAGTCTGGAAGCGGTTCTGCTCGGCTGCTCTGGAATGGGCTCAGTGCTTCAGCCCTTAGCCTGTAACCTGGCATGACATCCCCAGCCCCAGGCCTAGTGATGGAGCGGTTCTCCACAGCCATTTCACATGGGAACAGACCATGCAGGCCACAGCAGTCTTATTCACACTACATGACATGTGCCAAGCAGTAACGTAACATCACAGCTGAGCACAGGAAACTGACAAGTAATATGTGCTCATAGGCTGACTGATAGGGATGGCCCTGGGTTAAATGGTACAGCTCAGTGAATACTGTTCATGTGAGTCAGTGAACTGGTGTTGTGCTTAAATGATCTGGGTTGGTGGAATGTTGTTATCATATTAGTGTCAGATCGGGGGCTTTGTTTTCGGCTGGCTTTAAGGCCGCGCTAGTGCCAAGCGCACATTAGTTAGCAATTTCATCATGTAAAAGCTGGAGCACTGGCATTTTCAAGCACTAACGCCAGGTTCAGTCATTTACCTGTCTAATATCAGCTAGCTTGCACTCAGATGGGAGGGGTGGAAATATTTGAGGTGTGTAATTGAAAACATGATCCAAAGTGCTAATTTCAGGGATGGAACAAGAATAGCCTAATGTGCTTCAGGTGCCCGTATACTTCGTATTTAGAAAAAAATGTATATATATATATATATATATATATATATATATATATATATATATATATATATATATATGTTTTTCCCATTTTGTTATATTAAGGCTTTTTTTGTCCTGCCCAATGCAATCGTGATGTAGTCAAGACTGTCAATAAAGGGTTTGGCTCCTGAGACCGCTTGGAAATAAATCTTAATCATCAAAATTGTATTAAAATATCAAGTTTAAGAGGAGTAAAACAGTGAGCCGACATTCCCTTTTTAATCTATGCATTGTAGGCAGGCCCACATTCATTTAGCCATGCGTAAAAACCCCTCCATGATGTAGGCTGCATGTCCATCATGAGAGATGAGAACCTCGGTGAATACCAGTGAACCTCATATTTAGAAGTTCTGTAACCTGTAACAACTGCTTGTTTTCCATTTCATACGCTCAAAACCCAAGACCTCCCTTAGGGCCTACTACAAGACTGGTTCAACAGCAGTGACGGTCTTTTTTATCCTGGCCATTTTATGACTACTTATTTGTTGTTGTTGTTGATTTTTGAAACAGATTGGTTATAATAAAATGAAACGAAAAACTAGCAATCTTATTAGAATGATTCACCGTTCTGGTTTTATGGTTACAACGTTTGCGGCGAGCATGCAATGCATCTTCTAGAGATGTGTGAATGCTAGGTGTAAGATGGTTCTGATTATGTTCATAAAACATAGGCCTATTGTGGAGGAGGATAACGGAGAGTGGACATTCTCCCTTCCTCTTTGTATTGGATCTTTGTCCAGCTACTGTGAAAAGTACTCAGCAAAGATATAGCCCTGAACATATAGCGCTACTGCCTGACCCTTAGATTATTACATAATGACAAAATGCCACTGGACTGGACCACAGTTGTTAACATATATTTCATTCGTACCATTCAGATGTACTGTATTTCTCTATGTACAGTATATAAACTCATCAAAAAAAGAAACTTCCTCTCAATGTCAACTGCATTTATTTTCATCAAACTTAACACGTGTAAATATTTCTATGAACATAACAAGATTCAACAACTGAGACATAAACTGAACAAGTTCCACAGACATGTGACTAACAGAATATGGAATAATGTGTCCCTGAACAAAGGTGGGGGTCAAATCAAAAGAAACAATCAGTATCTGGTGTGGCCACCAGCTGCATTAAGTAATGCAGTGCATCTCCTCCTCATTGACTGCACCAGATTTGTCAGTTCTTGTAGCGCTGTCTTAGGCTTCTCACAATTCAGACATTGCAATATGTTGCCATGGCCACATCTGCAGTCCTCATGCCTCCTTGCAGCATGCCTAAGGCACGTTCACACTGATGAGCAGGGACCCTGGGCATCTTTCTTTTGGTGTTTTTAAGAGTCAGTAGAATGTCCTCTTTAGTGTCCTAAGTTTTCATAACTGTGACCTTAATTGCCTACCGTCTGTAAGCTGTTAGTGTCTTAACGACCGTTCCACAGGTGCATGTTCATTAATTGTTTATGGTTCATTGAACAAGTATGGGAAACAGTGTTTAAACCCTTTACAATGAAGATCTGTGAAATTATTTGTATTTTTAAGAATTATCTTTGAAAGACATGGTCCTGAAAAAGGGCCGTTTCTTTTTTTGCTGAGTTTAGATATACACACCCACAGCACTAACTGGGGTCTAACTGATATCCCTCCACCTTTGTGCAGTACAATGGCCAAGTTCAGGTAGAAGAGGTCCTGTTCAGGTAAAGGTGTTTGAACCAGCTGTAAGGCCTTTTTTTCTGCACACACAAAAGGCTTTGTTCTGTTAGCATAGCCAAGATTAACATCCTTATCTTCTCTACTCTAGTTTCTTCAGCCACAGCGTGTCAATATTGACAGGCCACGTGGACCGTACAGTAATTCTTCTCCCAATAGGACCTGAGTGGCGTTGCACAACTCTACAAACCCATCAATCAACTAGATTTATACTGAACAAAATAATAAACGCAACATGTGTTGGTCCCATGTTTCATGAGCTGAAATAAAAGATCCCAGAAAATGCTCCATATACACAAAAAGCTTATGTCTTTCAGATTTTGTGCACAAACTTGTTTACTGTACATCCCTGTTAGTTAGAATTTCTCCTTTACCAAGATAATCCATCCACCTGACAGGTGTGGCATACCAAGAAGCTGATTAAACAGCACGATCATTATACAGATGCACCTTGTGCTGTGGACAAATAAAGGCCACTCTAAATGTGCAGTTTTGTCACACAACGCAATGCCACAGATGTCTCAAGTTTTGAGGGAGTGTGAAATGGACATGCTGACTGCAGGAATGTCCACCAGAGCTGTTACTGGAGAATTGAATGTTTTCAAACATTTCTCTACCATAGGCTGCCTCCAACATCGTTTTAGAAAATGTTGCAGTACGTCCAACCGACCCCACATCCGCAGACCACGTGTAACCACACCATCCCAGGATCTCCTTATCCGACTTCTTCACCTGCGGGATGGTCTGAGACTAGCCACCCGGTCAGCGGATGCAACTGTGACCAAAGAATTTCTGCACATACTGTCAGAAACCGTCTCAAGGAAGCGTGCTTGTCGTCCTCACCAGGGTCTTGACCTGACTGCAGTTTAGCATCCTAAATGACTTCAGTGGGAAAATGAGCACCTTCGTTGGCCACTGGCATGCTGTAGAAGTGTCCTCTTCATGGCTGAATTGCGATTTCAACTGTACCTACAGTGATGGCAGACAGCGTACAATTTCATTTTAGCGATGGCAATTAGGATACAATGACGATATCCTGAGGCCCATTGTTGTGCCATTTAATTGCCGCCATCACCTCACATTTCAGCATGAGACTGCAGGGCTGCATATCGCAAGGATCTGTACACAATTCCTGAAAGCTGAAAATGTCCCAGTTCTTCCATGGCCTACATACTTACCAGACATGTCACCCATTGAGCATGTTTGGGATGCTCCAAATCAAATCAAATCAAATCAAATCAAATTTTATTTGTCACATACACATGGTTAGCAGATGTTAATGCGAGTGTAGCGAAATGCTTGTGCTTCTAGTTCCGACAATGCAGTAATAACAAGTAATCTAACTAACAATTCCAAAACTACTGTCTTGTACACAGTGTAAGGGGATAAAGAATATGTACATAAGGATATATGAATGAGTGATGGTACAGAGCAGCATAGGCAAGATACAGTAGATGGTATCGGGTACAGTATGTACAAATGAGATGAGTATGTAAACAAAGTGGCATAGTATAGTATAAAGTGGCTAGTGATACATGTATTACATAAGGATACCGTCGATGATATAGAGTACAGTATATACGTATGCATATGAGATGAATAATGTAGGGTAAGTAACATTTATATAAGGTAGCATTGTTTAAAGTGGCTAGTGATATATTTACATCATTTCCCATCAATTCCCATTATTAAAGTGGCTGGAGTTGAGTCAGTGTCAGTGTGTTGGCAGCAGCCACTCAGTGTTAGTGGTGGCTGTTTAACAGTCTGATGGCCTTGAGATAGAAGCTGTTTTTCAGTCTCTCGGTCCCAGCTTTGATGCACCTGTACTGACCTCGCCTTCTGGATGATAGCGGGGTGAACAGGCAGTGGCTCGGGTGGTTGATGTCCTTGATGATCTTTATGGCCTTCCTGTGACATCGGGTGGTGTAGGTGTCCTGGAGGGCAGGTAGTTTGCCCCCGGTGATGCGTTGTGCAGACCTCACTACCCTCTGGAGAGCCTTACGGTTGAGGGCGGTGCAGTTGCCATACCAGGCGGTGATACAGCCCGCCAGGATGCTCTCGATTGTGCATCTGTAGAAGTTTGTGAGTGCTTTTGGTGACAAGCCGAATTTCTTCAGCCTCCTGAGGTTGAAGAGGCGCTGCTGCGCCTTCTTCACGATGCTGTCTGTGTGAGTGGACCAATTCAGTTTGTCTGTGATGTGTATGCCGAGGAACTAAAAACTTGCTACCCTCTCCACTACTGTTCCATCGATGTGGATAGGGGGGTGTTCCCTCTGCTGTTTCCTGAAGTCCACAATCATCTCCTTAGTTTTGTTGACGTTGAGTGTGAGGTTGTTTTCCTGACACCACACTCCGAGGGCCCTCACCTCCTCCCTGTAGGCCGTCTCATCGTTGTTGGTAATCAAGCCTACCACTGTTGTGTCGTCCGCAAACTTGATGATTGAGTTGGAGGCGTGCGTGGCCACGCAGTCGTGGGTGAACAGGGAGTACAGGAGAGGGCTCAGAACGCAACCTTGTGGGGCCCCAGTGTTGAGGATCAGCGGGGAGGAGATGTTGTTGCCTACCCTCACCACCTGGGGGCGGCCCGTCAGGAAGTCCAGTACCCAGTTGCACAGGGCGGGGTCGAGACCCAGGGTCTCGAGCTTGATGACGAGCTTGGAGGGTACTATGGTGTTGAATGCCGAGCTGTAGTCGATGAACAGCATTCTCACATAGGTATTCCTCTTGTCCAGATGGGTTAGGGCAGTGTGCAGTGTGGTTGAGATTGCATCGTCTGTGGACCTATTTGGGCGGTAAGCAAATTGGAGTGGGTCTAGGGTGTCAGGTAGGGTGGAGGTGATATGGTCCTTGACTAGTCTCTCAAAGCACTTCATGATGACGGATGTGAGTGCTACGGGGCGGTAGTCATTTAGCTCAGTTACCTTAGCTTTCTTGGGAACAGGAACAATGGTGGCCCTCTTGAAGCATGTGGGAACAGCAGACTGGTATAGGGATTGATTGAATATGTCCGTAAACACACCGGCCAGCTGGTCTGCGCATGCTCTGAGGGCGCGGCTGGGGATGCCATCTGGGCCTGCAGCCTTGCGAGGGTTAACACGTTTAAATGTCTTACTCACCTCGGCTGCAGTGAAGGAGAGACCGCATGTTTTCGTTGCAGGCCATGTCAGTGGCACTGTATTGTCCTCAAAGCGGGCAAAAAAGTTATTTAGTCTGCCTGGGAGCAAGACATCCTGGTCCGTGACTGGGCTGGGTTTCTTCCTGTAGTCCGTGATTGACTGTAGACCCTGCCACATGCCTCTTGTGTCTGAGCCGTTGAATTGAGATTCTACTTTGTCTCTGTACTGGCGCTTAGCTTGTTTGATAGCCTTGCGGAGGGAATAGCTGCACTGTTTGTATTCGGTCATGTTACCAGACACCTTGCCCTGATTAAAAGCAGTGGTTCGCGCTTTCAGTTTCACACGAATGCTGCCATCAATCCACGGTTTCTGGTTAGGGAATGTTTTAATCGTTGCTATGGGAACGACATCTTCAACGCACGTTCTAATGAACTCGCACACCGAATCAGCGTATTCGTCAATGTTGTTATCTGACGCAATACGAAACATCTCCCAGTCCACGTGATGGAAGCAGTCTTGGAGTGTGGAGTCAGCTTGGTCGGACCAGCGTTGGACAGACCTCAGCGTGGGAGCCTCTTGTTTTAGTTTCTGTCTGTAGGCAGGGATCAACAAAATGGAGTCGTGGTCAGCTTTTCCGAAAGGGGGGCGGGGCAGGGCCTTATATGCGTCGCGGAAGTTAGAGTAACAATGGTCCAAGGTCTTTCCTCCCCTGGTTGCGCAATCGATATGCTGATAAAATTTGGGGAGTCTTGTTTTCAGATCGACGTCAGATCGACGTTTTCAGATCGACGTGTATGACAGAGTGTTTCAGTTCCCACCAATATCCAGCAGCTTCACACAGGCATTGAATAGGAGTGGGACAACATTCCACAGGCCACAATCATCAGCCTGATCAACTCTATGCAAAGGAGATGTGTTGCACTGCATGAGGCAAATGGTCACACCAGATATTGACTGGTTTTCTGATCCACGCCCTAATTTTTTTTTAAGGGATATGTGATCAACAGATGCATATCTGTATACCCAGTTATCTGAAATACATAGATCAGAGCCTAATGCATTTATTTAAATTCACTGATTTAAATAGATATCTTGCAGCCTGCTGGCTCGACCCCCGAGCCTTATATGGATTTCCTGCCTCAACGAGGCGATGCTGTGGGTCATTAAGCCAGGGAGTGCTTGGGGATAAAAGAGGAAGTGACCTGCAAAAAGGGGCAGAGAAAAACGTGCATTATGAAGAGGGGAAGAAGAGAGAAAAATATCTGTGAGATTACCCATTGTAACCTGGACTGTCGGATTACCGCCCTTGTGTACTGAACCGGATTGGCTGAGGGCCCTAGTTTTAGGATCACCCCTGGAGAACGGAGCAGACAACGAGAACGGCTTGTGGACTGTGAAGTAATTGGTGAATTCCCCCAGTGTATAAAAATCCCTAATAAACTCACCTTTTCTAGTTGTGTAATTGATGCATGTCTTGTTATTTTTTGGTATTTATGGATCCTGACAAGCAGCTACTCTTCCTGGGGTCCAGCAAAATTAAGGCAGTTGATACAATTTTAAAAACATGACAGTACATTCACAGATTCTCCAAAACACTGTGTGCCGTCAGGCCCCTACTCCACCACTACCACATATCTACAGTACTAAATCCATGTGTACAGTTGAAGTCGGAAGTTTACATAAACTTAGGTTGGAGTCATTAAAACTAGTTTTTCAACCACTCCACAAATGTATTGTTAACAAACTATAGTTTTGGCAAGTCGGTTGGGACATCTACTTTGTGCACGACACAAGTAATATTTCCAACAATTGTTTACAGACAGATTATTTCACTTATAATTCAATGTATCACAATTCCAGTGGGTCAGAAGTTTACATACACTATGTTGACTGTGCCTTTATACAGCTTGGAAAAGTCCAGAAAATGAAGTCATGGCTTTAGAAGCTTCTGTTAGGCTAATTGACATCATTTGACTGAATTGGAGGTGTACCTGTGGATGTATTTCAAGGCCTACCTTCAAACTCAGTACCTATTTTGCTTGACATCATGGGAAAATCAAAATAAATCAGAAAAAATTGTAGACATCCACAGGTCTGGTTCATCATTGGGAGCAATTTCCAAACGCCTGAAGGTACCACGTTCATCTGTACAAACAATAGTATGCAAGTATAAACACCATGGGACCACACAGCCGTCATACCGCTCAGGAAGGAGACGCGTTCTGTCTCCTAGAGATGAACGTAATTTGGTGCGAAAAGTGCAAATCAATCCCAGAACAACAGCAAAGGACCTTGTGAAGATGCTGGAGGAAACAGGTACAATGTATCTATATCCACAGTAAAACGAGTCCTATATCGACATAACCTAAAAGGCCGCTCAGCAAGGAAGAAGCCACTGCTCCAAAGCCGCCATAAAAAAGCCAGACTACAGTCTGCAACTGCACATGGGGACAAAGATCGTACTTTTTGGAGAAATGTCCTCTGGTCTGATGAAACAAAAATAGAACTGTTTTGGCCATAATGACCATTGTTTTGTTTGGAGGAAAAAGGGGGAGGCTTGCAAGCCGAAGAACACCATTCCAACCGTGAAGCACCTGGGTGGCAGCATCATGTTGTGGGGGTGCTTTGCTGCAGGAGGGACTGCTGCACTTCCCAAAATAGATGGCATCATGAGGTAGGAAAATGATGTGGATATATTGAAGCAACATCTCAAGACATCAATCAGGAAGTTAAAGCTTGGTCGCAAATGGGTCTTCCTAATGGACAATGACCCCAAGCATACTTCCAAGGTTGTGGCAAAATGGCTTTAAGGACAACAAAATCAAGGTATTGGAGTTGCCATCACAAAGCCCTGACCTCAATCCACATTTGTGGGGAGAACTGAAAACGCGTGTGCAAGCAAGGAGGCCTACAAACCTGACTCAGCTACACCAGCTCTGTCAGGAGGAATGGGCCAAAATTCACCCAACTTATTGTGGGAGGCTTGTGGAAGGCTACCCGAAACATTTGACCCAATTTAAACAATTTAAAGGCAATTCTACCAAATACTAATTGAGTGTATGTAATAAAAGAAATGAAAGCTGAAATAAATCATTCTCTCTACTATTATTCTGACATTTCACATTCTTAAAATAAAGTGGTGATCCTAACTGACCTAAGACAGGGCATTTTTACTAATATCAAATGTCAGGAGTTGTGAAAAACTAAGTTTAAATGTATTTGGCTAAAGTGTATGTAAACTTCTAAATTCAACTCTATGTATGTATGCGTATGTTATCATGTGTCTGTGTATGCATGTGTCTGTGCCAATGTTTGTGTTGCTTCACAGTTCCCGCTGTTCCATAAGGTGTTTTTTTTTAATCTGTTTTTTAATTCAAATTTTACTGCTGGCATGAGTTACATGATGTGGTGTACGAGCTGTGTGCCAGTAGTTTAGGCAGACAGCTCGGTGCATTCAACATGTCAATACCTATCATAAAAAAAGTAGCGATGAAGTCAATCTCTCCTCCACTTTCAGCCAGGAGAGACTGACATGCATATTATTAATATTAGCTCTCTGTGTACATCCAATGACCAGCTGTGCTGCCCTGTTCTGAGCCAATTGCCATTTTCCTAAGTCCTTTTTTATGGCACCTGACCACACGACTGAACAGCAGTCAAGGTGCGATAAAACTAGGGCCTGTAGGACCTGCCTTCTTGATAGTGTTAAGAAGGCAGAGCATTGCTTTATTATAGACAGACTTCTCATCATCTTAGCTACTACTGCATCAATATGTTTTGACCATGACAGTTTACAATCTGAGGTTACTCCAAGCAGTTTAGTCATCTCAACTTGCTCAATTTCCACATTATTTATTACAAGATGTATTTGAGGTTTAGGGTTTAGTGAGTGTTTTTCCCAAATACAATGCTTTTAGTTTTAGAAATATTTAGGGCTAACTTATTCCTTGCCACCCACTCTGAAACTAAGTGCAGCTCTGAGTGTTGCTGTCATTTCAGTCGCTGTAGTAGCTGACTTGTATATTGTTGAGTCATCTGCATACATAGACACTCTGGTTTTACTCAAAGTCAGTGGCATGTCGTTAGTAAAAATTGAAAGAAGCAAGGGGCCTAAACAGCTACCCTGGGGAATTCCTGATTCTAACTGGATTATATTTACGATACTTCCATTAAAGAACACCCTCTATGTTCTGTTAGACAAGTAACTCTTTATCCACATTATACCAGGGGGGGGGGTAAAGCCATAACACAAGTCTTTACAGCAGCAGACCATGATCGATAATGTCAAAAGCTGCACTGAAGTCTAACAAGACAGCCCCCACAATAATTTTAGCCAATCATCAGTCATTTGTGTAAGTGCTGTGCTTGTTGAGTGTCCTTCCATATAAGCATGTTGAAATTCTGTTGTCAATTTGTTTACTGTGAAATAGCATAGCATTGAACTTGGTAGCATTGAACTTGGTGACGTGGAAACCCCACACCCTTGAGTCTGCTACATTATGAACTGTAACTCAGTAAAATCTTTGAAATTGTTGTCTGTTGCGTTCATATTTTGTTCTGTGTAGTAAAAGCGTATTTCTTGGAGAAAGGCAAACAGAAGCGTGAAAAGCCAGTGAGAGCCACACAGGTTTGGAAAATCGAACAGTAAAGTGGCTGTTGACATCAATGCCCCGATAGATAAAGGCCTTTGATGGATTTCTTGCAGGACAAGAGAGATGTGCAGATGTTATTTACCTTGGCCATTAGCTGCCTTTCAGCATGTTTTCAATGTGTATGTGTTATTTTTAGCGTCATAACGTGTGTTTTCAATGCACACTTCATTGTGATGCTGAGTAAACATATCAAACACACAGCAGTGTGTAGAATATCTTTGATCTGCACACACACACACACACACACACACACACACACACACACACACACACGCACACACACACACACACACACACACGCACACACACACACACACACACACACACACACACACACACACACACACACTATGAGAAGACATACACACAATGCCTAGGAACCGAGCCAAGGTTGTGGACAGAGCTGGTGCTGGAGCAATCAACTATTGTTAAAGCCCTGAAAAAAAAGTCAAAGGAAAAGGTCCCTCTATAGGCTACATTCCTGAGAACAAACCTAGACGGAAGTGTCATTGTATTTCAAGCAAGGCTTTTTTTAAATAAATCTGCCCCCACAGCGAGCGGAGAGCGTTACTTCGGCCTGAGCTCATTGCTATTCTGAAGAAGAAGAAAAAACAATTGGGAAGACGTCACCTCCACACACTATGACCAGCCTGTGTGAACCGTCCGCTAAAGTAATGCGCTTCATTCATCCGTGGCCCACTTTTAGACCAATGAACTCAGACAACACAATGAGTCAGAACCCCTAGAGAAGAATGCAGTTCAGCAAGGGAAACCTGATTCGATTTTGGACACTCAATAATGTATGAGAACATGTGGAGGGAAAACGACAAAATATGGATTAAGTATAATTAATTTGCATCCGGCATTGAAAATACACTGAGTGTACACAAACATTAAAGGACACCTGCTCTTTCCATGACAAAGACTGACCAGGTGAATCCAGGTGAAAGTTATGATCACTTATTGATGTCACTTGTTAAATCCACTTCAATCAGTGTAGAGGAAGGGGAGGAGGCAGGTTAATTTAAAGAAGGATTTTTAAGCCTTGAGACAATTGAGACATGAATTGTGTATGTGTGCCATTCAGAAGGTGAATGGGCAAGTCAAAACATATAAGTGCCTTTGAACGGGTTATGGTAGTAAGTGCCAGGTACTGATGGGTTTTTCACACAACAGTGTGTTTCAAGAATGGTCCACCACCCAGTCAATTTGACACAACTCTGGGAAGCATTGGAGTCAACACGCTTTCGACACCTTGTAGAGTCTATTCCCGATTAATTGAGGCAATTCTGCATCTCAATATTAGGAAGGTATTCCTAATATTTGGTATTCTCAGTATATACATGTTTGAAATAGAGAATAAATGCTTAGCTTGAGCACTTCTTCAATGCAGGCCTTCAGGGCCTCACAGCTCCTTTGTAGTTGTCATAGTAATTTCAGTCCAAAAAAGGCACTCCTATAAGCATGTGAGCTGTCATGGTTTTTTCCACAAGGGCTGTGTGAATGCAAACTGCACGTCTGTCTGCCATCAAAGGTGCATAAAAAAACAGGTCCAGAGAGAAAAACAGTCTATGGTTGGTGGCAGAAGCAAAACACAGAACAAGGACTCATATTCAGCCAGGAATGAGGTGTCTTCTGTGGTTGCTACTTATAAAGTGGGGAACTTGAAGCCACCTGAGAAACTAACAGCACAGGACTGTGGAATGTCGGCGGAAGAGGCAAAACCACAAATATTAAGGAAAAATGTGAATTAGCTGGTATTTTACAACTTGGGCTTTATGGGCAGTAACTTAGAAAATCAAAAGTAAAAAACAAGTTGTAATTATCAGCACACTTACTGCACTCCTTTGACACACTTTGGAGTAGAGAACAGTGGACTGAACTCAATACCATACACACTAGCTTTATACTACATAACTGCAGTGTAGTTGAAAAATAAGCCAAAAGTGTAACAGTATATAATGGATAAAACACCAGACTAAATTGAATCAACCGATTCTTAGCACAAGTGGCTATATGATCAAATATAACAGGACTATAACAGGAATCGTTTACGTTATGCTATAGTAACCATATTCTACAAGAATTACCATTTCACTATGTTACTACACTCTTCGGGGGAAAAAAGGTGCTATCTAGAACCTAAAAGGGTTCTTCAGTTGTCCCCATAGTAGAACCCTTTAAATAACCCTTTTTGGTTGCAGGTAGAACCCTTATTGTTTCTATATGGAACCCAAAAGGGTTCTTTTATCGAGACAGCCGAAGATCCCGTTCAGAAACCTTTTTTCCAAGAGTGTATGTTTTACAAGGAAACCATCCAAGTAGAGGGATTGTCCATGTGATACTGTGCAAATGTTGGTATTGGCAACATAATCAAATCAAATCAAATGTATTTATAAAGCCCTTTTTACATCAGCAAATGTCACAAAGTGATATACAGAAACCCAGCCTAAAACCCCAAACAGCAAGCAATACAGAAACCAAGCCTAAAACCTCAAACAGCAAGCAACACAGAAACACAGCCTAAAACTCCCAAACAGCAAGCAATACAGACAACCTGAGGCAGGACAAAGCATTGTAACCCCAGGCTTGACACTGATGCTTCACCTGCATGTTTCTATCATTAATATCAGTTACGGATGTTTTCGAGCTCAAGCCAACTGTTGTGTTTACCATTCCCTAACATCATACCCTTTAGGTCACATGTCAAACTCATTCCAACAAGGGCCTCCCTTGGACTTGATTGATGTAAGGAACTCCCCTCACCTGGTTGTCTAGGTCTTAATTTAAAGAAAAAAATAAAAACCTGCAGACACTAGGCCCTCCATGGAATGAGTTTGACACCCCTGCTGTAGGTCATCAGGTGAAATACTGCAACTTCTGTGTGCATGCAGTGATAATAATGGTTTTGACTATGTGTGAGGACTTACTATCATGGGACTCAGCCTTGTAATTAATACAGTAGTTGCCATAGTAAGTCACAGCCATAGGCTGCAATAGGGAGCAGGGTCAGTGAGGTCGAGATACAAGTTCAAGGTGTGCTACATGTCTCAAAGTCAAGTTGTTGTTGTTTTGAATGTGTTGTGTGCTATGAGCCATTTGTCAAATAGCCGTTTCCATATCATGTCAATTTGATGAGCAACAAAGCTTTTTGAACTGAATTACATTGAGAAACAGCAGTAGTGTGGGATGTGGGATCAGACCAGTGGTAAACTATGAATGACTCTTGATGATGATCCAACATGAGAGGCCAAACAGGGTTCACTCTGAGCAGGGTGAGAGTGTGAGTAACCCTGTCACATTAGTGTAAATACACATCAGTCTATCTGAGGCTAGTCACTAACCAGAGGCCATGGTTGTATTTTTCTCCACTAATTGACCAATCACATAAAATCTTTTCTCATCGTATCTTTTTCAGAGCTGATCTGATTGGTCAAAAGTGAAAAAAATATTAGAATTGGGCTGCCTGTCTAAACGCAGCCCATGTGTCTTTACAATCCCGTCTCCGTAAGAGTCGGAACTCACCGGAACAACACCCGATAGATGCCATATTATCCAAAAACGTGATCAATTAATTAATTTGGTAATATCTTAAAAATATAAGCTTGCAAGTCGTGGGTATGAACTATGAAGAATTAGTGGCCCATTTATTACTAACAGTTGACAATTTAATATGAATAATTATATGAATAATACCAATGGGATATTTAGTGCACATTAACATGTGATCAATCATTTTAATTCAGACACATTTTAATCAGTTATCATCAGTGGCACAGCGGTCTAAGGCACTGCATCTCAGCGCAAGAGGCATCACTACAGCCCCTGGTTTGAATCCAGGCTGTATCACATCCGGCCGTGATTGGGAGTCCCATAGGGCGGCGCACAATTGGTCCAGCATCGTCCGGGTTTGGCCGGGGTAGGCCGTCATTGTAAATAAGAATTTGTTCTTAACTCACTTGCCTATTTAAATAAAGGTTAAAAAAAAATCATCCACAGAATGCAACCCACCATAGTGAAGAACAGTATACATTTTCTAAGTATTGTACCTTTAAAGGGCTCATAGCAAATAATTTCCTGAAATACAAAGGCAGCCTTCACACTACAGTAGTCTCTTTCTGCTATCAAGAAGAACCAGGGCCAGAGGAGCAATGTTAGGCTGACTGAGATGCTGAAAACAGGGGATCCTGTGTTGGGAGACCTGCTGCATTGCTCACCGATTTGTTTGAGTGGCTTGAGCCACACACAGGAAACAGAATTCAACCGTTTCCTGATTCCAGGGCTTCCTGTCAACTTTGGGTTACAGGATAAATCGCAGCGATTCTTCTAGGCTTCTAACACATTCCAGTTTTATGGACAGACCCTGAGTATGTATAGCAGAAAGGTGCACAAGTCAAAAGGTACACAGAGGAGGTGTATAAGGGGTTCTGAACTCTTGTGTTTCATTGGAGACTGTAAGCCAACACGTTTTGAGCACGCACACCCACACGCACACACACACACACACACACACACACACACACACAGACACACAGACACACACACACACACACACACACACACACACACACACACACACACACACACACAGCTGATTATTTCACAGATTGTTCTGTGGTCTTGGTTCCTGTAACACCCACCTCAGTTCTACCACACAACAACAACTCACTACCCATAAAGGTTGACTCTATGTGGACGAACAGATCAAATATGATCCAACCACAGCATACACTCCCAGACGATAGCTAAACACAGCATTAATGACAAACTTAGTAAATATAAATAACTGCGCTATGATAATATAAAATACTGCACTGCATTTTATGCTATATACAGTGCCTTGCGAAAGTATTCGGCCCCCTTGAACTTTGCGAACTTTTGCCACATTTCAGGCTTCAAACATAAAGATATAAAAGTGTATTTTTTTGTGAAGAATCAACAACAAGTGGGACACAATCATGAAGTGAAACGACATTTATTGGATATTTCAAACTTTTTTAACAAATCAAAAACTGAAAAATTGGGCGTGCAAAATTATTCAGCCCCTTTACTTTCAGTGCAGCAAACTCTCTCCAGAAGTTCAGTGAGGATCTCTGAATGATCCAATGTTGACCTACATGACTAATGATGATAAATACAATCCACCTGTGTGTAATCAAGTCTCCGTATAAATGCACCTGCACTGTGATAGTCTCAGAGGTCCGTTAAAAGCGCAGAGAGCATCATGAAGAACAAGGAACACACCAGGCAGGTCCGAGATACTGTTGTGAAGAAGTTTAAAGCCGGATTTGGATACAAAAAGATTTCCCAAGCTTTAAACATCCCAAGGAGCACTGTGCAAGCGATAATATTGAAATGGAAGGAGTATCAGACCACTGCAAATCTACCAAGACCTGGCCGTCCCTCTAAACTTTCAGCTCATACAAGGAGAAGACTGATCAGAGATGCAGCCAAGAGGCCCATGATCACTCTGGATGAACTGCAGAGATCTACAGCTGAGGTGGGAGACTCTGTCCATAGGACAACAATCAGTCGTATATTGCACAAATCTGGCCTTCATGGAAGAGTGGCAAGAAGAAAGCCATTTCTTAAAGATATCCATAAAAAGTGTTGTTTAAAGTTTGCCACAAGCCACCTGGGAGACACACCAAACATGTGGAAGAAGGTGCTCTGGTCAGATGAAACCAAAATGTAACTTTTTGGCAACAATGCAAAACGTTATGTTTGGCGTAAAAGCAACACAGCTCATCACCCTGAACACACCATCCCCACTGTCAAACATGGTGGTGGCAGCATCATGGTTTGGGCCTGCTTTTCTTCAGCAGGGACAGGGAAGATGGTTAAAATTGATGGAAAGATGGATGGAGCCAAATACAGGACCATTCTGGAAGAAAACCTGATGGAGTCTGCAAAAGACCTGAGACTGAGACGGAGATTTGTCTTCCAACAAGACAATGATCCAAAACATAAAGCAAAATCTACAATGGAATGGTTCAAAAATAAACATATCCAGGTGTTAGAATGGCCAAGTCAAAGTCCAGACCTGAATCCAATCGAGAATCTGTGGAAAGAACTGAAAACTGCTGTTCACAAATGCTCTCCATCCAACCTCACTGAGCTCGAGCTGTTTTGCAAGGAGGAATGGGAAAAAATGTCAGTCTCTCGATGTGCAAAACTGATAGAGACATACCCCAAGTGACTTACAGCTGTAATCGCAGCATAAGGTGGCGCTACAAAGTATTAACTTAAGGGGGCTGAATAATTTTGCACGCCCAATCTTTCAGTTTTTGATTTGTTAAAAAAGTTTGAAATATCCAATAAATGTCGTTCCACTTCATGATTGTTGTTGATTCTTCACAAAAAAATACAGTTTTACATCTTTATGTTTGAAGCCTGAAATGTGGCAAAAGGTCGCAAAGTTCAAGGGGGGCGAATACTTTCGCAAGGCACTGTATATATATTGTTTTACCTTATATTATGCTATTTTAAGTAATACAAATAAATCTCTAAAAAGATAGGGGTCAAAATGATTGGATCCCCGGTTTTCAATACTCCAGCACCCTCCCCTTACGATGATAACAACACTGAGCTGTTTTATGAGTTGGAGAACACATTGGGAGAGATCTTAGACCATTCCTCCATACAGAATCCTTCCAGATCCTTGATGTCCTTCGTCTGTTCTTATCGACTGCCCTCGTCAATTCAAACCACCTTTTCAATGTTGTTCAAGTCCAGAGACTGAGATGGCCATTGCAAAAGGATAATTTTGTAGGCAACTAGTCATTTCTTAGTGGATTTTGATGTGTGCTTGGAGTTATTGTCTTGCTGGAAGGCCAGGTTTCAGCCTCATGGCAGAGGAAACCAGGTATTTTGGCTAAAATATCCTGGTACTTGGTAATGTTCATGACACCATGGAACAATATGGTAAGCTGGACAATCATTTATAAAACATTACAGAAATGTTTTTCTTTCACTTCCTGAACACAGTGCACACAGATAAAATTATTCTAAACATAGACAACAGCTGCTAGTGGACAGGGTGGCAATGTGCACGGAATGAAGATTCTGCATCTCTGTAGCCAATAAATCTGACCTGGAAGAGTTATAGTTGCTCATAGGCTGAGTGCCGGCTGGGGTCTTCGAGGAAGCCAATACTTTGTTAGGGGCAAGATGGAAGTCGAGGTTGGGGTGTGCGCACACCACATCTCCTCTATGGGTTCTTGGCCTGCACTGTTTTAGCTGAACACAATCAGAACTGTGGAGACCTGCTTGGAAGAGCCACCAAGAACGTCCAACAATAGCGAAAGATATGGGCCTTGTGTCTGTGCTATTAGAGTGCAGTGCTCGACACGTGGGCTTGGGCTGAGGGCACATTGCTACAACGTGTTTACTTTCGGGACCAAAACACAGATTCTCATGCGGCCCCACAGGCCATGTGTCGATACACACCGCACAGTGCTATCGCCGTCAACGTTTCCGTAGGGCTCACAAAGGTCACGAAAACACTGCCAGCTCACCAATGTGTGGTCCCCTGGCACTTAACTATCAACAGGAAACATCTTTCACAGAACAGGAAGTGCTACTCTCTAATTGGGCCCCGTGTGATTCAGTGAGAACCTTCTTTCAGCCAATGGGAGAGCAGCTATTTTAAGGGGTATAAAAGGAGAGAGCATACAGTCATTCCAAGTTGTCCCTCTGCAAATCTCTCGGCTAATGTACTGTTTCTCCATTGCCTGTGTTTAAGGAAACGAAAGAGTCTGCTGGTAGCTTAGTCACTCTAATACAATGTTTCTCAAAAATAGTTCCAAAAGCCAAGATATGTTAGGCATCACTATAGTATGGATTAATTTCACAGATATCCACAAAATAGCTTTCTGCACTCCAATCGGACTCTGTAACTTCATACAATGCAAGCAGATGTGCATACCACTGGTATTTGACTGGTGAGTGGCTTTATCTGGTCATAATTCCAATACATTACAAGGCTCTTCCTTAAAGCCCAAAGAGATGGACCTTGTGACCCTCTCTGAACATGGTGGTAGCATGATCTGCTTAACAGCTGGCAATTATCAAGGTCCATTGAAGTCTTCACATGATAACATTCAAAAGTCAGTAACGATTATGGTATTTAACAACTATAGTCAAATCTATGCTAGGCCTTATATTATCCAGAGCAACAATAGGACTGTAACTACACTATCACTGACTATAACAACTTCTTACTGTATACTGTCATTTCAGAGAGGGTATGTATGGTGGTAATCCACATTTAATTTGGAGACCACAATGAAAACCAAAGAAGGATCGGATAAATCAAACGCACGCTGTCTCGGAGCCTGTTAAAAGCTGCAGGCGTCAGAGTAAGATTTGTATACACAAGTCTTTCAACACAAGCAGAACTATGATCAGTAAGCTGCCAAACTACTTAGAAATCACTTCATCCCACTGTAACTACACCCCATGGCAACAGCAAAAACTCTTTATCAAAGGGGGAAATCCAAGCGCTGTTTTATTATTATGTTTTGCCAGCCTCACCATCCAAACCTTGAGTGGAAAAGCACCCCGACGCTGCCAAAAAATGCTAGTGACAGATTACAAAAGTGCCAGAGGGTATAAAGGGGGGCTCTGACGAAGTTCCCCCAATTAGCAAGAGACGCTGCCAAGAGACTAAGGGACTCGGAAGACGACGAACACAAAACAATCACAACGTGCGCAAACATTCCAAGAAAAGCACTATTCATCCTAACAATCACTGAGCGTTCCGTAATCAAGACGTGGCTGCCTTCCCTGCTGCGTCCTGCTCAGCTCGCAGCCTCCCGGTCTGTAAAACACGCTGAAGTAGGCATCCAGGCCCAAAGCATACCCAGTACTTACAGTAATGACCAGATAAACACAATCTAAACACATACATGCTCAGATTGTGGTTAGGCCCTGGCTTCATTTGTTTAATCAGAATTGACTTGATTTATTGGGTGCATTAGAGGCTCAGTGTTTTGTTGTGTCTTGTTTTGATATGGGTGGGGACCATTGCAGGCTTTTTCCGATTTGCTACAAGATTGGGCTCTGTTTTTTAAAAGATGATTTACTTTTCTCTCATATGTGATATTGGACAGGAAATACTTCCAAAAGAGATATCAAGTCTCTATGTAGTCTCAATGATGCTATTGAATAGGTATACTAATACGAATAGGATGTGAACCTTCTCAATAATGACTCCAGGGTCAAATTCCCAAAGGTTTTTAGATGAGTCTCTCAGGAACTAAAAATATGTGTGCCCTAAAATATATATTAGTTGTCTGTGGGTGGACCTGAAATACACTTGGTTCCTTTACTATTTATACAGTATTTTTACAAGCGGACTTCCAAAATGAAGAAAGTAAACAAAGATGAAAGCATAAGAGACCGTAGCTCAATTTTTTATTCAGAGAAAAGCTAAAGATACCCATATTTATAGATGTACCCAAGAGCACAAACACACATGACATTAGCCCACACAATAACACACACGCACACACACTAGCATCCTCTGAAATACAATTTTTACTCAAAGCATACCTCATATGGAGAAGAGACCATCTGGGTACAAAATTATGTTCCAGGTTTAAAAATCCTGATATGCCAGTACAGAAGATAAAACACAGATATATGCTTTAAGTACAGTCAGGAGGATATGGAGGTACAAGAGAATACAGTATGAAGTCCAGGTTTGACGCCTGTCAGTCTGGGGTTGTCAGAATAGTTGGAACAACCCTCCTAAGGGATGTGGCGGTTGCTTGGTTGAGTGGAAAGCAGCGCGGGCTACTGGGACTTTGCATCCCACTATATTGACCTACAACTGGACCCAGGAATTTTTACTGCACTGACGAATCTTTGCCGACCCCTGTCCCTGAACAAAAACATGTAAAATGTAAAACATTGACCCAGGTTGTGCTTCACTGCGTATGTGTGTATGAGTGCACACTTTCCTGTGTGTGTGTGTGTGTGTGTATGTGTGTGTGTGTGTGTGTGTGTGTGTGTGTGTGTGTGTGTGTGTGTGTGTGTGTGTGTGTGTGTGTGTGTGTGTGTGTGTGTGTGTGTCTGTCCACAGCGTTTCCCTTGTCTCAGTGTTTGGCAGTAGTCCATGCGCGATGTCTGGAGCGCTGCCAACTCTTCTGGCACGCGATTCCCTCCACACTCTCTGGTGGTGTGGCCATTGCCCCAGCAGATCTCTGACTAGGCCTCAAGGTTAAGGTGATGAATGTGCTTTAGTGAAACTGACAGCATCTAACAAGAGAGCAAGGCCCCATTCAGGCTCCGTTATTGAGCATCTAACAAGAGAACGAGACCCCATTCAGGCTACGTCATTGAGGCAGACAATGTGTTCCCAGCAGCTTTATGTGGCATGTTTGGATGTTTTCTGGCAGAGGCAACAGGTGAGAGAGATGAGCCGGAGGGGCTCTCTCTGATACTTACACACAAGAAAGTTTAAGAACGTACTGAGTGTCCAAAACATTAGGAACACCTTCCTAATATTGAGAAGGCCTCCTTTTGCATTCAGAACAGCATCAATTCGTTGGGGCATGGACTCTGCAAGGTGTCGAAAGTATTCCACAGGGATGCTGGCCCATGTTGACTCCGATGCTTCCCACAGTTGTGTCAAGTTGGCTGGATGTCCTTTGGTTGGTGGACCATTCTTGATACACACAGGAAACTGTTGAGCTTGAAAAACACAGCAGCGTTGCAGTTCTTGACACAAACCGGTGCGCCTGGCACCTACTACCATACCCCGTTCCAAAGGCACTTAAATATTTTGCCTTGCTCATTCACCCTCTGAATGGCACACATACACAATCCATCCATAACCCAATCCAAACTGTCTCAAGGCTTACAAATCCTTCTTTACTCTGCATTCTGCCCTTCATCTACACTGATTGAAGTGGATTCAACAGGTGACATCAATAAGGGATCATAGCTTTCCCCTGGATTCACCTGGTCAGTATACAGTTCATTCGGGAAAGTATTCAGACCCCATTACTTTTTCAAGTTTTGTTACGTTACAGCCTTATTATAAAATTGATTAAATTGTTTTTTTTGCTCATCAATCTACACACAATACCCCATAATAACAAAGCAAAAACAGGTTTTTAGAAATGTTTATATATAACATTTACATAAGTATTCAGATCTTTCCTCAGTACATTGTTGAAGCACCTTTGGCAGCATTTACAGCCTTGAGTCTTCTTGGGTATGATGCTACAAGCTTGGTACAGCTGTATTTGGGGAATTTCTCCCATTCTTCTCTGCAGATCCTCTCAAGCTCTGTCAGGTTGGATGGGGAGCGTCGCTGCACAGCTACTTTCAGGTCTCTCCAGAGATGTTAGATCGGGTTCAAGTCTGGCCTGTGGCTGGGCCATTCAAGGACAAGCCACTTCTGCATTGCCTTGGCTGTGTGCTTAGGGTTGATGTCATGTTGGAAGATTAACCTTCACCCCTGTCAGAGGTCTTGAGCACTCCGGAGGAGGTTTTCATCAAGGATCTTTCTGTACTTGGTGCTGTTCACCTTTCCTTCAATCCTGACTAGTCCCCCAGTCCCTGCCACTGAAAAACATCCCCACAGCATAATACTGCCACCACCATGCTTCACCATAGGGTTGGTGCCAGGTTTCCTCCAGACGTGACTCTGGCATTCAGGCCAAAGAGTTCCATCTTGATTTCATCAGACCAGAGAATCTAGCTTCTCATGGTCTGAGAGTACTTTAGGTGCCTTTTGGCAAACTCCAAGCGGGCTGTCGTGCCTTTTACTGTGAAGTGGCTTCCATCTGGCCACTCTATCATAAAGACCTGATTGGTGGAGTGCTGATGAGATGGTTGTCCTTCTGGAAGGTTCTCCCATCTCGACAGAGGAACTCTGGAGCTCTGTCAGAGTGTCCATTGCGTTCTTGGTCACCTCCCTGACCAAGGCCCTTCTCTGCCGATTGCCCAGTTTGGCCGGGCAACCAGCTCTAGGAAGAGCCTTGGTGGTTCTAAACTTCTTCAATTTAAGAATGATGGAGGCCTCTGTGTTCTTGGGGACCTTCAACGCTGCAGTAGTTACTTTGTACCCTTCCCCAGATCTGTGACTCGACACAATCCTGTTTCGGAGCTCTACAGACAATTCCTTCAACCTCATGGCTTGGTTTTTGCTCTGACATGCACTGTCAACTGTGGGACTTTATATAAACTGATGTGTGCCTTTCCAAATCATGTCCAATCAATTGAATTTACCACAGGTGGAAACGTTGTAGAAACATCTCAAGGATGATCAATGGAAACAGGATGCACCTGAGCTCAATTTCGAGTCTCATAGCAAAGGATCTGATTACGTTTGTAAATAAGGTATTTCTGTTTTTTTATGGGGTATTGTATGTAGATTGGTGAGGGGGGAAAAACGATTTAATACATTTTCAGAATAAGGCTGTAATGTAACAAAATGGGGGAAAAGTCAAGGGGTCTGAATTCTTTCCGAGTGCACTGTATGTCATGGAAAGAGCAATGTTTTTCCACTCAGTGTATGTTCCAGGAAAGGAAACACTTTGTCTATCACTCCAATATTAGATCTCACTCTGAAGCACTGACAGCAGACAAGCCACAGGCTGTGCAATAACTGTGATTGGGCAGGCCTTACTGGATGACCCTTACATTTGACCATCAAAATCACTCTCTGTCCATCACCAAGTGTCATCTTCACTGTCAGCCAACCTGTTACCAGAGACATCCGTCTGCATTAGGCATCGTAGAGACACACAACATGGCATACATTTTAATGGGGAAGTCCAGTTACTCATCCTAAAGTTTAACTGGAGGGCAAAACTGTGTTGCAGCCAAGCCTCAATGTTCCTCAGAAAGGGAACTGATAGTATTGATAAATCATTACTCATGAAGGCCAACAAAAAATATAGTTCAGCATGTCACAACAGGGGTTCCTTATAATATTTGCTGTTTTTCTCATCTTTGGTAATGAACACACTACACAAACAAAAGTGCTTTGGCACAGGTTTGTATAACCGCAAGTGCACAGATTCACGTCCCCGTTTCTTCAACTTTACAAACCACAGTGGAGCTTCACTTTGAAGGCAGGCAGGCTAGGTCACCCTGTTGTTCTGGGTTGTGGCAGGTGTGGCCTACCAGTGTGGTGTACAGAATACTGTGCAGATGGGCCCATCAACACACCCTGCACACACCCAACTCTCAGCTTCTCTGTACTCCGGCTGCATGGTGAGGATCAACAGATTTCTAAGAAACAGCACCCCTGCAGCAAAAACCTCACACATCTATCTTCCTTCAGTTCCAAACACTGATTTGTACTATAGTATCTCATCTCAAAACAAATGACAGTGATTTGTGAGGTACTAATGGGTAAAGGCATTTTGTATGAATGGATCTTCCAACCAACATCAGTTCAGTTGACTTTGGTAAATAACACAATTAAAGAAGTCTACATTCCTACCAGAGAGACATGTTGTGCTTGATATGTATGGGCAGCTCATGGTTCACAAACTCTATCAAATGAGCAAATACATATGTTACTACGTATATGATGTGGTAGAAGTGAACAGTGTTACGTGGAGGTGGTCATGTGGAGCTCACCGCCATCTGTCTGTTAACTATGTGGAGTGACTTCACTGGGACGTCAAGAGATGCTCGCACAGATAAAGTATGATGTAACATTCTGGGGGAAAAGAGTAAGAAAAAGAATGGTGAGAGTGAGGAGGGCCAGATGAGTAAGGGAGGTGCAAGTGGGGGTTTGTTTTGTGAGGATATGGGTCGTCATGGTTACAGAGGGGGAAACCCACACAGCTGTTAGCAAGTGAGTAAAGTGTGTGTGTGTGTGTGTGTGTGTGTGGGGGGGGTGGGGGGGGGCAATGGCAGGCCCTCACTAGTTTCATCATGCGAGGGGCCCTAATGAGCTGCAGATGTGGAACCAACAGCTGACAGCCAGGATGGAGCAATCCCCATTCTACTCCCGCTGCTCTTCTCTCCCCAACCCTCTACTCCCTTCTCCCCTCTTAGCTCTCTGTGGGATGCCAATCCCAGGCTTTGCTTGCTAGGCCAATGAGCCCCGGATTCAGTTGTGTTTAAGTGCTATACAGCCAGATGCTTTCACTCTCGTACTGTAAACACGTGTACAATACAGTCACAAACATACACATGTGTTTACACATCCAAAACACACTCACATATACATTTGTAAATGACTAAAAACACCTGTATACATGCAGTGTTTCTCCAACCATGACTTGGGCAGGATGCCATGCCCCACTACCAACCGCCAGTCCCACTTAGTTCAGTTGCCCCTGACCAAATTACTAGTGGTTTCAGTTGAAAACTTTACTGTGCAACCCAGGAAGTTGTTTTCGGGCCTATAGTATATGCCCCACCTAGGGGGAAAGTATAGGGGAACACTGAAGTCCCTACCAGGAGGTCTCTGTAAGGTTAGCCACAGGTACTGGGAAATACTGAAGGCAGAGCATCCAACCAAGGCGTACAACCCAGAGAAGCGCACCTGTTGCTCCCTTTTGGCACATCAAGGCCTTGTTTGACTTGAACCAAGCAAAACAACTCTTACCTGACCCTTTAAACTTTCACAATATGGTTGAGTGCCAGTTGAAAACACAGTCAGTCCTCTAACCAACCATATGTGAAGCCTCGGGGAGGGAGAAGGCTCTGTGCGCTGCGCCCATACAGCCACGGTGCAGATCCTCTCTCTGTACCAGCCTGTGGAAGCCTCCACTTCTCAGTGCTTGCATAACCACCAGCTGTTCCACACAACAGTAAACACTGCCTCAGTGACTACAGGTCGTCTTTCTACTTGTCATCCTTTCCCATGCTGTTACCAAGCTACTCTTCGATTTGAATTCTTCAGCTGTTTTGGCCTATTGGCCAGGCCGTTACTGTGAATGTGAACATGTTTTTAAATGACTTTCCTTGTTACAGAACAGTTGATAACTAGAGAAACAAGCTGAGAGGAGCAGAGATGACTACGGCTAGCCTGTGTTATTCCAGCCTCTGGAAGGATCTTTATAGAATAGTCTTTTGGTGCACCTATCGCCCAAAAAAAAGACTTGTTCGGGAGATAACTGGTGTTGTCCAACAGTTCTACCAAGCTGAGATGAAAGTGTGAAAAATGTGTTGTAGCAGGTTAGGGTAAGTACGACATTTTCAAAAACAAACAAAATAGTTCCTGGCCGGGCCGGGACGCCGAGCATAACTGTGCAACAGGGTTGCAGAAAACAGTTGAGCTGTATCAAAATTCCAATTCAAGAAAGAACTAATCCTGATCAAATTAACTGGCACTCTTCAATAATTTAACTAATTTGAATGATTTCAATTCACCTGACAAATGGACTTGACCGCAAGCCCACTGCAGGTCTCCAACACAACAGCCCCACTCCTATCCCAGCAGGTTCCATTCCAGATAGCTGGCATCCACAGGGTGACTACAGTTGGCCCTGTCCCTGGGCCCTGTCTGTGGTGGAGTACACTGGGTAATGGCTGCCTGTAAAGACTGGGGCTTTAGCAGAAGGGGGGTTTGGATCCCTCACACTTCCTCTTGGGAGACCAGCTCCAAACAAAACAACAGGTGCTACTGGCTAGTCCCAAACCACTAATCAGCACTTTGCAATAAAATATGTTCCACTTCTTCTAAACCAGAGAGATATTTGACTCATTTGAACAGGCTTTACAACTCAGCTCAACTGTTTTCTGTGTGGCTGCTCTCTCTTTCTCTCAGTGTCGCCCACAAAGCAGCTTTCCTGCTGTCTGTTTACTCACACCATGAGTAAGACTGGGTCTATGCACAACCTCAAAGTCACATTGCTTTTCCCCTCTTCTCTCTCTTTTTGATTCTCTCTTCAACGGCACCTAGAGATTCCATTGTGCTGACTGTGTGGAGTTGATAAGTTAAAGCAGTGCAGTGAATGGATGGGTGGTATGGCTAAACAGGAGCCAGTGAGAGGAGGAATAACAATGAATTAGTGGCGAAGAAGGCTGGTAGAACAGTCCTAAAAAGGAACCTCTGTCAAACATGCTTGTTTTTCTGCATGACTGTGGACAGCAGCCTGGCCACAGCTCTGGCTCTAGGGCATTACAACACTTCACTAAGTCACAGAGTCCATTCATTGGTCTACACATCCTAGCATCATAGGAAAACAAAAGGCCAGAAGACAAAAACAGAGAACTAGGAATGTGATGGATAATGTTTTATTTATTCCATTTTAACAAACAGATGGACTTGAATCCCTCGTTCTGCTGGACCACAAGCATGTTATACATGCTGGGACCTCCTGGTTTTGTCTGCAAAAGAGACATCATTACATTTTAGTAATTTAGCAGACGTTCTTATCCATTCATAGGGGCGGCAGGTGGTTAGTGGTTAGCGCGTTGGGCCAGTAACCGAAAGATTGCTCGATCAAATCCCTGAGCTGACAAGGCAAAAATCTGTCGTTCTGCCCATGAACACGGCAGTTAACCCACTGTTCTTAGGCCGTCATCGTAAATAAGAATTTGTTTTGAACTAACTTGCCTGGTTAAATAAAACAATAAAACAAATCATCTAGCTAAATGAGACAACACATCACAATTGTATCATGCAATGTATCACACTTCGATTACTCATTCTGGGTTAAAGGGTGAGGTTTTTTGGGTGTTGTTGAGGGGCTGGGTGTAACAATATTGAGAAGAGAACAGTAAAAACAGTTGTGCTCCTGCAGTCAAACACGATTCATGTACAGAAGAATCGTTGAGAAGGAAGTGGTTGTGTAGTACAAGAGGAAAACACCATAGACTCATTTTTTTAACTTTTCACCTTTGAAAGAAAACAAATGTTGAGTTGTGCAACCAGTTGGATTACAGGTCTTAGTAGTGTCTTATCAGACCTGACTTTGACTCTAAACTCAAGCTACTTTACTGGTGTACAAAAACAGCACCAATACTCTGACTTGCATGGAATAAGGTACAAATCAAATCCTAGGCACTCAAAATAAATCTCAGACAGCCAAACACTGGGTGTGACAATTTGCCTGGTTGCACTTTTGAAACCGTTTCACTGACAAATCTGGAGCTTGTTAACTCATTTTGAAAGAGGTTAAAAGGCGTTTCAACAATAACTACAGTTGGGACTTAAGGTGTGATTATGACTACTGATTGTAACAGGGATTTTTGGTAACTGTCTATCACGTATTATACAGAAGTAGGATCTTCATTTATACCAGTTTGCTACAGAATAAAATAATCCTGCAGCAACAGGAAATAGGAATTATTATGTGGATTATAATTCATGGACATTTTCTGTAGGGATTGACACATTTTCTGCAGGGGAAAATCAAGTCTGAAATGTCAAAGTGGAAACTAGCTTCAAACTTCAGAAGCCTTCATAAACCTCAAATACACTACAAGTTTTAAATGTCCATTGTTTTCAGTAGGCATGTTATCAATAGCCGTTACAGTCAGTCGCAGTCAGACTTGGTGGAAATGGGCAGACCAGTTGTGACTCCACTACATTGTGGCAAGCATCTAAAGACTGACACGACTAATGGAACAGAATCTGTGAAGGCTTGAGGGAGGTGGACAGCAGAAGCCATTAAGGTCTTGTAGCTGTGATAGTGTCACTTTCCAGATCCTCACAGCAAAGGTTAACCAACCAAGACCATGTGATCGATGGCTACAAAAGACCGATGAGACCTGCGAACTATGTTCTATAGCAGTGCATGCTGTTGCCAAGCTCCCAGCTTTCGAATGAGAAAAACGTTCCCCTGCACACACACAAGGAGAGCATCCCGTGATTATATCATGGTTAACATACCATGGTTATATCACAGAAGTACTTGAACGCTAACATCACAGCATAATGAATACAAGACTGTGGATTGATGATGTCAGAGGTTAAGATCCTACAGTGAAGGACATTTGATACCATATAAACAGCGAGAAGATGGGGCCAAATACCTTTAACCATTTTAGATCAATACTGGAACAAGACGGAACAGGCTGCACAACACTGATCCAAGATAACACACAGCTAGACACTAGCTTAGCGACTAAGCCAAAAAATGCACAAACATACAGCAATGGCCCTCTGTGCCTGAGAGAGAACTGTGGCGATTCAACACTCCTCCAAGAGGAGTTAAGTCATTGCTTGTTTGCCAAGGTGAGGCAGATTAAGCATGCAGGGAAGAAAAAAGGCCTCTCTGCTTTCTATCAAAGAAGGAAAATAATCTCCTATCTGTGAATATTTCAGAAAGGAAACATTGATGGTTTCATAACCTCCTACGGTGTTCAAAGCCACACTCCTTGAAGCTAGTTTATGGAAGAGGTGCACCGTGCACAAGAAAATGTGTAGGTTTGCTGAATTTCCCACGCCAACAAGAGGAACTTTAGTGGCTATTTCAAAACTCCGAAAAATATCACATTAGATAAGAATCAACTTTGATTTGACCCCCTAATAAGTGATCAAAATGTAATAGGAATCAAGAAAGTATTGGGACTGGATTCTTGTTCTCCCGCATACAGGATAAAACACAAACTGAGTGTGTCATGAGTCAGCGAGCAAGGCCAACTGTTTAACATGTCTCCTGCCTCGTTTTGATTTCATCTCATTCACCTTATAAGGCCCTGACATTACAGGCCAATTTGGGGGCTTTATAGTCATAACAAACGTCAGTTACACCAGTAAGCATGACAGGACGGGTGTAGGCTACTCACTTTCATCTCTGGTGTGTTTTGACTTTTTAACTTCACGACCAAAACACACACATCACGGTGGCCGCCAGACATGCAACTACCACTTCACCAGACAGGTTGATTGAGTAGATCTTAGTGAAGTTACAGTAACACCATTAAGACAACGTCTCTCCTCTCCTCCTCTGTGTACAGTACTGTCCCCTGTCCCTTCATCCAGACAGTAAATTATCCCCTAATCACTGATCTGGGACGGGCTCTGCAACAGGAAAATACTGATGCGTTCTAGATGAAAGAGGAGACCAGAGCTATGAAAGCCCCCAGAAGCAGGGAAAAGAGCATGTTTGGCTGTTTGAAGTCATCAAATGATGACGTTGATGTGAGCAGTAATGTGAGGCTGAGGTTCGACTGCAGAAGCTGAGCGGCTGCCGTCCTCCACCCCCCCCCCCTCCTCCCCATCTAGAGACTGCGTAATTACCCCCACTAATAAAACTGGCTGTCTACTGGCGGCATGAAGGCAACACGGACGCCTAATTAATTGCTCAGAGGAACACCCACCACTTTAAACAGCGCTGCTACTGTAGTGACACAAGTTTGTGTGTGTGTGTGTGTGTGTGTGTGTGTGTGTGTGTGTGTGTGTGTGTGTGTGTGTGTGTGTGTGTGTGTGTGTGTGTGTGTGTGTGTGTGTGTGTGTGCGTGCGTGCGCAAACGTGTGGCATGTCCTGAGCATTCATTTTGCTTTCCTAATTTCTACGTCCACCATTGGCAGGCATGTTATTGGGACCTTCCACCGCTATACTTTGACTTGTCTGCAACCTCCATATCCTCTTTGCTGAGCCAAGGTTTCAGTTGAAACAGACTAGACGAGATTTGAATTCAGGGGAAATTTGGAAGGCTCGATTTCCAAATATGACTAGGCAGTGTTTTTAAGCATGATCTATAGATTGACACATCAAACACTAATAGCTCCAGATCTGCAAGTACCAGCATACATCTGTTCTATCAACACCAAAGCATGTTTAAATCTGGTTCTCACCCACAAATGTATTTAAAATCAATACGAAATATAACGTCCATACTCAGTATTTCAACTTTCCAGCTCATTCTCGGTTCTTTACCACACCAATTTATTTTGTTGGCATGTTGGATAAACCTATTGACCAGAGAAAGAAGAGAAGGAAGAAGATAATCTTTTAGGAGAAAGACAAGCAAGCATCCTGCCCCACAAAAAGAGATGCTTTCCTTTTTCTTACCAAAAGAGACAAACACAGACAGACTAACTGGTGCTTTACAGTTCCCAGGTTGTCATGTAGCACTGCTCCTACCCACTATTATACCAGGTCCAAATGTTCCATGGCTCAAAAACAATAACATGCCATTATGTGTGTGTTTGAAGCCCTAAAGCCACCCACCTGCAGCTCAGTCTGTTTTTATCCCATATGCTCCCTGTGTTTGGACTGTGAGACCACCCTGGAAAAATCTCCATTTACATTGTTACATTACCACGACATTGGATGTTTCCTGACCTGTGGCTATGGACTAGGATACCCACCAAGCAGTAAATTGCATGCAGTACCAAGATGGTCTTTGCATTCTCACCTAGGTCCTATACACTCTTAGAAAAAAGTGTTCCAAAACAGGAGAACCCTTTTTGGTTCTAGTTGGAACTCTTTTGGGTTCCATGTAGAACCCACTGTGGAAAGGGTTACACCTGGAACTAAAAAGTGTTATTCAAAGGGTTATCCTATGGGGACAGCCAAAGAACCCTTTTAGGTTCTAGATAGCATAAATTCTTCTACGTTTTGTCTCAAAACCACTAGCATAGCATACAATGCTCTCTCAATGGTGGTGAGTGTGGGTTTGTGGGAATAGAATACACCGTGTGCACCAACTCAACCATTGGTGTACTGATAATTCTGCTTTAAAGAACATTCAAATGATGCAAAAATGTATTTTATTTCTATAGGTAAAGTTCCTGTAAAGGTGTTCATGGCGGTTTCCTTCTTAACAGTGCATATTTGTGAATTATCTGGTAAACATCTATGTGCACGGAGTGTGAAGCGTTGGGCGTGTGTCAGAAAGCCAGAAAGCCTGCCCACCAAGAAAAGGGGCCTAGTTGTGAAACCCTTTCGTGGTTTGACAGACCACACATCCTGTATCTGCAGCTACACTGCAAACCAGGTCGCTCAAATCGCTGTTCGAAACACTGTTGTGTGCCGTGAAGAAGTGTGAAACGATGATACCAGAGGTTGCTTGGTCTGACCGAGCAGAGCTCAACCGCAGAGGCATCTGGATTCACCACTCACAGTGAAAGGCACAGGTTTAACAAGCGAGCCTCTGTCACAGTTTCATTTTCTTAGTTGGTTCCAACGGAACGCCAAACAAGATTAGTCCCTTTTTTTTTGTTGCACCGTTCAACTGTTTTGGATGACACAGCATGTCTCCACAGACTCTGTTTGCCTTTTGAGGTGCTATCTAGATCCGAAAAGGGTTCTTCGACTGTCCCCATAGGATAACCCTTTTGGTTCCAGGTAGAACCCTTTTGGGTTCCATATAGAACCCTTTCCACAGAGAGTTCTACATTAAACTCAAAAGGGTTCTTTCTGGAACCGAAAACGGATCTCCTATGGGGACAGCCGAAGAACCCTTTTGGAACCCTTTTTTCTAAGGGCGTAGTATGCTCATGAAAAAGACATTTACATGGATAGTTGGCTACAACCTGGCTTCAAATATTAGATATAACATCATCCATTTTAATCTGTTACATTCCTATTAGTATGACATGTTACGTTTGGTATGGTTACATAAGACAGAAGGTTACTTAGGCCAAAAATGGGAGGTTGGTCAGGGAGGATAGGTGGGACTAGAAACCATTTTCATTTTTGAATCACATCAAGGACTACTTACTACTTTTTAACTACTTTGCAACTTTATTTTTATTTATTTATTTCACCTTTATTTAACCAGGTAGGCCAGTTGAGAACAAGTTTTCATTTGCAACTGCGACCTGGCCAAGATAAAGCAAAGCAGTTCGACACATACAACAACACCGAGTTACGCATGGAATAAACAAACATACAATCAATAATACAGTAGAAAAATCTATATACAACATGTGCAAATGAGGTAGGATAAGAGAGATAAGGCAATAAATAGGCCATGTTGGCGAAGTAATTACAATATAGCAATTAAACACTTGAATGGTAAGATGTGCAGAAGATGAATGTGCAAGTAGAGATACTGGGGAGCAAAGGAGAAAGATAAATAAATAAATAAATAAATACAATATGGGGATGAGGTAGATTGGATGGGATATTTACAGATGAGCTATGTACAGGTGCAGTGATCTGTGAGCTGCTCTGACAGCTGGTGCCTAAAGGTAGTGAGGCAGGTAAGAGTCTCCAGCTCCAGAGATTTTTGCAGTTCGTTCCAGTCTTTGTCAGCAAAGAACTGGAAGGAGAGGCGGCCAAAGGAAGAATTGGCTTTGGGGTGACTAGTGAGATATACCTGCTGGAGCACCTGCTACGGGTGGGTGCTGCTGTGGTGACCAGTGAGCTGAGATAAGGTGGGGCTTTACCTAGCAGAGACTTGCAGATGACCTGGAGCCAGTAGGTTTGGCGACGAGTAGGAAGCGAGGGCCAGCCAAAGAGAGCATACAGGTCGCAGTGGTGGGTAGTATATGGGGCTTTGGTGACAAAACAGGTGGCACTGTGATAGACTGCATCCAATTTGTTGAGTAGAGTGTTAGAGGCTCTTTTGTAAATGACATTGCCGAAGTTGAGGATCGGTAGGATGGTCAGTTTTACGAGGGTATGTTTGGCAGCATGAGTGAAGGATGCTTTGTTGCGAAATAGGAAGCCGATTCTAGATTTAATTTTGGAATGGAGATGTTTGATGTGAGTCTGGAAGGAGAGTTTACAGTCTAACCAGACACCTAGGTATTTGTAGTTGTCCACATATTCTAAGTCAGAACCGTCCAGAGTAGTGATGCTGGACGGGCGGGCAGGTGCGGGCAGCGATCCGTTGAAGAGCATGCATTTGGTTTTACTTGTATTTAAGAGCAGTTGGAGGCCACGGGAAGAGAGTTGTATGGCATTGAAGCTCATCTGGAGGTTAGTTAACACAGTGTCCAAAGAAGGGCCAGAGGTATACAGAATGGTGTCGTCTGCGTAGAGGTGGAACAAAGAATCACCAGCAGCGAGAGCGACATCTTGGATGTATACAGAGAAGAGAGTCGGCTTGAGAATTGAACCCTGTGGCACCCCCATAGAGACTGCCAGAGGTCCGGACAACAGGCCCTCCCTTTTGACATACTGAACTCTATCGGAGAAGTAGTTGGTGAACCAAGCGAGGCAATCATTTGAGAATCCAAGGCTGTTGAGTCTGCCAATAAGAATGTTGTGATTGATAGAGTCGAAAGCCTTAGCCAGGTCGATGAATACGGCTGCACAGTAATGTCTCTTATCGATGGTGATATCGTTTAGGACCTACACTGATCTAAAATGAAACACAACATTAAACAATTTCAAAGATTTTACTGAGTTACAGTTCATATAAGGATATCAGACAATTATTTTTCCACTCCTCAATTGTCCAGTGTTGGTGATCGAGTGCCCAGTGGAGCCTCTTCTTCTTGTTTTTAGCTGATAGGAGTGCAACCCGGTGTGGTCGTCTGCTGCAATAGCTCATCCGTGACAAGGATCGACAAGTTGTACGTTCTGAGATGCCGTTCTGCGCAGTTATTTGTCTGTTTGTGGCCCAGCTGTTAGCTGGCATGATTCTTGCCGTTCTCTGAGCTGTTTTCGCCCACAGGGATGACTGGATGTTTTTTGTTTGTCACAACATTCTCGGTAAACCCTAGACGCTGTTGTGTGTGAAAAGCCCGGGAGGTTGGACGTCTCTGAGATACTGGATCCGGCGCACCTGGCAACAATGACCACACCACGCTCAAAGTCACTTAGGTCACTCGTTTAGCCCATGTTAACGTTCAACAGTAACTGGATGCCTGTCTACCTGATTTATATAGCAATCCATGGCCACATGACTCACTGTCTAGGAGTGCTCCATTTTCTTGAACAGGGGGAAATGTACCTAATAAACTGTCCAGTAAGTGTATATTAGAAGTGACCTAACTTGTTGTAGCTAAGTATAGATAGAAGTTGGCGAAGGCCGCAAACCGTGATAAGTCTAGTAACACACAGCGTCATGCAGCACAAGAGGAGGAGGAGTTGGTAAGATTTTAGTAGGATGGCAGTGGTGATTAAGGAGAGTGGGAACAGGTGTGGAGGCTCATTAGCGATGAGTTACAGCTGACGCTTGTTGAGGAGCTGCGTTCAAGGCAACTAGTTAAAAGTGTTGCAACAGGAGTAGAAGCTGATTGGCAATTAGTAGCAGCTGGTGATTGTTGAGTTGCTAGGGAGCTGCATTCAAGGGAACTAGTTAAAGTGTTGCGTTCAAGTCTGGTCCTCTCTCCTGAAATTCTTGTTCATTCTTAACACCACGTGTCAAACCTATTCCACAGAGGGCCGAGTGTCTGCAGGTTTTCACTCCTCCTTTGGTGTTGAGCAATTAAGGTCACTAATTAGTAAAGAACTCCCCTCACCTGGTTGTCTAGGTTTTAATTGAAAAGAAAAAAACAAAATCCACAGACACTAGACCCTCCGTGAAATGAGTGAGTCAAAACAAGAGTCAAAGTGTGATAGGCCTACCTCTGGTACGTCAAACTGAAAAGTGTCTCATTCATAACTTAAACAACAATCACCATGCTGCACACATAGGAGAACAAACTGAATGTACTTTAGAAGAGTTATATATTCAACCATTCTTGGAGGAAAATAGACGTCACATTTCTTTAAGTACTAAATTGCTATTAAAAGTCAATACGTTTTGGTTTATAAACCTTCATCTGGAGGCGATGCATACCAATACCAGAGGCATCACCAGAGATCTCCAGGCTTTAACAACAGTTTCCTCTTCACAAGGTACAGTAGCTGTGTTTGTGAAGGAAAGAATAACATGGGGGTGCCACACAAAGAGATGGGAAGCTCTATGGCTCATCCACATGTGTCCAACAGAAGTGTGTCTGGCCTTTAAAAATACTTAACTCTGGAAAAAGCACACCTATCTGATCCCAGTAAGGATGAGGAACACCATGAGCGTAGATTTTTCCCATGATGCCCTCCGAGCAGAGTATACTCCCAGAGACCCACCTGAAAGACATGGAATAACTCATTTAATGG
Organism: Oncorhynchus clarkii lewisi; assembly: GCF_045791955.1. Lineage (NCBI taxonomy): Eukaryota > Metazoa > Chordata > Actinopteri > Salmoniformes > Salmonidae > Oncorhynchus > Oncorhynchus clarkii. The sequence goes on along the minus strand of NC_092151.1, from coordinate 59,161,641 downwards.
TGGTAAGGGTTGGTGGTAAGGGTTGTTCCATTGGCTTTTACTTATGGTTTCTCATCCGATTCCCTGATTCTGTCTCTATGTCACCAAGGTTCCAATTCAATTCAGCCGTTATAAATCCTCAGATTCAAATTTGGGCATTTGAATCCGTTATGATACCTCACTTCGGGCTTAAATGACATAAACTGAGGGAAAAAAATGGATTGGCTGGAGTTTAAATGGAGTGGACACAAGCTATGATATAAGGTATTAAAGCATACCATTTTGAAGTGACACGGTTCACAGATATTGCTCAATTGAGCTTTATGACATGGATGGTGCAAAGAAATGTAAATATGTGAGTGCTTTCCATGGCAACAGGAAACAATCCCCTCCTAGTGAAACCTGCTTAGTGCTGACTACAGTGATACATCTTTGACAGAGGTTAATGTTGGCCAACATGTGGAGATAACTATATAAAAAAGAGACTTAATATACTTGAGGTAAAATAATACACTGTGAAATAAAGATCTATTTGAAAAATAAATAATAATAAAAAAATATATATAAATATATATATTAAGTACAGTAAACCACAATGAACATCCTTGTTATGACTTGCTCTTGACTTGTGGCGTTTTGACACGTATGAATACCTTGACGATAATAGGGATGACAAAGTAGGAAAATATTGTAATATCAAAGGATCTCTCAAGTAGCATTTGGAGGAGTATCCCACTAAAAGAATCAAGGAGTGTCGAAAAATTCCTCCTCCTCTGTGCCAAGGAATGTCTCCTTAAATTTGTGGATTGGTAACATCAGTTTTTTAGGTACAGAAATGCCATAGTGCATTACAAAGCAGTAATCGTACAATGGTGAGTTCAAAGTGGGAATAAAAAAAATAACCTGTGTTTGAGACCAGGCTATAATATTTATACAGCTGGCACAGTTTAAGGCGACATGTTCGAGTGTGTGCGAGTTTGCGGTCTGAGTTGTGTATAAAAACCCTGTGGCCTGCCTCTGCTTTAGAAACTCGACTCTGCATTGTAACAAGTCACTCTGTAATTCCCGCTCCTAAATAAAAAGGAAAGACTGTTTTTTGGCAGATCCTCCAGCAATCCTGTGGTTTCGAGACTTAGAACGGAGGGGAATCTAGAACGTTGAAATTACACGAACACTGCCAGGTTCAACTCCAAAACGTCTCAACCTAGGCTTATGATTTCCTATTCTAATGGTTGAAACCCTTTTGCTTTCAGATTCCTTGCTCCTCTTTGTACAATAAATACCCAGGTCCACAACATGGTATTGCCACAATGGCTGTCCAAAACAAAGTAATGAAGTTATTGCCTTTTGACTGGATCTCAGTTCTCTCTCCGGCCTTGAACTCAGCATCATGGAAAGGATCATATGAGGATCCCCAATTTCATGTGTTTGCAGTAACACCATAGCATGGCGTGATCATCACTATGGGAGGAGGTCACACAGAGAAACTGACTGACTCAGCCAAACACATCAGCAACACGGCCCCCAGGCATGATGGCAAGATGTCTTGAACTGGGCCTGAAAAAGTTCATACAGAACTTGTACATTGTTGACACGCAACTCTGAGAGCAAACATAAGGAAAACTGAAAAAGAGTAAGTCTGTCTGTTTTCATTACTTTAATAGAAGGCCCGTTTTCACCACACGAAAATAAAAACATTTCCAACAGCCAGGATTACGGTATGTATCTGTGGCGCAATAAGACCTGTATGATTTGAAGTGTTAACAGCTAATGAATTGCCTTATTCTCCCCAGTGAATAACCAAATCAATTAGACCCATATGGACTCCGTAAAACATGGCAATCTTGGAATAAGGCCTTTCGTGTTGTTCTGGCACATCCTGTTTTTTAAGAGGAGGAGATCTCTTTAGTGTGCAGCAAAAACAGACCTACACTGTACCCACTGGGCAAACACTGGTTGAATCAACGTTGTTTCCACATCATTTCAATGAAATTACGTTGAATCAACGTGGAATTGGCGTCTGTGCCCAGCGGGTAATGTTTATAAAAATGCCCCAGTGTTTCACTCAAGTTCCAACCAGATACACGTTTCTGCTCCTTCAGACGTGTTGTTAAATGGCCAAGCCTCCTGTTGAGTATGTAAACCCTCCTCCGGTACACTGTCAAATTATCTGAGCCTTTTAGAAATGTCCTCACACCTACTCACTACGTTAAGTGGCTTAATCCAGTAAAAATATACAGTGCCTTGCGAAAGTATTCGGCCCCCTTGAACTTTGCGACCTTTTGCCACATTTCAGGCTTCAAACATAAAGATATAAAACTGTCTTTTTTTGTGAAGAATCAACAACAAGTGGGACACAATCATGAAGTGGAACGACATTTATTGGATATTTCAAACTTTTTTAACAAATCAAAAACTGAAAAATTGGGCGTGCAAAATTATTCAGCCCCCTTAAGTTAATACTTTGTAGCGCCACCTTTTGCTGCGATTACAGCTGTAAGTCGCTTGGGGTATGTCTCTATCAGTTTTGCACATCGAGAGACTGAAATTTTTTCCCATTCCTCCTTGCAAAACAGCTCGAGCTCAGTGAGGTTGGATGGAGAGCATTTGTGAACAGCAGTTTTCAGTTCTTTCCACAGATTCTCGATTGGATTCAGGTCTGGACTTTGACTTGGCCATTCTAACACCTGGATATGTTTATTTTTGAACCATTCCATTGTAGATTTTGCTTTATGTTTTGGATCATTGTCTTGTTGGAAGACAAATCATCCAGAGTGATCATGGGCCTCTTGGCTGCATCTCTGATCAGTCTTCTCCTTGTATGAGCTGAAAGTTTAGAGGGACGGCCAGGTCCTGGTAGATTTTCAGTGGTCTGATACTCCTTCCATTTCAATATTATCACTTGCACAGTGCTCCTTGGGATGTTTAAAGCTTGGGAAATCTTTTTGTATCCAAATCCGGCTTTAAACTTCTTCACAACAGTATCTCGGACCTGCATGGTGTGTTCCTTGTTCTTCATGATGCTCTCTGCGCTTTTAACGGACCTCTGAGACTATCACAGTGCAGGTGCATTTATACGGAGACTTGATTACACACAGGTGGATTGTATTTATCATCATTAGTCATTTAGGTCAACATTGGATCATTCAGAGATCCTCACTGAACTTCTGGAGAGAGTTTGCTGCACTGAAAGTAAAGGGGCTGAATAATTTTGCACGCCCAATTTTTCAGTTTTTGATTTGTTAAAAAAGTTTGAAGTATCCAATAAATGTCGTTCCACTTCATGATTGTGTCCCACTTGTTGTTGATTCTTCACAAAAAAATACAGTTTTATATCTTTATGTTTGAAGCCTGAAATGTGGCAAAAGGTCGCAAAGTTCAAGGGGGCCGAATACTTTCGCAAGGCACTGTATATATATATCCCCTTTAAAAACGTAATACCATCAAATTGCTAACAGACATGAACATCCTTTAAAACATCCCAGAGTTAAACACTATAAAAGATTACATGAGGGACTTTTCGAACAGACCATATGTTGTTTTTGACCAATTTCACATATGAAACCACTCACTCAACTCAGGCTAACAGAGAATAGTTGCCTGTGGTGGCAATAATAGAGTAGAAAAGACATTGGCTGATTCATTTCCAACCTGTTCTCAGAATGGACCATACATATTCTATAAAACCATGAATACAGCACTGTATAACGGTAATGAACCCACCCATCCAGTGTAAAGCACTAGTATGCATGGAATTCTCTCTCCCCTCTCCTTCTCGCCCTCCCATTATGCTATTCTGTGTTTTGACACAGGCACACGGTCTCCAGCCTGCCTCAGTCACAGAAGAGGAATGTTTCTCTCTCTGTCTCTCTGCTGGCAGGTCGGAACCCCAGAGCATGACGGATTCCCCCAGGGACATAAAAATGTAAACAGGAGCAGCCAGTCTCGCACTTATCAGTGCCACTGTTTCAGACTGAGATACTCCGAGAGAGGTGATCTTTAACAAGGCCTGGAAGAGGCCCCAGCCGGCCGCTGAGACCCGCTCTCTCAGACTCTGTACATGTGCCAGAATTTTGGAGAAGAAAATTAATCCCCCCCCATTTTTTTCTTTTTTCCCTCTCGGAGCCTGGCCGTCTCAGCGCTATCGTTCCCTGATTCCCTTTGAATCGGCCCGCGTGTGAGCAGGATATGGAGCCAAGCGGGCTTCCTGCGTGGCCCGGAGAGGAAACGCTGTAATAAGCAAGGGGTGTGTGTTTAAAAATAACCCGCCTATATAAGAGGCGAGCAGGAGCCCACACACTCTCAGAACTCTCACTCGCTCTCTTCGGCACCGGCAGGGGCTCTCTGGCGCTCTTTCTCTGTCCAGCGCTCTCCGTCTCCCTCTCCCGAAAGCACACACGGAAAACGGGACAGCCTTCCTGCCGTGCGGAGGGAAGAGGAGAAGGGGAGCAGGTGTTTCCAAGAAGTTTAACAAAGACATAAAATATGCAATGTGGAGGCCCACTATATCCAAACCAGGCATTCATAACTCTCAGACAGGGAGAAATTCAGAGCTGTTTCAAATAAGAAATCAGGACACAGATAACATGATTCAGATAAGCCTCTTGGGAAAATACTTTCACATTGATCTCTTTTACTTTGTAGCCTACGAATAAAAGCTGAAGATGTACAGCAGCTAAGATAGTAGACCTGAGGGCTACAACTCCAGAGTTGTAAATCCTTGTCAAAACTATGGCATGGACACTGATTATCACATGTGTAAACTATCTAGCATTAGGAGGCAACCCTTTATTAAAACATGGATATCAACACTGACACAAAGTGACATCACGCAAAAACACACTCAGTCAAAATTGTTGGCCATGAAGGGATGAGTGGTGCTGCTGCCTTGGGACACTAAAGTGCCCGAAAGTATGTACACGATCATCAGTGAGGGCTATGTGGACAGATGCAGGTGGTTATACGCTATTTCACTTGAATGAGCCGCATCGTTTGGAAACAAAACACGGAGGACAGAGGAGATGGGACTCACTATTTAGGAAGATATATGTCTTCCACATTGATCGTACTATGACGTGCCAGGAAACTGCCTCCATGCCAGAGTTGTAAAGCACATGCTATAACCTCACATTCATATGGCGACCAACTGGGAAATAGTGTTCAACATGCTATCCATTAATAACTAATACAAAAGGCAGCGTCTGGGAAGTGAATTACTGTACATGGGAATGTACTTTTTATTGCCTGGGTAGGGGCGGTACATAAAAGTACTCAGCAGAGTATGTTATGTTCTCTTCAGTTGTGCCAAAGCGAAGCAAATAATTAGCTAGCAAAATGTATCCTCCATGACTACAGATACATTAACTTAGGATGGCACTTGAATTAAATATTTAGAACCACTCAAGGAGCCGTCCCTCTGAAAGTTATGAGCCTGCGTTAATATAGCACTACTCACACATAACCACTGAGTATTGAATTCCACCTAACCACCTAATCAGCAACAGTTGTGGCCTCTGTTTAGGTCATCTATCAGGGGTTGACCCACAGGGGCAGTGAATAGTTCATACCTGCTGTCTGATACTACTATGTCAGTGCTGCTGAATCACACCGTTCCCCTGTAGTCATACGAGTGGACTGCAGCCTATCGGGATTGGCTCTGTGATCTGCATCACTGAAATTCCATATAACCTAAACAAGTGGTCAGATATAAAAATGGTCTGACTGGACATCATTCTAAGGAAGCTAAAGGAAACTACAGTGGAAACCGTTGGGGAAAGCTGGTACCTGTACCTGTTAGCTATCAACAAAATGGATGATATCCATCTCTGAGCTCCTATAGTAACTTTCATGGATAGACATGAAAAAAAAGGGCAACATTCCGAGTAGCCCTATTTACTGCAATACTCTATTGTCATAGAGATGCCTGGACTTTGCGAGTCACTAATATGACTTCACATTACTGATGTTTCACATCAATCTAACCACTAAACCAATCACAAGGTTGAGGTGACCCGGGAGACGTGCAGTTTTCACCAACCCTCTCATACACTGGAAACAATGTCTGGCCGTCGAACAAACCGCTTCCCTTGCATAACCGCTCTGAATCATCAAACAAGGGGAAATAGGATAAGGATATTCTTCAATGCACTCTTACTAATGCGGGGGGGGGGGGGGCTGAAAGTGTAGAGAGGGGAGGTAGATGTGTAAATAGCTGCAGGTCTACTGGGGACGATGTTCATCCATTAGGCCTAGAGTTCCTGTAAGACACGGGCTCCGATACCTTTCTGTGCTGTGACCCACCGAGAGCCTTTAAAAAAAAAGAAAGTCCTACAAACGTTAAGATGAGCGGAACAATGTTTCTAGAATCTCGCCGAAGCTCAATAATCAGCCACGACTATGAAGTGGGTCCAGACAGGGGCCTTGAGTTCTTCCTGATCATACAATGTTAGGCAGGTACAAATAAAGGAAGCACACCAATTCTAGTTTAATCCAGTCTATTTTAGAACATTGTTGCGACACCTGACTTGATAGAAAGTCACAGTAGGCGCAAAATATGTTCTAATTATGTTGGCATGTCACACATGTACGAGCAGCGTATGTAAACCACATCATCCCAGATTTCCAACCTATAATTAATACACAGAAGGTACGGTGGCCTGAGGAAAGAACAGGTTGTAAAGTGCAGATTAAAGCCACACCCATGTTTCGTTATGTCCATGGTGGTTGTTCGCAATATAATTACTTGTGTAACTGCTGCTCCTTTCATGCTGTGGGATACAGTTGTATCCGACAATCAGATCATATCCATATGGCTTGTAATCCCTTTTCTCATTTGTTGACAGACTTTATGAGGATTTTCATCCATGGTCGGCTGTATTTAGGGTTATTTCAACTGAGGAACAGCAGCGGTAACGTGCATGTTTTGGTAACTGGTTAGTTGTGAACTCTCTCAAATAAATATGAATATAGTCAGACGTTTGCTAGAGCCCAACTGTGAAATGCCAACCGGTTAGCCAAGTTGTACTGGCACAAAGGAACCAAAATTAGTACCAGTGCTTTGGCAATTTAATTGAGGTTCAACAGATAAACAGGCAAATAAAACATTAATGGTGGTGGTTACTGCTTGTAGACTTCATGGCATCGGAATGACCATATTTGGTTGGCTGACTAGGGAAGCTCAGATGAATCATTACATGGCCTTTATGGTTAAGACCCAGAGGGATATGAATTATGTAAGGTGGATGATAAGGTAAGCCTATTCATGTACTTCCCTTCCCCAACTACTATGTAAACACACAAACAGATAGAAAGTGAGAATGGTTTTGACACATGCACACAGTTGACACTTCACAGAAATAAGAAACAAAACACTTCAGTTCCATTGTGAGAAAAGAAAGGTATCATTCGGGTGCACCTGCAACTAGCAGTGCACTATTATGAATGTAACAACATTGGCAGTATCAATTGTCAAGCAGTGAGGACTAGGACATTTGGATAACAAAATGAATGTCCACATCCTACACAGTGCATGCCATTTGAGGATGATATTTGCAGTTTGCCTTATCCTTAACTGAAGGCTGTTTGTGAAACTGGCGCAAGAGACCCGATACCAGCGTGAATACCTCGCTGGACAAAGCAGGCTCAGCAGCCGCTCATTCAGCCTCATTATTTGCACCTGAATGGGGCTTCCTAGAGGCTAAACGCTTTTTGTGGCGCGTGTTTACGGGAGAGTTTGAAAGAGTGAAAATATTCAGATGTAGGCATACTTGGCGCCTGGTGGCTGCAGCGTTGTTTAAAGCCTGCTGCGCTGGGTGACTGGGTTTCTCACAAGCTGATGATACGCAAATGAGCTGAAGAGGAGAGAGATGAGTTGGTCAGGTGATGGGAGAGCCAACTGATCTGCCAAATGAAAGGTGTACGAAGGTCTATGATAAAAGGAATATGTGGTTATATTTATATATATATGTATTTTGAGATGTTTTACACGAAGTGTAATCATATAACAACTTTTCCATATAACAACTCTCCATATAGCCTATCCTGTAATCACACTCCATTGGTCTACAACTGAGAGGACAACGCACTGTTTCCAACGTCTCCATAACCTATCCTGCAGTATATCTCTTTCAACACGGAGTGCGTTATGCTCTATGCTGCTCGGAGAACTACCCTGCATGCGCCTTGGACATGTCTTTCATGTGTGTTTGGAGATAAAAACGTGTGTTTTGTTTTTTGTGTATGAGGATTTTATCGGGTTGAAGGAGAAGGTATGTAATGCATTGGGATGTACTAATATTAGCCTATATTGAAATACAACGCGTAATATTTGCGTAATATTTCATCCAAAATGCGTAACTTTGACTCTCGTACCGTGCGTGCATCTTTCGGTATAGTTACCCTATTCGTAAGGTGTTAATTGCTTACTCTTCTTTTTTTCAAGGGGGCGGACTTTGCCAGGCGCAGCATTACGGTTATACTTGTTAAACTCGTTTCTGTGCAGGAGGGGCTTGTATAGAGGTGTCTTTAAAGCTCGCACGAGCGCAAGAGGAAAAGCAAAGAGACTACAAGCGCTCACTGGGCTCACTGGCTTTATATAGGGCTAAATTTAGGGACGTGTAGTGCGTGTTTCCGCCGCTTCGTACAATTGGTCCAGCTTTTCAGCTACAATATTTATAAGGTATAGGAACTCCTACCAATCAAACTTTCACATGACTCTGAAACAGTACTTGAAGTGAGAAGTAGGGGTTTATACTACTACAAATAGTTTATCGTGTGGACTCCAGTCTACATCGCGTTTGCTAATATTCTTAGACAGAAATAACGTTTTTTATTCAAGAAAATTACAACGTATGGAAATGGCCTTAACCGGGACCATTTTACCATCCATCGCTACATTTGCGAACCAAAAGGAAAAATGCTGGGAAAATGTAAGTATATTGGATGATCAATTTAGAGATGTTTGTTGGTTGTTTTACATGTTGTTGGTCAATTTATGTAATAATAAAGAAATAGCATTTCAGTACAGATGTAGAATCAACCCATATTTGTTGGTGAAGTTTGGCAATTAAACAGTTGGCCGAAATCTATAGAGAGTTTTATTTTGTTATATTATAATTTCACTAATGGTATCCTTTATTATTTCAGAGGTGGAAGGGAGAGATGGACAGGCCTGTGCATTCCAGCTGTGCTGTGGTGGAGAGCATGGACAACTGCATGGGCAGAAAAGATGAAGAAGAGCTCGATAAATTCCTGGATCTGGAGTTTATTCTCTCTAACTCCACGGGCACAGACAGCAACACTCCATCCTCCGGGACGGGAGTAGAGTACAGGCTAGGAGAGCAGAACAACATGTATCACTCCGGGATGCAGTCTACCTACCCGCTGCCCGAGATGAGCAGCCCACCTCCACCTTACAACAGCCTGATGGCTGAGCTCCTGCGCACTGAGCTTGACAGCAGCTTCTGCCACCAGCTTTCCGGCAACAGCATCCATGGGAGATTTCTAGTCAGTTCCTCTGCCTTCCCAAATCAGGACTTTGTAGACAACATCAAGGTCGAGCCGTCCATGGACAGTTACGGACCGCTTATGGGCATGGTGCCACAGAGCTGCCCAAAGATCAAGCAGGAGGGGAACGTTTCGTGCATGATGTCCTTCGAGCAGCCGAGACTAGCCAACTCTCCACAGGCTGCGGGGAACATGACACCACCTCTCAGCCCAGACGACCTGATGAGCTCCGAGTGTCAGCCCCAGATGTGCCACTCCATGACTTTCCCCCAGAGCTACCGCTCCGCAGCGGGATACCCTCACTCTCACCCGTCCCAACAGATGCAGCTCCCGTACCAGAGCGCACACCAGTTCGGGATGTATGAAGACGGAATGGGTATGCAGCCCACCAACCAGAGAGTGCTACTCACTCCACCGTCCTCCCCGCTGGAGATGATGGACTCAAAGCCAAAGAGAGGTCGGCGCTCCTGGCCAAGGAAGCGCACAGCGTCTCACACATGCACTTTCGCTGGATGCGGGAAAACCTACACCAAGAGCTCGCACTTGAAAGCGCACCACAGAACGCACACCGGTAAGGAATATTCCTCATTTTCTCTTTATGCTTATTGCAAACTTGAACTACTTGGCTCTACGTGTTGCAAAGAACTGCGTTGTATGTCAGTATACTTATGGTCTTTTCCATTGTGTAATTCAACAGGTGAAAAACCATACCATTGCAGTTGGGAGGGTTGTGGCTGGAAGTTCGCCCGCTCCGACGAGCTGACACGCCATTTCCGTAAGCACACTGGCCACAGGCCGTTCCAGTGCCACCTGTGTGAGCGCGCCTTCTCCAGGTCCGACCACCTCGCGCTGCACATGAAGCGACACATGTGAGAAACCACATACGATTGAGGACTATACCAAATGAACCAAGAACAACATCAAGAAAGATGTCTCCAAAATATGTATTTCGTATTTTAGTTTATTTAAATTTGTGGGGGGGGGGGGGGGGGTAATAGGAAAACAGCATGAGAACATAAAACGTGGTCCGACTTGACCAATTAACGAATTCTATATACAAATACTATTTTTGAAAAATGTAGCTGGTACTACTTGTTATTTTTTATCGAATAATATTTCTATAAAAGGCTTTAAACATGCATTACACGATGTTTGCATTTGTGAATTCAAGTCAACATATGAGGCTGGCCCTATACACCTCTGACGCAACTGGAATCTGACAATTACATTGTTTAACATGATGTGTTTTGATAGTCACGATAGTGCCTTCTAATATCTATATGCATCCTACGAGTGCCATATTTTCTAATGGCAAAAAAAAACAAAGTTTATGTAAGTGTTATAACTGTAAACAGAACATGAAATAAGCTTTAAGACAATGTTTTGATCAAAACTGCCTTCCAGTCTTCAGAGGCTAGAATTGAATGTTCTGTGTGTGCATTTATCTGTTGAATAACATTTGATGTCAGGGTCTTTAAAACTATGGAAATAGTTGTCCATCTCAACATGACAAAGGGCTAAACGTCTTGTGACTTAAAACTGTTCTGTTTGGTTTTCTGAGTAAATGTATTAATGCCATGTAAATACATTTTTATATAATGTAAATAGTTTATTCTAATGTACATATTAAACTAATTGAACAACATTATTCTTGACTTTGAGTGAAATACTTGTGGCTTTCTGTCTATTATCCTGACAAAGGAAAACGGAACAGCCCTGACATCTGTGTATCATCATCACACCATACTGTAACATCACACCAGTCAACCATACTTCCTGTATCTTTACATCAACCATAAGCTATAGTTGTCCCTGTGTGAATGGCTTGCCAGCTATCCTATAGGCCAGTTCAGGCCTGAGCAGTTTACAATATAAATGTGAGTGTAATGTTTTCCATCTGTCACAGGGCCACTGCCAGAGTCTTGTGGCTCATACAGCCTATAAATACAAACATTACATTTACATAATTACAGAGACTTAATATAGATGTCCCCTCTCTGGGTCTGGGCACAGGGGCACGCCGCACTGAAAGAGAAAGGAACCCTAGTCCCTGCCTCAATGAGAAGAACCAATGGGACGGGGTGGAAAGTTCAGTGGGGCTTAGAAGAGAGTGACACGAAGGTTATGCATCTGTTAGCCTGGATTTGAGTCTCACAATGAATGTACTTGTTACTTAAATATTCCATAGAATCAAACCTTTCACTTCAAGTAGCCTCTGAGTTAAGGCTCCGTTGTCTTATATCAATGTTGATAAAGCATGAAACAGTAATGAGCAGCTATCACTTAAACATGGTTGCACATTCTTCAAAGTGCATTTTTAAGTTGGTATGCTATCCAAAAAACAAAGCACCTCCACTCTGGAAGGAGCAAGGAGTTAAAATCACATGAAGTGGCCCAGAGTACAACAACATTTTACCCATGATCCATCTCTTAATCAGGGGCCTTCAGCCTGTGTATTTGGGTCACATGACAACATTCCTGCACAATAAGTCAGGTGTAGTTAGGTGCCTTCAGAATAAACGCTTCTTTACTGTGTTATGGGCCTAATTATGTACTTTGGCTATGTATAAAACAGGCAGAGCGAGAGAGAGAGAGAGAGAGAGAGAGAGAAGAGAAATGGGCAACCTTTGTGAACTGACAAGCTCACAACAATGTCTCTACATTGGCTCGATGGGGAAGCATAAAAGACAACTTTTTCTTCAAGTGTTACAACTTTTTAGGGACCGAATCATCTTCTGGGTGCCCGTGCCAGTTTAGAGAAAAGAGGAAGTAGGAGTGCCACTATGATTAGCCAATTTACTCAAGTGAAAAATCAAACATTCTCATTTCACTTTTTGCTCAGTGTAATAATAACATCTAGAAGCGAGTGTGGGAAGATTGAAGTGTGAGTTAGGGGACAGAGGTCATGTATCCATATGGTTAATGCATTCGGTCATCCATGCAAGCTGTCTATCTATAAACAAACAAGAAAAGAGTGTGTATTCCACAGGCTTTCATTGCTATCTGGTTTCCCCTTTAGATGTCTCAAATTACAGGCTTACAAAAAGGAATTTCCTTCATTACAATATGTTTACATCTATTCCACATCACATATACAGCACATCATTGTCATTCAGAATTATCTCTGAATCTGATCTAACGGATGGTGTTTTTCGAAGTGCATGCCTTGCTTTTGAAACTCCTTTCGCCACAATAACACTCAAGTTACTCTGCTCCAGATTCAGCCGAAAATGTATCTGTATCTCTTAGTACGAAACCATTCATAACACACAGTGTTCACTGGCTCTTTGCCATGGCACACCTGAAACTGCATGCTAGAAATCAAAATCAAAGAACATTTACAGAGCCAAGAGGCACGAATGCTGTTATGATCTTTAGGGTTGGTGTATCAGAGCTGTTCCTCTAGTGATAAGTACTGTTCTAAAAGGTCAAAGTAGGTGATTGTCATAGTTTTAGGACTATACTAATGTTACCATCCTTATGTGCAGATGTACAGGTAACTGCCAAAATAAAGGAAACACCAACATAAAGTATCTTGGGACACCACGAGCCAGAACAGCTTCAATGCACCTTGGCATAGATTCTACAAATATCTGGAACTCTATTGGAGGGATGCGATGCCATTCTTCCACAAGAAATTCCATCATTGGTGGTGGAGAAACTCTGTCTCAGGCACAGCTTCAGAATATCCCATAAGTGTTCAACTGGGTTGAGAACTGGTGACTGAGACGGCCATGGCATATGGTTTACATTGTTTTCATTCTCATCAAACCATTCAGTGACCACTTGTGCCCTGTGGATGGGGGGCATAGCCATGGTGGCCAAAATAATGGCCTGCCCAGCATTGTTATACACAACCCTAAGCATGATGGGATGTTAATTGCTTAATTATATCAGGAACCACACCTGTGTGGAAGCACCTGCTTTCAATATACTTAGTATCACAAGTGTTTCCATTATTTTGGCAGTTACCTGTATGTAGGCCTATTTAAAGTTGTTTTATATTAGGTATACTTTAGTCTGAAGTGAGCACTTTCAGAATTTCTGCCAGGTCAGAGAAACTATCCATAAACATGGTTGGCTGCATTTAGCTGCAGTTTATCATGCATATATGCTGCTTTACACAGAGTATCTTCATAAGCAACAGCATAATTGTATACAATTCTACAGGGGATGGTTCCATAAAAAAAGGTCAACAAAGTAGTAAGTCCATAGAGAGGACATGGAGAAGGCAGCTTTCTAAAGCTCTACAGCACAAGCTATAGACATATGTTTGAGTTTTATAAAGCTCGGAAAGGGGGAAAGAGCATTGAGTGCTGAAAATGAAGGGTGAGTGAGTGAGTCAAATAAGATGTTATTTGTCACATGCTTCTTAAAACAACAATTGGTAGACTAACAGTGAAATACTTACGGGCCCTTGAGTGAGTGAGTGAGTGTGTAGAGATCACTATCACAGCTGGCCTCCAATGGGCAACCAAGCACACACACATTTCAGTTTCCAGTAATGACGATCGACAGTATATTCACCAAGACTCTGAGGAACACGATAGTCCTGGCCTCCATACTCAATGTGAAGACCCAACATCTCATATTGACATCCTGTCTGAGTCAAATGTACAACATCAATCATACCAGGAAAGAGTTTATCTCAGTGGATTCCTAGACTTCACGGCAGCCAAGGGCCATTTACCACATGGGGAAAAGTGGGAATGTCATGGGATGAGTACACCACCTACTGGAGCTGTTTGGAAGCTCCTCGGTGGAAGACACTCATCCGGTCTATGGAGGAACAACATGGATTAACTTTGGCACTGGCTAAAGACAGGCCTTTGTAGAGTGATACTACATGTAGAGTGAAGGAGTTGGGTCTTTTCCCAACAGACACATGACATGATGGGTCACCTTTCCTGAGGATCATTATGCGCTTGAGGTCGGAAATATACAATTCCGTTTGCAAGGCACTTGATGTATACAGTATGTTTATATTCATTGATATATGTTAATGTCTCGGTTCATTTGATAGAAATGTATACATTAAGGACACATTACATAAAAACATACATACCAACATCAGCTTAGTTAAATGGTAAACATCTCCCCTCGCCAGCTGCATGTAGGCCTAGTATTGCTTCAGTGCATAGACCAAAAGATAGATTTAAGATAAGATAAGCGTCAGACTATGAATTACATGGAGTGAGAGAGTACTCAGAGGGTCAATCTGGACTGTTTTAGCCAGCATTCCTCCCCTGACAGTCAGTCCTATTGAGTTTGTTTTTTTCCACAACATCCCTGGGGCAGCCCTGCTCTGGAGCAGCAAGCCCCATTCTCTCCCTCACAACAGCTGATTAAATAGACTAGGCTAAGGGGACTGGAACTGCTGCTCCTGCTCCTGAGGACCAGGGCTAATTATCTATTAACTATAGCAGATTGGTTACAGGAGGGGTGGTTCTCTTAATTGTTTTCCTAGCCATTCCGAGTTCTTGGAGCTGAGGCCGAGAAACACTATGGCCACCAGCTAGCTAGCTGTCAGAGAGTTGGGGTCTCAGTGTATCAGCCCCAGCAGGGTGAAGGTCCCCTTACAGATACCTCTGACAGCTAAGGACCCCCAACTCCCCTAAGGGTGTGTGTGTGTGTGTGTGTGTGTGTGTGTGTGTGTGTGTGTGTGTGTGTGTGTGTGTGTGTGTGTGTGTGCACATGTGGAGTGTAAACATTCTCGAACATCATGAGGCATTAAACTAGCACCCCAAGCTCCTCCACAGCTGGGAAGGAATATCCTATTATTTCCCCGAAATCTCTTTAAAAAGGGGGGTGTGGTGCCACTATTTGCCTGGTGAAAACACTTGTGTTGAAATATGCTGCTAGTGACAACATGACTACATGTGCAACCTTTCTGCTCATAAAATGTCAAGTGCTTGCTAAGAAAACATGTCAGTTCAGTCACTCTCTTGGTAAAAGTAAATGTCAACACTAGTAAATACCCGAAAAAGAACGCACAAATATGGATACAAACACTGAAGGGACAATTTGTGAGGCGATCATATCTTCAATAAGTCTCCATGACCCATTTTCCTCCTTAAAAGCAATGGCCATTTCATTTCCACACTAGCATTAACATAAGGTAAATAAAAACGTACCTAGGAATTTCCTGTTATTTCATACGGACACAGTTAACATTCCGAACACAGGACTTGCTTAGGTTTCAAGTAATATGTCCAAAAATGTAGTCTGTTGACGCAGAATTATTTTCACACTTGCAGCTGTATCCTTGAAATATAGACGACTGTAATTCACTGCACATTTTACTGCCTGGTGTTGCTTTTTGGCAGGTCTGGCGTTTGGGGGACCATCAATGAGCATCTTGTCTGGAGCTTCAGATGTAGTATTTAGTAGTTTGAGGGAGTCTTAATTCAAAAGGTCAGGAAGTATGAACCAACACACCCGGGGGGGGTAAATAAAGTCTATGAACCTTTCGTTTGTTTATGTAGATTTACTGTACATACTGGTACTAGATCATAGCAGACTGAGGTTGACATGAAACAGCAACCATTGGAGTCATATTTAAGGCTTTTATTATTTATTATGGATCCCCATTAGCTGTTGTCAAGGCAGCAGCTACTCTTCCTGAGGTCCAGCAAAATTAAGGCAGTTTATACCATTTTAAAAACATTACAATACATCCACAGATTTCACAACACACTGTGTGCCCCACTCCACTACTACCACAGATCTACAGTACAAAATCCATGTGTACGTCTATATATAGTGCATATGTATCATTCAAATCAAATCAACGTTTATTTGTCACGTGCGCCGAATACAACAGGTGTAGGTAGACCTTACAGTGAAATGCTTACTTACAGGCTCTAACCAATAGTGCGGAGGGAAAAAAGTATGTGTGTGTGTGTAGGTAAGTAAAGAAATAAAACAACATCATGTGTGTGTACTTATGTGACTATGTTTGTGTCCCCACTGTTCCACAAGGTGTATTTTTATCTGTTATTTAAAGTAAACTTTACTCCTTGCATCAGTTACTTGATGTAAAATGAGTCCCATGTAGTCATGGCTCTATGTAGTACTGTGCACCTCCCATAGTCTGTTCTGGACTTGGGGACTGTGACGAGACCTCTGGTGGCATGTCTTGTGGGGTATTCATCAGTGTCCGAGCTGTGTGCCAGTAGTTCAAACAAACACCTCGGTCGATTCAACATATCAATACCTCTCATAAATACAAGTAGTGATGAAGTCTATCTCTCCTCCACTTTGAGCCAGGAGAGATTAACATGCAAATTATTAATGTTAGCTCTCTGTGTACATCCAAGGACCAGCCGTGCTGCCCTGTTCTGAGCCAATTGCAATTTTCATTTTTGTGGCACCTGACTAACTTATTCCTTGCCATCTACTCTGAAACTAACTGCAGATTTTTGTTAAGTGTTAAGGGTAATTTCAGTCACTGTAGTAGCTGGCATGTATAGTGCTGAGTCATCCGCATACATTTACTCAAAGCCAGTGGTATGTCCTTAGTAAAGATTGAAAAAAGTAAGGGGCCTAGACAGCTGCCATGGGGAATTCCTGATTGTACCTGGATTATGTTGGAGAGGCCTCCATTAAAGAACACCCTCTGTGTTCTGTTAGACAGGTAACTCTTTATCCACAATTTAGCAGGGGGTGTAAAGCCATAACACATACATTTTTCCAGCAGCAGACTATGATCGATAATGTCAAAAACTGCACTGAAGTCTAACAAAACAGCCCCTAGAATATTTTTATGATCAATTTCTCTCAGCCAATCATCAGTCATTTGTCTATGTGCTGTGCTTGTTGAATGTCTTTCCCTATAAGCATGCTGAAAGTTTGTTGTCAATTTGTTTACAGTAAAATAGTATTGTATCTGGTCGAACAACCTTTTTTCCAAAAGTTTACTAAGGCTTGGTAACAGGCTGATTGGTCTGCTATTTGAGACAGTAAAGTTTTTAAAATTATTCTTAGGTAGCGGAATTACTTTTGCTTTCCTCCAAGCCTGGGGGCACACACTTTCTAGTATGCTTAAATTGAATATTTTTTACATTTTTACTTTCACCTTTATTTAACCACGTAGGCAAGTTGAGAACAAGTTCTCATTTACAATTGCAACCTGGCCAAGATAAAGCAAAGCAGTTCGACACATACAACAACACAGAGTTACACATGGAATAAAACAAATATACAGTCAATAATACAGTAGAAAAATAAGTCTATATACAATGTGAGCAAATGAGGTGAGATAAGGGAGGTAAAGGCAAAAAAAGGCCATGGTGGCGAAGTAAATACAATATAGCAAGTAAAACACTGGAATGGTAGATTTGCAGTGGAAGAATGTGCAAAGTAAAGATAGAAATAATAGGGTGCAAAGGAGCAAAGTAAATAAATAAATACAGCAGGGGGAGAGGTAGTTGTTTGGGCTAAATTATAGATGGGCTATGTACAGGTGCTGTAGCCTGTGAGCTGCTCTGACAGCTGGTGCTTAAAGCTAAGTGTTTCCAGTTTCAGAGATTTTTGTAGTTCATTCCAGTCATTTGCAGCAGAGAACTGGAAGGAGAGGCTGCCAAAGGAAGAATTGGTTTTGGGGGTGACCAGATATGAAGATATGGCAAATATGAGTGGCAATATCGTCCGATTGTCACGCCCTGGCCTTATCTTTGTTATCTTTGTTTTCTTTATTATTTTGGTTAGGACAGGGTGTGATATGGGTGATTTATGTGTCTTGTCTAGGGGTTTTTGTAGATTTATGGGGTTGTGTTCAGTTTAGGTGTCTAGGTAAGTCTATGGTTGCCTAGATTGGTTCTCAATCAGAGGCAGGTGTTTATTGTTGTCTCTGATTGGGAACCATATTTAGGCAGCCATATTCTTTGGGTATTTTGTGGGTGATTGTTTCCTGACTTTGTGTTTTATGTACCAGTTAGGACTGTTACGGTTTTCACGTTTATTGTTTTGTAGTTTGTTCATGTTTGAGTTTTCTTATTAAAGAACCATGAACTATAACCACGCTGCGATTTGGTCCGCCTCTCCTTCCCAGGAAGAAAGCAGTGACAGAATCACCCACCACAACAGGACCAAGCGGCGTGGTGACAGGCAGCGGCAGGAGAAGCAGCGATGTCAGGATTATTGGACTTGGGAGCAGAATCTGGACTATACGACTTGGGAAGAGATAGACAGGTGGGCGGTCGACCCAGGGAGAGTGCCGGAGCCCGCCTGGGATTCGCTGGAGCAGTGCGAGGAGGGTTATAGGAGAATGGAGTTGGAGAAACGAGCATGGCGGCGCGGTAGGAGGCCCGAGAGTCAGCCCCTAAAATTTATTGGGGGGGGGGGACACAGGAAGTATGGCAAAGCTAGGTAGGAGACCTGTGCCAACTTCCTGTGCTTACCGGAGAGCGAGAGAGACCGGGCAGGCACCATGTTATGCTGTGGAGCACACGGTGTCCCCAGTGCGGGTGCATAGCCCGGTGCGGTACATACCAGCTCCTCGTATCGGCCAGGCTAGAGTGGGCATTGAGCCAAGTGCCATGAAGCCGGCTCTACGCATCTGGTCTCCAGTGCGTCTCCTTGGGCCGGCGTACATGGCACCAACCTTACGCATGGTGTCCCCGGTTCGCCTGCACAGCCCAGTGCGGGCTATTCCACCTCGCCGCACTGGCAGGGCGACCGGGAGCATTGAACCAGGTAAGGTTGGGCAGGCTCGGTGCTCAAGAGCTCCAGTGCACCTGCACGGTCCGGTCTATCCAGTGCCACCTCCACGCACCAGCCCTCCGGTGGCAGCCCCCCGCACCAGGCTTCCTGTGCATGTCCAGAGCCCAGTACTCCCTGTTCCTCCTCCCCGCACTCGCCCTGAGGTGCGTGTCCTCGGCCCAGTACCACCAGCGCCGGCACCACGCACCAGGCCTACAGTGCGCCTCGTCTGTCCAGAGCTGCTAGAGTCTCCCGTCTGTCATGAGCCGCCAGAGTCTCCCGTCTGTCCAGAGCCGCCAGAGTCTCCCGTCTGTCCAGAGCCGCCAGAGTCTCCCGTCTGTCCAGAGCCGCCAGAGTCTCCCGTCTGTCCAGAGCCTCCAGAGTCTCCCGTCTGTCCAGAGCCGCCAGAGTCTCCCGTCTGTCCAGAGCCGCCAGTCTCCCGTCTGTCCAGAGCTGCCAGGGTCTCCCGTCTGTCCAGAACCGCCAGGGTCCCGTCTGTCCAGAGCCGCCAGAGTCTCCCGTCTGTCATGAGCCGCCAGAGTCTCCCGTCTGTCATGAGCCGCCAGAGTCTCCCGTCTGTCATGAGCCGCCAGAGTCTCCCGTCTGTCATGAGCCGCCAGAGTCTCCCGTCTGTCATGGAGCCGCCAGAGCCGCCGGTCAGCATGGAGCCGCCAGAGCCGCCGGTCAGCCGGGATCCTCCAGAGCCGCCGGTCAGCCGGGATCTTCCAGTGCCGCCTGTCAACCGGGATCCTCCAGAGCCGCCGATCAGCCGGGATCTTCCAGAGCCGCCGGTCAGCCGGGATCCGCCAGAGCCGCCGGTCAGCCGGGATCCGCAAGAGCCGCCGGTCAGCCGGGATCCGCCAGAGCTGCCGGTCAGCCAGGATCCGCCAGAGCCGCCATTCAGCCAGGATCTGCCAGAGCCGTCAACCTGCCTGAGCTACCTCCTAGTCCTGAGTTACCCCTCAGTCCTGAGCTACCCCTCGGTCCTGAGCTTCCTCAGTAATGAGGCACCCCTCAGTCCAGGTGGGCCCTTTGTTAGGGTTACTAGGCCAAGGTCGGCGGCGAGGGTCGCCACTCAAAGGACGCTAAAAAAGCGGACTAAGACTATGGTGCAGTGGGGTCCACGTCCCGCGCCAGAGCCGCCACCGTGGACAGATGCCCACCCAAACCCTCCCCTATGGGTTTAGGTGTGCGGCCAGGAGTCCACACCTTTGGGGGGGGGGGGGGGGGGGGGGGGGTTCTGTCACGCCCTGGCCTTAGTTATCTTTGTTTTCTTTATTATTTTGGTTAGGCCAGGGTGTGATATGGGTGATTTATGTGTTTTGTCTTGTCTAGGGTTTTTTGTAGATTTATGGGGTTGTGTTCAGTTTAGGTGTCTAAGTAAGTCTATGGTTGCCTAGATTGGTTCTCAATCAGAGGCAGGTGTTTATTGTTGTCTCTGATTGGGAACCATATTTAGGCAGCCATATTCTTTGGGTATTTTGTGGGTGATTGTTTCCTGTCTTTGTGTTTTATGCACCAGTTAGGACTGTTACGGTTTTCACGTTTATTGTTTTGTAGTTTGTTCATGTTTGAGTTTTCTTATTAAAGAACCATGAACTATAACCACGCTGCGTTTTGGTCCGCCTCTCCTTCCCAGGAAGAAAGCTGTGACACTGATATTATCCTCATTAATTTTCCATCCAAGTTGTCAGACCCCGGTGGCTTGTCATTGTTGATAGACAACAATAAATTGTTCACCTCTTCCACACTCACTTTACGGAATTCGAAATGACAATGCTTGTCTTTCATAATTTGGTAAGATAAACTTGGATGTGTAGTGTCGGCGTTTGTTGCTGGCATGTCATGCTTAAGTGTGCTAGTCTTACCAATGAAAAAATCATAGTAGTAGTTGGCAATATCAGTTGGTCTTGTGATGAATGAGCCATCTGATTCAATGAGTGATGGACCTGAGTTTGCCTTTTTTACCAAAATGTAATTTAAGATGCTACAAAGCTTTTTACTATTATTCTTTATGTCATTTACCTTTGTTTCATAGTGTACTTTCTTCTTCTTTTTATTCAGTTTAGTCACATGAATTCTCAATTTACAATACGTTTGCCAATCGGTTGTGCAGCATTCCTATTGCCTCATCCCTCTCAACCATACAATTTTTAAATTCCTCATCAATCCACAGGGATTTAACCGTTTTTACAGTCATTTTCTTAATGGTTGTATGTTTTATAAGTAACTGGAATAAGCAATTTCATAAATGTGTCGAGTGCAGCATCTCTTTGCTCCTCATTACACACCATGGACCAACAAAGATTCAACAACATAGGAATCACTACACTTGCGGCACTGATGGAATCCTTAAGATTCATACTAAAGTAAAAACACAATTTCAACTGCCTGTATGCTATGTATACCGGTTCAAATGAACACAAAGGAGATTTTAAACACAGCCTAGACAGACAGGGGTTTGTGCATTTGTATTAAGACTACGAATCATATGATATAACCTATAAAACATGTGAAATTAAATGTGATGTCCTAATATAAGTACAAAAGCCAAATCAATGGAATTAAGAGAGAAAAAACACAAACCCGAGACCTATCAATTTAACTGAAATGTTTATTCTAGTAAACAATGACCATGTACAGGGGATTAGCATTTCAAATAAATCCAAGCGTTTGTATTTTTGCATATATCCTGTTTCAAGTTACACACATTTTTCCACTTCTCATGAAACAAATATAACAGACATAATATACAGTTTGTGTACATCTTATACAATGCAGAAAGACAGCTGGATTATTTCTTATTTTCATCTATAGGAGGGACAGTCAAAGGCAGGCCAAATGGAAATGGAATGCACCAAGCTTTAGAAGTCAGATCAGTTGTCAGAAAACCAAAAGAAAAGCCCTCTACAATCTGTTTGGCTTGTACAATAGATATACAGGCCTCTGCATGTATCCCTATACACATGATCAAACTCGAACACCCGAACAACGAGAAAATAAGAAATAAAATCTATTGCACAATGGTGGTATCAAAGACAAAATACAGCATGAGTGGTAAGTACGTAGAGAACACTAGGTAGTGGATGAGAGAACACTTGGGCCCTGTTTCAATACTCTCAAAATGCATCCTTCCATCCTGCCTCCCTAATCTGACATGATTAGATGGGTGATTGAGATACATCATGGAACCCGTTCTTTCACCAATCCAATAGTGACAGATCAATGATAACTTCAAAGAATGGAGTAAGAAAGGATGGATGGATGTTTAAGGTATAAAAAGCAGCATGAAGTGACCAATGAACAGAGAGCTGTGGCCTGGTCTACGGCCAACCAAGCACACTCACTGTGGATTTCCCCTAACCCGAGGACACATTACAGGGGTTCTGACACAGAGCATTCTGGGTAAGGGCGGGAGTGTTGGCATTCCAAGCTTCGGGCGTCTGACCTGTGATTAAAACACCACAGGGCTGCATGCAGACGACCACAGGTTACCTCAGCTATAAACAGCAGCCCGATTAAAGGTCAGATCTGTACCAGAACAGGTTCTTCTCATAGAATATTATTACACTGTTGTAACCACGACAGCAAAGAAGTTTGATATGTAAACATAAACAAATAAATATCAGGGAGAGATGATTGCAATTTCCACCTAGTGGCAGTGTTAATGGTCCATACCGCAGAATTGTAACTTAAATCATGTCCTTCCCCAACCCAAAGGAGAACGTAGCTTTAATAATACATTTTCACAACATATGGCTCAGGATAGGTCTTTTCACTCAGACTACTCCAATAGTAGGGGACAACAATGGCATTACATGGAAGCTTATTAAAGGTAATGGACACATGTACAGTAGGACACATATAGTTCAATGCAACAGGAGAACATAAAACAAAGGGGAAATGAGTGCAACTGTCATTTTCATATGAGCTACTTTTATCAACATCTCTATTCAGTTCAATTCTAAGCTAAAAGGGCAATTCTGCCACTTTTCAACCTCATATTCATTATGACCAGCGCCATACCATTGTCTACATATGTGAAAAGGACGCGCTTCTATGATCTGTGGTTAAAAAGATAAGAAGAAAGGTCCTAAAAAATGCTTCTCTGTAGTTAGGTTTCCATCCAATTGGCGACCGATTTTAATGCGAATACTCAAAAATCTGCATAATGAAAATATGCGTATTTTCCCACTAGGGGTGTGTTTCCACCAAACGGACTTGCTGTGGACAAAAGTCAGTACGCAATGCACATTAAATGTCATTTTTCGTTTTAAGTGTACTGAATAAAAATCTAAAGTTGAATGTGTTTCCATCGCATTTTCAACTCTTCCGATAGTTTTGTCACAAAAACTGTTGCGTTCAATAGCACATTTTCCCACTCTGGTCTTGGCACGAGAGCTCTAGCCAACAGATACAGTGTGGGTAGGCTAGTTGACATGATGACATTATTTTGACATTATTTTGGACAACAGCGAGAATATTTTTACTTGTCAAACGGCAGACAAGCATCGATCATCATGTCACCAGAATAAGACCCTCGATATTTATTGGAAAGGAGCATCAAGATCATCGCGGCGTGCACTTTCACCACCCTGCGAAGTTCATTGTGACTTATTTCATCTGTAGTGCCGTTTTTACACACGTAAACACTGGTATTGTGCTGTTGATAATGAAAATGAGATTGAAAAGTGGTGGAATTGCCCTTTGAGTTTGAAAGTGAAGTTAGAACCACAGGTTTAATGTGCTAGGCAGTACCATCAGCAAGAAAACCAAGTAAAAGACAATGCGGCTAAAATAAAATAAAAGTTGTAACAAACTATGACACACTGTACCGCAAACCGTTGAATATTCACGTTATAGCTGTGAAACTTACGTGACCTAATGAATTTGCATATCATTGATGGTTAGCCCGAAGAAAACCACAGGCCATTCCTTACTTTCTTTGACCTCTCTGCAGCGTGTGCTTGCAGGTTTATCCATTTTTGCAGTTCTTACAACTAGAATTGTAATTAACAATATTGTTTCAATCCTTTAACAAATACTACATCAAATAATAAAATAACACTTACCACATAATTAAATTAAATAAAAATCGTACAAATCTGCAATTAAACCCTCTATAATAAAACATAGTAAAACTTGAAAGAATTTCCCTCATCTAGTCTTTTTTTGTGGTTGTTTGGTGTAAATCACAGCCTTTTGAACTTACTTAAACTGTCAGAAGAGGCACAACTAAGCATCCATTCCTTCTCCCTATGTTCGCTGAAGAAGCACTGAAATATTGTAAAAAAACAATGCATCTACTATCTCACACTCGGCGAGAAAGAAAATATATCTGTACAATTTGTTCTGGTCCAAGCAGACCTCTCTCTCACACAACACTTGCTTGTAACCAGTCAGGGAAGCCTCCAGCACTCCTCCCATGGCTCACCACATTCACATAATAAACCAATACTAAAATAATGTCTCGATCTTCAAAAGCATCCCGCCATAACCTTTAGCTATTCCCTTCTTCACATCTGCCAGAGCTCTAGTCGGTCAAGTGAGGGGATCCATGCTCCCTCACCAGACAGACACATATTCTGCTCATCTTTACATGTTAAGCCAGCCTCTATAGTGCATTTAAACAGCGCATCACCTCCTTCACAAACCATGGGCCATCATCCGTTCCCCTCCACACCTATCAATTAAAAACAGTAAGAGAGATTGTGATTGCTGGTTCCCACCCTCCACTCCAACCTCCCACCGTAAAGTAACATCCAGTTCTGTTTCCACATAGGGTCCAGGCCGACCCCAAAAGTTCTGTTTTGCTATTGTTTTGCTTTGAGAGTTTGTCGGTCTGGGGAATGTGTGGCGAGGTGTGTGTATCTGTGTGTGCGTATCAGGTGGAGTGTGTATATGTGTGTTGTAGCGGTGGTCTGTGTCTGCATGCGTATGTCTGTGTGTGTGGTTGAGGAAGCGGTCATGTCTTGGGCACATCGGCCTTGAGGGAAATGGCCAGCTATGTGTCCTTCACAGTGTGTGGGGTACGGTTTGTGAGTTGTATACGAATGTGTTATGCGTGTGTGTAAGTGTGTGTGTGAGTGTCTGAACTAGTAACGCTAGTAAGAGTTTGTCTATTGGTGCGTTTGTCTATTTGTGCATATCTCTATGTATGTGTGTCTGCGTGTGTCCAGTCCAGGTCACCCGTGGGACATCTCGGCCTTGCTGAGAGCGATGGCCAGCTCTAAGTCCTCTTGCTCCTGCTGCCGGAGCCTCTTCAGCCGCTCCCGCTCCGCTCGCTCACTCTCTCGCTTCGCCCACTCCAGTTGCTGGGCCTCATTTCCAAACTACAGAGAGAAGAGGAGAAGATGCATTTAATAAAGGATTAATCCGTCACACCATGTCCAAAACACACATTAGGAGGTGTTTTGTCAGAGTATTAGATTTCAATGAACCTCATCCTGTACATTAAGAGTAAACTTCCCTTTCTGCCTGGCTACCGTAAGAGGACATAGATGACTGTAGTTTACTATTATAACTAAATCATGTACATACACAAAAGCATCAACACACACACAAAATATACCCACTACACAGACAATCGAACTGACCCTATCCCTATCGGTACTTTAATGTTCAATGTATGTATGTTCTGCTGTTGAAGGAAATGTGCTTCTTATTGTTAAACCTGAGTGGTTGTGCTCCGAGCCTAAAGTACGTGAGCGAAACACAAAAACAAAGCACTTTTCAATTTGACCGCGTTATTAAACATTCTTACCTTAACTTTTTCTGGCCCTGCGAGAGAAAAATGAATTACAAAACACCAAACAAACAATTCACTAATCGTGTATCACACCATCCATTTTACACCGAGCACATTACGAAACAGCATCAACTAACTATGAGAAGGCGACATGGAGGACCGTTTCAGTTCGTTTCCCAAATGAAAATGAATGAGCAACTAAAAGCATATTTGAACAACATGCAAAGACGACATGTAGGGAGAAAATGGGAAGGACAGAAATGACCATTTTTGATTCTCTGTTAAAGTGATAGTATGAGATCTAACCTAAGTCAAGTATAGCTAGGAACTCTCCCATGCATATCAGAACGCACACACATTCTAAGATACTGCTTTGCCATCCTTAGATCTGATTCAAATGTCAGGGTCAAATGAGGCCATTCAATTCTTGGAATCATGCTGACCAAAATAAATATGGAACAGAGTCCATTGAGGCATTTAATAGCTATATTTGTTTCCTTGAAATATTTATAATTCAATTCAGGGTCCAAGTTCATCTGGTATTTTTCTAGATAATATCTTCAATGTGGAACATAATACCTCTTTAGTTTAAATAAAGTATGGGCAGTTGACTCTGTTAAAATAGATTTGGCAACTTTGGGAGTAGTTTGGTACAAGTCAGAGATGGTAAAGCAGGATCTATGCTACCGATGTCATGCGGCAGACCAACACTAAACAGATTGAGCAAACTAAGCCTAAATAAAGAAAAGACAAAACACTGATACACACTAATACTGTATCTAAACACTAGTACGACATACATGACTGAAACATAACATAGACCTGAGGGGTAAGAACTCAGGACTGAGAGCTGAGTAGTGATACTACTGCTTCCCGTGTCAACAGATCCCACAGCCAGACCAGTGGCTTGGAGCTGTCAGTCACTAAACCACACAGGATGGGCTCCCCTTTACGGCCTAGCCTGGCCTTGGGTACGCACAGACTGAGTGACTGACTGATTGAATGCTGATGCCGGGAGCTGAGATGGAAAAGGTCAATATTCAGATAAGAAGTTCCTGAATACATCCTGGATTATGGCTACACTGTGTGAGACACCCATTGGTTGGTTTAGACAGACAGCCCAGGCCATAGCACCGCACTGGCTGGATTATTCAACCCTAACCTTAAAGCGCCGACTGGCTAGTTGAATAATACTTCACACGGCCAGAATCCACTTATTGGACTGCTAAAGAGGTGATGGAAATAATACTTCTCGTTTGTGCTTGTTTTGGGAAGCCTCTAGCATTCTACACAACAACAAACCACATGGCAAAATATAGATATAGATTTTTTTTTATGTTCCAATCGCGGCGTACACATTAAACCACAAAAAGGGCCGACACCCTTTCCTGCACGAGCACCGGGGACCACTTCTGCAATGCAGCTCTGCACTTTACTGCACAATACCGAATGCATTGTAGGTGGTGTGCAACCAACTACAAAGCATAGGTTGAGAACCCCCCCCCAACCAAAATCATAGCACAGTATAGATAAGTGAGTCTTGTGGAACCTTTGACAGGCTTACACTCAGAAAACAGCTAGACGGCAAAAATGTGTGGGAGTTCAGTCATCCTCTTAGATATGAGGTAGGGTTGGATCACACAATTAATTAAAGTGATGATCAGATGATCATGAACAGCAGTTATTGCTAGTGATTATGCCATAGTCAACAGTTAGCCTACATGGTGGTTAATTTGCCATGGGTCTGAGTGGGAAGATGCCTGGCTCTGGTCTTTGTTTGGAGTGATGGTGGGTCATTGATTAACATAGATGTCTGCACAGTGAAGGGAGGCCAGGACACAGAAAGATGAGTTGATAAACAGCCAGGGCCTCCGCTCTAGATCCTTTAGTTAACATTGTGGGAACTTAAGCAGAGGTATTGGCTAGGTATATAAAGACTGGTCTGGACAGAGACAGAGTATCACTGAGCTCAACTTACAGAACTGAAGTCTGCAAAACCCAAGGAACAGTCTTTAGAGGCTTTACTTGAGGCAGATGGAGCAAAAGGATCTTTGCCACTAAACGGGTCTCCGACCCCTTTTTTACTCTGAAAGGGGTCGATGCCGTCACTGCCAAACGGCTGGAAGGGGTCGCAGGGCTTGGTCGAGTCGCCCGCTCCTCCAGGCATGTTGACGGGGGTGCTTTTACCTAAGGACATTAAGACAGTAAGGACAGTCATTTCCCCTGCAGAAGAGACCACAGTGTGTGTGGTTATGAAGTCAACTACAATTATTAGGTGACGTTTGCCAGCAACAGCATTCCAATCCCCACAAATGCTGCCCCCCCCACACTTCTCGTCTCACGAGAAATAGAGCATTCTATTATGAAAAGCTTTGAAAACCACAGCAGTTTCAGCTACACTCGTGGTGCACCAAAACCACACGCAGCTCAACTTAAACAAAATAGAGAGCACACAAACAATGCAGATACAAAATTGTCATGGTATGAATTAAACACGCATTTAATGACATGGGTCAATATACTGCATAAAGCCCATATAAAAAAAATGGCGAGAGCTATTTTCTCTTTTATGTTGGGTTTTATGGTGAGCAGATGGGTAGAGTTCATGCCCACTTAACCAACACAGGATTCAGTTCACAAGTTCATCAGATCTCTCCTCAGTGGGTGATTTTAGAGTTTTTGTCAGGCCTAGATGCTACATGCCTAGGGCCAGGAGTTTTTAATGACCACATGACCTGCCCAAGAACAACTAACTATGGCCCAGAGTTATACCTGTTTGTCAGCAAAAACTCCTGGCCTTAGTTATGCCAACTCATTGTATTCTCTATCTTAATTTCCACATCGCTTAAATACATAAATTATTTAACTGAACCGTGACTACTCTAAAATAAGCCCATGTTAACATGGTAGAGATGTTTCCAAGCTGTTTCTCTGTAGGCCAGTCATTGCTGGCAGAGTCTGTGGGCCGTGGGAATGTAGTACTTACTGGTTGTTGTTGCTTCTGAAGGTGTTAACCACGTTGTCAATCGAGCTGTTATTTATACCAGGCCTGCCAAGGTTAGCAGTTCACAGGCCCACTGAACAGCCAGGCAATCAGTTTCTCTCTTTCAGTAAATGGCACATACTCTTCACCACAAACCGTCAGCTCCACCCTGCTCCAAAATACCAGCACATTATCAATGCTGTCTATCAATGTGATGCACAAGGCACATCTCAGAGCCCCACAAATAACGTTTATTATATTATTCTCACAGCATATATCGTATGTCCTATTCATGAGACTGTATCTCACAGCACAATTTGAAAGTATTGCTATGTAATCATTTCAGAAACTACCTAGAAAAACGAGAGATATCTACATCAAACTATCATTCTATGTCGTGACCTTTCACTTGTTGCAAATTCTGCTCAACCCCTCTAATTTGGATACATAAACCCAGGTGTGAAAGCAGTTTAGATATGGCATTGGCCAGGGCACAGAGTGTGACCAGAGTCGGGCAAGAGGTTGCCAGAGAAGCCACACTGCTCACCCGAGTGTGTGCACACAGTGGAAACAGAGGAAGTGGGGAAGGGTGGAGCTGAGAACATCGGGCGATCTGGTGTCAGCATGGCCAACCACAGATCATCTGTGTATTCCTGGGGCATGTTGCTCTGTGTTCTCACTGCAGCCTGGCATCAGGGTTGAGCTCTCAAGCAACAGTCATACAGTTCTACTCATCTAACACTAATCTCAGGCAAGGATTTTACAGATAGGGGATGATTAGCGACAATTCATTATTATTATATATATATTTTTTTTTAATCTAATGGATCAAAGACTACTATGCTATAATGTGTACAGTGTACCTAGGCTACAGTGAAATTACACTGCATATTGCATACATGGTTTAACCATAAAGCGGGGCACCTTTAATAATAATATGTGGTGAAATCTTGATTAGCGTGGCCCATTCAACTTCCTTTGTGAGGTTTAAATGGTGAAATAAGACTCACTCAGTAACTTTATGGATAAAAAGCACATTGAGTCGCTTCTATGTGGAGCAGAGTTACCGCATAGGCAACTGCAAAACTGTTCTGTTGATTCAAACTTCAAAAGGAGAATGAAAAGGACACTTGCTTGGCAGAGATGATGAACGTATCTGTACCCATGAAATGCTTTTCCTGTTTACAACCTAGTAGAGCTCACGGTGGAGAAAAAAAAGGGGTTTTCAGGCCAGTCAAAAACAATGTTTCTGAGCTGCAGCGAGCATTGCTGTTTGATCTATGACGAGCATATTTTACTTTTATCATGCAGAGGTAAGAAGGCAACACCAGCTGAGTTGAGGCTTCAAAGATTATACAGGTCCCTTACAACAGCTTCTAGTGAACTATGTTCTAACAGTCAGAAGATACAGTATTCAGACACCTTTTTCCACATTTTGTTACGTTACAGCCTTATTATAAAATGGATTAAATACAACGTTTTCGTCATCAATCTAGACACAATAACCCATAATGACAAGACAACACCAGGTTTTAAGAAATGTTTGCAAATGTATTACAAATAAAAAACTGAAATACCTTATTTCCATAATTATTCAGACCCTTTGCTATGAGACTTGAAATTCAGCTCAGGTGTATTCTGTTTCCATTAATCATCCTTGAGATGTTTCTAAAACTTGATTGGAGTCCACCTGTAGTAAATTCAATTGATTGAACATGATTTGGAAAGGCACACAACTGTCTATATAAGGTCCCACAGTTAACAGTGCATGTCAGCGCAAAAACCAAGCAATGAAGTCGAAGGAATTGTCCGTAGAGCTCCGAGACAGGATTGTGTCGAGGCACAGATCTGGGGAAGGGTACCAAAAACCTTCTGCAGCATTGAAGGTCTCCAAGAACACATTAGTCTCCATCATTCTTAAATGGAAGAAGTTTGAAACCACCAAGACTCTTCCTAGAGCTGGCCGCCCAAGAACCCGATGGTCACTCTGACAGAGCTCCAGAGTTTCTGTGTGGAGATGGGAGAACCTTCCAGAAGGACAACCATCTCCGCAGCACTCCACCAATCAGGCCTTCATGGTAGAGCGGCCAGGCGGAAGCCACTCCTCATTAACAGGCACATGACAGCCCGCTTGGAGTTTGCCAAAAAAGCACCTGAAGGACTCTCAGACCATGCAAAGCGAGATTCTCTGGTCTGATGAAACCAAGATGGGATGTTTTTTAGCGGCAGGGACTGGGAGACTAGTCAAGATTGAGGGAAAGATGAACGGAGCAGAAAGTACAGAGAGATCCTTGAGGAAAACCTGGACCTCGGACTGGGGCGAAGGTTCACCTTCCAACAGGACAACGACCCTAAGCACACAGCCAAGACAACACGAGAGTAGCTTCGGGACATAGTCTCGGAATGTCCTTGAGTGGGCCAGCCAGAGCCCGGACTTGAACCCGATCGAACATCTCTGGAGAGACCTGAAAATAGCTGTGCAGCGACGCTCCCCATCCAACCTGACAGAGTTTGAGAGGATCTGCAGAGGGATTAATGGGATTAACTCCCCAATAACAGGTGCGCCAAGCTTGTGGCGTTATACCCAAGAAGACTCAAGGCTATAATCGCTGCCAAAGGTGCTTCAACAAAGTACTGAGTAAAGGGTCTGAATACTTATGTAAATGTCATATACTTGTTTTTGCATTGTTATTATGGGGTACTGTGTTTAGACTAGAGGTCGACCAGTTAATCGGAATGGCTGATTAATTAGGGCCGATTTCAAGTTTTCATAACAATCGGAAATCGGTATTTTTGGACACCATTTTTTTTTTACACCTTTATTTAACTAAGCAAGTCAGTTACGAACACATTCTTATTTTCAATGAAGAACTAGGAACGGTGGGTTAACCTGTTGAGTGTAGGGGGCAGTATTTTGATGTTTGGATGAAAAACGTACCCAAATGAAACTGCCTATTCCTCCGGCCCAGAAGCTAGAATATGCATATAATAATTCTGATAGAAAACACTCTAAAGTTTCCAAAACGGTCAAAATATTGTCTGTGAGTATAACAGAACTGATATTGCAGGCGAAAACATGAGGAAAATCCAACTAGGAAGTGCCTCTTATTTTGAAACCTCCCTGTTCCATTGCATGCCTTCCCTCCATTTAAAGGGATATCAACCAGATTCCTTTCCCTATTGCTTAGACATAGTTTCAGCTTTATATTCTGAAAAATGAGCGAGAACGATCACATCGCGTCAGTGGATGGCTGGGTGCCAGCAGAGTTTTGCATGCGCCAACAGCTTGGAGCAGACATTTTCTCTCTGTCTCCTATTGAAAAAGCTACGGTCCGGTTGAAATATTATCGATTATTTATTGTAAAAACAACCTGAGGATTGATTATAAAAAACGTTTGACATGTTTCTACGAACTTTACGGATACTATTTGGAATTTTCGTCTGCCCCGTCGTGACCGCTCGAGCCTGTGGATTACTGAACATAACGTGCCAACCAAATGGAGGTATTTTGGATATAAAAATAATCTTTATGGAACAAAAGGAACATTTATTGTGTAACTGGGAGTCTCGTGAGTGCAAACATCCGAAGATCATCAAAGGTAAGCAATTTATTTTATTGCTTTTCTGACTTTCGTGACCAATCTACTTTGCTGCTAGCTGTTTGTAATGTTTTGTCTGATGAGAGAGATGTCCTTACATAAACGCTTGGTTTGCTTTCGCCGTAAATCTTTTTTGAAATCTGACACGCCAGGTGGATTAACAACACGCTTAGCTGTGTTTTGCTATATTGCACTTGTGATTTCATGAAAATTAAATATTCTTAGTAATTTAATTTGAATTTGGAGCCATTTTTTACATGGCACATATTGCACTTTTACTTTCTTCTCCAACACTTTGCTTTTGCATTATTTAAACCAAATTGAACATGTTTCATTATTTATTTGAGGCTAAATTGATTTCATTGATGTATTATATTAAGGTAATAGAAAAGTGTTCCTTCAGTATTGTTGTAATTGTCATTATTACAAAATTATTATTATTTTAAAAAATCGTCTGATTAATCGGTATCTGATTTTTTTTGTCCTCCAATAATCGGTATCGGCGTTGAAAAATCATAATCGGTCGACCTCTAGTGTAGACTGATGAGGGGGAAAAACTATTTCATCCGTTTTAGAATAAGGCTGTAACGAAATAAATGTGGAAAAAGTCAAGAGGCCTGAAAACTTTCCGAATGCACTGTATGTGATGATAAGCCATGCCATCCATACTCACAACGTTCTTCTGTGTGTTTTACTAGAAGAACAAAACAAAAGAGGGGAACACTTACAGTGAGGTGACAAAGACCACAGAGGGGGAAAGACAAAGGGATAGTAAACCATTACAATTCTATAACACAGATGTCGGATCATAATTTGATCACTCATTTGTTGCTGAGAATTTTCCTGCACAACAGAAAATACAAACGTGTAGTGTATTTGAGTTTGTAATTCCCACTTAGAAATTTCAGACTTGATTTGCCCTAACGGAAAATGTATCAACCCCTACAAAAATGTAAATTAAAGGGGAATGGAAACACTTCTGGAAGTTAAGCTGAGCAAAGTGATGTATTCAATCCACTAATAACAAACATGCTTGTAACATAGAAACATCTCTATTTTAAAGTCATTTGATCTGAACAATGTTTATTAGAGGTATGGGTAGCTCCATCTTGAATTGCCATAGTAACGACTGTTACTAGAAGTGAGCAAATTGAGTTTTGTCATGGAGACTGAAAGTGAATGCTGCCACCGGGAGGCCAAAACGAGGCAAGATAACTAGCTAGCCTACTTGATTTAGAATAGCATTTATCATTTGGTATGAGCTAGACCTAGCTAAAACAAACTGGCTAGGGATTAGAATTAGCTAGCCAGCCAGGCAGAAGAGAGGGCTGCTGCAGGAGCTAGGATCCCCATATAGCTAGGTAGCTACAGTAATTATTAGCTAGCTAGCTAACTACATAGCTAGGTATCTTTGATATATTATGAGTCTTTATATCTGTGATAGCTAAAAATAGAAAGCCTTCTGGCTGTTGATTGCAAGAATGAATGTACCTAAGCCTGAAGCCTAACCCCATAGCTAGCTTTAATCACTTTTGAAAGCTCAGACTGGTAGTGGGCTTGGTAAATTATCCGGGTTCATTGCTACTTACAGGCATACATTATAATATTATTTCAGTTATTTGACATTTTCTCAAATGTGAGTGGAAACCTTTGGATAATAAAATGTAACGTTGTCACCTTGCACGCCGATTGGTAACTTGTACAATTCCCTTGCAGTCATGACACCCTTTTTTATTTGCAGAAGGTTCATCGCTACTTGGGGAAGACAAGGACAAAGAGGATGACATTGAAATGGAGGAGCCAGAGGAAGTTGGAGCCACCATGTGATGCTGCTGCCTCTCAACCAAGCTTTTTGACTGGAAGGTAACTGTCAATTATGTATTACTGTTATGTACTAATAGGCCTATAAATTAGATATTTGAAATACTCTCCCTCTCTCTGTCTCTGTCTGCAGGACACTGTGGTGAACTGTCAGTGCTCAGACCTTTTTGAGAAGATTGTCACCTGTGCACCAGGCAGTCAATAGCTGCCACCACGGTGGCTGCAAACACGGCTGTGGGGAAATCACACCATCATCCTCACATGACACATAAACTCAGCAAAAAACAGAAGTGTCCTCTCATTGTCAACTGCGTTTATTTCCAACAAACTTAACATGTGTAAATATTTGTATGAACATAACAAGATTCAACAACTGAGACAAACTCAACAAGTTCCACAGACATGTGACTAACAGAAATTGAATAATGTGTCCCTGAACAAAGAGGGGGACAAAATCAAAAGTAACAGTCAGTATCTGGTGTGGCCACCAGCTGCATTAAGTACTGCAGTGCATCTCCTCCTCGTGGACTGCACCAGATTTGCCAGTTCTTGCTATGAGATGTTACCCCACACTTCCACCAAAGGCACCTGCAAATTCCCTGACATTTCTGAGGGGAATGGCCCTAACCCTCAGACCCAACAGGTCCCAAACGTGCTCAATTGGATTGAGGTCTGGGCTCTTCGCTGGCCATGGCAGAAAACTGAAATTCCTGTCTTGCAGGAAATCCCACACAGGACGAGCAGTATGGCTGGTGGCATTGTCATGCTGGAGGGTCATGTCAGGATGAGGCTGCAGGAAGGGTACCACATGAGGGAGGAGATTGCCTGCAATGACGACAAGCTCAGTCCGATGATGCTGTGACACACCACCCCAGACCATGACGGACCCTCCACCTTCAAATCGATCCCGCTCCAGAGTACAGGCCTCGGTGTAACGCTCATTCCTTCGACGATAAACGCGAATCCGACCATCACCCCTGGTGAGACAAAACCGCGACTAGTCAGTGAAGAGCACTTTTTGCCAGTCCTGTCTGGTCCAGCGACGGTGGATTTGTCCAAAAATGGTTTACAGACAGATTTCACTTATAATTCACAGTATCACAATTACATACATTAACTTGACTGTGCCTTTAAACAGCTTGGAAAATTACAGAAAAATATGTCATGACTTTAGAAGCTTCTGATAGGCTAATTGACATAATTTGAGTCAATTGGAGGTGTGTACCTGTGGATGTATTTCAAGGTTTTCCTTAAAACTCAGTGCCTCTTTGCTTGACATCATGGGAAAATCAAAAGAAATCAGCCAAGACCTCCATTTTTTTTGTAGATCTTCACAAGTCTGGTTCATCCTTGGGAGCAATTTCCAAATGCCTGAAGGTACCACTTTCATCTGTACAAACAATAGTATGCAAGTATAAACACCATGGGACCACACAGCCATCATACCGCTCAGGAAGGAGACCCGTTCTGTCTCCGAGAGATGAACGTACTTTGGTGCGAAAAGTGCAAATCAATCCCAGAACAACAGAAAAGGACCGTGTGAATATTCTGGAGGAAAATTATCTATATCCACAGTAAAACGAGTCCTATATCGACATAACCTGAAAGGCCGCTCAGCAAGGAAGAAGCCACTGCTCCAAAACCGCCATAAAAAAGCCAGACTATGGTTCGCAACTGCACATGGGGACAAAGATCATACTTTTTGGAGAAATGTCCTCTGATCTGATGAAACAAAAATAGAACTGTTTGGCCATAATGACCATTGTTATGTATGGAGTAAAAAGGGGGTGGCTTGCAAGCCGAAGAACACCATCCTGACCGTGAAGCACGGGAGTGGCAGCATCATGTTGTGGAGGTGCTTTGCAGCAGGAGGGACTGGTGCACATCACAAAATAGATGGCATCACAAGGAAGGACAATTATGTGGATATATTGAAGCAACATCTCAAGACATCAGTCAGGGAGTTAAAGCTTGGTCGCAAATGGGTCTTCCAAATGAACAATGACCCCGAGCATACTTCCAAAGTTGTGGCAAAATGGCTTAAGGACAACAAGGTCAAGGTATTGGAGTTGCCATCACAAAGCCCTGGCCTCAATCCTATGGAATATTTGTTGGCAGAACTGAAAAGGCGTGTGTGAGCAAGGAGGCCTACACAAACCTGACTCAGTTACACCAGCTCTGTCAGGAAGAATGGGCCAAAATTCATCCAACTTATTGTGGGAAGCTTGTGGAAGGCTACCCAAAACATTTGATCCAAGTTAAACAATTTAAAGGCAATGCTACCAAATACTAATTGAGTGTTGTAAACTTCTGACCTACTGGGAATGTGATGAAAGAAATAAAAGCTGAAATAAATCATTCTCTCTACTATTATTCTGACATTTCACATTCTTAAAATAAAGTGGTGATCCTAACTGACCTAAGACAGGGAATCTTTACTAGGATTAAATGTAAGGAATTGAGTTTAAACAGAGTTTAAATGTATTTGGCTAAGGTGTATGTAAACTTCTGACTTCCACTGTAAGTACTAGTAATGGGTCTCTTAGTCCTCACCAAGTAGATCAGAGTGTCACTGGTCATTTCCCCTTCCTTGCATGCTTTTAATTTGTTCCCATCCTGACTCTTTGTGTTTTAGGCTATAGGCCTAGTGGAATGTGAGAGTATGATGTAACTTGCACCTTTTTCAGGCTTGAATGAGACAATGTATTATCCTAACCTTATTCTTTCAATAAAATTATAGATTTATTGATATTATATAACTTCTCCATGTCTTTCCTTAACAAATGTAAGACTAAATGGTATTTGTAATATGTTTTAGTGCATATATGTGTTAAATATACTATCCAGATGAGAACGTGTCCGATCACAGAACATTCCATAGAATTCTAGAAAAATACTTCCGGTGACTAAAATGGCTGTAACTCATTCACAGTAAAAGGTTTTACTATTCTGATCTCAGATGATCAATTCTTATAAAATAAGGAAAACTCAATATGCTCTAAGTTTTTCTCTATCTTCATTAGGAAGTTGTGTAAATGGCAGTTGTTTGAGAAAAATGTCACATTTACACCCCCCCCCCCCCCCCCCCCCCCCCCTACTCCGGCGCTCAACGTCGCCAGCTGTCTCATCATTACGCACACCTGCCACCATCATTACATACACCTGTGCCTCAAGACAATCACCTGGACTCCATCACCTTCCTGATTACCTCCCCTGTATCTGTCACTCTCCTTGGTTCTTTCCTCAGGCGTTATTGACTCTGTTTCTGTTTATATGTTTCATGTCTGTACACTACTCGTGTTTCTTGTTTTGTTACATGTTAATTTTTTATTAAATTTACTCCCTGAACTTGCTTCCCGATTCTTAGCGTACA
Organism: Oncorhynchus clarkii lewisi; assembly: GCF_045791955.1. NCBI lineage: Eukaryota > Metazoa > Chordata > Actinopteri > Salmoniformes > Salmonidae > Oncorhynchus > Oncorhynchus clarkii. The sequence continues at coordinate 59,123,932 of NC_092151.1, read as the reverse complement.
CGTGACAAAAAAACACATTTATAATACACATCTTCACAGGTGTTTTTTCTTGACTGATTACGATTTGATTGATTGATGTGGTTCTATTGAATGAGATATCATTTGAAAGAGCCGTTTCTTATCTTTCAAAATATGTACCATGTTTATGTATATGGTTTAAAACCTGCAAAGTATGCTCATTAATGTATGCAGAGGCATTCGTCTCAGTAAATTCAGAAATTCTAAAACTCTCCCACCGATGATGCAACAATGCCAATATGGTGAGTTACAGTTAACTTGTGTTCTAAAGCCTAGTGTTTCCATTCCCTTTCATCATAATTCACATCAGATTTTTTTTTTTTTGCTGCAGGATTATTATTCTGCTGTAGCAAACTGGCTCAAATTAAAATCCTACATCTGTAAAATGAAATGGACCTATATTGCAAAGAGTAATGCTGCTACAATAATTCATGTAAAATAGTAAATGAATCTATATGATGACATGGCACAGTGAAAGTGGTAGCTGAACCACCCAGTGGTGCAGGGCGTTGTATTATTCATAGTGAAACCTAGGTTGGTGGCATTATATGTCCTTGGTTAACCCACTACCTCCCCCTCATAAAAAAAAAATGTCCCCTTTCCCTCTCTCTGTTTCTCGTTCTCTGTCTCTCTGTGGCACAACAATTCTCTTCGTCTCTCTCTCTCTCTTTCTTGTACAATCACTCTCCATCTCTATTCTCCCACTTACTCCCCCCTCCACTTCTCCCTGTTTTCCCTCAGGCCTTACTCACCACTGGGTGGTTTGGGTCTGGGTGGAATGATCTTTTTGGGCGGCAGAGCTGGGCCGTCCTGCTTCCTACTGAAGGGGTCATCTACGAACCCAGACTGGAGAGGGGGAGGAAAGGACGGCGGGAGAGAGAGGGAGAGACAGACAGACATTTCACAACTGTCAAGTGCCAACTCATAACAAGACTGATGTATGTGCATTGAAGACGGTGAATCAGGAAATTAGTAAAAATACACAAACGGTTCTTTGTGCACCCCTGGGTAGGAAATATGCAGTCTACTGAACAAATAGATGCTATACAGTTCATAGTCCTTGGTAGAAGTACCTGCTGGTATTCTGGAAAGCCTCCTCTTCCTTCCATCGGGTCTCTGACCTTTGACATTTGGCTGAAGTCTGCGAACCCACTGTTACTGCCAAATGAGCTGTTACTGCTTCCAAAGGCAGTACTGCTTCCAAAGGGGTCGAGCGTGCCAAAGAGATCTGAGAAAATGTCAACATGAAACATTCAAGGATGTGTAGGTTATCGAGAACAAATACACACATTTTCAAAAGGATTCTCCATGATACATGACTGATATGAGCTGTGCTTCCAGAGTCATTGCTGGTTGGCACACTGTTGCGCACACTGTTGCATCAAGGTTTCACTGTTTGACTCCTGAGTGTATATAAACCCTACAGTTTCAGTCAAGAAAAAGGAGAAGCTTGAAAATAGGCTAGACAAAATGAGCTGGTGAAAGAAAGAGAGAATTTGAAGTAGTTGGCATGACACCTTTTCGCTCAGCTCATAATTGTAATAAGCAAACTAACATGAAAACCTGATCCTACAACATTTTTACATGTACATTGTTTTTACATTTAAACTTTATTTAACTAGGCAAGTCAGTTAAGAACAAATTCTACCCCGGCCAACGCTGGGCCAATTGTGCGCTGCCCTATGGGACTCCCAATCACATCTGGATGTGATACAGCCTGGAATCGAACCAGGGACTGTAGTGACGCCTCTTGCACTGAGATGCAGTGCCTTAGACCGCTGCGCCACTCGGGAGCCCAAACATCCAACTGCCACAGTCAACCCAGTGTTCTAGCATGGCTATGGGACTTCAACACTGCATGGCGTAATGTGTTTATATGGACTACAGCAATTTCCTAGGGAAAATAAAGAGAGAACTTTCTTGTGCAACCCGGTAGAAATGAAGAGTTGATTGAGAGTGGGACGTACACACTTACAGTCGCAGATTGCCCTGTCCAAGGCCTCTCTAGGCTACAGTATTTCCACCCTTACACAGTTGCAGATTGCCCTGTCCAAGGCCTCTCTAAGCTACAGTACTTACTAACTTACACAGTTAAAGATTGCCTTGTCCAAGGCCTCTCTAGGCTATTTCAGATGCCACAAGCCATCCTCTGGGCCCAAGCCACAATGCATCTCCTGTTTTTACTGGGACTGTTTCAAGTGAATTTTAAGTGATCCATGTGCTGCTTAGAATGGGAACCTTCGTAAAAAAAAAAAAATATATATATAACATCACACAAGAACCTCAACTGTTTCCCAATTTTAAAACTGTTTAGGGTCATTATTTGACCCATCTTATCCATACAAATTCTATCTGAGGCATTGATGTCTTTGAAAACTGATATTTGTTAACCACCACACTTCCTGGCATTATGGGAGATTTTTTTTTTTTTACTGAGGTCTACACTAAAAATGTGAGAAAAACAAGGATTCAATGATTGAAAATGGATGTTAAACATGGGAACTCTTTTCACAGCTATTTGACACCTGCTCACCAGCCCACAGGTCTATAGGCCGATATAGTCAAAACAGCAGGCTTGGGCAAAAAGGTGTGAAAGAAAACAAATGCATTGTGCAACTGAAACAACCCCTTCTCTCTGAATACAAAAAGACTTTTACAAGTCATGCCTGAGAAAAGGGAGATGGGGGGGGGGGTAGAATAGGAGAAAGACATTTGAGCAAGTACCTGGTCCTGGGCCTCTGGTGGGTTTTGGGCTAATGGATATGAAAGGGTCTGCGCTGGTTGTAAAGTGACTTGTCTTCAAGAACAAGCAGAAAGAAACAGTTACATACATAAACACCCATATATAAACTGAGTTTAATATAAATATATACAAACACATTCCAAGGGTCAGAAAGTGCCACAGTACCTTGGTGGGGAGCGTGGCACTTTTACTGAAGGGGTCGGGGGTGCTGAAGGGGTCTGCCTTGACGGTGGTCTTCCTGAAGAAGTCTTCCGACGTAGCTTTGAAGGGGTCCGTCTCTTTGAATGGGTCCCCCCCAAAGGGGTCTGGGTGGTGAGAGAGATCTAGGACAGCTCAGTGTAGCAGGCTGTGGATCAGACTTGACCTTCCCTTCACATAGGCTAGTCTGACGGTACCCTATCCTTCGCATAGGGACGCGATGTGAATTAGGTTCACTGTGGACTGGAGCATCCGGACCGTAAGCCATGTAGTAGCTGAGATAATGCGAGTCCAATTTGGTTAACCTCTTCAGTAGGAATCATATCACCCAGTTAGTCACTATGTTCAATGTTCATTCCCCTTATGACAGTTCCATTTATTGTTGGTAAGGAAACTGTTAGGAAATTATGCATATTATTTTAATCAGTTTTAAAAACGCTGGGTGTTCCAACTGTCCGTGGCTTTGCTATTGTCAACATTGAGAACGTAGGCATTCTCCATTACGCCAGACAAATGCAAGAACTCAATCACCATTAAGATAAACATTCAACAGCCGGCAAATATTTTCTATGGAATGGATGTCGCATATTACAAAGAGAGAGAAGTGGGACGTTGAAGCAAGCCCGGTTGGACCCTGTTTTTTCAAAGTTCCAGAATGTCATCAACTTAACAGGAGGATGGCATTGTATGGAAGTCCATGTATTTGTTTAATTGTGTATGGCTCTTTCTGGTTATGAATAAATAAATACCTGCAGGGGCTGGTAGTGATGGCTGCTTTGCAAAGGGGTCGTTTTGGAAGGGGTCACCTACAGGAGAGGAGTTGAGATGAGGGATGAGGGGGAGAAGACAATCAGAGGCTATGGCACAGAGGACAACAGCTAAAACGTTGGAAGGGGGAATCTAAACACAGAAGGATAAAAAACAAATTATAGAGCACACTTAAGGAAAACAAAGGCAGAACTGCAAAAACAACGTCTTAGCCAAGCTGCAGAGGAGTCCATATTGCTTCTGGTGAAACTACAAATCATGTCGGGATAGGGAGGATGAGAGCCCTGTGGGAACATTTGAGTGAGGAGGAGAGGAAACTCAAGCAGGACTATCTGAGGAGAGGACGGAGGGATAACGGGGAGAGATGAGCGATTGCAGAGGTCGTTGAAAGAGAAGGAGAGGAAAGGGAGAGAGTGAGAGGAGAGGGAGAGGAGAATCGGCACCTTTGAACGGGTCTGTCTTGAAGGGGTCTTCGGAGTGGAAGGGGTCTGTGTGCATCTCCTGAGGGACGCTACAGAACCCAGATGTCTTCACCTTAAATGGGTCCTCCTGAGAATGGGAGAATAACATTTCTGTCTGTTTGGATCTGGAGAGCCTTGGTTTATTTACACTTACAACTGTGCCACCATCTCCAACCATTTTCCCCTCAGACAGGCATTAAGGAGAAAAACCAACGCACGTCGACTCCATTGTTTATTCAGTCGGTCGATAAGTCTTGCCGAGCTGTCAAACACGACAGCTATCAAATCAAAATACTTCATATTTCAATAAGGGCCCACTCAGGTTCAAGTGGAGGAATGTGAGTTCAACAACACTAACAGAGACCTCGACGAGAGAGGAATGTGAGCCTGAAGAAAAGCCTCCACTGTTGCTGCTTCCAGACTTGACCAGACCAGAGAGCGCCCGGGGCTTGAGTTTCACTTTAATAACACAAAGGGAATTTTCATTCTTCTGCAATTTGCCCATTCTGTGTCTGCTGCGCCCCACTGCACTCAGCTGGTCCCAATGAAAAAGCCCCCAGAGTCGGTAGGAAACAACCATCTGTTAGGCCCCACATTCTTCAGGTTCTCTGGTTTCTCTAGAAAACCTGCCTTCACGTGCCAGGCGAGCCCTGGCTATGAAAACGCTAACTTGTTATGTTTCATTAGCAGGACTTCTCCTCGTTTCAATAAGAGGCCTGACCGTGATCCCTGTGTTCACTCCGCCATGACATCCAACGCCGCCCAGAATTAGGGCCAAGAATAAGCGCTAAGTGTCCGAGCCTTTTCAAAACGCACAGGTAAAAAAGCTTAAGACGGAACAACAGAGAGGGCTGCCAAGTAAAATAACAGAGATAATCACATTAAACAAGATAATTACATTAAATAAGATATAACCAAACTATGGGATTAATATAAACCACTTAAGATGCTGCATGCCCCGGAGCCGCTCGTTTGAACGAAACATTTCTGACACTAAACTAGGGAAGTGATACCTCTTTTCTTTACAGGCAAAGGTTTAGCATATTCCACTTATCTTTTCTCTTTATCTGATCATCTCCGGTGACACACAGGTCAATTTCACACCCAGGCCAGCAGCCGACAATGACTCATCATGTTACCATGATCTGCAGATGTGGCTGAAATGAACTACACCTTAGCTGCCATCCGTTGTTCAAGTCCAAATGTACCAGATGTGTTCAGCAGAGTACTGCCTTTCTAGGTTGAACCAGGTCTCCAAGCATTCAACCTCAAATTACCACTTTTATATACACCACATGGTCAAAAGTATGTGGACACCCCTTCAAAATGACTGGATTTGGCTATTTCAGCCACACTCATTACTGACAGGTGTATAAAATCGAGCACACAGGCATTCAATCTCCATAGACAAACATTGGCAGTAGAATGGCCCGTACTCCAAAGCTCAGTGATGTTCAACGTGGCACCGTCATAGGATGCTACCTTCACAACAAGTCAGTTTGTAAAATTTAGACCCTGCTAGAGCTGCCCCGGTCAACTATAAGAGCTGTTATTATGAAGTGGAAACGTCTAGGAGCAACAACGGCTCAGCCGCGGAAATGGTAGGCCACACAAGCTCACAAAACGGGACTGCCGAGTGCTGAAGCGAGCAACGGGTAAACGTCCTCTGTGCTCGGTTGCAACACTACCGAGTTCCAAACTTCCTCTGGAAGCAACGTCAACACAAGGACTGTTCGTCGGGAGCTTCATGAAATGGGTTTCCATGGCCGAGCAGCCGCACACAAGCCTAAGATCATCAGGCGCAATGCCAAGCGTCGGCTGGAGTGGTGTAGAGCTTGCCGCCATTGGGCCCTGGCCTAATCACCCAACATCAGTGCCCAACCTCACTAATGCTCTTGTGGCCGAATGGAAGTCCCAGCAGCAATGTTCCACATCTAGTGGAAAGCCTTCCCAGAAGAGTGGAGGCTGTTATAGCAGCAAAGGGGGAACAAACTCCATTTTAATGCCCATGATTTTGGAATGAGATGTTAGACGAGCAGGTGTCCACATACTTTTGGCCACGTAGTGTATTATATATAAATACACCTCTACATGCTTAGGAAAAACTCTGGGTCGTAGTTACAGGGCCCAGAGTTGAACCTCCTGAGCAATGTGGTCTCCTCACCATGGCTCCGAAACCTCCATTCTCGCGGTCGTGGAATCCCTCGCTCATGTCAGCCAGGTTGGTCATGCTGCCTCCGTGGGTCCCGTTCAGGTTGCTGTTGTACTGCTCAATGCTCTTAGTCATCTCCTGCTGGCTGTCCTGGATCTGAGACAGCTTACTGCGAGCCTGGAGGAACAGAGCAGCACAGAACAGTAGGTTAATATAGGGTTTCTTTCAACACAGAGGATATTAGGGCTGTTAGGGGAACAACAGTTATATGTGAACGCATGTGTTTGCACATCAGGTTGTGATGACTTTCATTTGAATGTGTCTTTGAGAGATTCCATCAAAATGAGCCACCCTCCCAAAAGGATCACTTTCCGTTCAATATAGTGGCCAAATAGTTTTTCTAAGTAACGGAGAGTGAGTGCATATTATTGCAGGTGATCGCCGAGGAAATGATCAACCGGCGTGTCTCTACGACCCACTCAATGGCCTTTTGACCGCGGTGTTTCATAAGACAGAACGCACGGCTCCGACAAGGCCGGAATGGGACCAGTCATTTGTGAAGAGAAACCCTCTCACAATATGGCCTCGTGCAGGGCACCCTGGGAGGAGAGTCTCAGCGCAGGCGTCACATGGTTCCGTTCACAGTGGCTACAGCTGATTGCGGGTATTCCCCATAGCTCCTCACAGATGGTGGTCTTGGACTACAATACTGTAATCTCAGTATGGTTTGAATTCAATGAGAGAAGAGTGATGAATGAGGATATTAGTCAACATGATTTGGCGCTGCAGGTTATAGAAGTAGCTAAGCGCTGCTATTTGTTCATAATGAGAGTAGATCGGAATGGATTTTCTCTCACTTACCTCAACGTAACGTCTCTCACTTACCCCCCCCCCACCCTATAAAAGAGAACACAGCCATCTATGTCTCAGCATCCTCTCTCAGGGTGATGTGAGAGCGTGATGTGAGATCGGAGGTGTGGGCTGTGGAAGTCATGCCAGATATGATGATTAGTGTGCTGCAGAAAGCGTAGGTAGTACATTTGACACTGAAACTGCCACACCCAAATCTGACGGAGGGCGGATATCTCCAGATGAGGGGTTAACGATGACGACATGCACTTTAAAAACAACTTCACTAGAATTTCACTGAAAATGTATTAAGTACTTCTTCATTTCCCAGTCTGTGCTGAATATCTCCCAGAAGAGAAGACCAAGCACATATTGAATCTGGTCATTTTCGTCAATTCGTGACACAAAAACTCCCCCTGGTGGTCACACTAGGAAGTGTCTTGCAACAGGTCCTGTCACATCCCAGACACATTAGCCTGATTCACACTCACTATAGGACAAAACCGAGCCATGCTGAGCTGAATTGGGCTGGCTTGGTTATGCATCCACTACAGCTGTGCTGGAACCATGCTGGAATGGACAATGTGACAATAAAATATCAAACGCCAGGATAGCTCGGGTTGGTGAATCAGATGTGATGAGTCGCTGTACCTAACCCTAACCGCAACAGGTGTCTGGGACTTCTGCATATCTGACTGGGGGCATGTCTGTTGCCTCTCCTCTCCCTCTACCTGGTTCTCTCTCACCTGGTTGATCTCGTCCTGGGTGGCTTTGAGGGACTTGATGATGGTCTCCAGTTGGAACTTGCCAGCCGTTAGGCTCTGTTCCAGCTGGCTCTCCTCCAGCTGCAGCTGGTTCAGGTCTGCCTTGGCTCGACTCAGCTCCTCTTCTTGGCTGTGCAGGTCAGTCTCCTGGGAGTGGATCTGATTCTGCAGGGATGAAATCTGGGGTAGAGAAAGAGATTGACAGCAAGAGACAGTGGGAGGGGGGGTGGGAGAAAGTGGAGGATGAATGCGATGCCTACCAGATTGATATTATAGGCTGTAGGGCTGTAACGGTACAACACATAAACATATAAAACAGTAGGTCCTACAGCCTATGTCTACACTGCATTGTAGGCTATCCCTCTTCAGTAAATCTGAGCTATATTATTTTTCTCGGGCTATTCCGTTCAAACAAATGGATGCGAACATTGCAATCAAAATTCAACTCCTAATCGGGGCACTTCAAACTGTTCTTTTGTGAGGTCGAAGCCGGGAACTACCACTGAACAAAAATAGAAGCGCAACATGCAACCATTTCATAGATTTGACTTACAGTTTGAGTTACAGTTCATATAATGAAATCAGTCAATAGAAATAAATCAATTAGGCTCTGATCTATGGATTTCACGTGACTGGCCAGGGGCACAGCCATGGGTGGGTCTGGGAGGGTATAGGCCAACCCACTGGGGAGCCTGGCCCAGCTAACCAGAATGTTTTTTTCCCCCAATAAAAGGGCTTTGTGCACAAGATTTGAGAGAAAAAAGCTTTTTGTGCGTATTAATATTTTCTGGGATCTTTTCTTTCAGCTCATGATAAATGGGACCAACACTTCACATGCTGCGTTTATATTTTTTATCCAGAATAGTTCTGTACGATGGCGATAAACCAGAATTGGAGGATCCTCTATCACAGTTGAAATCTTCCGTTTGGGAACGTTATGGCTTCCTTGTAGGTTCCAACAACGGCGATGGACAGAGAGTTGTGGATCAAACATTAACGATATGATGTCACGCTCAATGACAATAGCCTACGCAGCTGCCAACATCTCAAATATGTTGACACGTTTACATCGACATCGTCCCAGTATGCCGTAACAAGCAGGAAACGCTAAGTTAGCACAACAACACGACGACGTCTCCCCTCTGCATTCGGGCCAAAGAAATTACAAGAGCGGTAGCTAGGCTACGTTGATATTTTGTACAGTCTTTGGTTTCTATGTGCCCATTCTCTGTGGTTGATGATAGTTGGTTTCAGGCAGCGCCTTATGAAAGTCCTCGAGCCACGTTTACGAACTTCCCTCTTGCACCCTTTTCAGCAAACAGGTAGCAGCCGCTCTATATGAGCAAGCCAAAGGCCAAGTTTCAAATGAATGTCGCGCTTACTAATGTTGCGCTTACTAATTAACAGTGACATCCCATCACATCACCCCAGAGCGGGAGATGTGCCCCCTTTATGAGAGTCACTAGTGCGCATCTGGTATTGAAGGAGGCAGTGACATGGAAGTGGGAATTTACCACATACGACTGGGAGAAATCCTCTTGAACGTCCCTCAAACTGGTAATTACTAGTGGGAAACTCGTCTATCATCCTGAGCACCCACTTCTCCCACATGCTGACCTCTTTCGGCAGTTAAATCCAACAACAAAACATTATTTATCAAAAGCAATCTATTCATGTGTTTTTTTTAACTCTAGAATTTTTCTACAAGCACGATAGCTATATTGCTTCCATGATTACTACCAGACCACTGTCAAACTCCTCTGCTTCCCATTATCCCTTACTCTCACCATTTGGGACTCCTCATTGCACTTGATCCGGACGTCGTTGAGCATGTCCTCCAGCTTGGCCTTCTGCTGGTCCATCTCCTCCAGCCGCTCCTGGGCCTCCTGCTTCTGGGCCTCCAGCTCCTGCAAGCTGCACGTCTCTCTGTCCAGGTCGTTCTGCATCTCCTGACGAACACGCAGACACACATGTAATCAGCACAACAATGACAATCTGGGAAAAGAGAAGGGAACTCTGGACACGGTGCTGCACTACCTCGTTCCATTTGGAGTAGCAGTATACAGCATTAAAAAACACATGGTATGTCCAAAAAAAAAAAAAAAACTTTTTTCATGAGGAAATGGTACGCCTGCTCACCTGCACCTCCGAGGACTTGTGTCTGATGGCCTCCTCTGTCTCTCTGATGTCCTGCTCCAAGGTATACTTCTCCCTGAGAGAGATTGAAACACGCCCCCCATCAACACACAGCGCCACAGGGGAGAAAAAGCCAGCCGCCCCCTTCCTCCTCCACCTCCCTCTCCTCTTCCTCACCCCTCTCTCCCTCCAGACACAACATGACGACAAAAGAAAAAGGACTGGGACAGCCAAGAGAGGGTTACCTGAGGGCACTCCAGTGTGTAAAAGCAAGAGTGCTGACGCAGCATGAAGAGTAAGTGGTGAAAACAAAAGATTGATCAAATACACACATTAAAAAAAAAAAAGGGTTGGAGTGGGGGATGAGGCGGGATGAGGTTGAGGGGGAAGGACTCATCCACACCCGGCTGTTACCATTCTTCTCCTTTGAAGTGTCAATTTGATCACCTACTCTACTGTGTTCCACATGGAGTATCTACTAGTGTTGCACGGTATACCGGTACCACAGTAATATCACGGTACAAAAACGCCACGATACTTATGCAAAACGTTTTAGAACCCCGTTTCATATGAGCCTATCATTTCTCGGCCATACAGATCTAAAGAACCCGCTTGTGCCTGTTATAAAATGTTTATAAAGTCCGTTTGGTTGACAAATTCTGTTTAAAAAAATGCAAGTGTAACCGATGTGAAATGGTTAGCTAGTTAGCGGTGGTGCGTGCTAATAGCGTTTCATCCGGTGACGTCACTCGCTCTGAGATCTTGAAGTAGTGGTTCCCCTTGCTCTGCAAGGGCCGCGGATTTTGTGGAGTGATGGGTAACGATGCTTCGTGGGTGTCAGTTGTTGATGTGTGCAGAGGGTCCCTGGTTCGAGGCCAGGTTGGGGCGAGGAGAGGGACGGAAGCTATACTGTTACACAAGCAACAGCAACTAGTCTCTTGTATGCGCAGGTTCAATAACGTCTACTTCACGTTCATGTGCATGTCACGTGTGGCAACTGTAATCAGCCAGTCTCATCCCCTTCCAGCCATCACTCACCTGCTTCTCTGCATCCACTCTCCCTGCACATCTGTTCCTCCATCAGTTTTTTAAATATCATTTTGGCGTGGTGGCGAGCGGGGATGCAGCTCAAACGCTTCAAAAAGAATATGACTCATATTACTAAAGCTACCTTTTTTTCCATCCTCTGCGATAGGGCGAGCATTTTGATATCATTTCACAGGCAGAGAGTGTGTGAGGGAGAGACAGACAGAGAGTGTGTGAGAGGGAGAGTGTGTGAGGGAGAGACAGACAGAGAGTGTGTGAGGGAAAGAGGGAGAGTGTGTGAGGGAGAGACAGACAGAGAGTGTGTGAGGAGAGAGGGAGAGTGTGTGAGGGAGGGAGAGTGTGAGGGAGACAGAGTGTGTGTGAGGGAGGGAGAGTGTGTGAGGGAGGGAGAGAGTGTGAGGAGGAGAATGTGTGAGGGAGGGAGAGAGTGTGTGAGGCAGGGAGGGAGGGAGTGTATGTGTGTTAGCTGAAGAGTAAAGGTTTCATGCAGTGTTTTTCCCTTACTGCCACAATGACATGCAGATCATTATGCATGTATATCCCTTCCTCCCAGTCCTCCAGCCAAATCACAGTCAGGCCTTTATGAAGTGTGAATATCCATGACAGGTTTTTTGTACAGAACATGCGCATAATGTTTGGAAAACGGGGCCGGGGGCGAACCGGACGCTAGGACACTGGCGTGGTACCGGAATACTACCGTGATACAGTACTTGGCCTGCTATCGTATCGTTAGTAAAATGACTGCCATCATGACGAACCTAATATCTATACTGTGCCTGTTTCAAATGGAAGGCTTACTTTAATCTGTTTAGTAGATAGTCGATTTATTTATAGAGTATAGTTGCTCTGTTTATTCCATTTAGGTTAAACTATTGCTTAAACTGCACTGACTTAATCAAGTTGTTGAGTGATGATTGACGAACAAGGAAATGAAAGGTGGAACTCATACAGGGTGATATAAGCTAGAAGAATTTGACAAAGAAAAATGACTAAACATCTGGAAAACCACATCCTTTAAGACTCTGTGTGATATTGTGTGTTTTAAGATTCTGGATTTGCTACATCTTTGTCAGTAGCACAAACAACAGTGAATAAGTTAAACCAAAACTATCTTGTGATCACTTTGAAAGAAAAGGTGTGTTGTGAATCACCTCTGCAGCTGAGCGATCTCTTGACTGATGTCGTCCAGCTCCTTGATTCCAGTGAACTCTGACCCTGACCCCACAGAACTGGAGCTGTCCTGTGGATGGACAGACAGAAAGAGAAAGAGAAGAAGAGAAAGAAAGTGAGCCCCTTTCTTCAGCTGACCTGAGAGAGAGCCAGAGTTGCCACGACACCAAACCATCCAGACCAAACCATGGTAAAGAGACCGAGACAACAGGGAAGGAAGCACCACAGAGGGACAGGTGACAGGGCGAGGGTGAAAAAGGCCTGAGGGGAGTTGTTCACCGCCGCCACGGTCAGAAAACTCAGGAGGTCAAGTCACACCACCGTTCACAGTCACTGAGTTCTCACAAATGCTTTGCATCTCTTTGAGATTCTGTCTAGCGAGCCATCGAAAGCATTTGTCGGGTTTTTCGCCAGTTACCTACCCAGAACTTGAACATTATTTGCTGATACAGAGATATAACCCAGAAAGCGGCATTCAGCAGCGTTTAGGTTTGGGTAAAGAAGAAAAACAGTGTGCGGTAAGCTCTTGGTGGGGTCTAAGCACCAGACTAGAGCAGGACAGCAGCAATCAACGAGGTTTAGGGGCCTCTAAAACACACAAAGCACATCACTTCACAGAGCTCCAGGTTGCAAACCACATACAAACCACGCAAATATGCTTTCATACCAAATCAATCAATTAATAGTTATTGTTCATCAAGAAGATACTCTCTCCACAGCACAATACTTTGTTATCAGAGTGTCTCAGATGTAGGATCTTAATTTGAGCCGGTGTGCTACAGCAGGATAATCATCCTGCAGCAACAGGAATTGCGAATTATTATGTGGATCATAATCATTGGACCTTTTTGTAGGGGTCGATACATTTCTCGCAAGGCAACATCAAGTCCGAGATTCCAAAGTGGAAAAACACAAAGTTCAGAAGCCTTTGTACTACGTTTTAAATGTCCTGCATTGCAGGAAAGTTCTCCTGCAACAGGGTGATGATCAAATGAAGATCCTACAACTGTATTGTCCCTTCCATCTTTCAAACCAAGCACCTGTAAGCAGGACCATTGGAAATTCCGACGCATTTTCAACAAGCTAAATATGGGAACTCACCCGCCTCATCTCAGAAAGAGCGGCCACCTCAGAGCCCACGGGAGTCATGTACCCAGACATACTCTGTGGATAGAGACAAGGGGATGAAGAGCTACTACTGAACACAAGAATGATTCCTAGCCATGAGACACACTGAGTGTCAATCCCAGACATTAACACACGATTAGATCTCCCTAAACTGTCATTTGTCTCAAAGTGTATGAACAGAAAGGAAGTTGTACTCTATATTTGCTCCCAACAATTGAACAGGTAAACCTGATAACCGCCGTCACAAAGTGGAAATACAAGCACTTTAAGGGTGTCTGCGCACGAAAATAGAAAGTGTGTGTGTGTGTGTGTGTTTTTCTACATTATCAGGACCAAAATGTTCCGACAAGGTAGAAAAACAATAATAATCCATGTTCTGTATTTGTTTGAATGTTAGGTTAGGCTTAATGGTTAGGGTTATAGGGTTAAGGTTAGTGTCAGGGGATTGTTTTTTTTTTATTAGGTTAAGGGAAAATAGGATTTGGAATGGAACTAAATGTTTACTCCCCAAAAAGTATTGAACATTCACATAAAAGGTGTGTGTGTGTGTGTGTTTGTGTGTGTGTGTGTGTGTGTGTTCTTGTACATGTGTGTGGTGCGTGTATGCGTACATGGGAGGGAGTGGTACACAGTGGCACGGGAGTGCCCCTCTCTGAAGGAGGGATCATGTCAGGGGTCAGGGCCTGAGGAGGGTCCATGCCTTTGCTGACTTTCTGCTGGATGAAGTGCATGGCCAGAGCAAACTGCTCCCGCGTCAGCTTCCCCATCTGCCTGGTGTCTGCCAGGGCCCTGGACACACAATAACAACAACATGAGTAATACAGTCAACTTCAGTCAGGGAATCAGGTGGCATCAGTCAGTCTCTCCTACCATATGTGTGCCAGTAGATTCTGGGGCAGCCCTGAGTGCATGAAGATGTCCTTGACTTCCATGCCGCTGACAAAGCCATCTACATCCAAGTCTGTCTTCAGGAAGATGTCATCATAGCGCCCTCTGTCTGTCACCGGGACTACCCAGTTCACTGAGTGCTGACGTTCACGGGGAGGGAAAGGACATATGTGAAAACACATTACACACTAACAAGTTAAGAGATTGCTTTGTCGCAAATCAAGATAGCTTGCTCAACGTATGTGTGTGTTTACCTGTGCAGATTTTAGAGAATGTTTGGGGGAGAGACTGCCGGCGCTGTTGAGGGAGTTCATGCTACCGTGGGAAGGGGTGGAGCGCAGGCTGTCCTTGGGGGGCGGGGGGCTGGCGGGCAACATGGGCACCATGCCAGGAAGGGAGCCCACCAATGACTTCTTTCTCTTGTTTGGAGGGATGAGAGAGGAGGGGAGAACAGAGGGGACCGGTTCCTTCTCCAAGGCCCGGTAGACCAGGTGCATGGCCTGGAGAACAGAAGGCAAAAGATGGGGATGGAAGTTACACTTATTACTAGTGATAAGAGGCGTTACGATCTCATACACAGGCAAACATTTGTTTATTCAGATCTATTCATTCCACAATTTACTGGCGTAAACCTTACCACCGCAAATTCATCTCGATCCAGATGTCCATCTTTATCAATGTCACTGAGATCCCAAACCTTTCCTAACACGTCCAGAGGTAGTTTTGAGTTGGTTAGAACTGGTTTTACTTTGTCACCAGAGAGGAGTCCACTGACTGGTGCAAGGCTTTCAAATATGCCGTCGAATTTACCCTTTTCTTCAGGCTGGAATAGGAAATGAACCAAAAATAACAATAAGCCATTGACAAGCAAAGGTAAACTCATGATTCTCCGAATTCTGTTCTGTGTTTTTGCACAATAAAATGCAATTTGTCTAATATACAAAAACTCATTTTAGTATGCTCTCATCAAACAAACACATGGTCCAGGGTGATTTCTACATGACTCACCCTCACAGCCCAGTGGGGTTCACTAGAGACGGATGATGTGCTGAGAGATGGGCTGCTAGTGTCCTTCTGTACCCCAACAACCAAAAAAACAACCTTCAACTTTAACACTTACTTCACAATCTCCCAACCAAACATATCAATCAAATCCAACGAAATGCTATTGGTCTCATACACATGTTCAGCAGATGTTATCGAGGGTGTAGCTAAATGCTTGTGTTCCTAGCATAAATCCCCTCATCATAAAACTATCATGAAACCTGTGTGTAGTGAGGATTGTACTCACAAATTTGGGGGGAGGGATAGTGAGGTTCAAACTCGAGAGGCTGACGTCTTGTCCGCTCTGTGCACAGGCCACCAACCGCAGAGCTACATAGAACCCCTATAAGAGAAGACGGGACAACGGCATTGTTTATGGGTGTACAAATAGCAGCTCAATTCCCCTCAAGGGTCCCAGTATCAAAGGCGTCGCACACATAGAGGAAATGATTCATTTTCTACCCGTTTGTCCAAGAACCCTTTCCCATCTGGGTCTGCCAAATCCCAGATCTGAGGGGAGACAAACACAAACAAGAGGATTAGGCCTAACTTAGAAAACATCAGGTAAAGCCTCAATATGCAATAATCATTAGGGAAAGTGTACAAAGGAAATAACAAGCAATCTGCATAAAATTCCCAGTGAACCAGCTGAGACGGGCTGCATAAATGTGGATCAAAGCAGAGCTAGTATGACAAACAAAAGGTAACAATACAACATCTGGATACAAACGGAGCTGAAACAACTGCACTCCCCAAAGCTTCTGATATATAAAAGACGTTGATCTGATCAGACCAGGCAATGACGTAAGATGTGGACATCTATTCCAGTAATATTCCTCTGGGGGTACTGAATGAAGCATGCACGCATGTATGTCGATGGTCGTATTACTCCTCGATGACATAGACAACTCTAATAAACATGATTTCCTGCTGGTCACTGTCGGCTGCTTTCAGAGCAGTTTATCAGTCTAAAGTGTCAGGGACTGTTCCCTTGGGTATGCCGCTGCCCAAAGCTTTCAGTGGCCAGCAGCACCACACAGTACCCACCTTTCCCAACGTGACATCAGGAAGACCCGATTTCTTCAGGAACAACGCAGCTTCCGTGGGCCCTACTCTCCCCGTGTTTCCTGGGTCCACCTTGCAAAAACCACACAGCAAATCAAACTGTTAACATGTTTCTATCCACACCTCCACTGTACTGTTGAATGTGTTTAGTGTTGTCTAATGCAGCCATTTAACAATAAAGAAGTTCAATTCTCCTCAATCTATGTTGATATGACTAGCCTATGTAATAACCAAACTATAAAACGTGTTTTACCTGTCTATAAAAGTTATCGTACACAGGGTTCCCACTTGACAGCTGATTGGGAAAAGGTTTTTCAGATTAGTCATATCATTTCAAATAGCTGCTGGAAACCATTGTCTTGAGTCAAATAGCGTGACACACCCCACAAAACCTATTACTGACATCTGGACTTCCCCTTTAAAAATCCACTTAAGGGTTTATCACAACCAAAAGCCAGAGAGGGATTTCCTGTCCCATGTCATCAAATATTAATGTCATCTAATAGGCTTTAAAACTTTTGAGTACCTTTTGAGGAGCTCTTTAAAGCATAATGTAACTTGTAAATTGGCAAAAAGCCTATCTTTGTCATTAGATGAAAAACTAGAAGCATCATGTAGCTAATGTGATTGAACCAAAATTGGTCCTCTGTGACTCCTGATGCAAACTCTTGAGATTGTGATTCCCAAAACTGGCTGAAACAACACATAGCTTGTGTTCTGAAAAACTATCTACAAGTTAGGACAATACATTGCGGCATCTTACTGAAGCAAAAAAACAGCCAATGTAGCCAGCACCGTAAGCACACAACCTGATCAGTCATCATCCATTATCACATAACCACGTTATACCCTAGCCATCTGGTTTCACTACTCACTAACGTTACACACCTATCGCCTTTCAGTACATTCTTATATAGCTACAATGGTATTACATGAACTGTTCGTGTGACTGTGTTATTACACTGATGCCCTAGTAGTCAGACCGTTTAGCTAGCTAGTTTTGTTTAGCACTACCGTTACAATACGTTGGTCTTTCCTGGTTGCATAACTCTTGCGCCTTTGTCTTGTGTCAAAATTGAAATGTTAATTAAACATTCCTATAATTATATTTCATCTAACGATCATTAGCTAGCTAGCTAACTTGTTCATTTTGCAAGCAAGCTAGCGGTAGCTAGCCCACTAGCCAGCTGGCTAGTCTACGGTACTATCTGCAAGCTTATCGTTACTGATAAGGCCTTGTCCCATCCAGCTAATACTGGTAGCAAGCTAGCTTAACACCCCCTTCTTCCTTTCAAATTAGATTAAAAGCACACCACTAAAAACTGCAGCTCATTCATCGGCATGCACAACAGCTTGACTGAATGTCCTCCGCATATTTACTTAATTCCTGTGACATTACCTGGGTGAGAGATGCGAGTGCAGCCATCTTCCCTGTTGCTGCGGGAACGCACACAGTACACCCTCCAGCTCGTAGACAACACCACCACCTAGTGGACACGCTTGCGACGTGCAAGGCCCTGATGAACGACGTGAATTAATTGACATGACAGTCTCATTCAATGTGTGGAAATTGTCATATTGTTTCCAGATACAAGGCCTTTTGTAATCAATGACACAATTTTAAAGCTCTGTAAAAAGCTATTTATTTGACATAACGCTGAAATAATAACCTTAAATAAACCTTCAAGTGGTGCATTTAAGTCTAAAACCCTTTTGCTTTATTGTAGTTTCAAAGAAAACAAAACAAAACTAAAAAACTAAAAGTTAGATGCTGAAATCATCACTCCTGTGGTTCCACAGCATGCCATAGCTCAGCTAGAGCCTCTGTTATAAACTCATGCAATTAACCAACCCTACATATCTCAGAGCAATAGTCTTCACATTAAAGTGCTTCCTTTTGCAAAAGCAGCAATCAACTCCATGTACAGTCAGAAACTCTGCTGGGTCAATCTTTCCCATCTACACACAAGAGAAAAATAAAAAGCCAAGGCCAGTTTTGTGGGATGTTTACTTGTTTTCTTTTGGCTTATAGGACTTCCAGAACTTACCTTCACTCTAGCACCTTTTATGAGATGGGTGTTTACTTTTGATAGGCAACATAAATCCTATAGCACTCATCTATGCAAAAACAAAAATACATATTGACTAACGATAGACCTTTGAAAGCTGTACATGACTTTGCACAAACAAACAATTACTCTTCAACAAAATGAGACAAACCATGAGGCATGAAAGAGCAATTACATGGTTAAAAAACTTGCAGCATGATTTCTTTTGATATAATACATTAAGGATCAGGGGCAATCAAAACACACACAAAAAAAAGTGTCCAGAGAGAGCAGAATCTTGTTATATGCTTAAAGTGATTATAAAATAATATTAAGGACATGGCTCGATTGACTTTCAGCTTTAACTAACCTTCAACTGTTGAGCAATGATATCGAAGAAAAAACAACAACTATGTGGCTAAAACTTCCTTTTGTAAAATCATTTGGTACCTTACAGTGAAACTACACTGGGGCACATCTGGAACCAAATCCAAATATTCCCTACCATCTACCATGTCTCATTTTACAGTGTTATAATATTTGAATACAATGACACATCAATCACAGAACATCCTTCTCTTCTACAAATAAATGTTTCCTTTGTAACAGTCAAATAAAGTGACAAAGCAACTCTCCAACATTAATAGGACACTTCACGGGCAAAATATCCCAGTTCCCTTTGTCTGACAAAGACAAACATATTGGAAAGGTTGGACAGTAATGATCAGCTGAGAGAAATAAGAAGCTTCTGCACATGTGCGGAATTCTCTACTTTACGTACAGTCTCCGCTCTACTCATAGAGAACAGGCTCTGCTCTGGTGAACGGGGCTTTATTACTAAAGTTAGATCAAAGCTGAATCAATGTCTGCAACATCACATAATGATAGTGTTCAACATAACAGGGCCAAATATAATAGCATAGTATAACGTTACTATAAGACAACAAAAAAACCACCTAATTCCGTATGAGATTTTAAGATGATTGTGTGAAGGGTCAGATTTTTCTCTCATGTGGCCAAAACACAAGTGTGCGCCACTTGGCATAATATTTGCTTTGATTGAAACTAAGCACTGTCTTCTCTAAAAGTCAATCACTGTACATAATTCTAAACAACACGGTATAAGAAGATCTAAATGCATATCCCCATGAAACTGATTGAGATCACAAGGTTGGTATGCAGATTCTGCATGGGCATTTCACCGGTAAAAATGAAAGAATTATCATTCACGATGGACAGTGAGAAATGTGAAGGGGGGGGGGGTTCTGTATTAAAAGAGCAGAGACTGTGAGTAGAGTAGAGAATCACACACATGCGCAGAAGCTTCGGGACCTTTAGCTGTCAGAACGGAGGGTCGAGAAATGTCGGATTCGCAGCCTCGGCCTAGAAAACAAACAACACATTTGAGATCCGTGGCCATTTTGCTGGTTTTGTCATTTTATCACAGGACACTCAAGTATATTTTCCCAGGAGATGAGGCTCACATTACAAATATGAATCAACCAGCTAATGTATGCTTGGCGTTTTATTTGCGAGGGGTTGAAAAACAATATATGGTGAGGGCAAGCTGCCCACTGTAACTCTATAGATGGATACGGCACAAGGAGCAGTAATAGCAGCAGTGAGAGAGAGAGAGAGAGAGAGAGAGAGAGAGAGAGAGAGAGAGAGAGAGAGAGAGAGAGAGAGAGAGAGAGAGAGAGAGAGAGAGAGAGAGAGAGAGAGAGAGAGAGAGACCACGGAGATCTAACACTCAGAATGGAGAAGGCCTAGCTGACAGTAACAACACATCACGTCTTTGTCCAATGAAAAGCATCCGGGAAGACCAGTCACTTTGGGTAACTTTTTCCACTCCTTCCTTCAAAAGCACATTCTGGAGCACTATTACTCATTCTCTAGCCCTCCATTCTTCCCCTTCATGCCAAGGCAGGCACGTTCACTCGTCATCAAATGTTTGTTGGAGCAGAAAATTGGCAGCTAGATTCTCGTTCTTCTCACATGCAAAATATGCTTGAATGACAAGTCCCTCTGGAAATCCCAAGGCTTTCAACTGTAAAGAAAACACATTGGCAACAGTCAGATCAGAAACACATAACCAATAACACACAGGGAGCATACCAATAGATAACGTAATATTTAATGAGTTAAATCATAATTAGTAACCATAAATACTCCTACCCTCTCGATGGCCTCCTTCTCTTGTGGGGTGACCTGGATGTAGTTAGTCTGTGGCGCCCCCTGGGCCTCAGCTCCCTCCTCTACCATCTCTCCTCCTTGAGGCTCATTCAGCATCTGCACAAACCTCTCCTGGTGCTGGGTAATTTGCTGCAAAGAAAGAACATCTCCCTACTAACCCTTATGAATAGAAATAGGATTTCCTTTTTAGTAGGCTAAAACAAAACAGAATCTAAACCACAGAATATCCCCAGCCTTCCATCAGTCCAGCTTGTGTCTGGAAAGCCAAGCTGATAAGCAGGGCTACGTGGATGGAGAGAGACAGCATGCAGACACTGGGATGTCCGGTCTCCCCACTAACCTGCAGCAATTGGGGGTTATCTCTGCCCAGCTGCTGGAGCAGGGCAGGAAGAAGAGTTGGATTCTGCTGGATGATCTGTCTCATCTGCTGGAACTGTGGCTGGTTCCTCAGGAACTCCAGAGGGTTCCCACCCCCAGTACCTCCACCAGTAAGCCCACCAGTTAGCCCACCAGTTAGCCCACCAGTCAGCCCACCAGACGAGGGGGGCTGCTGGGTTGAAGACACTGCGCCTGTTCCAAAACAAGAATGGGCACAAAGTTCAACAACTTATATGAAACAGAGTACTGAGCAGCCTAGGGCGGTAGATTGACGAGTGCTGCATTTTCCAAACTAAACTGACCAAGACACACCTCCAACAACACATAACACCAGACATAATTCTGCCTAAAAACAATGAAAACCTATATATGGTGCCTTCAGAAAGTATTCATACCCCTTGACTTATTTCCCCCAAAATTGTGTTACAGCCTGAATTCAAAATGGAGTACTTTTTGTTTTACCCATCTATGCATAATACCCCATAATGACAAAGTAAAAACATATTTTTAGACATTTATGCAAATGCATTGAAAATGAAATAGAGAAATATCTAACTTTGCATAAGTATTCACACCTCTGAGTCAATACGTTGTAGAATTACCTTTGGCAGCGGTTACAACTGTGAGTTTTTCTAGGTAAGTCTCTAAGCGCTTTCCACACCTAGATTGTGAAACATTTGCCCATTATTATTTTCAAAATTCTTCAAGCACTGTCAAATTGGTTGTTGATCATTGCTAGACAACCATTTTCAGGTTTTGCCATAGATTTTCAAGTTGATTTAAGTCAAAACTCAGCAACTCAGGAACATTCACTTTGTTATCGGTAAGCAACTCCAATGTAGATTTGGCCTTGTGTTTTAGGTTATTATGCTGCTTAAAGATGCATTCAACTCCCAGTGTATGGTGGAAAGCGGATCGAACCAGGTTTTCCTCTAGGATTTTACATGTGCTTAGCTCGATTCCATTTATTTTTTATCCTGAAAAACTCCCGAGTCCTTAACGATTACAAGCATACCCATAACATGATGCAGCCACCACTATGCTCTAAAATATGGAGTGGCTACTCAGTAATGTGTTGTTTTGGATTTGCCCCAAACAAAACACGTATTCAGGACAAAATGTTAATTGCTTAGCCAAATTTCTTGCAGTATTACTTTAGTGCCTTGTTTTGTAATTGCATGTTTTGTCATATTTATGTACTGTACAATCTTCCTTCTTTTTACTCTGTCAATTAGGTTAGATGTTGAACTGCCAGTCTGCATACTACAATGCCAGTTGCAAGGAGCTGCCAGTCGAAGGAGCTGCCAGGCTGCATAGAGCTGCCAGTTTTGCCAGTCCTTGCATCTGCAAGGAGCTTTGCATGTGTCTGCAGGATGTTTTAGCATGGAGCAGCCAGGGCCGCCAGTCAGTATGGAGCAGCCAGGGCCGCCAGTCAGTATGGAGCAGCCAGGGCCGCCAGTCAGCATGGAGCAGCCAGGGCCGCCAGTCAGCATGGAGCAGCCAGAGCAGCCAGTCAGCATGGAGCAGCCAGAGCTGCCAGTCAGCATGGAGCAGCCAGTCAGTCATGGAGCAGCCAGAGCTGCCAGTCAGCATGGAGCAGCCAGTCAGCATGGAGCAGCCAGTCAGCATGGAGCAGCCAGAGCAGCCAGTCAGCATGGAGCAGCCAGAGCTGCCAGTCAGCATAGAGCAGCCAGTATTGCCAGTCAGCATGGAGCAGCCAGTCAGCATGGAGCAGCCAGAGCTGCCAATCAACCAGACTCTTCCAGATCTACCAGACAACCAGACTCTTCCAGATCTGCCAACCAGACTCTTCCAGATCTGCCAGTACTGCCAGTCTACCAGACTCTTCCAGATCTGCCAGTCGACCAGACTCTTCCAGATCTGCCAGTCGACCAGACTCTTCCAGATCCGCCATCTTCCAGATCCGCCAGTCAGCCAGGATCTTCCAGATCCGCCAGTCAGCCAGG
The DNA here is from genome assembly GCF_045791955.1 of Oncorhynchus clarkii lewisi. Taxonomy (NCBI): domain Eukaryota; kingdom Metazoa; phylum Chordata; class Actinopteri; order Salmoniformes; family Salmonidae; genus Oncorhynchus; species Oncorhynchus clarkii. Next base: position 59,100,915 of record NC_092151.1, on the reverse strand, counting down.
ATCTTCCAGATCCGCCAGTCAGCCAGGATCTTCCAGATCCGCCAGTCAGCTCTGCCAGAACCGCCAGCCAGCCAGGATCTGCCGGATCCAACTACCTTGAGCTTCCTTCAGTGCTGAGCTTCCTCTCACTCTGTCAATTAGGTTAGATGTTGGAGTAACTACAATGTTTTCGATTGTTCCTGTCTATGTGTTTTCACCAGATAGGCTGTTTAGGTTTTCGTTACGTTCATTACCATCCTCAGTTTTCTCCTATCACAGCCATTAAACTCTGTAACTGTTTTAAAGTCACCATTGGCCTCGTGGTGAAATCCCTGAGTGTTTTCCTTCCTCTCCGGCAACTGAGTTAGGAAGGACACCTTTAACTTTGTAGTGACTGGGTGTATTGATACACCATCCAAAGTGTAATTAATAACTTCACCATACTCAAAGGGATATTCAATGTCTGCTTTTTTTTTTTTTTTTACCCATCTACCTATAGGTGCCCTTCCTGGCAAGGCATTGGAAAAACTCCCCGGTCTTTGTGGTTGAATCTTTGTTTGAAATTTGATTGAGAGACCTTATAGATAATGTGTGGGCTACAAAGATGAAGTAGTCAATCAAAAATCATGTTAAACACTATTATTGCACACAGAGTGAGTCCATCCAACTTATTTTGACTTGTGACTTGTTAAGCACATTTTTACTCCTGAGCTTATTTAAGTTTGCCACAACAAAGGCGATAAATACTTATTGACTCATGCCATTTCAACTTTTAATTTGTAATAAATTAGTAAACATAAAAAAAAATCGACCCCTTTTTCTCCCCAATTTTGTGGTATCCAATTGGTAGTTACAGTCCTGTCTCATCGCTGCAACTCCCGTACAGACTCGGGAAAGATAAAGGTCAAAAGCTGTGTGTCCTCCGAAACAGAACCCAACCACTGCTTCTTGACACAATGTCCACTTAACCCGGAAGCCAGCCGCACCAATGTTTCGGAGGAAAAACTGTACACCTGGCGACCGTGTCAGCGGGCACTGCACCCGGCCCAGCACAGGAGTAGCTAGACTAGACTAACAGTGAAATGCTTACTTGTAGCCTACAAACTGGAGACCATATTCATGAAAATGTTATGGGACAGACCTTTCTTTTTACATCATGCACGTCTCCGATCAAATAGTCTAAATTGTGCCCTATCAAAGAAAAATTGGGGGGGATTTGAACATTACTTTGCATGGTAGCCCTTTCCTGCAGTCAATGACCAAAAGCGCCCTCTTTGGTCTCATGGGTGGAATATTATTCATATTTTTCACAATTTTATAATTAATAAATATTTACTGTTTTTTACGACAAAGGTTTTGCTATATTTCAGTCTTCTGTGATGTATATAAAGTGTAATATCGGGATGCAAACTCAAAATGTAATACATTTCAACTCTATATCTGACATGGTACAGGTGTCTTCTTTTTTTAAGCCCATAACCATGTGTGTGAGGTGAATACTTTTGTTTCAAAGTCGATTTGTTTACGACTACCCAGAAACACTCTGTATGACCCTGATTTAACCCCCTGCAGTAAAAGGTTAACAAACACCACATCCTAAAAACAGATCAGGTCAAAATAAAATGGACAATATGGAATAAAATGAAGCTATTCACGACTGCTGTCCGAGAGTTTCACTCCGTGGGCTAAATTGTAACGAATCAGTAATTTCAATTGTAGGCCTATTCGTCAATTGTTTGACGAGCTGATCATAGCAAAGAAAATACTTATGCGTTTCCCTCTGTGTAAAGTGCAAAATAACTCCTGATAAACTTGGGTAGATCATATGCTGATCTTAAATAGACAAAGTCATGGGTTTTTATTAAGCCTTGATCAGGAATCAGGACTAGGAATCAGGACTAGGAATCAGGACTAGGAATCAGGACTAGGCTAAATAAATGAAATGCAACTGCCTGTTTTACAAACGGTACGACATGGATGAGCTTTCAGAAAATTGCATTGTGGGCCGACACCGTAAGCCTCACTATTCTATTTTTTGCGGGGAAAGGAGGGCATCACCTCTTTTGTATCGCCTAAGGCGGCAGAACAGCCAGGACACGGGCCTGGTAGTGTGTGTCCAGAGAAATTATTGGTTGGTATGAGAGCGACATAGGCCTGGTAAAAGAGCAACAGAAGAGTGTGTGTGGGGGGGGGGGGTCTCACTGGTGGCTGCTGGTGGGGGCTGGGCTATATCTGTGGCTGGATCAGAAGCTGGAGCAGAGGCTGGAGCAGAGGCTGGAGCAGAGGCTGGGGCAGGAACTGGGGCAGTGGGATTGAGGTTGGCCAGAACTCTGTGTTGGAGCGCTTCCACTGGCTGAAGGTCAGCCTCGGACGGAATCCCCTGGAGGATGTGGAGAGAAGAATTTATGATCCCTCAGGAAAATGAAGTAATACTAATGAAGTGCATTTATATTGCTCTTTTGCAAGTGATCAAAGAGCTCATTGTAAGGCACATAGACGGAAAAACATACCGTGAACTGTGTACAGCTTTGGGACTGAAAATCCTTTTGTATTATGTGTGCATACTGCTTTCAGATTGTCAGTAGAGTCTGGCACTGAGTTTTCGAATGTAACGTTGGAATTGTCTCCACTGCTTACAGGTAATACACTAATTTACCATTAAATCACTGATAGGATAGAAATTCACCATTAGCAGGTACTCCACGGCTCTGTCTGGGTTGTTGTAACTGGCTCGCAGCGCTGCAATAACCTGCTCCCTTTCATATCCCATAGACATGATTTCAGACACCAGATTCTCATACGCTTGTCCTGTCACTGGCTCGCAGCGAGAGAGGGGAATAGGATACAGGGTCATAAATCAACGGGAAGACGAAGCATGATATTGTGATGTGAAAGATTAGACTAGACTCTTCGCTACCCAGTATCGATGCTGCTTCTTCCAAGAGACTTAAGTCATCAACAAGGCTGTTGAGAGAAAAAACATTGATTAAAACAGACACCGTTATTAACAAAAAATATGGTAGCCATCCAAAATATGTTATCATATGTCAATACCTAGAGGAGGAGAGGGCTGGCGTAGTGGCGAGGGGCAGTTCGGGGTGCTCCCCGTGAGGCTTGTCCTCTGAGGGTGAGACAGGGACGGGGCATGTTGCTGCGGCAGGAGCTGGGGCTGCATTGGCCCCCAGAGCTTCAGGGGGAATAGAAGCAGGGGCTGGTGCAGGGGATGGGGGTGTGGAGGGCTCCACTGATTTTGTGGGGTTTGAGGCAGGGGCGGGTGTGGGTGTAGGGGAGAGGGTTGAGATCTCCATAGGGGCAGGAGAAGTAGAACAGGTAATGTCTGACAGGGACAGCCCAGAAACAACAGGAGGCGCAGGGGCGGGAGCAGGGCTAGAGGCTGGGGCTGGGGTTGCCTGAGGAGAAATCTGTGGAGGAGCTGGAGGTTTGGGCTGTAGGGAGACAACAGAAAGGACTGCCCAGAGATGACCACAGTGACGACAAACAACTATCTCATCTTTAGATAATACAAATGATAAACTCCTGCTTCTACTATCATTAACGCTGTAATGACAGTATTATTATCACATTAATGGCTGTCCTGTTTGTCCTTTATTCAAGTTTTACTATAAAGGAATCATTTCCATATTCTCCTCGCATATGAATGGTTACCAACCAATTCGTTAAAACAGTGTTGAAATCTTACCTTTGTAACCATGACAACCACAAAGTTTTTCTCGTCAATTTTGTAGTCTTTTAAAGGTATGTCATCATTCAAGATTTTGCCTATAATAACCCAACAAGAAGAACCTGTTAAAATAAATATATAGGCTACAACATTCCAGAGGTGTCGGATTGATAGTCAAGATTACTCCAACAATGCAGTTAGAGATAAAATGCCTCGCTTACCTGCATAGATGAGCTTTTGCCCTGCGGCTGGATAGCCAACCTTCCCTTTCTCAACCTCAATCTTCTCCTTCAGGGCTTTTACCTGCCAATAACAGAATGACAGAATGACAAGCTGTTAAACAGGACTAGAGATAGAGCCCATTTAGTTGTATCTCTATTGGGCAGGACATTCTGATCATCTCTCCGGAACGTAACATGGTGACACATGATATGTCTCATCTCAGTCATAAAGCAGAATCCTTGAGGATTATGGGATTTGGAGTGAAAAATTGTAATTCACATTCAGTCATTACTTCACCTTGTTGTGAGTTCGTTCGAGGAAGTATACAGATACACTTATAGACAGATGCATTTCAATCGATCTACATTCCCTTATGTAATAAGCCATTAATGTATTTTTAAAGTTGACACTCACTACACGAGTTAATGATACAGTAATAAACGTTCCCGTTTTAAAACGGAGCTGTGGAGTTGCTAACCACAGTGTTGTTGCCAGTAATGTAACCAGTCAATCAGCACTATAGGCCCAGAGAAAGAGTTTATAAAACAGATACCATAGCTTGTGCACAGTCATACTTAAGGCCTTTAGTGGGCACTTTCAGTACTACTATTTACATCTAAAGGTTACACTATAGCAGCGTTGCTCAATTCTGGTCCCGTGGACCCTCGGGGTATGCAGGCTTTTGTTCAAGACCTGTGCTACTGCTAACACACCCGATTAAACAAATCAGGGTCTTGCTAATCAGGTGTATGTAGCTACACCTTTTTACCAGGTGAGTTGACAGGGAAAGCATTCTCGTTGACAGCAGTACTATATAGTAGAACGCAACTCTTAAGGTAGAACCCTAGAGGTTACTGCTATGTGAGGTATTCTGGTAGTTGCCTTCTGAAAGGGGAAACATCACCTGTAAATTAAGCCAGGTATATAGAGCAGATGAATATGCAAAGCAGACTATGTGTTGACACTAGAAAAGTATTGAAAACAGCAATCAGTCATAATATGGTGTAATTATCTTCTTTTAAAAATTTAAAAATTGTAATAATCGATAGCCCACTAATAGGGTATGGCGTTATTTATATAGAGAACATGAATAGTTGTAATGTAGATGATATCAAATGCATATTTTTATTCATTATTACTATCATTATTATTCTAATATTATTATTATTAGTCTACTCATTTTCATTTACTGTTATTGCTAGAGGGGGGTAATTTAACAGCCTCTTTTATACAAAACACAAATTCGATGTAGGCCTAAAGTGTATAAACAAATACACACATTTGTCATAACAAATGTACAGAACGCCCCCCTCCACCCAATTCCTACAGTCCAGAAAAAGGGGTACACGAGCGCGCCTCCGTGGTACCTATACCAGGCTCGTAAAATCTTGCATCGTCATTCATGAGGATACAGCAAAGTAATCTCTTAAACGCAACGAAAATCGCGATTTGACACCAACACCCAACAGTTACAATGTGACATGAACAATGAAAACATGATATAAAATAGCACCCCCCTCTCCAGATTAGATCGCATTGGCCAAGGCCCTGGTTGCTCCAAGCCCCTCTCCCCCGGCCTCAAGCGTATTTACCAGAGTCACTAACTTCCACTACTCAGTACTCACGGTTAGTTCTGGATCTATTTCGATTTTAAACGTTTGCTGCTGAAGAGTCTTCAACGTTATGGACAACATCTTCAAGACGATTCCCGATAATTGCCAGGTGCTTCTATAACCGTGTTCACACCCGTTTCTGTACTGTTGCTTTTTCCACAGTAGCCTACCTAGTTCTGTGACTCAGCTATCTCGCTGTATTGGTTGTGTTGTAGTGTAGTCAGACGCCATCTACTTGCGGCCCGAGACAAGACATACTGCTAGGGGCTAGGGGGTATACTGTACCTTGTGGATCTAAATTAATCGATGGCACGTGCATGTGATGGTTTACCCAATATCAAATGCTGTCTAGTCCCACCTCTTAAAACAAAATGACTTAGTAAATTATTTTGGGGGATTTAAAAGAGCATTTAAAACATGACTGACATAAATATTAATTCATAAAAGTATTAGTCAAGGAATTGTAAACTTAGAATGGAAACAAAGAGTTATGTGTTGAGTAATGTCAAAATTGCATGCATTTAAGTATCCGTGTATGGATTGTCCCAGAATACAGTTTAGGCGAAAAGGCCCATCGCCTTCGGAGTGTCCTCGGGATGGGAAAACACACCCCAAGCATGGTCAAGAGTGTCTCTACTCATGTAAAGGTTTTTCTACTGTGTCAACTCGATTTGCCTTAGTAGTATCTCAGCCTTCACGGTAAATGTCCAGATCAGCATCACAAGACACGTTTAGAGATTTCCACTTTGATATTGTTTGACAGCGTGTCTACGGTAGGTCTTCAACCCCATTTTAGAAATGCTAAGACCAACCCATATCACAAAATCAGGAGCTAACTTTACTAGAAATACTTAACAGTACTATTGAAAGAAAAAGCTTCATTTATTTACTGAAACTCAAAAGACAGTGTGCCATGGGGACAGTGGCATGTTTTGAGAAACAAAAACAAAAAAAAGACAGTCACAGTTTAGATCCTTAAGTCTCACAGTCATCTCTGCAGCTGCCATACAACTAAAGCAAGGCCTGTGGGGCAACATGTACAACACAGAGCATGGGAATGGTTGGACATACAGAGGACGATTGTGGGAATAAATTAAACAGATGTTAATGATAATAATAATAATAATGTACTGCATACAACAGTATAAAAATAAACCATTTAGAGAAAAAGTATAAAGAAACGACAACTGATATGCCCCTGATTTGTTTCCCAACATAGACAACATCTGGTAAGATTGATGACAAATTTGGGGAAATAATCATTTTCTTTGACACTGAAGGGATGAACTGATGGTAGCTGATGATAAAAGCAAAGGTGGCAGCAGCACCTAGAGAAACTGTAGGACACATGGACATGATAGACCACATTCTGAACAAAGGGGAAAATATCTTAAATTAAACTGACGGAAACTAAAATCTTAAACTCAGTTCTTCAACCCTAAACTCTTTCCAAAAAAAAGTGAACCTCTTAAAAAAGGCAAACATTGCCTGCCCCTTTCCCACCCCTACACCTGAAAAATAGGTTTTCACAGGAGTGCCAAGTCCATAGGGTATTACTCAATGTGATGATGCACAGCAGTCACTCCGTCGGCGAGGAGATCGGGCAGGACAGACACGTCCTATATCCGGTTTCATTTACAACTCGTCCTTGTCCTTCTTGGGATCTTCCCCTTCCTCCTCTTCCATTGGGCTGTCATCGTCCTCCTCCTCTGGCTCATCATCCTCATCTTCATCCCCCTCATCATCAGCAGTGTCCTTCTTGCTCTTCTCCTCCTCCTCTCTTGCTTTCCTCTCCTCCTCCTCCTGTGCATCCTTCATTTTCTTTTCTGGTTCCTGTTTTGCAAAGGAAAATGGGTCATTGAGAGAGAGTGCTGTGGGACTGGTATATGTGTCTTACATTTGAAAATGAATATCAAACTGAACTCATACAAAGTTATGAAAAACAGAAATTTATGAAAATAACAAAATCCTACCTTTGTAGCTCCCCATGTCTCGTTTCCAAACTCCTCAGCCTCTTTTATATCATCACCGATCAGGAAGTTGTCAAAGATGGTGCCAGACTTCACCTATAAAAAAAGGCAACTTTAACATCAAGCTCATAATTACCCTTCAACAACAACATTCACTGTCTGAGGTCTAACATACCTGCCACAGGTCCAGACCCAACACTCCAATGTTGTCAAACTTGTAGATGGCGGCATCGGCTGTGTACTCAGGGTTATCGATCTCAGGGTGCACCCAGGCACCTTTGTAGTCAGGGTTGTCAATCTGCTTTGCCTTCCACTCTCCCTGGAAAGATAAGGCCAGTTATAAGACTACCTGTGGTGCACTAGCTGTATAATGCAGATTTAAAATCATGGAAGGAAAACACTGATAACTTATTAATAAGAATTAAACTATTTATAAGTATATGCTATGCATACATGCGTATTCTACAACGTACTGACATAAAAGTTGTATAAGCATTTATAACTTATTCATGAAAGTTATATTTAAGTGTTATCAGCAACTGGTACAAACTCAGTCTGTACCTGGTACTCTGGGTTGGGGATCATAGGAGGCTCCCACTCGCCATCCATGTCCACATCCCAGTCCTCAGGGATCTTAGCATCAGGGTCAGGGATGTTCTCAGGCTTCTCCCAGTCCTAGTGAGAAAGTTCAATATTAGTTACAACTTGGTCAGTGACAGAACTAAACAATGTGCTTTGACAAAAGAGATCACTCCTGAAACTAAACCAGGACCAAATAAAGCTCGTGCTCATTGGCCTTAGTCCATTTACTGTTAAATGCAGGAAGAAAGACCATTTGTTAAACACAATGGGTCCATACTGTGGCAAAAGCAAATGTGATACCTATCAACTCGTTATAGACTGTGCTGATTCCATTTTGTGGCCTTTATGTAAGAGTAACTAGCCTTGGGGGAACTTTGGGATAATCTGTTCATTTGACAAAGTGGATTGGTGGAACTGTGTTTTCTGACTAAATGCACTGGGCTGAATAGCGAAACAGTACTGCCTGGACACCAATGGGGAAAAAAAGTACCCACCTCTTCATTGCTTTGTCATTCCCAGTAGCAGTACCTCTCATTATATGTTACTGTAGACTTTGCATAACATTTCTCATACCTGATTCTGATAGGACTTATATCCATGCTGGCTTATGTTCGATCAAATCTCTTCATTCAAAGAGGCTCACCTCTGGCTTGGTGTCGGTAGGGTCGTCGATTTTGGCCCTGTCGTCCCAGTCCTCTGGCTTCTTGGCCTCGGGGTCCTTGACAGTCTTTGGGGGCAAAATGTCCCAGTCATCCTCCAGAGTGCCTGACTCCACCTTCTCATTGTTGATCTTCACCTCGTATGTCTGGTCCGGGTTCAGGATCAGAGTGTACAGATGTGTCAGCTCGTCATCCTGAAAAGACAAAAGGGGAGAACAGCAGAGGTTAGAGGTCAGACCTGGCAGGTAATATGCAGTAAAGGAATGCAAAGCTGAGGGATTTTAAAATGGCATACCTTGCATTTGATTTCTTTCTTGATGAGGTGGTTCTTGCCTTTGTAGTTGAAGATGACATGAACCTTCTTGGTGCTGTAGCCACAGATGTCAGGCCCTGTGGGATGGATGGTTAAAGAATTTAACCTATTGATTGTTAGGTCAATAAAATACAGAATATACCAGTAAAATCCAGGCATTTCTAAAAAATGTCTCACTGAATGAATGTCTCTGCTAAATGACAAAAATGTAAATGACCGAGGGTCACGAAAATAACAGAGGGATTCATCTCTGACTAAAAGTCACTCCTCAGTCAGAAAAACTTAGTGGTGCTCTGTACACACTCACCAAACATGATGTAATACTGCGAGTCCCCGTGCATAGCTGCCTGGTCTAGGTCTGCTGGGAAAATTTTGACATATCCGCCCCCACAGTCAATCTTCTGCTCGTGTTTGACAGTGAACTGGACCACCAGGGACTTTCCCTCGTTGCTGAAGGGTTCAAAGCGGCTGGAGAGAGCATAGAAACGGGCATCCTGGCTGGTCTGGAGACCTGTGAGACAGGTAAGAAGACACATTAGCATCAGTAGGTTTAATTGAACCCAGGTATAGGAGGTGAGTGATGCATAGTGATACTGTACTGTGTCATGTGGATTACATTTTGATTAGGGTTGGAGACCAGAGAATACATTTTATATATTTGCATTTCGAACAATCCACAATCTAAGGAGCCATTTCCAACCATTTGGCATATGCAAACTCAGATCTGGCAAAATCTCCATAATGAAACATCTTGCCGTGATCAAACTACAATATATTCCCATTCAGCTCACCTTTATCGGCCTCAGCGTCACCATAAAACTTCCCAGCAGTCAGTTTCCACTCGCCATAGTCTGACTTGTGCTCTGATACAAGCCACCGACTCTTCCATGCATCTGAAAACAACATTTACAATCGCATTAGTCCGGATCTGGGGAAGTATCTCGAGTGGCGCAGCGGTCTAAGGCACTGCATCTAGAGGATGTCTAGAGGAGCCACTACAGGCCCTGGTTCATTCCCGGGCTGTACCACAACCGGCCGTGATCAGGAGTCCCATAGGGTGGTGCACAATTGGCCCAGCATCGTCCGGGTTAGGAGAGGGTTTGGCCAGGGTAGGCCGTCATTGTAAATAAGAATAGTTTTTTAACTGACTTGCCTAGTTAAATAAAGATCACGATTGAATAAATACTGCAGGCTGTCAAAGAAGCCAAGTGAAAGAACTTCTTATGATCAGATCAGTGCACTGCTGAATTCTATATTTTGAGGGGGGAATTTTTTTTATTTATTTCCCTTTGATACTATTACAAAATGTATTTTTCTAAATAAAACAAAAGGTGTGTGTTTTCTACACAGTGATCAGTGTAAAAAAGGCTGACCATAATGATATTTTATGATATACATTCACTTTAAAGATGTCCATTTTAAATGAGTGCATGGCGAACAGGGTGTAGAGCTCATGTTCCACATTACAGAAAAGTTGTTTCAACAATAGAAATGACATAATGGAGTCCATAGTCTGGATATTGACTATTCCAGGTATAAAGAACATAAATGGTTGATTAAAATTTGACCTAGAAAAGAGGTACGTATGGGCCCTTGATCCCCAAACCATTATTTATCATATAGAAACATTTTAGGAATGATCAGAAAAACAAAAGGCACGTTTACCTCCATCCTGAAATTGTTCCTTGAAGTATACAGTAGCGTCAATGGTGACAGCTACCGATGCAAAAACTGCTAATATTGCCACTGCGACCCTCATGCTTTCACCGTCCCGCTGTACAGGTAAACTGTGTGTGCTGCTTTTCACTGAAAGTCGGTTATAAACGCTGAAGGAAACAGGTAATATGATCATTTCTAACTCCCTATTCCTGAACAGATGGCCGTGGCTCATTGGACGAGATCTTGTCCAATGAAATGAGACCACGATTTATCTTTCGGAAGTGCTCGGATTACACATCGGCTCGAGGCCGAAGTAGTCCCTCGCCACAGGTCTGGCATCATATTGCCCAATCCCAAAGCTTTAACTAACCGCTGACCCTGGGACCAGAGGTTAGAGGCAAATTCTAAAACTCCTCCACATCGAAGAGCGGGCCATATTTGAAATAATTTCTCTGAATTTGCGAGGAGCAATGATTGTGGACAGAAAATATTGTTTTATGTTGTGGAAATTTGTAAGATTGAGGATGAACATTCATTTATTTTTGGAACCAAGTGTGATTATTCAAAAGTGCATTATGTCCAAATGTTTCCATAAATTCCTAATAAAACACAACTTTCCACACCGCAATAAAGTAAATTGAACGTCATACACCCTTGCTCAAGGTTGACACACACCACGAAATCATGTGACACAATAAAGGCTTTCTTGGTCACTAACCATAAAACTCAGACGTCATGACTCCATAGGGATAATCTCAATTGCACCCTCCTCGTATCCTCTCTCCTCGCCCCTTCTTAAACCCAAAACCTTCAACCTTCTCCTCTAATGGGCGAGGCGAGGAGAAAGAACGCACGCAATTTATGAAGAAAAAGGCCCTTTTCTTTTATTAATTTAAAAAAATCTGATTTGGAAAACAATTTAGAGTCTTTTAAAACGTATACAAAACAAAATGTCAAAAACATGTATTCGCTATATGTCTGTTGATATAATATGGATTAGTTGTATTTATTTTTAATTTTTCTAATTTCTTTGTGGAATGCCTCTGGCTATTATGTTTTGCATGTTATTGTTAATACATAAATAATTAAGAAAAATTAACTGCCTTTTCTCAAAGATGACGTTTTCCATGCAGGTTTCCGTAGAATGTGTCGACGCGTACAGATGACCTATTATTTTGACCAGATACTCTAGGGGCCGCTCTAACAATGAAATGTATATGAAATAATGTATTAAAAAATGGAAGGCAGTCGGGAGGAGGCAAGATCATGTGGCACCATTCCAGCCAAGGAGAGGGAAGATACGCGTGTAAACAACAGGCACAACAGTTTCCACAGCCACAAAGTCAAAATTGGCTTGGCCTATCGTAAACATTAGAAACTGGCGGGTGGTAACTAGTGACGACCAGGCCCAACTCCGATATAAAGTGTTATTTCTCAAAGTTGCCTGGATGTCATGTGTCCTACTTATATCAGTGCACTCGTAACAACCTAATCATTACGAAACTTATATTCGATCAAATAAGCCACACTTAGGAAATAATACATTCCATGTTTTATTAACCAAATTCGACACTCTTTGACCTCCATACAAAAATCGCCACCTGCTGGAGAAGACAGATTTTGGGCCCAATTATCCCTCTGATAAACCACGACTCGGTCCCGTGGGTATGAGGGTCTCCGTTTACGGTGAAGTTGGACACAGTGTAATTGCTACAAGGTTAATCTCAAAACGGATACATCTAATCAGATGGATACATTGTAACTGTGCGCAATTGTGTACGTGTTGTAGTCTACATGACTTTGCAAAGCAGAGCGCTCTAGCTGACCAGTGTACTGTACATTTAGGCTTCTTAGTAGGCTAAGTAGCTAATTTACTTTAATTTTTAACTGCCACGATAAGCATAGCTTTGCTGTTTCCAAAACTCTCGACTCATGCATTTATTTTATGATCAAAACGACGAACAACAACTAAAATAATTTGCAGACCAAATGTATTATTGAATAGTTAGCTAGTAGAACCAGGTATACGTATATACAGTTTAAGTCGGAAGGTTACATACACCTTAGCCAAATACATTTAAACTCAGACTTTTCACAATTCCTGACATTTAACCCCAGTAAGAATTCCCTGTCTTAGGTCAGTAAGGATCACCACTTTACTTTAAGAATGTGAAATGTCAGAATAATAGTAGAGAGAAGGATTTATTTCAGCTTTTATTTCTTTCATCACGTTCCCAGTGCGTCAGAGGTTTACATACACTCAATTAGTATTGGGTAGCATTGCCTTTAAATTGTTTAACTTGGGTCAAACGTTTTGGGTTTCCTTCCACAAGCTTACCACAATAATTTGGGTGAATTTTGTCCCATTCCTACCGACAGAGCTGGTGTAACTGAGTTAGGTTTGTAGGCCTCCTTGCTTGCACACGCTTTTTCAGTTCTGTAAAAAAGTCAGATCTACAGCTGTTGTATTCGGCGCATGTGACAAATACGATTTTATTTGATTCAAATGTGGCCAAAAGGACAACCAAAAGTCCACCACTTAATACACTCAATGCTTGGTAATTTAGCTACCTACCCCAAAATCCAAGAATCGTGGCCAGAAAGTATACACAGAATGTTTGACATTATTGTTATCTCCCCAGGGATATGTGGATGTCATTGCCAATAGGAGAAACACTTCACAAGCCAGACAAACCCCATTCCAGGACCTGAGCGACCTATTGTTATCCTTAGAGGACTCGGTGAGTGACCAACCCAATGACGTCATCAACAAAAAGCTGGGGAGGGATGACCCACCACCAGAGGGCTTTCGAGGGGATGGGGGGAGCAGGTTCTCCCTCCACCTGCTGCAGCTACCAGCCAACCTCCAGCCCTGAGCTGGACTCAGACATAGTCAGTCGAGTCCACATCACAGAGGAGCTCACAGAGCGCGGCCCTGAGCCGACTGGCTGTCATAGAGAACCGCATCCGAAATCGTCAACAGGCCAGGGATGGACCAGCGCTGTTGGCTGATAGGCGTATACCAACAGCCCCCCAGGAGAAGGAGAAGCCCCTGCCTGCCCAGTCCAGCAGTGACCTCAGCATGAAGGGGAAACGCTTCCTGAAGAAGAGAGTGCATGTATCACCTGCTGTAGCGTCTAATGAGAAAGGCCTGGATCTTGATGCCACGCCATAGGGTAGTTCCAAACCCGGTACTCCAATAAGGGTGGCCGGTAGAGGTGTGACTCTGGACAGCGATGAGGAGGATATGAGGAAACTCCTGGGGGGCTCTTTTGAGTCGTCAGAGTATAGCCTGCACAAAGAAGCAAGATAATCTTCACAGATGACAACTAGAAAGGTAGCTCACAATAGTAGCAATTTAGTACCAGCAATGTGTAATCTAACCACCCATCTGTCCTTTTTCTTATATTCCACAGTTGTTCATCCAAAGCAGCCAGGTTTCCCCCTCACCTCCACTGGCAGACCGATCATCTTCAGTCAGAGCCCAGTCCCGCTCTCCACCCTCTCCTCCGTGCAGCGGATCACCCAGTCGCTTCTCCAGCCGAGCCCTGGACCAGCGCAGTCCTTTTCTCTCCATCCGCAGTGCCTCAGTAGTCCTCCCTCCATCGCCCTATCCTCCCTACGCCCCCTCCCCAGGCAGTCAGGGATCCCCACGGGCCAGGCACCTCAAACCCTCCCGGTCCTCAGTGTCACCCCTCAGTGAGATGTGCTCCCTGGTGGAGCTCTTCCCTGAGGCCCTGGACGTTTTGGCGGAGCTCTTCTCTGAGGACCTGCCCTCCGATGATGCCATCAGTGAGAGAAGTGGAGTCTCTGATGGTAAGCCAGGTCATTTGTCGAATGTCTGTAGTTGTAGTGAAAAGCAATGCGAAATGAGAAACTTTCTTCAAGAAAATGTTTTGAGTGCTAGTTAACCAGAGAGAGTGTTTTTGATATAATTTACTCAGTCCAGTTGATTCATGAAGTCATGTTTTCTCTGCAGAATTCAACATTAATATTATGCCACTGGACGACCTCGCACCGGTCACGTTTGGAATGTCGGAGAAAAAAAAAGAAAAAAAGTGTGTGATAATGACAGCCAGTGGTACTGGACGTGTGAGGAGAGGATCCCATCAGAAGAGCCCAGGGAGGACTACAAGAGTGACTTTGAGAGTGAGATCAAGACTGAAACAGACCGGAGTAGTGTCAGCGAGATCTCCGAGCACCTGGGAGACAGAGACGGGGACAAAGATGAGGTCAGCGAGGTCATGGACTACAGCGTCTCAGACACATCTTAGAGCGACAAGTACTCCAGTGTCTCAGAGAAGGACAATCAGTCCCACATCAACCACAGACTACAGTAAAATGGCTGATTCATTCCGTGGCAGCAGGGCTTTCTATTCCAGGTCATCTCGCTCCCACTCTGTGGCTGAAACTATCATGCCGTCTCAAGTTTTGAAGAGACGCTCGCCCAGGTGTGTGAGAGAGGCCCCAGTGCAGACCCAACCAGACTGACTGGCCTTCACCTTGTCCGAGATGCAGACCCAACCAGACGGACTGGCCTTCACCTTGTCCGAGATGCAGACCCAACCAGACGGACTGGCCTTCACCTTGTCCGAGATGCAGACCCAACCAGACTGACTGGCCTTCACCTTGTCCGAGATGCAGACCCAACCAGACGGACTGGCCTTCACCTTGTCTGAGATGCAGACCCAACCAGACGCACTGGCCTTCACCTTGTCCGAGATGCAGACCCAACCAGACGGACTGGCCTTCACCTTGTCCGAGATGCAGACCCAACCAGACGGACTGGCCTTCACCTTGTCTGAGATGCAGACCCAACCAGACGGACTGGCCTTCACCTTGTCCGAGATGCAGACCCAACCAGACGGACTGGCCTTCACCTGGTCCACCGGTTTGTCCACTAACTAAGTACAGGAACATTTGCAACAAAGAAAAACATTTGCATTTTAGTCAGTGTCATTTATACATGTCTACCTGTCTGTCATTCTCCTGTCTGTGTAGGTATGGCAGCCCAAGGGCCGGCGGTTGGGATGGCCTATGTGGATCTAACCCATGGCGAGTCAGTGCAGAGCCCGTGGAGGGTGTGTCTTTACAGCCACGGTTCAGATGATAGAGGCAGAATTCTCGCTCATAAAAAAACAACAATAAACCCATATAATAAAATTTCTCAGTTGAGCCTCAAACTTCTAAAGTAGTTTTGGGATTTTATGCTACAGTAGTTGATGCACTGTTTCACCCAGTGATTTATATATACACTAGATGATTGATAGGTGGCGCTGTTTTGAAGCCACTGTGCCTATACCATCTTGGCACTCCCCCACCATTGTAATTTTTTTAAAGGGAGCTATAGAAATGCATCTAATATCTACATTTGTTTTTGCCACATGTATACTATTACAGACACCTTAATGCATACTTTTAAGTTATATTATGTGAGCTAAACATAAATCATTCAATATGGTTACTGGGCTATCTGATCATAATCTGACACTTATAGCCAGAAAGCTGTCTAAGAGCAGGTTTAACCTCTCTACTGTTAGAAAGCCAGATCAACTAAGAATACCTAAGAGTGAATTAAGCTATTTTGGGGAATTAACTGGAATGATCTCTTGTCCTATACAGACGTGGAAGCTGATAGTCAAGTTTTTCTATCCACAATCCAGACTACAATAAATGGTTTCCTAAAGAAAATCAAATCCAAACCTGGCCAAAAGAGAACTCTTCCTTGGCTAAATGGAGAAATTGATGAAAGAACGAGATTATGCTCTAAAAATATCCCTAAAATCCAAATTAGAGCATGACAGACGTAGGTTTACCATGTTGAGAAATAAGGTGTTGAAAGAAATCAGACAGGCAAAAGCAAACTTTTTTTATTAACATAATTGGTGAAGCAAAGGGAAATTCTAAACTGATCTCGGAGAATCTAAAAAAGTTAACAGGGAAAGCCCATAGTAACACTGCAAAAAGACTAGACATCATGGTGAATAACAATCCAACACAGGATGCAGTCGAAATAGCAATAGCCTTCAATTCCTACTTTATTGACTCTGTCATGGTACTGACACAGAACCCCTCCACTGGTATCTTGGGATCAGTGCTAGTAAATGATGCTCAACCTGTCTTCATCATAAGGGAGGTTTCTGAGTCAAAGGTGAACAAGGTGATTAGCTCACTAAAGAACTCTAAAGCCAAAGATGTGTTTGGGCTGGACTCTACCTTTCTTAAAAACTACAAAGAGTCACTCATTGGCCCCATTACTAAGGTCACCAACACATCTATTGGTCTCGGAGTGTTTCCAAGGGTATGGAAGTCGGCCATAATAACGGCCATCTTTAAATTAGGCGACCCTGCTGACGTGAGTAACTACAGGCCCATTAGTATACTACCTGTGTTGTCAAAGGTTTTTGAAAAGTGTGTAGCAGAACAACTGATTGCCCACCTCAACAGCAGCCCCTTCACATTCCACTCCATGCAGTTTGGCTTCAGGGCAAACACTCCACAGATACGGGCCAACTGCTTTCTTCTGGAAAATGTGAAGTCCAAGATGGACAAAGGGGGCGTTGTTGGGGCTGTGTTTCTGGACCTAAGGAAGGCTTTTGATACTGTTAACCATGAGATTCTCATCACAAAATTGTCCAAGTTCAACTTTTCCCCTGATGCCTTGAGATGGATGAAATCATACCTTGAAGGCAGAACTCAGTGTGTCAGAGTGAGAATGAGCTGTCGCCCACTCTTAGCTATGATGTGGGCGTGCCCCAAGGGTCAATACTGGGGCCCCTCCTGTTCAGCCTGTGCATTAATGATCTGCCTTCTGTCTGTACTGGGTCTGAAATTCAAATGTATGCAGATGATACAGTGATATATGTGCATGCAAAGAGCAAACAACAAGCTGAAAAAGAACTCACTACTGTAATGGTCCAGGTTACAAAGTGGCTCAGTGACTCATGTTTGCATCTCAATGTGAAAAAAACTGTTTGCATGTTCTTCACAAAGAGGGCAACAGATCCTACTGAGCCAGATGTCTATGTGTCAGGGGAGAAGCTCCAGGTGGAATCTGATTTTAAGTACATTGGCATCATACTTGATTCCAACCTCTTTTAAAAAGCATGTGAAAAAGGTAATTCAAATAACCAAATTCAACCTAGCTAATTTCCGATTTATACGAAATTGTTTGACTACAGAGGTAGCAAAACTGTACTTCAAATCTATGATACTCCTCCACTAAACATACTGCTTGACTAGTAGGGCCCAAGCTTGCTGTACAACATGAAGACCTATTCAGTCTGTCTACAAACAGGCTCTCAAAGTGCTTGATAGGAAGCCCAATAGCCATCATCACTGTTACATCCTCAGAAAGCATGAGCTCCTGAGTTGGGAAAATATTGTGCAATACACCGATACATGTCTTGTATTCAAGATCCTAAATGGCCTGGCTCCCCCTCCACTCAGTATTTTTGTTAAACAGGAAACCCAAACATATGGCAGCAGATCCACAAGGTCTGCCATGAGAGGTGACTGTATAGTTCCCTTAAGGAAAAGCACCATTAGTAAATCCGTTTTCTCTGCGAGAGCTTCCTATGTCTGGAATACACTGCCATCACACACACATAACTGCACCACATATCACACTTTCACAAAATGCTTGAAGACATGGCTAAAGGTCAATCAGATTTCCAAACATGGTCCCTAGCTGTGTGTTGCCGCTTTCCATGTTATCTGTTGTCTGTAGCTTGTGAGGTGTGGAAACACTTTGTTGCTTTTATGAATTTTGTCTTTCTGCCTTTTGTTCTATGTTGCTATGTCTGTATGATATGTCTTGCTTGTCCTATGTTTCTATTGTCTATATTGTAATTGTTTTTAATAACCTGCACAGGGACTGCGGTTGAAAATTAGCTAAAACCGGCACTTTTGATGAAACGTTGATTAATGGTGCACATGTTACATGAGCCGAAAAAAACAATCCCAGAAATTTTCCATAGGCACAAAAAGCTTATTCCTCTCATATTTTGGGCATAAATTTGTTTAGGTCCCTGTTAGTGAGCGTTTCACCTTCACCAAGAGAATCCATCTACCTGACAGGTGTGGCATATCAAGAAGCTGATTAAACAACTTGCTCGTTACACAGGTGCACCTTGTGCTGGGGACAATAAAAGGCATAAAATGTGCAGTTTTGTCACAACACAATGCCACAGATGTGTCAAGTTTTGAGGGAGTGTGCATTTGGCATGTTGACTGCAGGAATGTCTACCAGAGCTGTTGCCAGAGAGTTGAATGTTAATTTCTCTACCATAACGACGTGTAACCATGTCGTTTTAGAGAATTTGGCAGTACATCCAACTGGCCTCACAACTACAGACCACATGTAACCACGTCAGGTCAGGAACTCCACATCTGGCTTCATCACCCGCGGGATCACCTAAGGGTGGTGGGGGCTGAGGCATATTTCTGTCTTTAATTAAGCTCTTTTGTGGGGAAAAACTCATCCTGATTGGCTGGGCCTGGCTCCCCAGTGGGTTGGCCTATGCACTCCCAGACCCACCTATGGCTGTACCCATGCCCAGTCGTGTGAAATCCATAGATTAGGGCCTAATTAATGTATTTCAAATTGACTGATTTCCTTATATGAACTGTAACTCAGTAAAATCTTAGAAATTGTTGCACGTTGCATTTATATTTGATTTCAGTATACATCATTGGTTTTGGTGACCTCATTGTCACCATTGTTTAACACAATGCCTGAAGCATAATCTCTTATCTAAATAGGAAAGGCTCAGCTCTTCGTCCTACTGACCACACCTCTATTGTCTCTCTCATCCCCGGCCCTCATTGCATACAGCCCTGCTGTGTTTGCACTCAACATGCTGAGGCAGCAGCTGGCTCTCACCAGACACTTTGTCCAGACCAGCCGCCACCTCCACTTCTACAGTCCCTGCAGACTACACATACACCACCCTGGAGGACACCAAGGAGGTAGGCTACTCTAATGCCCAATCATAAATTAATCGCTACACACTCGTGTAGTACTGAAGGAATAATTGATAGTCAAATGCCGCTCCTTGTCACTCTTATCTGAGGGACTGTCGACCATATTTGCTGTGG
Organism: Oncorhynchus clarkii lewisi; assembly: GCF_045791955.1. Lineage (NCBI taxonomy): Eukaryota > Metazoa > Chordata > Actinopteri > Salmoniformes > Salmonidae > Oncorhynchus > Oncorhynchus clarkii. Next base: position 59,081,137 of record NC_092151.1, on the reverse strand, counting down.
ACCCAATTGTAATTCACACTTCTGTGCATTTGTAGTCATCATGATCCAAGACAAAAATGGACATTTTCAGAGTTTTTCCACTTTTCCTGAATTGACTAGATTTGTAGTGGGATTGATTTGTTGTAGTTCATTGGCTGTCACAAGCCTCCCAAACTGACCACGGAGGCGGCCTTGGAGGAGATTCTTCAGGAAATGATGGAGCGCCACTACATCTGACACTGAGAATATATGGATACTTTACCATTCTCTATTAAAAAACATTTAATGTATTGGGGCTTGGGAAATTACCTATCATCAAAAAGGACAATCTATTCAAATGTGTCATACTTTCTATAGACGTATCAGTGGCGACCCCTGTTTTGAGCCCCCCTATTTTGCATGTTATTTTGGCATTAATAATGTCTCACATATGTTTGCAAACAATGTAAAAAAAAAAATAAAAAAAAATATATATATATATCATTGAGTTAATAAAGACACATACAAACATGGTCTCTTGTTTTCTTGAGTAAGGCAGCTCCAAAATGCAGGTGTTTCAGCCTAGCTCAGTGCATTCTGTGGTGGTGGGTCAAGCCTGAAGAAAATACGGAGCTTGCGCTGTGATTGGCTCAGTGTTCTGACACTCATAGGGACGCTATGTCACCCCCAAGTCTAAGGCTAGACCCCGAAAATTCTAGCCCTTTGGGTGCTGCCATAGTTACATTAGAAGAGCCCATCCACAAAGGCTTAAGGTCATTGGCTACAGATAAAATGACATATCACGTTATATGTACAGTAGCTTTGATTGGACTGATCATGTCAACAAACTTTAGTAATCTGGGCCAGCAGTCATCATCATGAATCAAGTCAACAATCTACTGGCAAATCATTTTTAATCCTTGTCATATGAAGAAAAGTTAAAGATAAAACATCGGTGCTCATCGGCAATTGGACATAAACATTACACAACAAGTTGGAAATTGCAAATTCAACAATGACTGGTTTGGAAGGAATCAGTGAGAGGTGTCCCAAATCTGTGATTAAGGGGCTCTTTTCCAAGTTAAAAATTCTAAACATTGGCCATGCTGTCACTGAAGCATGATTTGTGCCGCGCTCAAAACAACTTAACTCGGCACTGCGACTTCAGTGAGTTCAAGACAGCTGGGAAGTCGGGAATAAACGAGCTCCGACTGGGAAAATACGTTTTGAAAGGTCATCTAACTCGGAATAGTAAATTCGGCCTCTTTCTAGAGCTACGACCTGAAGATCAATGACGTCATGATCCGACCTTGTTCCGAATTTTATACAGATCAATGAGGATATGTAGACATTTGAAATTTGGTTTAATTTATTGGTTTTATGAAATTTCTCAGACAATTCTTTTTACATTTCTTTTAATCTAGGTTGAGGTTAACTAATTGTGAGTGCATTTATCCAAACAGAATGTCAAAACAAGTATTTAAAATGCTTTATTTCTCTACAGTATGTGGTTAGTTGCCTGACGACTTAAACTTCATTCTTCCGCTGCTCTATCGTTCAGCTACATACTTCATAGCAGAGAAGAAACTAACGACCGTGGGCGGAGCAAGGAGTTTAGGTAGCCAGGTCATGTGGTTAGTAAAGGGTAAACTGATTCACAATTATAGCTGACATCCCATTGATTCCATGTGCACTCCTATGTTTTGTGGGATTTTCTTTTTGTTTCAAAAGAGCAACACAATACTATTTCTGTCCATCTCCAAGTCTTGATGACTTGATCCTGGAACATGAGAAGAATACATGAACAAGTTCCACAAGAAAAGCAACATTAAAACTAAAAAGGACCCCAACTTTCTGGTATTTTGCAAACGGATAGAGGGAAACATACGGTTAAAACCATTATTCTGTACAAACAACTAATTATGAAGAGGTGTGTTCTGGGTAGGGGTTGCTTGCTTTACGATGCACGTCATTCAGCGGGAGGGGGCTCCTGTGGTTCCCGATTCACTGAAATAAACACACATTGGTTATTATACATTTTTGTTTGTCATATCACCTACAAATACACCTGTCCACAATGTCAGAATTTCATTGCAATATTTTCAAAAAGACCTACAGAGATCACTTGATAAATTCCTACCTTCCTCCCTGGCTTTCATGCGAGCTACAAAATTGTAACTCTTGTTCCTGCGGTAGTTCTCATAAGGGTCGTCCAGTGACACCCCCACTCCTTTATACTGGTCCCACTTGTCCCGGAGTTCTCCCCCCTTGATGGGGTCCTGGATGCCCTGCTCCTTCGCGCCAAGCCCCCCTGAACCACTCCAGCCCATTTTCATGAGCAGTTGATGGCCCTTGTTCTCCTCTCCCAGCCTGCTGTCTGGAGGCAGGATAGAAGGGGCTGCTCCAAGCCCAGAATTAGTGCTGTGGAGATCACAACCAATACATTCAGTAATCTACAGCCTTCAATGCTCTGCTTTAAATGTTCAATGTGAGAATGACTGTCTCCATTATGTCAATGGCATAGTTACGGTCCCGACCCTCCCCAAGCCCCTATTCCTATGATATGCACCGATTTGTAAGCATTATGCCAGAGGCGATATGATGTGTTAAGAGCAGTATACATTGCACACCGAGATGAGAGGGACTTACGGAGGGGAGGGGCTACGGGACTTCTGGGAGGCGGGGGCGGGGGCAGAGGCATGTCCGGGCTTCTCTAGCCGTCTCTTGTCAGGAGAGCGAGATCTGGAGCGAGACCTGGAACGAGAGCGACTGCGGGACGACCTGGATCGGCTCCTGCTCCTGTGGAGGGGAAAGTTAAACAACATGATCCGTCAAAACTTGACGACGTTCACTCCACAGTGTTACTTAACACCAACTAACCGCCAACCAAATGAGGAAAACGGTCTACCAATACATCTCCACTGTATCGTACAGGCGTATCTGATAGTATTTCCTTACGAAATCTGCAATTCCTGTTAAATCAGGAAGAAACCCCTCTGCGTGTACCTGGAGCGTGACCTGGAGTAGGAGCGAGAGCGGGACCGCGAGGAGGAGCGGGAGGACTTGGAGGAGCTGGAGCTGGAACGAGATGAGGAGCGGCCCCGACTACGAGAACGGCTGTGTGAACGACTACCCCCGTGGGCACTGGGAGAGACAGAGAGAACACACACTTCGTTAGAGCACTCATCTCTCATATAGTACTTACAGATGGGAAACAGAGAGCCAGACTAACAAAGCATTTGTATTTTGCCTGTGGATTTCAAAGGCACATTTATTTTAGGTTTAGTGGTACCTAAAGTCTCCTTGTACTACAGATACAGTGCCTTGCGAAAGTATTCGGCCCCCTTGAACTTGGCGACCTTTTGCCACATTTCAGGCTTCAAACATAAAGATATAAAACTGTATTTTTTTTGTGAAGAATCAACAACAAGTGAGACACAATCATGAAGTGGAACGACATTTATTGGATATTTCAAACTTTTTTAACAAATCAAAAACTGAAAAATTGGGCGTGCAAAATTATTCAGCCCCCTTAAGTTAATACTTTGTAGCGCCACCTTTTGCTGCGATTACAGCTGTAAGTCGCTTGGGGTATGTCTCTATCAGTTTTGCACATCGAGAGACTGACATTTTTTCCCATTCCTCCTTGCAAAACAGCTTGAGCTCAGTGAGGTTGGATGGAGAGCATTTGTGAATTGCAGTTTTCAGTTCTTTCCACAGATTCTCGATTGGATTCAGGTCTGGACTTTGACTTGGCCATTCTAACACCTGGATATGTTTATTTTTGAACCATTCCATTGTAGATTTTGCTTTATGTTTTGGATCATTGTCTTGTTGGAAGACAAATCTCCGTCCCAGTCTCAGGTCTTTTGCAGACTCCATCAGGTTTTCTTCCAGAATGGTCCTGTATTTGGCTCCATCCATCTTCCCATCAATTCTAACCATCTTCCCTGTCCCTGCTGAAGAAAAGCAGGCCCAAACCATGATGCTGCCACCACCATGTTTGACAGTGGGGATGGTGTGTTCAGGGTGATGAGCTGTGTTGCTTTTACGCCAAACATAACATTTTGCATTGTTGCCAAAAAGTTCAATTTTGGTTTCATCTGACCAGAGCACCTTCTTCCACATGTTTGGTGTGTCTCCCAGGTGGCTTGTGGCAAACTTTAAACACTTTTTATGGATATCTTTAAGAAATGGCTTTCTTCTTCCCACTCTTCCATAAAGGCCAGATTTGTGCAATATACAACTGATTGTTGTCCTATGGACAGAGTCTCCCACCTCAGCTGTAGATCTCTGCAGTTCATCCAGAGTGATCATGGGCCTCTTGGCTGCATCTCTGATCAGTCTTCTCCTTGTATGAGCTGAAAGTTTAGAGGGGCGGCCAGGTCTAGATTTGCAGTGGTCTGATACTCCTTCCATTTCAATATTATTGCTTGCACAGTGCTCCTGTTTAAAGCTTGGGAAATCTTTTTGTATCCAAATCCGGCTTTAAACTTCTTCACAACAGTATCTCGGACCTGCCTGGTGTGTTCCTTGTTCTTCATGATGCTCTCTGCGCTTTTAACGGACCTCTGAGACTATCACAGTGCAGGTGCATTTATACAGAGACTTGATTACACACAGGTGGATTGTATTTATCATCATTAGTCATTTAGGTCAACATTGGATCATTCAGAGATCCTCACTGAACTTCTGGAGAGAGTTTGCTGCACTGAAAGTAAAGGGGCTGAATAATTTTGCACGCCCAATTTTTCAGTTTTTGATTTGTTAAAAAAGTTTGAAATATCCAATAAATATCGTTCCACTTCATGATTGTGTCCCACTTGTTGTTGATTCTTCACAAAAAAATACAGTTTTATATCTTTATGTTTGAAGCCTGAAATGTGGCAAAAGGTCGCAAAGTTCAAGGGGGCCGAATACTTTCGCAAGGCAATGTAAGTCTATGAAATGTGTGTGTGTGTGTGCGTGCGAGACATAAGGCTGGTTAGCAGGCAGCCGGTCTCACCTGTTGTGTTTCTCCTGGCCCTTTTTCCTCCTGGCTCTCATCTTGGCTCTGAAGAACTCATACAGGCCGTTCTGTTCCCAGCCCTCACTGACCGACAAAAGACATTGCAATCAATAGAGCCAACACATTGCATTGATCACTCAAGCACATGAAGCGAAAATGTTTGTGTTTTACCTGTTCCTGGGTCTATCATGGGATGGAGGGCTGTAGAAGGCCTCCACAGCAGCGAGCAGGCGATCACTAGGGGGCATGGGGGGAGGAAGGCGGATGTCTTTGGGATCCAAGGCTTTGTATTCATGGTCTTCAAGCTTACGCATATAAAACAGGTGGAAAACAACCGTTTAAATCACCGGGGCCCGAGAAATACATAGTGAGATGTGGAAAATGTAGCCTTGAAAAGCAATAGACATCTTCATACCGTGCTACTCACTTTGACTAGAGGGGCCATGAGTCCGGCGGGCAGGTCGAAGTAAGGGACGTTGGGGACCAGGCTGGGGTCGTCCTGGTTGACGTGAGCCGGGGACAGCCGCTGCCTCATATGGGGGGAATGTCCGTTGAAGCCGTGGGGCGGGGGGCCGAAGTCAGGGTGCTGGTTACCCCCCCAGGGAGGGTGCTCTCCTCCCCCCATGCCCGGAGGAGGGATCCTCTGGCTGGGGTGGTGGTGGGGCGGGGGGCCCATGTCTTGGTCAACACGCAGGGGCAAGGGGAGCGACTCAGTTAAATGACATGTTTTAGATAGAACGGTCAGTCCCAAATGATCATGTAAATCAATATGTGTACTGTCACTATGGATGGTGGTCAGGAAAATCAGCCAGAAGGGTGCTTATACAATAGTCATAGAAAAGTTAAACAGTGAATAATGAGCTCCCATGGTGGAACCTGTCCTGGATTCTTACCTCCGGGAAAGTCTCCCTGTGGGTAGTCAAAGCGGTGTGGAGGGTAGGGTGGCCTCTCAAAGTGGTGTCTGGGTGGGAAGTCATCCTGCATGAAGCGTGGAGGAAACCGGCCGAAGTTGTGGGGAGGCGGGGGCGGCTGGTTGAAGGGAGGGGGCCCTTGCTGGTGGGGCGGGAAGGGCCCTCTGAAGTGGGGAGGCCTCTGCATGCGGGGGAATGGGGGCTCTCTCTGGCCCCAGGGGGGCTGGTCGGGTCCCTGGTTGCTCCAGGGGGGCTGGTCGTACTGACCGCTCCAGTTGGGAGGGGGCTCGTTCTGTCCTCCCCCTCCGCTCCAGGGACCGCCCTCCCCCCTCGGAGGGCCTCCGCTCCAGCTGGGGTCCCCCCTCTGTTCGTTCCACATGCCTTCGTGGCTGTTCCAGGGTGGGCAAGGCGGGGGCGCCTGGGTAGGGTCAAACGGAGGCTGAGAGGGGACAAAAATAACGGGTGTTTAAGCGGACACTCATCTTCCATGTTACCGTACCTTCACCACTCACTCATCCATCAACTCAGTTTGTTTGCATAGGACTGATTCGATAGATTGACTGTAGTTCCTATCTGTTCAACTATGAAAACAGTAAACCTGTAAATACAATACCAGTAAAAAGTTTGGACACCTAACGATGCTACATTGTAGAATTATAGTGAAGACCACAAAACGATGAAATAACACATGGAATCATGTAGTAACCAAAAAGTTGTTAAACAAATCAAAATATATTTTAGATTCTTTAAAGTAGCCACCCTTTGCCTTGATGACAGCTTTGCACACTCTTGGCATTCTCTCAACCAGCTTCACCTGGAATGCTTTTCCAACAGTCTTCAAACAGTTGCCACATATGCTGAGCACTTGTTGGCTGATTTCAATTCACTCTGCGGGTCCAACTCATCCCAAACCATCTCAATTGGGTTGAGGTTGGGGAATTGTGGAGGCCAGGTCATCGGATGCAGCACTCCATCACCCTCCTTGGTAAAATACCCCTAACACAGTCTGGAGGTGTGTTGGGTCATTGTCCTGTTGACAAACAAATGTAGTCCCACTAAGCACAAACCAGATGGGATGGCGTATCGCTGCAGAATGCTGTGGTAGCCATGCTGGTTAAGTGTGCCTTGAATTCTAAATGAATCACAGACAGTGTCACTAGTAAAACACCCCCAATACCATTACACCACCTCTTCCATGCTTCACAGTGGGAACCACACATGCAGAGATAATCCGTTCACCAAAAATCTCAAATTTGGACTCATCAGACCAAAATACAGATTTCTACCGGTCTATTGTCCATTGCTCGTGTTTCTTGGCCCAAGCAAGTCTCTTCTTCTTATTGGTGTTTTTTTTGTTGTTGCAGCAATTTGACCATGAAGGCCTGATTCACGCAGTCTTCTCTGAACAGTTGTTGAGATGCGTCTGTTACTTCAACTCTGAAGCATTTATCTGGGCTGCAATCTGAGGTGCAGTTAACACTAATGAACTTATCCTCTGCAGCAGAGGTAACTCTGGGTCTTCCTTTCCTGTGGCGGTCTTCATGAGAGCCAGTGTCATCATAGCGCTTGATGGTTCTTGCGAATGCACTTGAAGAAACTTTTTAAGTTCTTGAAAATCTCCATATTGACTGACCTCCATGTCTTAAAGTAATTATAGACAGTTGTTTCTCTCTGTTTATTTGAGCGGTTCTTGCCATAATATGGAAATGATCTTTTAGCAAATAGGGCTATCTTCTGTATACCACCTTACCATGTCACAACACAACTGATTGGCTCAAACGCATTACGGAAAGAAATTCCACCAAAGTACTTTTAACAAGGCACACCTGTTACTTGAAATGCATTTCAGGTGACTACCTCATGAAGCTGGATGAGAGAATGCCAAGAGTGTGCTAAGCTGTCATCAAGGCAAAGGGTGGCTACTTTGAACAATCTCAAATATAAAATACATTTTGATTTGTTTAATTCCATGTGTTATTTCATAGTTTTTATGTCTTTACAATTATTCTACAATGTAGGAAATAGTCAAAATAAAGAAAAACCCTGGAATGAGTAGGTGTCCAAACTTTTGACTAGCACTGTATATCAACAGACTATTCCTTATATCAGTTTGAGAGTTGTACATTATAAAAAGGGAAGAGTGACACAGTGCATATAAACAACACAGTAGGACAAGCTTACAGGCTGATTGGGGTTCCAGCCTCCAGGCATGTGTTGTGGGTCGAACCAGGGTTTGGAGGAGGAGTTATCAGAGTGGCCAGTGTTGTTAGCACCGGGGTCTGATCTGGGCGGGGCTCCGTCATAATCACCAGGAGGGCCAGACATGGATGCCTTCACCTCTCCTGTCGACGCCACAAGACAGAGAGAAGGATAATTGGTTAAAGGGTAAATATGGCTAAAGATATATAATCAACATGTAAACTTAATAACATGAATTGCTTAGTGTGTGTGTGTGTGTGTTTGTGGGTCTGTATGCAAGAGAGACAGATTAAGAAGTCCAATCAAACCAGTCACCTGCATCGCTACAGTGATGTTTTGCTGACAGACCAACAGCCTCATCAACATGCAAACAAAAGTGTTTATGCGGGTGTGTGCTCGAGTATGTTTCTCTCTCCCCTCACCAGGCTGAGTGGTGACTGCCTTAACGTCGGGCTCTGCTGCAGCTAGCTGGCTCACTGCTGCTGCGGCAGCTGCAGTCTGCTGCACCGTCAGGTTGGCCACAAACTCCTCGTGCTGCGTCTTCAGGGTCTGGATCTGCTGCTGGAAGGCCAGCTGAACGGGCTGCACCACCGCAGCGTACTCTGTGATCAGAGAGGCCTGGGAGAGAGGGCAGGGCCACCGCTAGTGTTATACAGAGAACACTCGAGTGATGACTGGCCTAGCCGGAGTAAATCAATTCAATTTCAAAAAAATAAACGTTATTCTATTTTGATGGAACTAGGGTTATGGGGTAGGACGTGTATATGTGGTTAACCTCAAAGTCCAATCCTTTTAATGGTCAGCCGACTTGCAGTATTTCACTATACTAGGCAACTAGCCTCAGTCCTCACCTGATACTGGCCCAGGCCCACAGCTGGACTCTGTAATTGCTGGATCGTCACCTCGTCGAAGTAGCCATTCTTTTCCCAGAGCTGCAGGAGCTGTGAGAAAAACGAGAAACAGAGGGTGTCATTCAGACCACAGGCAACATCTAAACTCAGCAAAAAAAAAAAGAAACGGTCTCTCACTGTCAACTGTGTTTATTTTCAGCAAACTTTTAACATGTGTAAATATTTGTATGAACACAGGATTCAACAACTGAGACAAACTGAACAAGTTCCACAGACATTTGACTAACAGAAATGGAATAATGTGTCCGTGAACAAAGGGGAGGTCAAAATCAAAAGTAACAGTCAGTATCTGGTGTGGCCACCAGCTGCATTAAGTACTGCAGTGCATCTCCTCCTCATGGACTGCACCAGATTTGCCATTTCTTGCTGTAAGAAGTTACCCCACAGGCCTCCCGGGTGGAGCAGTAGTCTAAGGCACTGCATCGCAGTGCTAGCTGTGCCACCAGAGACTCTCGGTTCGAGCCCAGGCTCTGTCGTGGCCGGCCGCGACTGGGAGGTGCATGGGGCGACGCACAATTGGCCCAGCGTCATCCGGGTTAGGGAGGGTTTGGCCGGTAGGGATATCCTTGTCTCATCGCACACTAGCGATTCCTGTGGCGGGCCAGGCGCAGTGCACACTGACCAGGTCGCTAGGTGTACGGTGTTTCCTCCGACACATTGGTGCGGCTGGCTTCCGGGTTGGATGCACGCTGTGTTAAGAAGCAGTGCGGCTTGGTTGGGTTGTGTTTCGGAGGACGCATGACTATTGACCTACGTCTCTCCCGAGCCCGTACGGGAGTTCTAGCGATGAAACAAGACGGTAACTACTAACAATTGGATACCACGAAATTGGGGAGAAAAAGGGGGTAAAATAAAATAATAAGTTACCCCACTCTTCCACCAAGGCACCTGCAAGTTCCCGGACATTTCCGGGGGGAACGGCCCTAGCCCTCACCCTCCGATCCAAAAGGTCAATGGGATTGAGATCCGGGCTCGTCGCTGGCCATGGCAGAACACTGACATTCCTGTCTTGCAGGAAATCACACACAGAATGAGCAGTATGGCTGATGGCATTGTCATGCTGGAGGGTCATGTCAGGATGAGCCTGCAGGAAGGGTCCCACATGAGGGAGGAGGATGTCTTCCCTGTAACGCACAGCGTTGAGATTGCCTGCAATGACAACAAGCTCAGTCCGATGATGCTGTGACACACCGCCCCAGACCATGACGGACTCTCCACCTCCAAATCGATCCCACTCCAGAGTACAGGCCTCGGTGTAACGCTCATTCCTTCGACGATAAACGCGAATCCGACCGTCACCCCTGGTGAGACAAAACCGCAACTCGTCAGTGAAGAGCACTTTTTGCCAGTCCTGTCTGGTCCAGCAATGGTAGGTTTGTGCCCATAGGCGATGTTGTTGCCAGTGATGTCTGGTGAGGACCTGCCTTACAACAGGCCAACAACAGTCCAGCCTCTCTCAGCCTATTGCGGACAGTCTGAGCTCTGATGGAGTTCCTGGTGCGTTCCTGGTGTAACTCAGGCAGTTGTTGCCATCCTGTACCTGTCCCGCAGGTGTGATGTTCGGATGTACCGATCCTGTGCAGGTGTTATTACACGTGGTCTGCCACTGCGAGGATAATCGGCTGTCCGTCCTGTCTCCCTGTAGCGCTGTCTTAGGCATCTCACAGTACGGACATTGCAATTTATTGCCCTGGCCATATCTACAGTCCTCATGCCTCCTTGCAGCATGCCTAAAGCACGTTCACGCAGATGAGCAGGGACCCTGAGCATCTTTCTTTCTGTGTTTTTCATAGTCAGTAGAAAGGCCTCTTTAGTGTCCTAAGTTTTCATAACTGTGACCTTAATTGCCTACCGTCTGTAAGCTGTTATTGTCTTAACGACCGATCCACAGGTGCATGATCATTAATTGTTTATAGTTCATTGAACAAGCATGGGAAACAGTGTTTAAACCCTTTACAATGAAGAGCTGTGAAGTTATTTGGATTTTTACGAATTATCTTTGAAAGACAGGGTCCTGAAAAAGGGACATTTCTTTATTTTGCTGAGTTTATATGGAACAATGTCTCCATTGAACAGGCAGTCCACTTACCCGCGTAACCTTCTGCTGCTTGTCCTCCTCTACAGCCAGGAAGCTGGTGCAGTAGATGGGCACCACCACCTTCTGCAGCGCTGCCAGCAGGTCCCTCTGCTGCTTCCTCTGACTGGTAGGACAACAAGACAAGGTTCACTTAACTAACCACGAATACAATGCATGACATAATTACTTCCATTATCGAGCGCAAGCAAGTTAGTTTTGTATGAGGAGTTTAAAATACAAAGAAGCGCAGTCTGTGTATGTGTGGCATTCTGAGAGTAAAAACAAAGCCTCATTTTCATCATGGTTCTACCAGTGATGGAGGACATCATTGGTGAGATAGATGAGGTGAAGGCGGAGTTCGAAGTGGGCTGCGTCGGCTGTGATGCGGTTCCGGAGGTGTGAGCACATCAGCTCACAGTGCAGCGGGCCCTTGGCGTTGTTGAACATCCAGTTCTTACCAGCCTGGGAGGAAACAAAGATCAGTTTCGGATTGGGAGCTTTAACACTGTGCGGGCCTTGTTGTTCTATACTAGTGTTCTTTATTAGCCCTGTTTATGAAGATGTGTGTATGACCACAAACCTTTCTACAGAAGGAACCGGAGAGAAACATACAACTGACTAAATATACCAGAGCATTCTCCAGTTCATCTATTGTTCATGTCGTCATGACAAATTCATGAACGTACCGAGATGGCGTCTTTAGTGCAGGTGTCAATGATGGGCTGCAGCAGGTTGTCAAATTCAGAGATGTCCTGCTGAGTCTCCGCTAGCAGTTTCTGGGTCTGCTGCTCCATGGCCAGAGCTATGGCTGCCGTCACTTGCTCCTGGAATCAAACAAATGACAACCATTTCAGTCTGGACATCTAGGGAAATAAACAGCAGCTGTAAAATGTATTTGCTTGGAAACTTTGTGTATTCTGTCTCGCACATTTATGACCAGAGAATATAGGATATGGTAGCGCTGGTCAGTCTGTGACATTGGAGGGCCAGTGTGTGCAGGTTTTTGCACCAGCCCAGCACTAACATATCTGACTCAACTAATCAAGACTGACTGACCCTGGGGTACAGTGACCCGTACCTGTCTGAGAGTGAGCAGGTGCTGTTCTTGCTGCTGCAGATTCCATTGGCTCTGCTGGATGAGTTCATCCAGAGAGGGCGTGGCAGGGGCAATGGGGGGCGGAGCCAGGATCGTGATTGGTGGAGGGACATCTGGGACTTCCTTACCGGGTGGATTATAAAGATCTGCAAAATAAGGCCAAAATGTCAGTGATTAAAGGATAAAAAGCACGATAAAGAAAACATTTATTGTACTCTCGATGCTTTTTGTCATTTGCACAGGTACTTGACAAGGTGGCCTAAAAAATAACAATGAAATAAAATTCCTCAAAAGAAAAGCTAGTACTAAAACAAGGGCATTTTACATGCAACTAGCTTCATGAAAGGAATGTCCTCATCTTCATTTGTACTCAATTGCTTTATACTTCAAAGGAATTGAGATTGAAAAACCATGAAGCATTTTGCAGTATCTCTGAAACCTAATTTTGTAACAGGAGAGCATGTGGATTTTTAAGTCAAACTTTGCAGCAGCATAGAATCACACGCAACAAACAAAAACAGAAATCTGCATCTGATATCAACAAGCATCAAGAAAATCAAAAACTCTTAGCAAACTGACATACTTAGGCCTTGCAAAGTCCAAACTTGAACTGTGGTTGAAAAAAATCTAAAACGAGAATGTTTTAGACAATAACGAAAATAGAAGGAATACGATCAACACCAGTAGTCGGGGTATCCTCCATTTTAAAATGATCATGATTGAAAAATACAAACATGATAAACAATACAAAAACAAAGCCTTCAAGCACCGGTGATGCAAAAACACCAGATGAATGTCGAGTAAAATGTGCAAGTTGGGACTTCTATCATCCCAGTAAATACCTTCCAATTTATACTCCTCACACTCGTGGGTAGTAGGATCTACGTGGGGAGAAGCACACATTACAATACAGTGGCATACAAACAGCCACAGATATAGCCTATCTATTATATAGAAATAAATTCAGGTCTGGTCTTCTTCCTGCAATGACTAAAAAATTGTGAGCAGATTCACAAGTTAGGCTACAATATCTGCACGTGGTGGTTGTGTTCCAAACCTGCTGCAAAATGGGATAAAAAAAAGACTGTTGGCATTGGAATCTAAGACAAGACAAGTTGAATTGATAGCTATATGAACTACATACGCTGGTGGTGTTCCATAGCAAGCTTGCACCGGTAATAGGTGAAGAAGTCCCCACCAAACAGAAAAGAGAACTTGGGATTGTCCTTCTGTTTCTCCATTGTCATCTTCTCAAACTCGGGGCCATTTCGAGCCACAAACTGGGCCAGTTTGTCAATGACATTTTTCAGCTCTTGATCTGTGGAGAGAGAAACGTTTTTGGTGAGTCACATGATTTCTGACAGCATGACATCCATTTAGGGGTTTTATTATTGTTAAGTTAGCTAACTCGGCACATCATTTAAAGCAAAGCAATCTTGATCAGGTTATTATGAGACCCTGAAACCTGGGGCACCCCTCTTTACGTACTGTGCAAGGTAACTGTGTAAAGGTGGGCAGAAAAGTAATCGTACATGAGGGACAACATCGACGCTAGGGCTGGGCGGTATACCGTATTTTACTACACTGAACGAAAATATAAAAACGCTGGTCCCATGTTTCATGAGCTGAAATAAAATATCCCAGAATTGTTCCATATGCACAAAAAGCTTATTTTTCAAAAATGTTGTGCACAAATGTGTTTACATTCCTGTTAGTGAGCATTTATCTTTTGCCAAGATAATCCATCCGACAGGTGTGGCATATCAAGATGATGATTAAACAGCATGACCATTACACAGGTAATGTGGTGGGGACAATAAAAGGGCATTTTGACTTGCGATTTAGATCAAAACACTTGGGTAAACTAGTCTAATTAAATAATTGGAATATAATATTGGGTACTTTGAATACAATGTTTGGCATGACAATGAATGAAAATGTCAGGGTGGAGTTATTGTGACAGGGTAGGAACCAAAGTGTTGGTCATTGTTTCCTATGGGACCCTATAAGCCTACGGCCCGGCCCGTCACATGACCGGGCGAAGCCGGTGAGGCCGGAGCGCCTTGCTCAAATCAAACAAAAATCTGCACTGCTCGGTTGTTGACGTCAACAAAAAAATATAACTGGTTTGCATTGGCAAGGCATATAAAGTGTTTTTATCAAAAGCAATCACTTTTGCATGTGAAAACACTGAATCCTACTCCGCGTGCCAACCCAAATCACTTTAGTGGGCCAGATGACTCATGCACGGGAGGCAGCCCGGTTCAGGAAATGAATTTAATCACCCGCAGGATCCCCTCCCTAAACCGAGGTACTGTCACCCCCCCACACACTTTCTCCGCTTCTTTCTCCCTCATCACCAAACAGCAACAAAGCAGACAGTACCTATGGTTCGGCCCTCTTGTTCTTTGATACTGTTTGAGTGCATGTCGATGCGTGTGTCTGAAAGAGAGGTTTGTTGTATTCTGTTTGTATGTCCTTCCTTTCCCCTGCTCTGTTCTCCTGTCACTTTGTAGATTAAATTGGTCCTTCCTTTCAGTGATGTGAATGCACACCTGGGGGGGGGGTTAGGGTTAGGGAGGGGGGGGGGGGTTAGGGTTAGGAAGGGGGAATGGGGAGAGGAAAGGAGCCTTTACTGTTTGTTAGGGCCCTGCACTGTTTTGATGCTAAGCACAAGATTTTGTACATCCTGTTTGAAAGGTGTGTGTATGGAATGGGGTCAATCTGCATGGTTAGATGGTAACAACGGCACACACCACACACTGAGCACAGGTGGATATGTTCAGATGGACCCTTTAGTTTATGGATTCGAAGCTCAAGAAGTGGACACGTCAATGATTTGAAAACGCGATCATTGATGAACGTTTTTTTTTAGATGCATAAAAAAAATCTTTGAATTTGTTTATTTGGAAGCCGATGATTAATGAACCCTTTATTTAAAATATTCCATCACACTGTTCACCTCACCATTGCGTTGTGATTTGTTTATATATTAAACTCCTCTACCCCACATGTCGAACTCATTCCACAAATGGCCGAGTTTCCACTCCACCCTTGTACTTGGTGGATGAATTAAGGTCAATAATTAGTAATGAATTTCAGGGCTCCTGAGTGGCACCCGTCGGTCTTAAGGCACTGCATCTCAGTGCTAGAGGCGTCACTACAGACCCTGGTTCGATTACAGGCTGTATCACAACCGGCCATGATTGGGAGTCCCATAGGGTGTCGCACAATTGGCCCAGCATCGTCCGGGTTAGGGTTTGGCCGGGGTAGGCCGTCATCGTAAATAAGAATTTGTTCTTAACTGACTTGCCTAGTTAAATAAAAAATTGCTTCATTCGGTGCAAACTATGCATAACAGGGCCAGCTTAATAGACTCCCATCAGTATATCTAGAGTAAAGTATAATTACATAAACTTTTCAAAGCACGGGTAGACCGTTCTGGTAGATCACCTGAGGCATGTGCACAAGATTAAAATACATGCATACTTGCATACATACATTGCATACATGCATACATACTTGCCGAGCTCGAGTTTACATGGTTCTGCACACGTTTCAGGTGATGGGGATCTGAACGCACTACAAGCGCTTTGAAAAGTTGATGTATTTATACTTTCCTGTGGATATATCGTCTCAGATTACTACACGCAAAAGGACCAGCCGCCCAGACAATCAGTAAAGGTTGACTGAAATAAGCCTGCATCTCGCAAGTGGTTTGAGAATGATCTGTTGACTCTTCTGTATGTATGCATGCATGTATGTACAGTGCCTTGCGAAAGTATTCGGCCCCCTTGAACTTTGCAACCTTTTGCCACATTTCAGGCTTCAAACATAAAGATATAAACCTGTATTTTTTTGTGAAGAATCAACAACAAGTGGGACACAATCATGAAGTGGAACGACATTTATTGGATATTTCAAACTTTTTTAACAAATCAAAAACTGAAAAATTGGGCGTGCAAAATTATTCAGCCCCCTTAAGTTAATACTTTGTAGCGCCACTTTTTGCTGCGATTACAGCTGTAAGTCGCTTGGGGTATGTCTCTATCAGTTTTGCACATCGAGAGACTGAATTTTTTTCCCATTCCTCCTTGCAAAACAGCTCGAGCTCAGTGAGGTTGGATGGAGAGCATTTGTGAACAGCAGTTTTCAGTTCTTTCCACAGATTCTCGATTGGATTCAGGTCTGGACTTTGACTTGGCCATTCTAACACCTGGATATGTTTATTTTTGAACCATTCCATTGTAGATTTTGCTTTATGTTTTGGATCATTGTCTTGTTGGAAGACAAATCTCCGTCCCAGTCTCAGGTCTTTTGCAGACTCCATCAGGTTTTCTTCCAGAATGGTCCTGTATTTGGCTCCATCCATTTTCCCATCAATTTTAACCATCTTCCCTGTCCCTGCTGAAGAAAAGCAGTCCCAAACCATGATGCTGCCACCACCATGTTTGACAGTGGGGATGGTGTGTTCAGTGTGATGAGCTGTGTTGCTTTTACGCCAAACATAACGTTTTGCATTGTTGCCAAAAAGTTCAATTTTGGTTTCATCTGACCAGAGCACCTTCTTCCACATGTTTGGTGTGTCTCCCAGGTGGCTTGTGGCAAACTTTAAACGACACTTTTTATGGATATCTTTAAGAAATGGCTTTCTTCTTGCCACTCTTCCATAAAGGCCAGATTTGTGCAATATACGACTGATTGTTGTCCTATGGACAGAGTCTCCCACCTCAGCTGTAGATCTCTGCAGTTCATCCAGAGTGATCATGGGCCTCTTGGCTGCATCTCTGATCAGTCTTCTCCTTGTATGAGCTGAAAGTTTAGAGGGACGGCCAGGTCTTGGTAGATTTGCAGTGGTCTGATACTCCTTCCATTTCAATATTATCGCTTGCACAGTGCTCCTTGGGATGTTTAAAGCTTGGGAAATCTTTTTGTATCCAAATCCGGCTTTAAACTTCTTCACAACAGTATCTCGGACCTGCCTGGTGTGTTCCTTGTTCTTCATGATGCTCTCTGCGCTTTTAACGGACCTCTGAGACTATTACAGTGCAGGTGCATTTATACGGAGACTTGATTACACACAGGTGGATTGTATTTATCATCATTAGTCATTTAGGTCAACATTGGATCATTCAGAGATCCTCACTGAACTTCTGGAGAGTTTGCTGCACTGAAAGTAAAGGGGCTGAATAATTTTGCACGCCCAATTTTTCAGTTTTTGATTTGTTAAAAAAGTTTTAAATATCCACTAAATGTCATTCCACTTCATGATTGTGTCCCACTCGTTGTTGATTCTTCACAAAAAAATACAGTTTTATATCTTTATGTTTGAAGCCTGAAATGTGGCAAAAGGTCGCAAAGTTCAAGGGGGCCGAATACTTTCGCAAGGCACTGTATGTATGTATGGGTGAGCTTGTTGGATGAGCTTGTTAAAAAGCTATGATATAAAGTGGGATTATTTTTTAGAAATAGATCTTGCCTCTCCCTAAATAGCAGGAAGCAGATTGTACAGCCAACTTTCCTGCCAGTTCTTGAATATGGTGACACTTTTGACCAGATTGCAGCAGCAAGTACTCTTAAACCTTTGGAAGCCGCACTTCGCTTTATCACAGGTGAATGTTTTAATACTCATCACTGCATCATGTATCACAAGGTTGGCTGGTCCTCATTAAAGTCCAATAGATCACTTCATTATTCCCGTTTTGTTTACAAAGCTCTACTACACAAGCTCCCAACCTATCAAACTTCGTTGCTAACGTAGAACAGAATGAGCTACCAAACCTACTCACAGGATTGGTCACTCTGGTCTCGACGAATTTAGGTAAATCTTCCTTTCGTTTTTAGTGCCGCCCATTGTTGTAATAACCTACAACATTCCTTGCATCTTGATTCCCTGGTGCCGCTAGGGAGTTTAAGACTCTGGTGTTGAATTAAGCAATTGAGGATTGCAGGTGCTTCGATTGATTGTAGTGGTTTATTTGTTGAAACTGTAGTTTTATATCATTTTCTTGTTTTATTTGTAATGTTAATTTTTCACCCAGTTTGAGAAAACGTTTGTACACAAGGCACCATTGGGAATGAGAACCTGGTCTCAATTTGGCTGCCCTGAATAAGTTAATAAAAAGAATAAAGTGTTAAGAACTATTATTATTTACAATAAAGGCACACCTGGCCAAACCCGGATGACGCTGGGCCAATTGTGCTCTGCCCTATGGTACTCCCAACCACGGCCGGTTGTG
The DNA here is from genome assembly GCF_045791955.1 of Oncorhynchus clarkii lewisi. NCBI lineage: Eukaryota > Metazoa > Chordata > Actinopteri > Salmoniformes > Salmonidae > Oncorhynchus > Oncorhynchus clarkii. Next base: position 59,062,738 of record NC_092151.1, on the reverse strand, counting down.
ATACAGTCGGGAATCGAACCAGTGACGCCTCTAGCACTGAGATGCAGTGCCTTAGACTGCTGCGCCACTCGGGAGCCCACATGTTTTATTATATTCAACATTCTGGCTTGTAGATCTCGTAAGAGGAACATTTCCTGATACAAACGCTAATTCATGCACAACGTTGAATCCAATGCAATAATGCCGCATTCAAAACAACTGGAAACTCCGACCTGAAAATCACTGACGTCCTGATTTGACCACGTATGTTTCCGAGTTCCCAGTTGGTTTGAACGCGGTATTATATGCAATTCAATGTCGGATTCTCCAGGCAAAATCGACGCATGCGCGACTATACTATCGACGCCAGCTAGCTATGTAGTTTAAAAAAAACACTGTCCATGAAGGTTAGGGAGCTAATTTTAAAATGATTAATTAGTTAATAAAAGAAGCTAGCTACAAAAAAAACTATTCTAAATCAGTCACGGCAATCATATGCCTAGCTGGCTTTTGCATGCTAACTAATTTAGCAAGGTAACGTTAGCATTAATAGCTAATCAAAATGAAAGATACAAACCCTCAGGAGCTGTAGGAATATCCATGTTTGTCTTCAATCAAGTAACAGCGAGACCGAAAAACCTCAAAGACCCACGAAGGGATTTAATTTGTGAAAATTCTACCTAGCTGTGTGGTTAAAAAATACAGCAGCATTACAAAATGTTAGATACTCTGGTACCGGAAGTACTTCGCGGACTTTAGGGCGCCACTGTCCAGAGTAAAGCAGCTACCATGCTACAGCGTCCCCCAGTGTCTTAACAAGCACTGGGAGGACTGAAAGAGTACACAGGTAAGTCCAACCTCAGCGTCATTAAAACTAGGTATGATGATTCACTACTTTTCACCCTCCCAAAATATGATGACTCCTATTTACAATTAACCATTTCTTGCATAGCCTAATGATAATGAGATTGCCTATAGGGAGGAGGTCAGAGACCTAGCAGTGTGGTGCCAGGACACAACCTCTCCCTCAACGTCAGCAAGACAAAGTAGCTTATTGTGGACTACAGGAAACAGAGGGTCGAGCACGCCACCATTTCACATTGACGGGACTGAAGTGGAGTGGGTCAAGAGCTTCAAGTTCCTCGGTGTCCACATCACTAAGGACCTATCATGGTCCAAACACACCAACACAGTCACGAAGAGAGCGCGACAACACCTCTTCCCCCTCAGGAGGCTTAAAATATTTGACATGGGCCCTCAGATCCTCAAAAAGTTCTACAGCTGCACCATTGAGAGCACCTTAACTACTGCATCACCACTTGGCATGGCAACTGCTTGGCATCTGACCATAAATCACTACAGAGGGTAGTGTGTATGGCCCAATACATCACTGGGACTGAGCTCCCTACCATCCAGGACCTCTATATCGGGCGGTGTCAGAGGAAGGCAATAAAATTGTCAAAGACTCCAGCCACCCAAGTCATAAACTGTTCTCTCTGCTACCCCACGGCAAGCAGTACCGGAGCGCCAAGTTTGTGACCAAAAGGCTCCTAAACAGCTTCTACACCCAAGCCATTAGACTGCTGAACAATTAATCAAATGGCTACCTGGACTATTTGCATTGACCCCCCTTTTTTTGGTTGCACTGACTCTCTTGCACTGGGTCTATGCACACACTGTACTCTACCCATACACTCACGCATACATTTTGACACACACTCTTCACCTATGTTGCTGCTACTCTGTTTATTATCTATCCTGATTGCCTAGTCACTTTTACCTACATGTAGATATTACCTACATGTACATATTATATAACTATCTCGTGCTCCTGCACATTGACTCGGTACCAGTAAGTCTTGTGTATAGCCTCACATTTTTTTTACTTTTTAACGGCATTATTGGGAAAGGGCTGATAAGCAAGCGTTTCACGGTAAAGTCTACATGTGTTGTAATCGGCGCATGTGACGAATACAATTTGATTTGATTGGAACTAGACTACCACACTATCCTGTGGATTTGGATTTGTATTTATTAAGGATCCCGATTAGCTGCTGCCAGTGTGTCTGTACCTGTGTGTGTGTCTCCACACAGTACCCACGGTTATATTTGTTTTAATATGTTTTTTAAATCTGATTCTAATGCTTGCTTCAGTTAGCTGATGTGAAATAGAGTTCCATGTGGTCATAGCTCTATGTAGTACTGTGCGCCTCCCATAGTCTGTTTTGGACTTGGGGATTGTGAAGAGACCTCTGGTGTCATGTCTTGTGGGGTATGTATGGGTGTCCAAGCTGTGTGATAGTAGTTTAAACAGACAGGTCTGTGCATTCAGCATGTCAAAACTTCTTACAAAAACAATTAGTGATGATGTCAATCTCTTCCACTTTGAGCCTTGCGAGATTGACATGCATACTCGGGCTCCCGAGTGGCGCAGCGGTCTAAGGCACTGCATCTCAGTGCTTGAGGCGTCACTACAGACAGCCTGGTTTGAATCCAGGCTGTATCACAACCAGCCGTGATTGGGAGTCCATTAGGGCGGCGCACAATTGGCCTTGCGTCGGCCGGGTTTGGCCGGTGTAGGCTGTCATTGTAAATAAGAATTTGTTCTTAACTGACTTGCCTAATTAAATAAAGGTAAATATATATATTTTAATATCATATCAGACTTCTCCCAATCTTAGCTGCTGTTGTATCAATATGTTTTTACCATGACAGTTTACAATCCAGGGTTAATCCAAGCAGTTTAGTCATCTCAATTTGCTAAATTTCCACATTATTCATTACAAGTTTTAGTTGAGGTTAAGGGTTTAGTGAATGATGTGTCCCAAATACAATGCTTCATGTTTTTTAAATATTTAGGACTTACTTATTCCGTGCCTCAAACTAACTGCAGCTCTTTGTTAAGTGTTGCTGTCATTTCAGTCGCTGTAGTAGCTGACGTCTATAGTGTTGAGTCATCTGCATACATAAACACACTAACATTACTCAAAGCCAGTGGCATGTTGTTAGTAAAGATAAACAAATGTGAAGGGCCTAGACAGCTGCTCTGGGGGATTCCTGATTCTACCTGGATTATGTTGGAGAGGCTTCCATTAAGAACACACTCTGTTTTCTGTTAGACAGGTAACCCTTTATACACGATATAGCAGGGGGTGTAAAAGCCATAACTTATACGTTTTTCCAGCAGCAGACTATGATCGATAATGTCAAAAGCCACACTGAAGTCTAACAAAACAGACACCACAATCTTTTTATTATCAATTTCTCTCTGTCATTTGTGTATGTGCTGTGCTTGTTGAAAGTCTTTCCCTATAAGCGTGCTGAAAGTCTGTTGTCAATTTGTTTACTGTAAAATAGCATTGTATCTGGTCAAACACAATTTTTTCCAAAAGTTAGTTAAGGGTTGGTTACAGGTTAAATGTTTGGCTATTTGAGCCAGTAAAGGGGATTTTACTATTCTTAGGTAGTGGAAAGACGTTTGCTTCCCTCCAAGCCTGGGGCACACACTTTCTAGTCGGCTTTAATTGAAAATATGGCAAATATGAGTGGAAATATCGTCTCTATTTTCCTCAGTAATTTTCCATCCAAGTTGTCAGACCCCAGTGGATTGTCATAATTTTTTCACCTCTTCCACACTCACTTTATGGAATTCTACATTAAAATTAGTCAGATATACTTAGATGTGTAGTGTCAGTGTTTGTTGCTGGCATGTCATGCCTAAGTTTGCTAATCTTGCCAATGACAAAATGATTGAAGTAGTTGGCAATATCAGTGGCTTTTGTGATGAATGAGCCATGTGATTCAATGAATGATGGAGCTGAGTTTGTCTTTTTTCCCAAAAATTTCATTTAAGGTGCTCCAAAGCTTTTTACTATCATTCTTTATATAATTTATCTTTGTTTCATAGTACAGTTTCTACTTCTTTTTATTCAGTTAAGTCAAATGATTTCTCAATTTGCAGTACGTTTGCCAATCGGTTGTGCTGCCAAACTTATTTGCCATACCTTTTGCCTCATCCAACACAACCATAAAACTTTTAAATTCCTCAGAAATCCAAGGGGATTTAAGTTTGTACAGTCATTTCCTTAATGGGTTCATGCTTATTAGTAACTGGAATAAGCTATTTCAGAAATATACAGTAAGCACATTTGTGTCTGTATTGACTGGTTGTAGGCCATACATTGATATTGGGAATCTCAGGAAATTAGTTGAATGTAGGAGATGCGTTTTCAAATGCCAACGATAGGTGGCGTTAGGAGTCTTTTGGGGCCAGAGCAAGTACCCTTGCCAATTGCCATAGTTCACAAATGTTAATCATTCAAGTGGAGATAAAGTGGAAAATGCACAGATTTAGGATAAGGTCTTTGATAATCTAGTTATGTGACGTGAGGACAATGCATGTGGATTATATTTTGGGATTTACTGTAGGGATGGCTTGTCTCGCTCCTACCCCGTGATAGATTATAGTGTAACAAGATTATACAAACACAATGAGCAGACTGATTATACCAGGTGTGTCTCCCCTAACAGCTCCTGCATGGCGGTGTGTGGCTGACATGTCCACGAAAAGTATTGTTTACGTGTGTGTACGTCATCTGCATTATTAACGATCTGGGATTATCGAGGGTGTTGTCCACGCACTATAATAATGGTTTTAAAGTAGCAGAACAGAAGTCACAATAATCTCACACTGAATCACAGGAGGTTGGTGGCACCTTAATTGGGGAGGACAGGCTCATCATAATAATAATTGGGTGGGTGCTTGTATGTGTCCTATTTCACACATGTACAAGTATGTATTATACATGTGTGAATTGGAAATGTTTTTTTTTGCATATCCCAACTTCCCCTGAGAGACCCTTGGACAGTAGGGTCACAGTCTGCCATTATCAACGGAGCAATTAGGGTTAAGTGCCTTGTTCAATGGCACATCGACAGATGTTTCACCTTGTCGGCTCGGGATTCGAACTAGCGTCTTTTAGACTAGCTGCCACCCTCATAGTAATGGCTGGAATGGAATAAATGGAATAGTATTGAACTCATCAAACACAGTTTTTATTTTGGGGGGTAGATTAGCTTTAATATTGCTGATAGATTGTGGCTTCCATCAATGTAATTGTCTGCATCATTTCCAATCCCTAATAAATATTTTTGATAAATATATATATATTTCTATATATATATATACAGATGAAGGCGGAAGTTTAAATACACTTAGGTTGGAGTCATTAAAACTCATTTTTCAACCACTCCACAAATTTCTTGTTAACAAACTATAGTTTTGGCAAGTCGGTTAGGACATCTACTTTGTGCATGACACAAGTAATTTTTTCAACAACTGTTTACAGACAGACTATTTCACTTATAATTCACTGTATCACAATTCCAGTGGGTCAGAAGTTTACATACACTAAATTGACTGTGCCTTTAAACAGCTTGGAATATTCCAGAAAGTGATGTCATGGCTTTAGCTTCTGTTAGTCTAATTGACATAATTTCAGTCAATTGGAGGTGTACCTGTGGATGTATTTCAAGGCCTACCTTCAAACTCAGTGCCTCTTTGCTTGACATCATGGGAAAATCAAAAGAAATCAGCCAAGACCTCAGAAAAACAATTGTAGATGACCACAAGTCTGGTTCATCCTTGGGAGTAATTTCTAAACGCCTGAAGGTACCACGTTCATCTGTACAAACAATAGTACGCAAGTATAAACACCATGGGACCACACAGCCGTCATACCGCTCAGGAAGGAAGGAGACGCGTCTCCTAGAGATGAACGTACTTTGGTGTGAAAAGTGCAAATCAATCCCAGAACAACAGCAAAGGACTTTGTGAAGATGCTGGAGGAAACAGGTACAAAAGTATCTATATCCACAGTAAAACGAGTGCTATATCGATATAACCTGAAAGGCCGCTCTGCAAGGAAGGAGCCACTGCTCAAAAACCGCCATATAAAAATCCAGGCTACGGTTTGCAGCTGCACATGGGGACAAAGATCATACCTTTTGGAGAAATGTCCTCTGGTCTGATGAAACAAAAATAGAACTGTTTGGCCGTAATGACCATTGTTATGTTTGGAGGAAAAAGGGGGAGGCTTGCAAGCTGAAGAACACCATTCCAACCGTGAAGCACAGGGGTGGCAGCATCATGTTGTGGAGGTGCTTTGCTGCAGGAGGGACTGGTGCACGTCACAAAATAGATGGCATCATGAGGACGGAAAATTATTTGGACATATTGAAGCAACATCTCAAGACATCAGTCAGGAAGTTAAAGCTTGGTCGCAAAAAGTTCTTCCAAATGGACAATGACCCCCAAGCATACTTCCAAAGTTGTGGCAAAATGGCTTTAAGGACAACAAAGTCAAGGAATTGGAGTGGTCATCACAAAGCCCTGACCTCAATCCTATAGAAAGTTTGTAGGCAGAACTGAAAAAGCGTGCGTGAGCAAGGAGGCCTACACACCTGACAGTTACACCAGCTCTGTCAGGAGGAATGGGCCAAAATTCACCCAACTTATTGTGGGAAGCTTGTGGAAGGCTACCTGAAACGTTTGACCCAAGTTTAAACAATTTATAGGCAATGCTACCAAATACTAATTGAGTGTATGTAAACTTCTGACCCACTGGGAATCTGAAATAAATCATTCTCTCTACTATTATTCTGACATTTCACATTCTTAAAATAAAGTGGTGATCCTAACTGACCTAAGACAGGGAATTTTTTGTAGGATTAAATCAGGAATTGTGAAACTGAGTTTAAATGTATTTGGCTAAGGTGTATATAAACTTCCGACTTCAACTGTATGTGTGTGTGTGTATATATATTCTTAGCAGCTGGCTGAGACTAGGGTCAAGGATTATATATATATATATATATATATATATATATATATATATATATATATATATATATATTGTTTCCATGTGTTTGATATCCTTCATTCACTCCGTTCCAGCAATTATTATGAGCCGTCCTCCCCTCAGCAGCCTCCTGTGCACTGAATGCATAGCAGGCCCTCGGACACGCTATCCCAATGCGTTTTTTCTGGTGATTGAGCCTATGGAGGTTTACAACACAAGACACACACCATATTTCTCTACAAGTGTGAGGGGGGAGGACACCAAACACTGGCGCCAGCCTACAAATCCTCCACTCACACCCCCCTCTCTCACTGACCTCCAATTATGTCATGCGAAAAAGCTGTGTCCCATTGAAAGGCTCTCTTAATCAAACCCAATTAATTCCGCTCCTTTCCCTTACTATCCCCACTGAGGAACGCGTCCTCCCAATCAGCCTGTTAACTCCAGCCCGGCCCCTTTAGAGGCACCGGAATAGGGAACAAAATAATAGATTATGCAATTAATTAGTCGTTAGAGACTTTGTTGTTGCTACTTACAAACTTATTGTATTAATTGACAATTGAGTGAGTGATTCATGGAGTAAGCCATTTTTATTTTTTGCGCTCTACTAATCTTGCTGGTCAGCCACCTTCGGGTTTCCCATCTTTATTTCATTGCAGTAGCTCTGACCTTGTAAATAAATGTTTTGTTTTGTGTTTACAGAGCATAAGAGATGGAGAAAACTAGGGTGAAGGGAGAGGGGATCCAAAACACACAAAACAACTTTGTTATACTGTACCTCTCTGTTAAAGGCCCAGTGTAGTCAAAAATCTGATGTTCCTGTGTTTACTATATATTTCCACACAATGAGGTTGAAATAATACTGTGAAATTGTGAAAATTATGATAATGTCCTTTTAGTGTAAGAGCTGTTTGAAAAGACCACCTGACATTTCAACCTGTTTTGGTGGAATGGAGTTTTGGCCTTCGATGGTTACATTACCAGGTGTTAAATTAGTTAATAGACCAATAAGAAAGAGAGTTCCAAACCTCTCTGCCAATAGCAGCTAATTTTCAGTTTTCCCCTCCCCACTCGGACCCCTCCCAGACAGCCCTAGCAAAATTCTTGCTTGAGAAATTGACATTTGCTAAGAAGCATTTTATGTTGTTGTTGACAATTTTAATAAAAATAAAATACTTAATTGTTACCCAAAAATGATTTGATATTGAGAAACAAATGGCTGCATTGGACCTTTTAACATATGATTGGACCTTTAACATATTTAACAAATAATCTCTAGCCGTCCTTTCATTGTCTCTGCTTATTGGACTACGGTTCCATTTCTTTGCTTATTCACTAACAAATGAAACCCCTTCCCTGATAAAGGGAGGAGAAAATTATAACACTGTGTACTCTAGCATGAGAAGACAGTGGGATGCTCAGCTTCAATCTTCTTAGCAGCTGGCTGGGACTAGGGTCAAGGATTAATCTCAGGTTAGTGTGTCTTGATAGATGTAGGACTCTATGCATTCGTGACATCTTTTTTTATTCATTGTTCATTGCGAAGCATGTGGACAAGAGGTTTGTTTTTTTAAGCAATCCAGATGTTTGAGGATTCTTTATGTACTGATTCAATGTAGAATTCACCATCAATATTGCAGACTGGAGAAAACCGTATCCTGGGAAAAAGACAGAATAATTTTGACAGACATTTTTGGATTTCCGATGTCAATATATAAGACACTAGACATTGATGACTACACTAGACTATTATGAAGAATCCATTAACTCATAAATGTTTTGTCGCCGACAATAAGAATGAAAACAATGTTTTTATGGGTTGCTGGGTTGCTGGGGGTCAATTTGTGAAGCATTCCCAACACCGTGTGTGGACAACATAGCATGCTGACTATAAATCACAAACACACTGTGTTGGCCCTGATTCAGAATGAGAATGGAATTGGAGGAGATGGTTGGATTTCGCACAGCGCGCCCAACAAAAGCTTCTATGTTGATCTGCTGCTCTTTTCCCATGCTTTTCTTTGTGCCTCTCACTCCAGCGCAACGCATGCCTACCCCGGCCCCGGCCAAGATGTCCAGCAGTCAGTGTCTGCTCAGGCCCGGCCTGGCCCAGGCACTAATCCCTGAGCTGTCAGAGGACCCTGCTCTGAACTCATCCTGGCCCGCAGGAAAAGGCTCTAATTGGGGGATTTTCTACATCATTAACCCTGATGAGCAGCCATCCCACCCTCACTACTCCCACCCTGCTCTCGCTCTCTCTCTTGCTCTCCCTCTCTCTCGCTTCCACACTAACATTTTGTCTCGGTGTCTCTCTCTCTCTATTGCTAACACTCCCTCTCTCTTGTCCCCCCCCCCCCACCCACCCACCTACCCCCTCATGATTAGGATGTCCATGTCCTCCCATGGAAATCCACACAGAGTGCTGTTTGTTTGGCTCTGGGAGAACACTGTTTAGATTGGATCTCCGATAACAATATAGCAGCACGTGTGCTTTACTGATGAGAGAAAATATTTTCTGAAGGTTAAAGGGTGATTGCTTAATTGTTTGTCTGCCAAAACATTTTCTCCAACACAGTTTAGTTTATAATCTGTCATTAAATGACCTCCACACAAAAAAACACCAGGTAGTTACAAACACACACAGATCCAAAAAGAATATTCAGATTAAAATCATGTTTTTGTTTTTACATTCCCCACACTGTTGTGTTCACTGTTCACGTTTTGGCCCCAGATGGCCCCTGGTGAGAGGTCCTCCCGGGCTTCCATCTGTCCGGGAGTGTGGTTCACAAGCTGGAGAGGCAAGCGCGGCAGGTACAGCCCACTGTGAACATGTGCTGCAGCGGCAGCGCCCAGGGGCAATTAGTGAGCAGCGGGCCCTGTGGCCGGGCCCCCCCCCTGGGAGCCTGATTGATTGGAGCCTCATCTTCCTAACGGGCTGGCACCATGCCACCAGCCAGGGACCAGGGGAGAGGAGAGGAGGGGCTGGGACGAAGAGAGGCTACTTCTCCACTGTGTCAGATCCTATCTCTATCCCTCACATACTACAGTAGGCCTAATAATATACTTCAGATACCGTCCTATAGCCATCCATTTATATTCAGAGATTTACAGTAGATAGATATTCACAGTCAGTGGATTTATAGAGTAGATAGGATAAAGGAGACAGAAGACAACAATTCTATCAAACTATATTTGTTTATTTTTTTAAGTAGATATTAAAGTTTTCTAGAACATGGACATCAACATTTCAGACAAAATAAAAGTAAACAGTAACAGAACTAGAACATATAACGAATAGGATGTCTATATGGGGATATAAAAAGTGTCCTGTATATTTTCAGATATAAACCTAAAATAAACTTCCCAAGTTTCTAGTGCATTTTTAAAATATTTTTTATATCTAAACTTTGGCTTAATCTTGGTCCCAGTATCACATGAGGAACAAACATTTCTAAACATATTGTTTAATGTTCAAACTAACCCTGTTTCTATGTTGGGTGTGAGGTCCTGAAAATACCTGACTAGAGTTAACAGCTAAAGAGTATGCACTGATAACATAAAAACTAGACAACTGCAATTCAATTAGAAAAAAAAGAACAGCCGACGTAATTAGCAAATCAGCAATGTTGAGCGTGAGAGGTGAGCATAGAATCCCATAACACATCAGTAAAACATCTGAATATTACTTTGTGTGTTGACCAATGGGGCTTTTACTGTCTATGACAAAGAAACATATTTATATCTGCAGTAACACAGAACTGATACTTTGTAAACTCCAGTCAAACAGTAAGTTGGATGAACTGACAATTCTGTGGAAACTTTTTTTAAACCGTTCTACTCTGTTACTCTGAACAAATCATATGTCCGGCAGCAGAGACATTTTGAGTTTCCTTTCAAAACAAATGCTACAACATTTCCACTTATGTGTAATGGAATTTCCTTCCTCCATATTGTGATAGTCTACACACTATCACTGAAATAATAGTAATTAAATGTTACCCCTTGCACATTGCAATAGGATGAATAATATTTACCTGGTAAAAGTATTGTCAAAATCAAAATGCTAAATTATTTTACATCAGAAATGTTTAATCCTATGTAGCCCTTGATATGACACGTTATCATTTAACAACGTGGTTGAAGATTGTCTTTTTTACCATACATAAACCATATGAAATATGCATATAGTCATTAACAAAACATTATGCCACAATGGACCCGTACACCCCATGTAGTATCTCTTCGACATATGCCAGAATAGACTATTCATGCTCTTTTTTCATTCCCGGGGTCTCGCTACAGAGGCCTATTTAGTGCAGTCTGTGACCGTTTTCCCCCTCGGACTTTAGACAAAGAAGATGGCTTGGATCAATTGTGCCGAACAAAGAGGAAACTATGTAGGGTGACACATCAGACCGTTCTCCTTCTGCTGCTCTGCACGTACACACAGTGACGGAAGGCCAAGCTGCCAACACGTTTTCTTCTCCAACAGCCACTGAGGCAAAAAAAAAAAAAAAAAATTACTTCAGTGGCCTCTTTCGCTCTGTCCCCCTGTCCTATTTCCACCCCTTTTGTGTGAGAGGGAGGTCTCCTGGCTTCCCTTCTCACTGTAGGAGGCTTACGCCATAGATCACTCTTTTCGACTGACCCAAACATGTTTAGCAGCTCTCCAAAAAAATTACTAGAACAGTTATTGCTTCCTCAGAGAATCAAGATGTCACATACTGAGGGTGCCATCAAATTCAGAGATTGGCTTTTAATATGTAGCACTCCTCAAGAACAATTCTCAAGAAAGAAGAGCCTTACATTGTTTGGCCTACCAGATCGTGAAAGAAGGTGTTGATATCAGTGTGTGTGTGCAGTCTATGGTGTGTATATCGACATGTGTGTTTGCAGTCTGAAGTTAGCCTCAGGGCAACCATCAATCTTCCTCAAGTCAATGACGACTAGGAGTAAATCACTTTCATAGATGTTAATTGGGTGTTAGAAGGTGTTCATGTCTTCTCAAATGAAATAGCATGACAGATTGTTTTACGCATCCCCAGCTGAAAGCTCCCTGAAAGCTTGAGCCAGGATATCTCAACCATGACCCCACAACCCACGGTGTGGACAGAGGCTCTCCACTATAAGTGCAGTCGAGACAGACAGAAATGTAGTGTTTCATCCGAGGTGGCGGTGGTATCCTTCTTCTCCAGGTGTTGAAATAACCTGACCATTATAACTGGATGAATGATTCTGTGGTTCAGGGTCATAGACATAGCGATTCATACTGCCGCAACCTTCAACTACTATTATGGGAGACATGGCATGGCCATTCACAAATACTGAGAGAATTACTGGTTAATTGACCTGTAAAATTCATGATAAATTAGACAATTGGATTAATTAGGAAAATACACAAACCTTAATTTGCAGAGTTAAATGTGACCGTGTGTGTGCAGAATGTATTTTCTGGAAGGATGTGGAGGGGACGTGAGTTGGTGTGTACTTATTATTACATTCAATGGTTAACAGCAAACAACAAAAACATTACAACTTCTCTTGCAAAGAATAAAAGACTATTGAGTAACAAAATGAACACATGGACAGGCTGAGTGATCTGCATTACAAACTTAAAATGCCCAACACTCTTTGGGATTTTCTGTGTCAAGTAGCTCAGTGGCTGGACAAGTTGTGGTCTGAGCTATATAGACATTGCATTGTGCTTTGTCACAAGCAAGAATGGTTATAGATCTTTAGCTAATGGCACAATTAGGCCTGGCCCAAAACCTGACTAGAGTGTACAGTGTTTGCATTTTTATAGAATTACTGAGAAGGAAGTATTTGTTGCCTTTTATGTTAAATCCAAACTATTAGATTAGGATAAAACATCTAAAAGTTGCCATCAAGGGCAATTAGTGTCCAGTGGAATCCTTGTTCCAGTTGCTTCATAAAAGTTCAGAAAAACAAAAAAGTATTCTATCATAACCTTGTTAATTTGAGCAGTCTTTGCAGTCCTTTTGGAAAATGGATGTTTGTGTAGTTACCTTTGCGAGGCCTTTCTTGACATTCTGTGTCATAGAATCCAGATTAAAAACCTTTTTGAATAGTGGCACAAAAAATATGCATCAACTTCCAATCCTTCACATCACTAGAATGGAAATCAAAAAAGAGACCAAGAACCATTCTAGTGCTGACAAAGGGTAGAAATGTCACTGGTGTTGGAAATCTTAGAAATATCATCAGTCGTAACTGAGCATTTGTTGGTGCCATCACTGCAATCCTGTTGTGTGAAAAATGCCATTATCATAGCCCAAAACCCCAATCATGACTGGAAACAGTTTCAATAGCTCTCCTCAGACCATCACATGGGCTGCCAGGTTTTGTCCATGGACTGGATGTGTTCCTTGGCTTTCATCCTCAGTGCGGCGATGCTGGAGCTCCTCTGGTCCACGTCCTCCATTGGGTATTTGTCGGTGAAAGGACCGGAACACTGGTATGGGGGTGGTGCCATGGACTGCATCCCCTGGCCCATGGGTGGGCTGTTGAGGAAGCTGTGGCTGGGGTAGCCACCCTGCAGGCCCTGTCCTGGGCCCATGAAACCCGGGATGCTGTGGACTGGGGTGGCGCTGGACAGAGGGGAGGTCAGCCAGGGGTCCAGGGGGAGGGCGTTGCTCATGGGCCCCATGTTGCTGTGCATGGGTGGCCGGTTGAAGGAGAGCATGGGCGAGTCATGCAGCTTCATGGTGCTGGCGTCCATCTTCTCCTGGCGCCTCCATTTGGCTCTGCGGTTCTGGAACCACACCTAGAGGAAGGCAGAGGGTTTGGATTTATAGTCCAGAGTATTTACAGCACCGATCGTTCCAATTGGTACCAAATGGGTTTAGAATTGTGCTTTATCAAGCTACCTATTTTGGTTTCTTAGTATCCTCATAAATAAATAATCATTGTATTGAAATGTTCTGAGACCTTCAGTGTTGTCCTTGTTTTGACCTGCTCTAAGACTTAGCCCCCTTTGCACTGCTGTCTTGCACAATTGTTGGGATGTCCCTAGAGAACCTGGGACCTGAGCCATTGTCAGCAAGGTTTGGACAGTGACACTTGTCTTAATTTAAAGTTTGGTACCTACTGGAGTCTCAGAGCACCTATGGGCATAATGTGCTGATGTGGAGCATGTTCAGGCCCTACAGTAAAACGTCATCCCTCAGCAGGTCAAGTCCATAATATCAATATTTTAGCTGCATCCGTCTCTATTCAAGTAAACCATCTAAATAAATCATCATCAACTAATTGAACAGTGGTATTCTTGAATGGTTAGTATTTTGGATTTCTACATTTTGTTGGATTGGAAAAATAAGCAATTTGCCAATTGTAATGCACTCCAATCAATTGCCCTGGGCGCTTCGTGAACAACAGCTATAGTTGTATTTACAGTACAGAGTATTTTAACTGTACTGACCAATCTTAATCATTTCGACCTTCATCCATACCTACTGTGTCATTTTGCCGTGCTTTAAGACTTTGCCCTTAGATTCTGCTATAAGACCTTGCCCTTTTTTCTGCACTATGCCCTGCTAAGACAACCTTCTTATGTCTGACCTGAGCTTGTGTGGGCAGGACACAGCTTGCTTTGTTACTTGTCTGTATTTATAGTGTAACGCCTGCTGTGAGTGACCTTGAAGCTCCTGAGGATCTAGAAATCGGCCCAACAGTAAAGATGTCCTATCGTCACTCCCCATTATCATCTAAAGATTCAGAGAAGGTATTTCTGACCCACTGAGGTTTTTCATTAGAAAACATAAGCCCTTTAACCATTTAACTCACCTGCTGATGTAAAAAAAAGGCTTTATAAATACATTTGATTGATGATTGATATTCAGCTTCAATCAATTTACCTGGGGGCTGAATTCACATTGGATCAAGGTTGCACCTGATCAGAGATGTTAGTATTTGAGTCCACTCCTAGTCACAATGATTGGCAAGAAAGTCAGAGGAGTTGACCAGGGCAGAGCACAGTACCAGTAAAAGTGGTGGTGGACAAACCTACCTGAACTCTGACTTCAGGCAGGTTAACCTTCATAGCCAGCTCCTCACGGCTGTACACGTCGGGGTAGTGAGACTTCTCGAAGGCACGCTCCAGCTCGTGCAGCTGGTACGTGGTGAAGGTGGTGCGGTTGCGTCGGTGCTTCTTCTTGGGCTGCTCTTCCTCGCAGGGCTCCGGACTTTTCCCTCCATTGCTATCCACACTCTTCCTCAGATCACTAATTTCCCCATCACACTTGTCCGAGTACAGTCCTGAATCTGTAGAGCCCATAGCGAGAGAGGGAAGAGATTCACATTAGATGAAACCATCAACAAAGTGACTTGGACTCATTTTGATTTAACCAAACAAGCTTCTTTGGCTTTCTTTGCAAAGGTAAGTCGTTCATTCTCAAGCTTTGCGTAGTTAAGTATCGTTAGCTTGTGAGACAAATGTTGGTTTCAGGCTCTCCTATCATCAATAGCCATATGTTATGTCTAATCAACATGTCTGTCTTCGCTAGACAGGGATTCTTCACAATTAAAAGGCCAATGTGAATGAAAAATCATTGAAATGGGAAAAGAGGAAAAAGACAGTGAAGAAAGGTCTAGCTGTTGAAGAGTTAGGGGTTGACAAAAGCTGAAAACATGGAATATTCAAATGAGCTCCACAACCCCTTAATAACTTGTTTGTTCTGAAAACGTCCCAGGACACACACATTTGACACCTGCAACAATAGGCTACTGTAGGCCAAATAAAGCTGAAGTTGTGCCTTACTCTACGCATGCAGAAAGACATGTAGATTGTCCTCCTGCCTTGTAACGAAGCATACATGAGCAGCATACATGAGCAGCATACATGAACAGCATACATGAACAGCATACACGGCGCTGACTCGCTAAGGCTTTCACTGCAGGTTTCCACTAATCCTCAGAGGGAAACAGATGCAGCCTGTTAATTCCTCTGATAGCTTCCATGTATTCTTAACTGTAATCTACGTAGGACCTTCATTTGTATCAGTCCCATAATCAGGAAAATACTGTAAACATTACAAGGTAAAAGCCATAAAACGCTGTCATCGTGGTTGTTGAATTGGAATTATCAAAAAAGGGTAATCAAATTATATTGGGCACAAAGATGACCATCAGATCAGTTGTCTACGCTTCAGCCATCATAGCAGTGATCTGTGCACTAGTCCTGTCTGGTATAATTCATTATTGGTAAACACATTATCTATCGGGACACTTTATTGGGACAGCCTTTATTGACACATTTGAAATATTACTTCATAATGGTAACATTACTCTCTTATCAATTCTGTAATTTGTCCCTCACATAAAAGTAATAGGTTGTCAGTTTGGGTTGGTATTGTGGGTGATATTCATGACCAGTTCCCAATGACCACATAACTGTATAGCACATGGAGAGATAGGGACTCTTTGGGTGTTTCACTTTACAGCAGTGGTATTCAAACTTTTTCGCCAGAATTTCAGAATTTCATTTTTTCCCCAGTAATTTCTCGAGACCTCACCCCAACCAAGCACAATCTTAAAAATCTGTACATTTAAATTTTTACATAAACAAATAACCTTCAATTCATTACATTTTCATGTTTTTTTTTCTAATTATTTTTCTGAAAAATGTTTGTACATCGTCCCATACAATAATCTGTACTCTTTGTTAAATTATAAATAAATAAAATATTATTTAAATTTTGGCGACCAGGTCGCGACCCCAACTATGGATACCATTACTTTACAGTATCAAGCAAAAACTTGATGAAAAAAACCTTATTGCACAATCACCAAACTAAATATGGCTAGCCCAACCCAGTTCAAACCCATGACAAGTAGGAACTAACAAACCCAAACCTTGCTGAATGGATCTTCATATCAAACCAGTGCTTGATAGAATCAGGACAGAAAGCCAAGAAAAACCTTTAATTCCCAGACAGGGGCAGCTAGGAGGATTTTGGGGTCCATTGATCTATCTCTCATTAACAGCCTACGACAATGCCCATAGTGGCACAATGGAGGGGTCAGGCTGGGTTCAGTGACCAGCTCCCTGCCTGTCGGCCTGTCGGAACCGCCCGTCTAAAGACCTTGTCATGTTTACAGTCCAGCAGAAAACCTCAATGTGGAGGGGACAAAGTGACGCGATGTAGTACAAAATGCCCATTCAGACGGAACAGGGATGACTAACAAGTCAGTTATGTGTTAAGGACATGTAAATTAGTGCTGAATGTTAAGTGGAAACAAACAAGAATTTAGCCATTGCTGTTGCACTGGTTGAACAGTGCTTATGATCATATTTTATAATAACCAACACTGTCATAAGACACTTCCAATTACGTTGTAATTTCATGAGTCATCAAATGCTGGTTTGTGCTACGTGTTTCACTAAAACCTTTGTTTTTATGACCCCATAGATAGTAACCAGAATGTAAAAACTACCATAGATTAAAAAACGTCACATTTTATGCAGAGTTGAAATGTTAATGAAATGAAACTGCACCACTGTAAAATCTCATCTGTGTCCCAGAGAAGATTAGGGGAATTCCACAAGGGGATGGGATTTGGGATGAAACCCCCTCACCGTCTTGTTTTGTGATTTATCTCTCAATCTCAGCATGATTTCACAGTATTTACAAGGTACAGACACATGTCATCTACTGCCCCCCCTAGAGATACAATATAATGTTCTATTTCATTCTGTGAGCTGTTGAGAAACGACCCGGACTCTCTGCAAGGCTACAACCAATGCAGCCATTGAGGTCATCGTCGCCTCAACGCATTGATGCAATGGAAATAATCAAGTCTTAATGACTTAAGTAAAGCTGCTAATCATTACATCACATAAAGACAAAGGGAAGTGTGCAAGTTCAGGCATCATAGACAGGATCCTCCGACACACTTTGTGGTCCACTTAAATTAAATGTTGGTATGAAAATTTGAATTAAATGAAAAATACACATTATCATGTATTTGTTTGGTGTCTTCCCCTGCCATCTAGATTGCATGTGATTGTGTGTGTTTTAATGCCACACTTTAAGTCTGTAATGTGCCTTATTGTATGACTGTGACAATAAAATGTCCCCCTTGGTAATCAATACAATACATTTAATACAATCAATCTTCTGTCTCCTTGACCTCATCTTAGCTGCTTCCTACAGGCAGTATGTTCCTATCAAATGCAGCAAAGCTTGAAGTGAGAGGGCTTGATTGATAACTTATGAACATCAGCGAAGCACTAGTCGACGTGTCTTAATGTGTTTTGGCCTCAAACATATACTGTACATGCAGAGAGTGGGCTGTCCATAAATGCCCCAGAATCAGAACAGTGATTTACAGTATGCCCAGTGGAGTGTTTATCTCACACCTAAGAGACTCACCATGGTAGGACTGCTGCTCTGAGAGGTGCCCGTAGGGGTGTGCTGGGTCCTGCTTCCCAGGGTCTCCCAGGCCATCCACGCCCACTTTGTGAAGCCCTGGGCCCCCAGATGGGCTGAGCAGGGGGTCCTGGTCTTTGCTGAAGCCCAGGATGACATCAATGCTGTGGACGCGGCCCCCCATCGCCGCCCCCCCTCCTTTCACCATCTCGTGGAAGTTACTGGGTGAGAGGCAGCTGTCGTCCACCATGCTCATGGTATCCAGTGATAAATGCATTTGAACGTTTGGATGCTCTCTCTATCCTTTAGCGGGGGAAAGTAGACTTGGCTCGGCTTTGTGAAGGAACAGGTCCAAGGATGAGTTTTAAAGAGATGTCCTCCACAAGTTCTGTGCACCTGCAAAACAAAGTCACAGTCATCACATGATCAGAAGCCAGTCTTGAGTCTTTGCCATTTAGTAGTGCCACATCAACATTCTCAAACACTGTCATATACTACCAGTACTACCTACCACCACTATAACATACAATCAATAATTGTACTAACATAATCTATTCAATATCAACAAAATATCAGCAAACATTTTGGGGGGCTAAATCAATCAATCAATCAAATGTATTTCTAAAGCCCTTTTTACGTCAGCCGATGTCACAATGTGCTATACAGCAATAGTTAAATGGTTTTATGGTATATGTGTTGTCTATCAGAACATGGATCTGTCACTGAGGTTTATCTTTTAATGAGCCATGATATAATTATAAAGCGGATGATAAAAGACAGAGCCTCTTTATTCTATTGCATAAACTCATTACCAAGCACATTGAGTGCAATGAAATTGATATGCGTGATTGACGTGGTAGACTTTAGTATATTATACAGCATTAACATAAAATCAATCTGTATTTGTATTTATTATGGATCACCATTAGCTGCTCCTGGGGCCAGCAAAAATGAAGGCATAATACATTAGAATAAAAATGTTAAACGTTAAAATAGATTTTAAAACAGATTTCACAATCCATTGTGTGCCCTCAAGCCACTACTCTTCTACAATACACAATACAGGTGTATGTGTGTGTAGAGTGTGTATGGTATGTGAGTTTGTATGTGAGTGTTTGCTGTTCCATAAGGTGTATTTGTATCCGTTTTGTTTTATCTGGTTTTACTGCTGGCGTGAGTTACTTGATGTGGAATAGAGTTCCTTGTAGTCATGGCTCTATGTAGTACTGTGTGGCTCCCAAAGTCTGTTCTGGACTTGGGGACTGTGAAGAGACCTCTGGTGGCATGTCTTGTGGGGTATGCATGGGTGTCCAAGCTGTGTGCTCGTAGTTTAAACAGACATCTTGGTGCATTCAACATGTCAATACCTCTCACAAAAACAATTAGTGATGATGTCAATCTCTCCTCCACCTTGAGCCTTGCGAGATTGACATGCATATTATTAATGTTAGCTCTACGTGTACATTTAAGGGCCTGCCGTGCTTGCCTGTTCTGGGACAGTTGTAATTTTCCCAAGTCCCCCTATGTGGGACCTGACCACATGACTGGTCAGTAGTCCAGGTGTGACAAAACTAGGGCCTGTAGGACCTGCCTTGTTGATATGGTTGTTAATCAAAGACAAGTTGATAAATTGCTTTCTGAAATATCTTATTTACATAGCTATATTTAACACGTTTATAATGACATAGACAGGCCCACAGCTTGAAGTTTAGGGCAAAAGTTAAATTTGACAGAAAAAAAACTTTGCTTTGGAGCAAAATCTTGTTTAACATGAATGTATAAAATATTAACCATGAAATTGTAATACGTAGCTTTATACAGTAGAGGTAAGAAACCCTTTACTGAATAAATATACATAAACTTAAAAGGACCAAATGTGAAATTAACAAAATGTAATTATGCCCTACATATTATACATTTGCATAGTTGTATTGTATTGTACTCTGTTGCATTGTATTCTATGATATTCAATATAATATAGTTGAATGATATTCAAGAGCACATGTTTAAGCACTAGGCATATCATAATTGTATTAAAATATACAAAGTACAATGCATAGTCCTTAAAATGCAGAATCTTTGTATTTTATATTTAACTGATACTGTAATTCTATACTTTGTGGAAAACAAAAATGGTTTCCAATACTAACAACATTCTCACTTTCAGTGTCCATCTCCTCAGATTTAAATGTCATATAGACACATTATGTTAGACTAATAAAACGTTAACCTTTCTTTTATAGTTGCCTAAATGTCACCAACATTTGCGGTGGTAATAGTAATAGCGGTTTGAACCTACCTTTGAAGAAATGACGTGCTGAGCGCATGAAGTTGAACTGTCAATATTCCACCTGTTTCCTCCAACACTTCACTTCAACTACTGAGGTAGTTCACGCCCCTTGTCCGGGTGCTGCACACCAAAGCCGCGCAAATCTCAAACCCTGTCTATTTTACCTTGCATCCTCTCTAGCCTTTCTTCAAAAACAATGTGCATAATACGCTGAAAAAAACAACAAAACGTGTGTGCACAAAACAAGCTTGACAACTAATGTGGTTTTGTTGCAGGCTATAGTCTTTTCAAAGTGCAGAGAGAGAGTAGCCTAGTGCTGGTGAATGGAAATAAAATGAGCGGATTACAGAGGTTATTAATTGGAATCCTTCCCCTTTAAGAATGATTGACAGTTGTTTTCTAGTCAAGTAATTGCAGTAAATGTAGCTTACATTCACCCCACAGGAGGAGGCTGGGGCTAATGAAGCCATGACAAGACTTTCTTTCAGAAATCTATTGTTTTAAAGACAAAGGTCTGACTGAAAGTTTTCACTAATCCCCTCATTATTCCAGAGAAAGACTACATAAAAACTCTGGTAGGGACAAGTTATACATGGTGCATGAGAATGGAGAACAGCGTGAAGACCTGAACTCATGTTGACACATTTTTTTAAACATTTTGAAAAGCTTTCAATTTTGAGTAAATATTAATTTAACGTATGATAGAAGAAAACGTTTTAATATTAAACTTAAATCAGAAGTCAAAGTAAATATCCAGCTACAACGTATTTCAAATGCATTTATGCAACATGAAAAGTGACAGATAATATAATTAGCAATATGTATTTCAAATCAGTTTGTTCGTTTGCAATAGAAAAACAGAAAAGCAAATGACAGTCATCAGCATGGAGCTTTTACTTCTTGAGGCAATTAGTATTGCAAGTAGTAAATCAATCAATGACCCATCACTAATGAGGGGAATTAAACATGGGGGAAAACTAATGCAATTAAATGCAATTAACTTGCCTAACTTGGAGAGAGGTTAAAAACAATGAAATTAAAATGTACCTCAATTAACAAATAGTAATGTAAAAAATAATGTTTTCAAATAATACACTGGATGTATTACATTAATACACTGGATGTGGTCATACTGAACTTGTAAAACATCCAATTATACACATCTATAGCACACCTATGTAATGAGGCATAATTAACATAAAGTAATATGTTTACAACCTGTAGCTACAAAATGTATGATGGCTAGTGGACATAATATGTCCAATAAAGAAAATAAACAATTAGTGACCAGATCAATTCAAGAGGAGTGATCTCAGACCTGTTTAACAGCTCATTAAGGATTTAACCCGAATTGTGTCAATTGGCTTGGACTAATTGTTGCAAGTGTTCATTACATGATCATACCATGGTCAATCCACATATACTAAATCACTATGACACATAGAAACAATGAATGGAATTTTGTCACATAGCACTATTTTAATCAATTTTCTGTGGTTTATTTTTAATAAATCACGGTGATAATGCATAAGGAATCAAAATTAAGATTAGCATATGACTAAAAAGGTTGCAAAATACACGAAACAAAAACAATTACATTATTTACTAACATAATTCATATTGGCCCATCTATAACTTTTTGTCACATAAACATGTTCCTGTGTCGATGGAGGTATTTGGGATGATGCTGTTGTTTTAAGAGAGTATTTGCACCAGTTGGCCACTCTGAAACCTTGCCTGGGCTTGGAGAGGTGAGTGCCACAGAGATCAACCCTGCCTTTAATGAGATTAAGGACTTTTCCAGAGATTTCCGCTGACCTGTACGGAAGTCCAGTGAGGACATGTGAATTCATTAAAAAAAAATGGTTTTATCGATATGCCAAAATATATATTTTTTGTGGTCACAACATATCAAAAGTTGTTTTGTCGAGATCACATGATAATTTTCTCATGATCTGTCACGTCCTGACCTTAGTTCTTTTTTTATGTCTCTATTTTAGTTTGGTCAGGGCGTGAGTTGGGGTGGGCATTCTATGTTTTGTGTTCTATGTTTTCTATTTCTATGTGTTTGGCCTGGTATGGTTCCCAATCAGAGGCAGCTGGCATCATTGTCTCTGATTGAGAACCATACTTAGGTAGCCTGTTCCCACCTGGTGTTTGTGGGTAGTTGTTTTCTGTGTCTGTATTTTCACCATACAGAACTGTTTCGATTTTCGTTGTTTCACGTTTGTTATTTTGTGTTCAGTTGTAATAAATTTAACATGGACACGTACCACGCTGCATATTGGTCTGAACCTTCCTATTCCTGTTCCTCAGATGAAGAAGATCGTTACATGATCACAACATAACAAACTTTTTTTTTGTAGAGAGCACAAGATAAACTCTATAAATAGGAGTGAACGTGTTGATGATACATTGACAGTATGGCTGAGGCGGCAGAGCCCATGGTGGATCAGCACACCCGTTTTTATTTTGTTTGTGGATTAACCCAGGCAGAAATAGTTTTATGTATGTCAGTTACAGATGGCATCCAGTGTTGGCTCCAATGAAATTCAATTTTAAAGACGTGAAAGTGTGGTTGCGCAGCTAATTGAATTGAATTGAATGTGAAATGTTCAGTGAAAGAGGAGTTAACATTGAGATCTCTGGTTCTAGACTACCAATGAAAGTTTACCAGACTACCAATAATAGTTTAATTTAATCTCTTTAATAGTTTTAACGGGAATGTTGGCTTGTCAATAGCAGCAAAAACAATCACAAACAACAATTAAAAAGTAGAAAAATTGTCACGTTCTGACCTTTATTTCCTTTGTTTTGTCCCACACTTCCCTCTACAACTGGATCCTGGACTTCCTGACAGGCCGCCCCCAGGTGGTGAGGGTAGGTAGCAACACATCTGCCACGCTGATCCTCAACACTGGAGCTCCCCAGGGGTGCGTGCTCAGTCCCCTCCTGTACTCCCTGTTCACCCACGACTGCATGGCCAGGCACGACTCCAACACCATCATTAAGTTTGCTGATGACACAACAGTGGTAGGCCTGATCACCGACAACGACGAGACAGCCAATAGGGAGGTCAGAGACCTGGCTGGGTGGTGCCAGAATAACATCGTATTCCTCAACGTAACTAAGACTAAGGAGATGATTGTGGACTACAGGAAAAGGAGCACCGAGCACGTCCCCATTCTCATCGACGGGGCTGTAGTGGAGCAGGTTCAGAGCTTCAATTTCCATCAACAACAAACTACATTGGTTCAAACACACCAAGACAGTCGTGAAGAGGGCACGACAAAGCCTATTCCCACTCAGGAAACTAAAAAAATGTGGCATGGGTCCTGATATCCTCAAAAGGTTATACAGCTGCAACATGGAGAGCATCCTGACCGGTTGCATAACTGCCTGGTACAGCAATTCCTCGGCCTCTTACCGCAAGGCACTTCAGAGGGTAGTGCTTACGGCCCAGTATATCACTGGGGCAAAGCTGCCTGCCATCCAGGACCTCTACACCAGGCGATATCAGAGGAAGGCCCTAAAAAATGTCAAAGACCCCAGCCACCCCAGTCATAGACTGTTCTCTCTACTACTGCATGGCAAGCGGTACCGGAGTGCCAAGTCTAGGACAAAAAGGCTTCTCAACAGTTTTTACACCCAAGCCATAAGACTCCTGAAGAGGTAACCAGATGGTTACCCAGACTATTTGCATTGTGTCACCCCCCCAACCCCTCTTTTACGCTGTTGCTGCTCTCTGTTTATCTTATATGCATGGTCACTTTAACTATACATTCATGTACATACTACCTTGGGCTATCTGCATTGTGTCCCACCACCCTCCAACCCCTCTTTTTACGCTTCTGCTACTCTCTGTTCATCATATATGCATAGTCACTTTAACGATACCTACATGTACATACTACCTCAATAAGCCTGACTAACAGGTGTCTGTATATAGCCTTGCTACTCTTTTTATTTCTTTACTTACCTACACACACACATACCTTTTTTTTTCGCACCATTGGTTAGAGCCTGTAAGTAAGCGTTTCACTTTGTATTCGGCGCATGTGACAAATAGACTTTGATTTGATTTGAAGTCTAAAGATAAGTTTAAGATGCTATGTAGATTAGTTTTAGGTTGCCTAACTTTAAAGGAATAAAAAGCTGTTCAGGAACAATGCTCCTGGCCAAATCAGTTGTTCTCTGTCTGCCATAATGTGACTAAATCAAATCAAATTTTATTCGTCACATCTTCCCGAATACAACAGGTGCAGACCTTACTGTGAAACGCTTACTTACAAGCCCTTAATTAACCAACAATGCAGTTCAAGAAATAGAGTTAAGAAAATATTGACTAATAAACTAAAGTTTAAAAAAAGTAATTAATCTCAAGATAACACCATACATTTACATAACAATAATGAGGCTATATACAGGGGGTACCGGTACCGAGTCATTGTGCGGGGGTACAGGTTAATCGAGGTAATTTTTAAAGTGACTAAGCATAGATATTAAACAGCGAGTAGCAGCAGTTTAAAAACAAAAGGGAGGGGGGTTCAATGTAAATAGTCCAGGTGGCCATTTGATTAGTTCAGCAGTCTTATGGCTTGGGGGTTGAGCCTTTTGGCGCTCTGGTACCGCTTGCCGTGCCATAGCAGAGAGAACAGTCTATGACTTGGGTGACTGGAGAGTCTTTGACAATTCTTTGGGCCTTCCTCTGACACCGCCTAGTATATAGGTCCTGGTTGTCAGGAAGCTTACCCTCAGATTTTATTTTATTTATTTTTATTTCACCTTTATTTAACCAGGTAGGCTAGTTGAGAACAAGTTCTCATTTGCAACTGCTACCTGGCCAAGATAAAGCAAAGCAGTGTGACACAGACAACAACACAGAGTTACACATGGAGTAAACAATAAACAAGCCAATAACACAAACAAGTCAATGACACAGTAGAGAAAATAAATATACAGTGTGTACAGTGTGTGTCTATATACAGTGTGTGCAAAAGGCATGAGGAGGTAAGCAATAAATAGGCCATAGGAGCGAATAGTTTAGCAGATTAACACTGAAGTGAAAAATGAGCAGATGATGATGTGCAAGTAGAGATACTGGTGTGCAAAAGAGCATAAAAGTAAATCAAATAAAAACAGTATGGGGATGAGATAGGTAGATTGGGTGGGCTATTTACAGATGGACTATGTACAGCTGCAGCGATCGGTTAGCTGCTCAGATAGTTGATGTTTAAAGTTGGTGAGGGAAATAAAAGTCCCCAACTTCAGCGATTTTTGCAATTCGTTCCAGTTACTGGCAGCAGAGAACTGCTGAGCAGTTGACATACCAGGCGGTAATGCAACCGGTAATGCCCTCAATGTTGCAGCTGTAGAACTTTTTGAGGATCTGGGGACCCATGCCAAATATTTTCAGTCTCCTGAGGGGGAAAGGTGCTGTCGTGCCCTCTTCACAACTGTCTTCATGTGTTTGGACCATGATAGTTTGCTGGTGATGTGGACACCAAGGAACTTGAAACTCTCGACCCACTCCACTTCAGCCCCGTCGATGTTAATGGGGGCCTGTTTGGCCCTCCTTTTCCTGTAGTCCATGATCAGACCCTTTTGTCTTGATCACATTGAGAGAGAGTTTGTGGTCCTGGCACCACACTGTCAGGTGTCTGACCTCCTCCATATAGGCTGTCTCATTGTTGTCGGTGATCAGGCCTACCACTGTTGTGTCATCAGCAAACTTAATGACGGTGTTGGAGTCGTGCTTGGCCACGCAGTCGTGGATGAACAGGAAGTACAGGAGGGGACTGAGGACGCATCCCTGAGGGGCCCCAGTGTTGAGGATCAGCATGGCAGATGTGTTGTTGCCTACCCTTACCATCTGGGGGTGGCC
Organism: Oncorhynchus clarkii lewisi; assembly: GCF_045791955.1. Taxonomy (NCBI): domain Eukaryota; kingdom Metazoa; phylum Chordata; class Actinopteri; order Salmoniformes; family Salmonidae; genus Oncorhynchus; species Oncorhynchus clarkii. The sequence continues at coordinate 59,036,338 of NC_092151.1, read as the reverse complement.
CTTCAGGAAGTCCAGGATCCAGTTACAGAGGGAGGTGTTTAGTCCCAGGGTCCTTAGCTTAGTGATGAGCTTTGTGGGCACTATGGTGTTGAAAGCTGAGCTGAAGTCAATGAACAGCATTCTCACATAGGTGTTCCCTTTGTCCAGTGTAGAGTGCGATTGAGATTGAGTCATCTGTGGATCTGTTGGGGCGGTATGCGTATTGGAGTAGGTCTAGGGTTTCTGGCATGATGGTGTTGATGTGAGCCATGACCAGCCTTTCAAGCACTTCATGGCTACCGACGTGAATGCTACGGAGAGTGCTGAATGCTATCATTTAGGCAGGTTACCTTCGCTATCTTGGGCACAGGGACTATGGTGGTCTGTTTGAAACATGTAGGTATTAGAGACTCGGCCAGGGAGAGATTGAAAATGTCAGTGAAGACACTTGCAAGTTGGTCCGCGCATGCTTTGAGTACACGTCCTGGTAATCCGTCTGGCCCCGTGGCTTTGTGAATGTTGACCTGTTTAAAGGTCTTGCTCACATCGGCTATGGAGAGCGTGATCACACAGTCGTCCAGAACAGCTGGTGCTCTCATGCATGCCTCAGTGTTTCTTGCCTCAAAGTGAGCATAAAAGGCATTTAGGTCATCTGGTAGGCTCGCATCACTGGGCAGCTCGTGGCTGGGTTTCCCTTTGTAGTCCGTAATAGTGTTCAAGCCCCGCCACATCCGACGAGCATCAGAGCCGGTGTAGTAGGATTCTATCTTTGCCTGGTTGATTGTTCGTCTGAGGGCATAGCGGGATTTCTTATAAGCGTCCAGATTAGTGTCCCGCTCTTTGAAAGCTGAGCTCTAGCCTTTAGCTCGGTGCGGATGTTGCCTGTAATCCATGGCTTCTGGTTGGGAAATGTACGTACGTTCACTGTGGGGACGACGTCATCAATACATTTATTGACAAAGCTGGTGACTGAGGTATACTCCTCAATGCCATTGGATGAATCACAGAACATATTCCAGTCTGTGCTAGCAAAACAGTCCTGTAGCGTAGCATCCGAGTCATCTGACCACTTCTGTATTGAGCAAGTCACTGGTACTTCCTGCTTTCGTTTTTGCTTGTAAACAGGAATCAGGAGGATAGAATTATGATCAGATTTGCCAAATGGAGGACGAGGGAGAGCTTTGTATGCGTGTCTGTGCGTGGAGTAAAGGTGGTCTAGAGTTCTTTTGCCTCTGGTTGCACATGTGACATGCTGGTAGAAATGAGGTAAAACGGATTTAAGTTTGCCTGTATTAAAGTCCCCGGCCACTAGGAGTGCTGCTTCTGGATGAGCATTTCTTGTTTGCTTATGGCCTTATACAACTCGTTGAGTGGGGACTACATGGAGCTGTATCAGGGAAGCTGTATCGGCCGTTTCTGATTTCAAATTCTCAATTTAATGCAGCGTCGCAGTCCAACATGAAGTTAAAAGGTAATTTGGTTTGGATGTTTTTAACCTGTAGCTATTTAATATTTGACCTTCTTAGGTGAGTAATTACAATACCAAAGTATGCCAAACCCCAGTACACAGTTAGTTCAAGTAATTAATTGGTTGAGTCAGAGTAATGGTAAGTCACAACATACCTTAATAAAATTAGTACAATTGTCTTACCTTGTCATAATCTACAACTAAGGACCTATTACTCCATTGTTTATGTTGATGTTGTCATATTTGCTTCAAATGAGTACCACCAAGTGCTATTTTTGTTTCTTTGGGCAGTCTTACTCCGTAGAGAGGAAAGGTAGAGTAAAAAGGAAAGAGTAATGGCCGGGACTTGAACATGTGCTGGCAGCAGCAAGTTTTCTAGGGGCAGCGGCCAAGACTGCTAGACTGACCCAGGCTACACCAAGTCCTATTTTCATGTGAAAATGCCAGAATGCAACTAATGCACCTCATACAGAGTGGCTTTAAAACGTAGACCAAAAATTGAATTTTAACATGATCTGTGAGCAATGTTCCCTCTAAACTGCGCGTGCAGAGAAGCACGAGATTGAATGTCATTCAACTTTCTAGAGTTCCCCCCCTTAGTTAACTCTATCGAATCAATGTAATACTAGCCACTTTCATTGCAACATACCAAAACAAAATGAACTAAGCAAGTCTTAGTATGCAAAACTATCTACGTAGGAGATGTTGTTGTAGGCAGAAGGCATTGGAGTAGGATTCTATTGCATTGCACCTTTTTCACCTAATACATAGCTTAGGCCAAAAAGTGAATTTTAAGATGATCCTTGAGTCGTGTTTGCTAAATGGCCATATATGAATACATTCAGAGTATGAAAAAAACGATCCCACTGAGCAATGTCCGACGTCCATGGAAGTTGAAAAGTAGTTGAAATGTGATCCGTCCGCCTTGGCCTTGACTTCAATGTCCACAGATGCCGTTTTTTAATCCGGACCAGACTTGATTTAGCCCAAACATAGACATCTAGAATTGGTTCAGATTTTGCCCGTTTCAGACCGGCCATGATTTCAATGTCCACAGCTATCCAGACCGGACTTGATTTGGTCCAAACATAGACGTACGTCTATGATCAGTTCAGGTTTGATCTGTTCCCGGATCGGACCAAATCTGAACCAATCAAAGATGTCTATATTTCACATGTTTGGACAGCACAACATTGCACAGCACAGTACAGCACAGCAGTGTACAGGACAGTAAAGAAAAATAGTTGGGTGTACAGTAGTTTAGTACAGTACACTACTAAGTAGAGTACAGTACAATGGAGCGTAGTAGAGTATCGTTCAGTACAGTACAGCACAATAGAGTACCGAAGTATACTAAACTAAACTCTGTCATGTATTGCACTGCACTCTAGTGTGCTTTACTGTGCTGTACTGTACTATGCTGTCTAACATGTGAAACATAGACGTCTATGATTGGTTCAGAGATTGGTCTTATTTTGCTCAAAGAAATAATACCCAGTGTGCTTTACAAGTGTTCATTTTTACATTTACATTTTGGTAATTTAGCAGACGGCCTTATCCAGAGTGATTTACAACCATATAATTATATTATTTTATATTAATACAATTGCTCAGAGAAAGAGATTTGTTTAACAAGTAATACTTTTTTTTTCTCAATAACGTAGGGGTCAAAATGATTGACGCCCTTAAAGATTCTTATAAATAAACTAGTCAAAAGTTTAGTATTTGGTCCTATACTCCCAGCATGCAATGACTACATCAAGCTTGTGACTCTACAAACTTCTTGGATGCATTTGCAGTTCCTTTTGGTTTGCCATTCATTTCCATTTGTTGAATGCTGACATGGCAACAGAGATACTGGACATATTCAACAGTGCAACGGTGTGTTAGACGGAGACGTAACCAGGGGACCTTTTTAAAACAACACCGACAATCTCTACTTAGAAGAGATGAGAAAACAGTTACAGCATTATTATGCAACACCAGTGCAACAACAACAACAATGTTCAGTGCCCCGTTGAACATTTGCCAACCCAGGGCACTTACATTAGATTTGTGTGTTTATATTGTATCTTTGACCTTGAAGGACAAGCTAATCTGAGGATGAGATGACTAGAGAAACCAACAAGCTTCACCATCGTCCTGTTAATCTGAGGAGATGTGGTAATCAGAGACTGGGAGCTCACTCTTAATGTCTTAATGACGTCAAGAAATTACCTATTAAACAAAGCAGATTGAATAGACAGGTGTCCTACGTTGCCTATCCAAATAGCCACAGTAAAGCATGGTTCTTCTAGGAACAGGCTTAGTATTCTCCAGAGACTTCTGCAGCTACTAGATGTTGGAAAACGTTGGAGGTCAACATTTCACCTTCAACATTGGCTTTGTTACCGCACAAATCTGACCATCTGCTTCATAATGCACAATAACCATTTTGTTGGATGATAATTGTAGTGGGGTGTGTTTGCAGTCTGCAGGCATAGTCATGAGAATGTGTTGGCCTGCTCTCTTCAACAAGACCTGCATTCTGCAGAACATGATCATGATGCAGATTTCTGAGGGTTTACAAAAACCTGAAGGTTGCAGGTCTGATCATATCTTGAGTATGTTGGTGTTTGATACGCAGCATACCTTGTTGAAGACAGCTTGTCCGTCGAAATGTTGGCTACACAATTATTGCATCTGAGCTCCTAGAGTGTGAGGCTCTCCTTTTCTTTTTCAGGTGTTTGATATAACCAGCTAGCATCTGGAATGGCCCACCAGCCATATGTGTCACCTCTTTGCATCTTTGGTTACAGGTGAGAGCGGCCTTGCCCTGTGAAACATGACGCTAATGGCTAATGGACTTAGTGAAATGATACCTTCATTCTAGGAAGGAATCATCCTGTCGGTGAGAAGCTTTTCAGGAAACTCCTTGCAGAGGATGCTCATTGGGACTGCTGAACGCCACAGGGAAAGGCTCCTCACGTGTGGACAGGTATGGACATACCTTTTCAAATCAAATCAAATCAAATCAAATTTGATTTGTCACATACACATGGTTAGCAGATGTTAATGCGAGTGTAGCGAAATGCTTGTCTGGCAACGTCCAGAGGGTTGAGGCCAAGAGGATGATATTGAAATCCCTGGATCACCCGATAAGCACTTTACCCATTACCAGTAAACAAACATGGTGACAACGCTATTAAGTGCCATCTTAATCATGTTAAATATATTGCTGAACCTATTTATATTGTTCATGATCATATCCATATCATGATATGATGGATAGATCACAGTTACAGATTTGACTTCTTTGGGGTTTGGGGGCTCAGTTATCTTATCAGGTTAATACATTTTTGGCCCGTCCTCGCTTGTTTCCTCATTATCCTAATTGAGTACAAATTGGTTAAGAAGGAGCAGCGCAGATATCAAGCTGCTTAGTTTTATCAGATGACAATGTAAGTCTGCTTCATCCTATTAGAGACAAAGCAGCTAACGCTTAAACGCGCTGTGTCAGCTTACTGAGGAGATGGATGGGGGATGGAGAGCTGGGTTGGCAGTAAAGGGGGTGAAGGGGGTGTGAGGCCAGGGGAAGTGCACGTGATACTCCCTCCCTCTCCTCAGTATTGAACCATTTTAGCATTTCCCCGAAAACCCTCTGTTTCTAAGACTGTTTGGCTTGGCTTGTCCCTGAGCCTCATTCCCATCCAACTGACAGAACTACCAAGAACTAGAAAAACTCCAGAATTAAAAGGTCAGCCTAAGAACAGTAGTCAACTCCTTACTGTAAAGGCAATGGGATTGGGGATGCTTGGGATGCAGAGCAATTAAAGGACAATCTGCAGTTCAAACAACAACAAAGCGGACACACCACCAGTGTTTTGGTAAATAGCTGAGGGATGGGTCTGGAAAAATGTAATCACTTTGAAATTCATAGGCAGAGGTATGGAAGCAAAGACTGACCATCCGTGAGATAAAACATTATAGTTTTAACTATGTTTTCAGGCTATACAGTGTTTGTTTACAATTTCATTGTTTACAAAAAAAAGGAGTAAAACAAGCTTATACAGTGCCTTGCGAAAGTTATACAGTTTTATATCTTTATGTTTGAAGCCTGAAATGTGGCAAAAGGTCGCAAAGTTCAAGGGGGCCGAATACTTTCGCAAGGCACTGTATTTTGGGTTCTGATTGGGTATGACAATTGAGCTAAGCTCACAAGGTACACTACTGTACATGACCAAAAGTATATGGACACCTGCTTGTCGAACATCTCATTCCAAAATCATGGGCATTAATATTGAATTGGTACCCCCTTTACTGCTATAACAGACTCCAATCTTCTGGAGAGGCTTTCCACTAGATGTTGGAACTGATATTGGGTGATTAGGCCTGGCTCGCAGTCAGTGTTCCAATTCATCCCAAAGATGTTCAAGGTTGAGGTCAGGGCTACGTGCAAGCCGGTCAAGTTCTTCCACACCAATCTCGACAAACCATTTCTGTATGGACCTTGCTTTGTGCACGTGGGCATTGTCATGCTGAAACAGCAAAGGGCCTTCCCCAAACTGTTGCTATGCATTGGGGCAGGTAGCGTTCTCCCGACTTCTGCCAAACCCAGATTCATCTGTCGGACTGCCAGATGGTGAATTGTGATTCATCACTCCAGAGAATGTGTTTCCACTGCTCCAGAGTCCAATGGCGGCAAGCATTACAAATTCAAATAAAATGTTGTCACATACACATTTAACAGACGTTATTGCGGGTGTAGCGAAATACCTGTGAAGAAGAATTGCTTAGGAGCTAGAAGCAGAGCTGCCCTGTCTGTCTTGCATTATTTATTTATTTGTTATCATTTTTTTCATTGCGCATGGTGATCTTAGGGTTGTGTGCAGCTGCTGGGCCATGGAAATTCATTTTATGAAGCTCCCGACAAACATTTATTGTGCTGACGTTGCTTCCAGAGACAGTTTGGAACTCGGTAGTGAGTGTTGCAACTGAGGACAGATGACTTTTACATGCTACACGCTTCAGCACTCGGTGTTGCCATTCTGTGAGTTTGTGTGGGCTACCACTTCCCGGCTGACCCGTTGTTGCTCCTAGACAATTCCCTTTCACAATAACAGCACTTACAGTTGACCTGGTCAGCTCTAGCATGGCAGACATTTGACAAACAGACTTTTTGGAAAGGTGGCATCCTATGACGGTGCCACGTCGAAAGTTACTAAGCTCTTCAGTACGGACCATTCTTTTGTATATATATTGTGTTTACTGTTCTCAGATTATTCATTAATAGATTTGCGATGTGTATGAAAATGAGATTTTTTGCAATATTTTTGTATATTTGACTGTGATATGTGGTTGTCACCCCTTGCTGTCTTAATGCACTTACTGTAAGTTGCTCTGGATAAGAGCATCTGCTAAATGACTAAAATGTCAAATGTAAATGTTTACAAACAGATCTCATATTGAGTTATATATCGAATCTGTTTAAAAAATACACTGCTCAAAAAAATAAAGGCAACACTAAAATAACACATCCCAGATCTGAATGAATGAAATATTCTTATTAAATACTTTTTTCTTTACATAGTTGAATGTGCTGACAACAAAACCACACAAAAATGATCAATGGAAATCAAATTTATCAACCCATGGAGGTCTGGATTTGGAGTCACACTCAAAATTAAAGTGGAAAATCACACTACAGGCTGATCCAACTTTGATGTAATGTCCTTAAAACAAGTCAAAATGAGGCTCAGTAGTGTGTGTGGACTCCACGTGCCTGTATGACCTCCCTACAACGCCTGGGCATGCTCCTGATGAGGTGGCGGATGGTCTCCTGAGGGATCTCCTCCCAGACCTGGACTAAAGCTTCCGCCAACTCCTGGACAGTCTGTGGTGCAACGTGGCGTTGGTGGATGGAGTGAGACATGATGTCCCAGATGTGCTCAATTGGATTCAGGTCTGGGGAACGGGCGGGCCAGTCCATAGCATCAATGCCTTCCTCTTGCAGGAACTGCTGACACACTCCAGCCACATGAGGTCTAGCATTGTCTTGCATTAGGAGGAACCCAGGGCCAACCGCACCAGCATGTGGTCTCACAAGGGGTCTGAGGATCTCATCTCGGTACCTAATGGCAGTCAGGCTACCTCTGGCGAGCACATGGAGGGCTGTGCGGCCCCCCAAAGAAATGCCACCCCACACCATGACTGACCCACCGCCAAACCGGTCATGCTGGAGGATGTTGCAGGCAGCAGAATGTTCTCCATGGCGTCTCCAGACTGTCACGTCTGTCACATGTGCTCAGTGTGAACCTGCTTTCATCTGTGAAGAGCACAGGGCACCAAACGTGGGAATGCCAAACGTCCTGCACGGTGTTGGGCTGTAAGCACAACCCCCACCTGTGGACGTCGGGCCCTCATACCACCCTCATGGAGTCTGTTTCTCACCGTTTGAGCAGACACATGCACGTTTGTGGCCTGCTGGAAGTCATTTTGCAGGGCTCTGGCAGTGCTCCTCCTGCTCCTCCTTGCACAAAGGCGGAGGTAGCGGTCCTGCTGCTGGGTTGTTGCCCTCCTACGGACTCCTCCACATCTCCTGAAGTACTGGCCTGTCTCCTGGTAGCGCTTCCATGCTCTGGACACTACGCTGACAGACACAGCAAACCTTCTTGCCACAGCTCGCATTGATGTGCCATCCTGGATGAGCTGCACTACCTGAGCCACTGGTGTGGGTTGTAGACTCTGTCTCATGCTACCACTAGAGTGAAAGCACCGCCAGCATTCAAAAGTGGGCAAAACATCAGCCAGGAAGCATAGGAACTGAGAAGTGGTCTGTGGTCACCACCTGCAGAACCACTCCTTTATTGGGGGTGTCTTGCTAATTGCCTATAATTTCCACATTTCCACATTTCCAATTCCATTTGCACAACAGCGTGTGAACTGTATTGTCAATCAGTGTTGCTTCCTAAGTGGACAGTTTGATTTCACAGAAGTGTGATTGAGTTACTTTGTGTTGTTTAAGTGTTCCCTTTATTTTTTTGAGCAGTGTATATTGCAGTCACACATGTATTGTCGAGGAAATTCTTACACAGGGACACTCAAAGTCAATCTTAAATTATTCATTGTTTATTGTCAGCGTGCCGGAGAGGTTCCAACCAACTCAATGCACCATAGCACACATGTCAATCAGAAGCTCTGCCTGGGCAGACGCAGCAGTTGTCTTATATACGGCTATACACAGACAAGTTATATTTGCATGATTTGGCATAATTAATGAATCATTACCGTTTTGTTTCCTTCATGTGACCGACCAATACTGTTTCATAACATGTGACAGACCAACAACTCACGAGGCTTCTCCTCTGTAAGCTGAAACTGAGATATCTTTAATTTGTTTCTCAAAACGCGGTCGTTTGTTCTCAAAACACGGTCGTTCGTTCTCAAAACATGGTCTGGGCGTACTACTACTGATAGGTGTGATTTGTACAGTCAGCCACTTGCATGAACACAGAAATTGGTTAATAGAACATCACATAAATAGAACACCCAAATTAGTACAAACATTAAAATTCCCATTTCAGTATCATTTGTACATTTCTTTATAAAAAATACTGTTATTTGTTACATTTGACTGTGTAAAGCCTAGCAGTACTACTAAGTGAGGTGAATATATAGCATTTTGCAAAACAACATGATTATTTGTCTCTCTGAATTTACACTATCAAATGATTTTAAACAAATACATGTCTGTCATTGAACAGCCCCATGCCATAATTTCCTAATTTCTTTAAACAATAAAAGCTCATTTACCAACATTTCTGAAAATGGATATATAGCGTTTTGGAATGAAATTCTTCAAATGTATTTGAGCAGGGACTGCTGAACTGCAAGTTTATCTGCAGTCCCTTGACCATTCCGGGTTGGATGGCGCTGTGTTAAGAAGCAGTGCGGCTGGGTTGGGTTGTGTATCGGAGGACGCATGACTTTCAACCTTCGTCTCTCCCGAGCCCGTACGGGAGTTGTAGCGATGAGACAAGATAGTAGCTACTAAAAACAATTGGATACCATGAAATTGGTGAGAAAAAGGGGTAAAATAATATATAGAAATGCAACATGCAACAATTTCAACGACTTTCCCGAGTTACAGTTTATACAAGGACAACAGTAAATTGGTTCTATAGATTTCACATGACTGGGCAGGGGCGCAGCCATGGGTGGGCCTAGGATGGGCATAGGGCCACCCACTTGGGAGCAAGGCCCACCCACTGGGGAGCCAGGCCCAGCCAATCAGAATGAGTTTTTCCCCACAGACAGAAATACTCCTCCGTTTCATCGGCTGTCCTGGTGGCTGGTCTCGGACAATCACGCAGGTGAAAAATCTGGATGTGGAGGTCCTGGACTGTAGTGGTTACACATGGTCTGTGGTAGAGAAATGAACATTCAATTCTCTGACAACAGCTCTGGTGGACATTCCTGCAGTCAGCATGCCAATTGCACGCTCCCTCAAAACTTGAGACATCTGTGGGATTGTGTTGTGTGGCAAAACTGCACATTTTAGAGTGGCCTTTTATTGTCCCCAGCACAAGGCGCAACTGTGTAATGATCATGCTGCTTAATCAGCTTCTTGATATGCCACACCTGTCAGATGGATTATCTTGGCAAATGAGAAATGCTCACTAGGGACGTAAACAAATTTGTGACCAACATTTTAGAGAAATAAGCTTTTTGTGGGTTTTTTGTGGGACCAACACTTTACATGTTGCATTTATATTTATGTTCAGTATATAGTATGGTTGCATAGCAGGAGTCGATAAATACAAGATAAACACTTAACGGTTGCTTGTTGTCTGACCCATTTAACCTTCGCTGACATAGGATACCTCATCCGCCCAGACCAGTCTCTGCCTAAATGTAAATTAAATTAAACTGGTCTAATGAGCAAGCAGTAAACATCTAGGCTTAGAAACATCCCCATGTTACTCCACAGATGGTTGTTTGTCAGTGTACAGTACTGTATCTAATGAAATCACAATTCTTTGTTGTCTGGTGTACAATTCCGCCTCCTTATAGATGTCATGGGCAGTAAGCAATTTCTTGTGGGAGGCTCATTGAAAATATGCAAAATATAATATATGCCATTTAGCTGACACTTTTAACCAAATTAGTCATGCGTGCAAACATTTTCATATGGGTGGCCCCCGCAGGGATCATACCCACAATCCTGGAATTGCAACCGCCATGCTCTACCAACTGGGCCATGCCATATTGTTTATAATAATGTCTTAATCACAACAATATAGACTGTGTGTTGGCCTTAGGACAGAGAGGTAAACTGTGCTGTGAAACATCCAGAGGCTAAATGCTACGTCACTGTTGAGCGTTAAGTCACATATCCACTTAAAGTGTATACTGTAAGTCAAGCCCCACCTATCTAAATCCGGCTTGTCCCTTCATCGAACCATCAAAAATGGAGCATTCCATATTCTTTAATACCTGCAACATGGTGTAATACTACCATAGCAGCTATTAACTCCCACTGATGCAGGACTTATCCGCAAAAGGGTCGGTGAGTGCAAGCTTTTCCCCGCCTCCAAGCAGTGTCACGTCTGATTAAATTAATCTATATTCAGTAAATACTTTGATTAGTTTATTGAATTAGATGTGTTACTTCTTGGCCAGAACAAAAAGCATGCACCCACGCCGGGCCTTTGTGGATATGGCCGGCGACCCTTTCCCTTCACGCTGCAGGAGTCAGGATGCTCTCTAGCGCCATGCAGAGGAAAGAGCCTATGGCTGTTTCCACCGCGACTGGAGCCTAAATGTATGGGGATAACAATCCGTCTTTAGCACTTAATCTAATACTCTTTAACTTCAGTAAGCATGGGCTGCCCTGGAAAAGACTGACGTACTTTGGCATTTAATCTGCTGCTTAGGTGCTTCACTTTGTCACTCAGGTGCCTCTTCCTCCTCCGGTTCCCAGACTGTCTGACCCTCCTTAATAGCTTCTGACCCCTCTTGACCCACATCCTCTTAATCTCTCCTGACTCTTTGTTTCCAGGCTTTGACCCTATCTATCAAACACTGGCCATTACCTTCTACTCACAAATCACCCAAATCAACAAGTACAGTAAGTAGCTAGCTCTTCAAGTCATTATCTATTTACCCATTGACACTAGTCTCCAAGTGTAGAGTGCTGTGTTGAGGCATTTGCCACAGTAGTACTATTGTAGGATCATTATTATCATCATGAGCTATAAGTCACTGCTGACCACATGACCTGACCAGAGAGAACTCTGGGCCTTGATGAAAGTCTACATTCCACTTATGGAACTATTACCTTAAAGCCTCTAAAGGGAGTCACTTATGAGAGGACAAAAACACCAGCACTAATTATGCCTGTAGCGTTAACAGAATTAAACCAGTTATAGGTTGCTCCAGGAGCAGGCCATGTCATATTCCATTTTATTTTATTTTAATTTAACCTTTATTTAAGCAGGAAGTCCCAGTGAGACCAACGTTGATTTTGCAAGGGAGCCCTTCCTCCTTTGCCTATTTCAAGGAAGAGTGACACCTCTTATCTTCATGTACATTTGAAAGCTGTCCTGTAATTACATATGTCAGTCAAAAGCAGTGAAATAATGTAGATATTTGAAGGACCTTGCTCAACTTTTCTGTCCACAAATCTTTACAGACACCAGACACAGACCTTCAGAGTGTTAGGCAACTTGAAATCCAGCGTCATAACACATTATGACACGGCCATAACCATGTCATAATAGCTGACATAACCTGACATAATATGGTCATAACACTGTCATGACCCATATATTTACATCTGTTGTGACATATTGCCATATTTTATGGCTTGTTATGACATCTACATAAGAGTGTAAAAACCGACATTTATTCAAATGTGGTTTTTTTCCTGCCAAGAAGTTTCCTTTTGTTTGAAAGTGTGTTTCTTAAGTCTTTTGCTATTGTTGTTGTTTACAGACATGTTTTTTTCCCATCATGTTTTAAATAACTTATAGAAAATACACTTTGTGACACTATCAAAGAAGCATTATGACATCATAATCATACAAGCCAGATAGACCTATCAGGTACATGCCCTTATGTCAGTCATGACTCACAAAGAGGGTGTCTTGTCCTGCCGCTGAAATCTGTTCCTACATTCATCCCAGATTAAAAAACATGAGCGTTGGGAGGCCAAGAAAAAAATAGTTTGTGTGGAGGTGCTGACGGCGAATAAACTCTAAACTATCAAAATGAAGAAAGTCGCACCCTCCATATATGAACTCCCAGTAATTTCTTGGGTATTTACCAACGTTTCGGCATCACTGTGCCTTCTTCAGGGTAATCGCAGTCATCAGAAAGAGAGCATTGGGGTAAGAGTATGTCTGACATATAAATGTGTGCTCAATTACAATGATAATATAACACGTCAATTTCAGAAAATATTATATAACATTAACATACTGTTGACAAGTAGGCTCATGTAAATGTTATAACTAGCATTAAAATAATGCAATATATGTTACAACAGGTCTGAATGTGTCATGACACTGTTATGACCACATTATGACATGTTATGTCAGCAGTTATGACATTGACAGGGTTATGACCGTACCATAATGTGTTATGGCGCTGGGTGTCAAGTGAAGTGTTAGTGTTCAACTCATGAGAGCTGCTGGGGATGATATTACAGTCTTTTAGACACTTCAGTATATACACGTTTGCCCATACAGGACTCAAATACACAACCCTTGAGTTGCAGAACAGATTTATGAGGCCATTACTGGGCCTCCGCAGTCCAATAAAATCTGATCTAGGATCACTCATAGGACAAATCTGCATGTCTTAGAACGCTAGTTCACCAAGGCTCAATCTCAATGTCATGACAACAAATCACGACCAAGAAGTGCACTGGAGAATAGAGGGTCCGTTATGATGGTGCTGGTCTGATCAGTTCCTTCTGGACCGGCTTTATGGCCCGAGATTACAGGACCCACTGGGGGGATTAGGCATGCAGGCCCAGATCAGTAAACACACACACACACACAACGATCAAAATCACGGCAAGAGCACTCCATCTTTCTTAATCTCTCAAGGCATAATATAGGTCATAGGACGTGGGTTTTGGTCTTTAATAATAACATTCTTTGTGCAGTCGGTTTTTAATTCATCATTTCTTTCTATCTGTGGGATTTTGCATATCGTTCCAAGAGTCTTAGAAAATGTGTAATGTGACAATCTATTTAAATTTACCCTAATGTAAGATGTATAAAAAATATAAAAAATGACCTGTTGGAAAACCATATAACTACAGCATGTACCTCAACTGAGCATATTCAACATTAGTAGAAAGAATACACTTGCTGATGACTTTCACCTAAGTTATGAAAATAAAAATGTAACTTCCGAAAAGATTATTCGCAGAGGGATAGGGTTCTACCAATAACCATTTTCATCTGAAGAACCCTTTTGGAAGACAAGGGTTCTTTGTAAGGGAAAGGGTTCAACCTAATAACCATAGGTTGATTCTTTAGAAGGCAAGATGGGTTATACATAGAACTCTTGAATCTGAATAAGCTTTTAAAAATTTTAAATAGTGCCTCAGAGTATAAGCATTAACCCTTCAGAGTTCAAAAAGATATGAGAACGTTTTAAACTGTACATACATGTACAGGTCCTTTGGAAAGTACTTAGACCCCTTGACTTTTTTCCACATTTTGTTACTTTACAGCGTTATTCTAAAATGGATTAAATATATATTTTTGCAATCTACACACAACACCCCATGATGACAAAGCAAAAGCAGGTCTTTAGAATTTTTTGCACATAGGTGCATCCCGTTTCCATTGATCATCCTTGACATGTTTCTACAACTTGGATTCCACCTGTGGTAGATTCAATTGATTAGACATGATTTGGAAAGGCACACATCTGTCTATTTAAGGCCCCACAGTTGACAATGCCTGTCAGAGCAAAAACCAAGCAAGGAGGTCGAAGGAATTGTTCGTAGAGCTCCGATACAGGATTGTGTCAAGGCACAGATCTGGGGAAGGGTACCAAAAAATTTCTTCAGAATTGAAGGTCCCCAGAAACACAGTAGCCTCCATCATTCTTAAAAGGAAGCAGTTTGGAACCACCAAGACTCTTCTTGGAGCTGGCCGCCCGGCCAATCTGAGCAATCGGGAAAGAAGGGCCTTGGTCAGGGAGGTGACCAAGAACCCGATGGTCACTCTGACAGAGCTCTAGAGTTCCTCTGTGGAGATGGGAGAACCTTCCAGAAGGACAACCATCTCTGCAGCACTCCACCAATCAGGCTTTTGTGATAGAGTGGCCAGACGTAAGCCACTCCTCAGTAAAAGGCACGACAGCCCGTTTGGAGTTTGCCAAAAGGCACCTAAAGACTCTTAGACCATGAGAAACAAGACTCTCTGGTCTGATATAACCAAGATTGAACTCTTTGGCCTGAATGCCAAGCTTCACATCTGGAGGAAACCTGGCACTATCCCTATAGTGAAGCATGGAGGTGGCAGCATCATGCTGTGGGGATGTTTTTCAACGGCAGTGACTGGGAGACTAGTTAGGATCGAGGGAAAGATGAACGGAGCAAAGTATAGAGATCCTTGATGAAAACCTGCTCCAGAGCACTCAGGACCTCAGACTGGTGCGAAGGTTCAGCTTCCAACAGGACAACGACCCTAAGCACAAAACCAATACAACACAGTAGTGGCTTTGGAACAAGTCTCTAAATGTCCTTGAGTGGCCCAGCCAGAGCCCGGACTTGAACCCGATCGAACATCTCTGGAGAGACCTGAAAATAGCTGTGCAGTGACGCGCCCCAGCCAACCTGACAGGACTTAAGAGGATCTGCAGAGAAGGATATGAGAAACTCCCCCACACACAGGTGTGCCAAGCTTGTAGCGTCATACCCAAGAAGACTCAATGCTGTAATCGTTGCTAAAGGTGCTTCAACAAAGTACTGAGTAAAGGGTCTGAATACTTATGTAAATGTGATCTTTTTTTAAATGTTAGATTAGCAAACATTTCTTAAAACCTCTTTTTGCTTTGTCATTATGGGGTATTGTGTGTAGATTAATGAGGGGGGAAAAGATTTCATCAATATTAGAATAAAGCTGTAATGTAAAATGTGAAAAAGTGAAGGGGTCTGAATACTTTCCAAAGGCACTGTATATTTGGCAATATCTGTACACAGTAAATTGGCCAGTGTTACCTAATGTTGATTTCTCATTGTAACATTTCTGGAGTTGATTCAGGAGTTAAATTATGCCTGTAAAGAGGTAAATTAACACTCTGTGGTGTAAAACCCAAGTGTTTGTGTTAAGAACCAGAAGTGAGTGTAATTGTATAATTGTTACTCTGTGAAGAGTAAAACTCTAAAAACCACGCCCATCATGAACATATTTCTCAGCATACTCTACAGCAGGTGGATTTTTAGAATTGTTTGTTTCAATCTCTTTGTTTTTGCATGTACATTGATTGACTGATCCTATGTTACACAAAGATAAATTACATGCATGTTTCTAAACAAATTGAATCTTGTTCCAGTTTAGATGGTTTAGGTTGTCAATCTTCCATGCCATGGCAATCATTCTGAATGCAGGTTGAAGGTGATTCAAAATTCCAATTGTCAGAAATCTGTCTATATTCGAATAGGAATTACACATCACTTTGTAGGCCAGCATAATGTGACATGCAGGCCTGATATGGCCTGTAAATCAGGAGTTTAACTAGGCCCTCAAACAAAGGACCTGTGATATATGTAACGTATTGTCATATTTAGAGTTATATTTTAAAGGCTAATAAGGCTGGTGGAACTGCAGAGGGTTCTAGGAAGAATGATTCATAGGGTTCTAGGTAGGGGTTCTAGAAGGAACCCTACATAGAGGGTCCCGTACCTGACAAACATGTCTAACATCAATCAGAAATAATTAAGTTAAAGGCTGGCCTTGATCCCTTGTTTCATAATTGAATTGCTGTTCCTCCCTACCACTTGGGTGCACAGGCCCGGCTCCAGGCATAAACGGTCGCTTATGGCCCCCAGCCACTAGGGCCCCGAGTTACAGTAGTAGAATACACAAGGAGCCCAGGGCCCCTGACCTCCAGGGGGCCCCCATTGATTAGAAAATTGCTACATTTTCTCTCCGCCCCATGGCAAAATCTATGCATAGTCCCTTTACCCCAACCTACATGTACACATTACCTCAATTTACCTCGACTAACCTGTACCCCCTCACATTGACTCGGTACCGGTAACCCCTCTATTTAGCCTCATTATTGTTATTTTAAATTCACTTTTAAAATTTACTTTTTTTCTCTCCCCCATCAAAAGGGTAACCACAAAGCCCCCAAAAGGCCATAGCCAGCCCTGGCTGGGTAAGCAGTATTATTATCTTGGCCAGGTCGCAGTTGCAAATGAGAACTTGTTCTCAACTAGCCTACCTGGTTAAATAAAGGTGATATATATATATATTTTTTTTTTATTGTGTAACTGTGTCCAGCCTGTAGCATGTGTCCTCAGAGTGTAGCTAACTGATGTAAACAATGGCACTGGGGCAGGAAGCCTTCACTATCAACTGGCTCTCATCCTCATTAACAATCACACATGCCAGTAACCAAAGGCCAGGTGAGCTTTGATTGGGTTCACCTGGTACTTTTGTAAAAGAAAAACACCTGGAAATCCAGTAGCTGACTCTCAGTTCACTCGGTGTTAACAATTCAGTTTCAAAATCCTACTGAAGTTGGAAGGGTATATCTTTCTGACCTATCACTACTCCGGAGCATCACCTCACGGTTAGCCCTCAGATCAACTTCCTCCTTCCATTTTGAGTTAACTGCATCACAGACAACAACAAAAAAACGCACAGGATAATTGGCTAATGAGAGCCTAAAAGGAACTTGTTCATATTCAAATATCACATTACCTTTCTAAAGCCATGCACTGAAGGAGAGCTCGCCCCAGTATCTCACTCAATTTGATTCAACAGAGTATGAGGGGATAAAAAAATATTTCAGAGCAGCTTAGAGTGTCAAAAGAGCAGTTTCCATTTGAACTGTAAGCCTGGATTATAGGAGTCTGATAACTGTGTCTGCTTAATTAGTAGCCAATAATTATACCAATGCCACCCTGGTTGTGGCCTGCTGCTTCTATAAGGCTCATAGTAGGCATCCAGGGTTTTTTCTCCATGTTGGCCCAACACTACTTATGGCCCAGTCTAACAGTTCCAGCACAGGCTTGGTCAACATGATCCTTATTTCCCAGTCAACTTTAGGTTAAGCTCAGCCTTGGCCACAATTATCAACGGAGCAGTCCAAGAAAGGCCTGGCCAACGTAACTAATAATGACCCGGTTGACGACAAGTCAAACACCAACATGGTCTCATTAGAATGTCTAAATAGTAGCATTTAAACACGCTTTCAAAATATATATTTTTTTAAATGCTCCCGTAACCACTCTGACCTCCACTCTAGCACCAGACTTCTCCGGTCTTATTGGAAGAGCCATAACGATATACTGTAATATGTTATTATAGTGACATGTGTAGTTTTCATACACTTATGCCATGTTCATACGATACTTGGGTGACTAACGAAATCAATGGAGGCATCCTGGGGGTCGGAGTCTCCCTGGAGGTTAGGGCTCCTGGGAACGTGCCCAGTAGATGAGGTTTAGATAGCCGGCTAGACTTAATTACCTAAGAAATCTTATAAACTGTTAGTGAACATGGACTAATTGAGTGACTGTCAGTGACTGACACTGACACAAGAGAAAAACTGCTGATGCGCTACCAAATTTTGAAATTGCACCCATTCTACAGTAAATTGAGACTTAGATGTTTTCTTTGTTTTTGGTGGGGGGCCCCCTAATGGCCGCGGGGCCCTACGCACAGAGTGTCGTCTGTGTATAGGAAGACTACCATAGTTAAACGTCAACATTCTAAAATATTTCTAATGAGATGGCTAACAGAACAAAGGATTTTTAATCATAAACAAACTCCTACTTAATGTTGTTCTACAGTAGTGAGTTTGCAATAACTTGAGTGCATGAGAATGGGATCCAGTTGAATTTAAGTGGTTTCCAGTCATTTTAAATCTACAGCATGGTACCGGTAGTGGCCAGTACACTGTAGGGCTTCTCCTTAAATCACAGACAATTCCTTCTTCAATTCACACAATTCCGTCTTCAATACCCGTCGTCTTGAACCAGAAATAAGTCAAATGCCACCTAAATCTTTGAATAAGTTAAAAAATATTCCTATTTATTTTTTCAGCATTTCTTGGAACATTTCAAATCATCCATGAGAAGTTTTAGGGAAACAAAGCAAATCAACACACTATGGTGATGTGATGGGAGCAGATCAGGACCCAATCTGGGGTCCATCCCATGGGTGAAAGACAAATACCAGGCTTACAAAGACTTAAAACTAATGACATCTTTAATTTGGGTTGTAACGTGACAACAATAATAAAATAAAAATCTCTCCCCTCTCTAATCTGGGTTGAGTTAAATCATAGCTGCTTGAAGACAGAGGAACCTTGGTTGTTTTAGAGGCAAGTCCCTTATCTACATTATTACATGACATTATTTTTTTAATATATTTTTTTGTAAACCCCAGATGCAGCATGTTTTCTCTTCTTTGCAAATGTCCATTGTCCAAAATCCAACAATTTCTGTTCAAACCGAGCACCCCTTTGCTTTTAGGAACTGGATTTAATAAAGAAATTCCTATTACACAGATAGATCGACTAAGACCTGCTGAGTCACTGGTTTTATGGGAGTATAGGTCTACTACATTTATGGCAAATGAACTGAAAATAAAATAGGATATTCCGTCCCAATCCCCTGTAGCTCCTCAGAGCTTGTACACAGACAAACTGCTGTCGGCTTTGTAATTCCTTACTAATATCAGCAATAACATTCAAGATTTCACATATTAAGCCCCCGAGTCGCAGGGCATATTGCTGGACAATTACAGTCTGAAACAAGCAGATACGGATGATCTGGGATTTAATCCCGGATCAGCATTTTCCCTCTTTCCATCTCGCTCTCCCTCTATCCTTTTCGCTCTCTGTCTCTTATGAAAGAAAAATAATGGCCCCATATTGGTAACACAAATAATGTGTTACTCAGGAAAGAGAATTGGGGTGTGGAGACATGACGAGTTGAATTGCTCCCTCTAATAACGCAGACAGAAATAAGTGTAAGGACTCCTCATTACAGTAGATCATTCCATAAAAATACAATAAAAATCGATAACATGTTGTTACAGGTTATGTCTTAGTATAATATCCTGCATCCTTCATCGCACAAACTCAACATACGTTTAAACGATTTTGCCATAAAAACGATATGCTTTTTCTTTAAGCAAATCAAGATGCATGATTTTAGACTGTAGCATGTAGTATGTGTGCACGCACAAAGCACCACCGCCACGCGGTGTGTTCTACCGCGAACGCAGCAGCAGCAGAAGCAAACTCCTTCATCCGCTACACTTTTGTCCGTGTGATGCTAGAATACAGAGAGTTTCCCGGGAAAGCTGTGAAGCGAGCGGTAACCACTTGGGTCCACCTGTCCCGGGTTACTGTCCCTGCTCCAGGCAGCTCAAAAAAAGAGCCCAGTAGTTATTTGAATAGGATTATTAAATTGACTTCAGCAGCCAGGGCCAGGGCTATTGTTTAGTCAGCTCTCTCTCCAGCTTCTCCTGTAGTTTCTGGAAGGAGGGCCTCTTCCTGGGCTCAGCCTCCCAGCAGCACCTCATCAGGGCGTAGACACTGGGGGGACACTCCTCTGGAGCCTCCATACGGTAACCCTGCTCCACAAGCTCCTTCACCTCCTTCAGAGACTGAGGAGGGAGACATAAGGAGAAAGATAGAAAAAGATGGGACACGTGATAATGTCATCCCCTCTTAAAGGGCCTGTTAACTTTTTAGTGGACACAAAATGAATATCAAACACACAACATTTTGTCTACATACTGTATCTGTATGCTACATCGCCTGCATTAAACAAGTACAGTATGAGCCACTCATTCTAATTATATGGTTAAACCACCACTAAGCATGCTTTAAGTCAGTCTAGTTGATCCCCCGCTGGCTGCCCATGCCATGTCCTCATATTCCCCCTGACCTGCCAGGTAAACAGGGATAGGGCTGCACAGGAACAACGGATTGACAGTGAGACTGTGTGTCACAGGAGAGTGCAAGTTCCATAATCTCTTCCCCCCCTGCATGTACAAACACACATACGCACTCATGAACACACAAGCTCTCTCACCCTCCTCACCCCACCCCTTCGTTCTTCTTTTTGGCTGGCTGCCAACAGGAGCTGTTGCCGTAGAAACGCGGCCTACAAGCACTAATCCTGGTTTATCCCTGCCATGATTACCTGCTTAGTGCCATTGCTTTGATTCTCTGCTTTACATACCTGTGTGGGGAGTAACTGAGACTCCCTACAAACAGATAAGGTATGAATAAAGAGGATTTTAAGTATGACGTAAATAAATAATGTACCCTTCCATTTCTCTAGAGTTAACAAACTCCGCCGTGATGACAGGGCAGTTATCGGTGCTGCTTCACCAAGACTAGGGTGTTTTTCTTCAAATGAACACATTTGGTGTCAACGAAAATGTAGTGCTAAAGAAACAGAGGTCTGGGACAGACTACAGTATATGACGGCATCAGAAACCATGGGACAGAAATATGGTTTAAACCTATTCACAGGGGTCCCCTACTGGTAAAACATCATAACTACACACAGTAGGACCAGAGCCAAGCTTATGAATCCCCTCATTTCCCCCGACACCCATTCAGGAGAGATAAAATGAGTCCGGTGCAAATCCTTGTCCTGTGACGCACTTACATGGCCTTTAACCTCCGGCGGAGTTTCCTTCGTTTCAATACCGTAAGTCTATCAGTGGATAAAGCACTGCTGACGTACGTGGATAATGGGTCATAAAGGCATACATGTCAAAAATATATATGTATTAAAAAATAAACGTTTCCCCATTAGGACCAACCATAATAGGTGAAACGCGCTGGTGTCAGGATGTCTATGGTGCACCAGGTAGTAAAAACTACTGGGTTGGCACTTTGTCACTGATCAGCGGTAAGATAAGGACACTGGACACTGTCGCAGGTATCCAGAGGACACCGTGGCTCTCCTCCCACAGGCTAAGACCTCTGGGACACCTGCTGCAACACTGGTGTCAGAACAGAGGACCTTGCAGCTTCCATGAATGACAGAGAGCTATGGCATGCCATCGTTTCGCGCATTACACCACCTTAAGAAAGTGAGCAACTGGGGTGGACTGCCTTGATTGATTTTTCGAAGGAAAAAAAAAAACAGTTCACATTTGTCTCATTCAAATTTTTGTGGCATTGTGCTTCCACAGTGACTCATAACTCCACTGATCATTATGAACGGTGATGTAAAGTCAGGACTCACCATCTTGGGGTAGGGTTGTCGACCATAAGAGAACGTCTCCCAGAGGAGAACTCCGTAGCTCCATACGTCTGACCGCGTGGAGAATTTCTGTAAGACAACCACACATAACCACAAAGGCAAATCAATGATAGGTAGCAAAAATCACAACACCGATGGCTGACTGACATGAGAAGTATTGTCTAATAACGACATAGGCTAAAGCCCTGACACCAGCCAACAATCGTACACGATTCACATGAATTATACATTCTTTAAGTCTGTGAATACACATACGTCTCTACTGCAAGCATGATAAACGTTTGAGAGGTAAACACCATCATACCTCTTTCTTCAGGGCTTCAGGGGCTGTCCATTTGACTGGTAGTTTAGCATTGTCTGAGGCCTTGCAGTCCAACTTGGTCAATCCAAAGTCACTGACCTTGGCCACGCCCTCGTTGGAGACCAGGATGTTACGGGCCGCTAGGTCTCTGTGGACCAACCTCTTAGACTCCAGGTACTCCATACCCTCACATACATCTCTGAACACACAACAACACACACAGTCTTATATACTGAAATAGACACAAATGTAAAGTTGGTAATGCGGCAGGGAGAGTACCAAGAAGAGCCATTCAACTGTATATGGGATGGGATCAGCTATGAATGACTGCTATGAATGACTGTTAAAGGGCAGTGTGACTGTAGTAATGTACAGTGTATAGAGTTCTATTTAACTCTATGATAAGGCCTCACAGTGCAAAGCGCAGTAGCTGGTCAGTGTTGATGACATAACGGCCCCTTGTCCGGAGGAAGTTCACCAGATTACCCTGCAACGCACAATTAAAGAGACGGTTGGAAAAGAGTTGTGTAATCTAAATTAGTCCCTAAGTGTGTGCTTGCTACAATTGTTTTGCATCAACAAGCTTTTAAGGCCAGTCTCCTGGACTGAGATTAAGTCTACTCCTAGTATATTTGTTAGTCTTGATTGACGGTGATGACAGATTGACTGTACTGAAGTCACGGCAGCAGTACCTTGGCCATGAGCTCTGTGACGATGTGCAGTCCATTGTGTAGGATCACCCCCAACAACCGCACCAGATTCTTATGCTGCAGTTTCCTAGTGGCGAGTCAGACCAAAAACAATAAATTAAGGAAGGAATGAAGGGTGAGGAAGCAAGGAAGTAAGCAAGAAAAGGAAGGAAAAAGGGGACGAAGGAAAAAAAGACAGATAGAAATTCCTAAATTTAATTAATTAAGTTAATCAAGAAAACATGTCTCGTTACTCTCGACTCACGTCATAACAGTGGTCTCTTCTAAGAATGCCTGTGCTGTTACATCACATTTAATGTTCTTTACTGCCACCTTCTGGCCCATGTAGTCTCCTTCATACACCGCTAGGGGACAAAAGGATGAGACTGTCAATTCAACCTGTAACATCTAGAATCAGGGTTCAATTCAACGTTAGAATGGTTTACCGGCTCATTAAAAAAATTCACAATAAGACATTGCAATCTCACCTCCAAACTCCCCCTCCCCGATACTCCCTCCCAAGGTCAGCTCCCTGATATCCAGCAGCCATCCCGCTGTGACACAGACAGAGACACCAGTCTAAAACAAGTAGCTTTTCATTCTTTATAGCTCTCACTTCAAAAGAAAAGACGTGAGACACACCCTCCCACCCACAAAATACCCTGTGGCCCCCACACAGAAAGGCATAGATCTCTGAGCCTTGAGGAGGCCAACTCTGACACATCATGAGACTGTAAAGCCCAAGCACTTACTTTTAGACAGCTCCAACTCAGCTGACTTTGTGCCCTCCTTCTCTTTGGGCTTTAGAAGTTTGGTAACAATAGCTCCCTTGTGCTTGGAGTAGAACTGCAAAGATAGCCATTAGTGACAGCTTATATTAAAAACAGAGGCTGAACTATACTGTCATTGACACTTTTGGAGAGAATAATGCTGTGTTATAGAGCTAAGCTTCAACACCTGCTCCATTTTATTTTTATTTTTTTATTTCACCTTTATTTAACCAGGTAGTTACCAACACCTGCTCCATATCAGCTGTGGCTAGTGCACTCTGTGGCTAGTGCACTTTGTGGCTAGTGCACTCTATGGCTAGTGCACTCTGTGGCTAGTGCACTTTGTGGCTAGTGCACTCTGTGGCTAGTGCACTCTGTAGCTAGTGCACTTTGTGGCTAGTGCACTCTATGGCTAGTGCACTCTGTGGCTAGTGCACTCTGTGGCTAGTGCACTTTGTGGCTAGTGCACTCTGTGGCTAGTGCACTCTGTAGCTAGTGCACTCTATGGCTAGTGCACTCTGTGGCTAGTGCACTCTGTGGCTAGTGCACTTTGTGGCTAGTGCACTTTGTGGCTAGTGCACTCTATGGCTAGTGCACTCTGTGGCTAGTGCATTCTGTGGCTAGTGCACTCTGTGGCTAGTGCACTTTGTGGCTAGTGCACTCTGTGGCTAGTGCACTCTGTGGCTAGTGCACTCTGTGGCTAGTGTGGCTAGTGCACTCTGTGGCTAGTGCACTCTGTGGCTAGTGCACTCTGTGGCTAGTGCACTCTGTGGCTAGTGCACTCTGTGGCTAGTGCACTCTGTGGCTAGTGCACTCTGTGGCTAGTGTGGCTAGTGCACTCTGTGGCTAGTGCACTCTGTGGCTAGTGCACTCTGTGGCTAGTGCACTCTGTGGCTAGTGCGCTCTGGCTTTGCAGTGAAACTAAAGAAGACTTGTGTCCTGACGACTGTTATGACGTGCCGTTTGAGCTAGATTCACAAAATATATCTGTCGCAAACTTATGAGGGTTGTTCATTTTTTTTACTAAGTTTGTTGCCAAAACTCATAACACAAGTGTGTGTATGGGCCACCTACAGTATACTGAATGTATGTACAGTACTTAATGTTAGTTTTTCCATTCTAAAACTAAACCAATTTAGTACTATCGAAACGAAAACAGAATGATGGTATGGTGAACTGTACACAAACATATTTTATTTTTAAATCCAATAGTCCTGCCCACAGCTGTGTGTGTGTCAGGGAGCAGCTGGATTCTCCCTTTATTTCCTCACAAGAGTTAGTCAGCGATATGAGTCTGGACTAAAGACATCTGTGCTCCACAGATAAGGGAGTGGTGAGGCATATTTAGTCTTTACAGTCACTCACATCTCCAAACACCATTGTGGCTGTGCTTTCCAATAGCTCGGAAACTCATAGGCTCAATATAAACATTAAAAAGGTCTGCTGAGACTTAAGTCTTTCTTGTAAACCGTAAACGATACTTCCTTTCAAATGGGTCACAGTTAGCCTTGGTGTGGTTCAAGTCAAATTCAGTGTGATCATTTTTCCATAGAGAGGCTCCCTGTTGTGACAATGAACATTAGCTCATCAGTATAAAACCCTAGGCAAGATATTTGTTAGGAAACCCTCAAATCAAATGTTATTTGCCACGTGTCGTAAACCACAGGTGTAGACTAACAGTGAAATGCTTACTTAGTGGTATTTTCCAACAATTCAGAGTTAAAGATAAAGTGCCACAAGGAATAAATACACAATGAAAAACTAAAACGATTCAAAATAACATAGCTATAAACAGCGAGTACCAGTACCAGATCAAATCACATTTTATTTGTCATGTGCCGAGTCGATGTGCAGGGGTACGAGGTAATTGAGGTAGCTATAGGGGTAAAGTGAGTAGACAACAGGATATAATAGAATGAGCTGTAGCAGCAGAGTATGTGGTATGAAAATGTGTGCATGGCGTCAGCATGCAGGTCGTAGCAAATACCACCAGCATGCAGGTGTGGGCGTATGTAGTGTGTGTGTGTGTGTGTATGCGATGTGGTGTAAGTGTAATATGTGTGAGTGTGTGGGTTGAGTCCAGTGTGTGTGCATATGCAGGTAGTCCTGGTAGCCATTTGATTAGCTATTTAGCAGTCTTGTCTTTTGTATGGCTTAGAGATCGAATCGTACTACACCGGCTCTGACACTCGCCGGATGTGGCAGGGCTTGCAAAGCATTAAAGATTGCAAATGGAAGCACAGCCGAGAGCTGCCCAGTGACACGAGCCTACCAGACAAGCTAAACCACTTCTATGCTCGCTTCAAGGTAAATAACACTGAAACATGCATGAGTGCACCAGCTGTTCCGAAAGACTGTGTGATCACGCTCTCGGCTGTGTACTGCGAGCATGAGCTGACCAACTGGCAAATGTCTTCACTGACATTTTCATCTCTCCCTGTCTGAGTCTGTAATAACAACATGTTTTAAGCAGACCATCATAGCCCCTGCGCCCAAGAACACTAAGGTAACCTGCCAAAATCACTACTGACCCGTAGTGCTCAGCCGTAGTGCTGACCCGTAGTGCTTAGCGTCTGAAGCTATGATGTGCTTTGAAAGGCTGGTCACCAAAGAACTTGACGCTCTCGACCCACTCCCCTACAGCCCCTTTGATGTGGATAAGGGTGTGCTCACCCCTCCGTTTCCTGTAGTAGTCCACGATAGGCTCCTTTGTCTTGCTGACATTGAGGGAGAGGTTGTTGACCTGGCACCAGACTGCCAGGTCTCTGACCTCCTCCCTATAGGCTGCCTCATCTTTGCCTGTGATCAGTACTACCAATGTCGTGTCGTCAGCAAACTTTATGATGGTGTTGGAGTCGTGCGCCGTTCATCCACAGCCGTGGATGAACAGAGAGTACAGGAGGGGACTAAGCAAATACCCCTGAGGGGCCCCAGTGTTGACGGTTAGCGCGGCAAATGTTGTTGCCTACCCTCACCGCCTGGGGACGGCCCGTCAAGAAGTCAAGGATCCAGTTGCAAAGGGAGTCCCAGGGTCCTGAGCTTGGTGATGAGCTTGGAGGGAGGTATGGTGTTGAATGCTGAGCTGTCGCCAATTAACAACATTCTTACATAGGCATTCCTTTTGTCCAAGCGCAGTGTCAGTGTGCGTCATCTGTGGATCTTTTGGGGTGGTATGAAATTTGGAGTGGGTCCAGGGTGTCTGGGATGACGGTGTTCATGTGAGCCATGACAAGAATTTCAAAGCATTTCATAGCTATAGATGTGAGTGCTACGAGGCGATGGTAATTTAGGCAGGTTAACTTGGCGTTCCTGAGCACGGGACTATGGTGGTCTGCTTGAAACATATAGGCATTACAGAGTGGATCAGGGAGAGGTTGAAAATGTCAGTGAAGACACTTGCCATCTGTCAGCGCATGCGCCGAGTACGATCCAGGAATTCCGTCTATGAATGTTAAGCTGTTTATTAAAAGTTCTGCACTGTGTACACATATCCCAACATGTTCAGCTAATTTTCTATATAAAAACTCCTGACCCTACCAATAAGGTCTGTCTTACAAAATTTATATTTTTTTATCTCAATGAGACTAAACTTGATAAATAAAAGTTTAAATAAATGAAACAGATATATCTCCTCCTCACCTCGATCATGTCTAAGAGGTTGTAGAAGTACTGGGTGTTGTCGATGGTCAGTTTGCTGTCCTGGTAGATGACTCGGTAGTGGATGACCTGGCTGGAGTAGCTGACACAGAGCACGTAATCACCATGGTGGCGGATGGACTCCCGCACCAGGAACAGGCCATCTTCCACAGGCAGCAGCTTGGACACCGCCTCAGGACCTGAGATCTTCCCATGGAACCAGCTGGCATGGACCAACAAAGTTATTGGTCAGGATTAGATATGTTCTATAAAGGGCCAGGAATTGTCGCATGGTCAGGAAAACCACTTGGCCCTAGCTCACAGCTAACCAAACTGGACCAAATCTTCCATCTCAATAGTACTATAGTTGTATGCTATAAAGTAGGTGTATTGTAGTATAGGTCTATATATAGAAGGCCAGACGCATAGCCTTAAATTGACCTACGGCATGAGACTGAGACTAGGGTCAACGCAAATGGCCTCTCGTTCTCGCACGTTGGTGGCAGAGACGAGTCCTTCCTCTCCTGTGGTGTTGTGTCTGGCCTTGAAATGTCGTTTCCCCTAGAAAACAGCATCAGAATAGCATTCAGTAGAATCATAGCTTCATTTAATCTCAACTGTATTTATAGAGCCCCCACCAGAGTAGACGGAGTGCACAAAGAGCAGGGGAAAGTTTGGATTATTACATTTGAAAAGTACATTGTGTGCAACGAGGGCCTCTGAGCCCCTTTTCTGACCCCAGAATAACAACAAATTGTTATGTACCGTCCCCGTTTCCACAATAGTGAGGATGTCTCCTTTGCGGTAGGCCAGTTCACCAGCTTTAGGTTTGCTGTGGTCACTCTTGGCAACACGTGTGCCGGACGCCCAACTCTTCTATAAGGGAGAGATAGAGAAGGCGACTTTGACATTTACAGCATCAGTTGCTCAGAAACTCAAAATAAAATTCAAGTTCAGGCATGGTGGTACATTAACCAGTTATTTCTCAGGAGGGAATGAGTCACTATTACCTACAAACTGATAAACAAGCCATTCAGTGTCATGACAGAACTAATGATTTTATCTCCCAGTAACTGACCCGGGACATACAATTGATACATACCGTTGCCATCCTCAAGAATAAGTTTGGGTAGATGTAAATTCATCAGTAATGAGAACACCTGTTCAAGGAGAGCAAATTTCTTATGAGAAACACCATCTGGAAAACTTGTAACACAATTCTAGCAATAATAGTAGGCTAAATAAACAATATGTTAGAGTAACAGTAGCCTACCACTGCTCCCTTCCTAGTCATTAAAATATATACATTCCTAAAAAAATAAACCCTATCTGTAGGAGCAGTTCAATATAAGAAAAAGAAATAGGCAACAGCATTAAAACAGACCACTCAAGGTGGGACATCATATGGCAGTCAGATACCTGTGGCTCAGCAATGAAGCAAACTGTAATATGGTCCAAAGACAGACGTGATGAGTGGTCATAAGATGCAGGCATTTAGTGAGCTGTCGCAGTGGACGTGTGAACTAAGACTATTTATTTCCTGATAATGAGAACTCAAGTGAAGCTATAACATTGACCTGAAACCGTTACTTACCTATGGGAACACGCTAAATGTGTTCACAATGTAGATCAGCATTAGGATTCGATCTGTCATATTTCTCATTGCAGTTTCGATTTGTGGAATGAGTGCGGAAGCCAGTGACCAATTGCACCGGCGTGTCGCATTACAGGCTATTTAGTAACAAAGAGAATCGAGGTAGAAGTGGATGCGTAAATCTTCCTTCATGTGGTTAAAAGTTCCAACGACAAGCACATAATGTTAAGATAATGGCTATAACGCCAACCCAGGGATGTCGCCAGTGGGGCTATGATATATAAACAGGTATATTACGAGTGTCTGATTGGGATGTTGTGACCTGTAACACCTGAGTAAAGGATTATGCTTGAACTTTACCAAACTCTCCGACGTGAGTTATTCACATTAAAACAGGGTGTCAGCGAAAATAACCCAAAGTCAAGCGCCACGGAAAATAGGATAAAGTATGTGGACAATGTAATCGCTGTCGGATAAACACAAATAAGTGGAACAAATGAGCGAGTACGAAGAGCCTGCAATGTGTCTCAGTAAAAATTCCGGTGGCTAGCGCCATGGACATGAACGGTGATTTGTACCAAAACTGGTTGTTTTTCCGTGATCAGTGGGAGAATTATTAAAACGCTACAGGTTTAGATTTTTTTTAAAGACCCGCATGTGAGAGTGGCAACACTGCTCAGTGTTATTGGAAGAGAGTGCCATATGCTTCAGCGTCACCTAGATCTGGGGGAAGAGGATATAAACAATTATAAGAAAATCCTTGACGTTTTACAAATACATTTTTAACCCACTCGTAATGTGATTAATGAAAGATTCATTTTTAACACGTGAACAAACTCAAGAAGAGACGTCTGGTCAATATATTGTGAGGTTGCGTCAATTTTCGGATTCTTGTGATTTCGGGTCAATGAGAGACGAAACGAGCAGACAGACTTGTGATTGGCTGTAAAGATAAGTAAGCTGTATGCTGTAAGTAAAAAGTATGCTGCGCGAACCACAACGCTGAATAAAAAGGCATGGATATATGCAGAGCAAACGAACAGACGCAGATCCAATTTAAAAATATGAACACTGTCCCTGAACAGGCAGAATCAGTCACTTATGCCACTCAGAACAAATACAGAGACCATGTCGACAGAAAATGGAAACATGATTCATCGGACAGTGGTCTAAGGAGAAAAATACTAAAGAAGTGTGCAGGTACTGTGGATCAACACACGCAAGAGCCAAATGCCCACCATATGGGGTTATTTGCAAAAGTGTGCAGACAAAGTAAGCCTGTCAATCTGCTAGAACAGGATACATGCAGTGATCAAAATGATGCTGAAGAAGCAGACATTCTATACATGAGATGTTAATTCTGTTCAAAGTGGCAAAGATAAATGGTTTACAAACTTTAAAGCTTACCCCATTGATATGTAATAACTGTGATTATGATCAAATGCCAGCTAGACAGTGGCTCAACTGTCAATATACTCAGCGACAGAGACTTTATGCAAGTAATGCAGGATGGAGATACAAAGCCACAACCAAGCAAGGCGAAGGCAGTAGGGGAGTGAACTACAAGCCAATCAGGATGGGGAAACATGTACTCAAGTTCCAAGTGGTGAAAAACCTTGCAAAAGCCTCTCCTTTCAGCAGAAATATGTGAAAAACTTAAGTTGCTACAACCACCAGCATGCCATTCATCATGTCAACACTAAAAACAAAAGGTCCCGCCAGACTCGAACACCTCAGAAGCAATATTGAAACAGTTTGAGGACGTTTTTGAAGGGCTTCGCCTGGTGGTGGATGAGTCTGTTAGATAAGTTCAACAGCTTCCCCTCTGAATCCCCATTCCACGGAAGGAAAATATACTAAAGGCTGTTGAGTCAATCGAGGAACAGGGTGTCATTACGAAGGTCACCAAACCTACTAAGTGGATAAGCAACATGGTTGTGGTGGAAAAGCCTGGCAAAATAAGAATCTGCCTTGATCCAAGTTCACTGAACAAAGCCTTATGTAGGACACATTACCAAATGCCTACCATTGAAGAGATACTGCCAAGCCTGGCAAAAGTGAAAATCTTTTCAGTTATGGATGCAAAAAATGGTTACTAGCAGATATGTTTGGGATGAAGAGTAGTTAACCCACCACATTTTGGACCCCAATGGTAGATACCGGTGGACAAAGTTACCATTTGGAATGAAACCAGCGAAGGCAACATGAAGCACTTCAGGGACTGTCAGGAATAAGCATCATAGCTGATGACATCACGGCTGTGGTGCTACAATGGAAGAAGCAGTGCAGGACCATGACCACAACCTGACTCAGCTCTTGCAAAGAGCAAGGGAGATGAATCTAAAGCTGAATAAAGACAAAGTTAAGCTCGCTCACCAGTATTACATACATCTTTTGACAGCTGAAGACCTGAAGCCAGACCCCAAGAAGGTGGAGGCAGTAAAGCAAATGCCGCCACCTACAGGTGCAAAAGCAGCGCAGCGACTGCTTGGTTTTGTAAATTACTTAGCCAAATTCCTACCTCGTCTGACGTATGCGAGCCATTGCGTCGGGTGACCAACATGATGCATTGAAGCAAATCAAGAAGTTGGTAAGCAACGAACCAATACTGAGGTACTTTGACCTCTCTGAAGTGACCCTACAATGTGATGCAAGTGGTAAAGGCCTAGGGGCAGTGCTCTTGCAGAAGGGGCAGCCCATTGCATTTGCTTCAAGGGCATTGACACCCATGGAGCAAGGATATGGCCAACTTAAAAAGGAGTGCCTAGCCATGGTCGCCTGTGACCGTTTTGATCAATACCTTCATGGTAGGAACTTCATCACGGTGCACACTGATCACAAGCTGCTTGAGGTTATCTTCAAAAAACCTCTTCTGTCTGGGTCGAAGCGACTTCAAAAGGATGACGCTAAAGCTTCAGCGTTATCAACCACAGGTAGTATACAAGAAAGGAAGACACGGGATGCTAGCAAAGCTCATTCAGCAGAGGACAAGACTTCTCAAATGCTTCAGTCTTTTATCCTAAGAGGCTGGCCGGAGACAAGAAAGAGTACGCCCATCCTGGTGAGGGACTACTGGACATACAGAGATGAACTCACAATGCAGGAAGAGGTTGTCTACAAAAGCGACAGGGTGGTAGTGCCAGAAACTCTACGCCCAATGACTCTCTCTCGTATTCATTCAGGGCACTCAGGGGTCAAAGCCAGTCTCGGGAAAGCCAGAGACTCCGTATTCTGGACCAACATGACCCAAGAAATGAAACATCTTGTGGCTGTGTGCAGCATATGTAATGCTAATCTACCTAAGCAGAAAAAGGAAACACTGCAGCCACATGACAACCAACACATCCTTGGTCTAAAGTGGGAATGGATCTGTTCACAGTAAAGAACGTTCCTTTTCTGATTTATAGTGAACTACTATTCAGATTTTTGGGAGGTGGAGAAAGTGATTTGTCACAACAGTCAGTTGCATCATCGACTGTTGTAAGCACCAGTTTAGCAGGTATGGCATACCTGACAGTGGTGTAGTTACAGATAATGTGTCCCAGTTCACGAGTCAAGACTTTGCTTTGTTTGCAAAAGCCTGGGGAATTCCATCACGTGACCTCTTCACCATACATACCACAGTCAGAGTAATGGTAGGTCAGAGTCAGCAGTGAAAATAGCAGACAAAGGCAATGCAGGCGTGGAGAAATACTCCCACAGAGGGCTTCGGCAGCAGTCCTGTACAACACCCACTCTCTGTTGCCAACAACTCCCAAGCTCCTCGCACCAAAGGTCATTAGGGATGTTCAGGCACACAAAGTGCACGTCAGGAGAAGTCAAAACAAGGCAAATATAATAAAACAAGGCAAAACTGTCAGAGTGCTCCTGTCACCTCACGCCAGGGATGCCACTTAGGAGGACATACGCCCAGTTCAGGAGAGCATAGGACACAGGAGGGACAAATGGGAAGATCCTCTGGATGGTGTGGGCAGGACACATAATGAGGAGATGGGGAAGACCCCACCAGGGCAGTTATCTCTGCCGACCGTGCCTACACAATTTCAGGAGGCTGTGGGAGAGAACCTAAGGATCCCAGAGGTGCCCAATATGCTACCAGTGCGCCGCACTAGGACAAGGGCTAATGTAAGACTGCCCCTGCGGTATGGGCACTGTGGACAACGATTTTTTATTTTTAAATCTTTAAAAAAATTACGTGTTTAATGTAAATAGGTATTTTCACTGTATTAAATTGGTATGAAGTGTTCGAGTTAACATCTTTCTTTTAATTTTGAGTTAAGATAATGGTTATAATGCCAACCCAGAGATGGCGCACCTATCTAGGATATATAAACAGATGCATTATGAGTGTCTGATTAGGATGTTGTAACATGTTATACCTGAATAAAGGATTATGCTTGAATTTGACCAAACGCAACGACGTGAGTTATTCACATTAAAACAACGAGGTTGTGTGTTGTACAATAACCTCTCTAGGCTAGGGGGCGGGATTTTCACGTCCGGATGAAAAGCGTGCCCAAAGTAAACTGCCTGCTACTCAGGCCCAGAAGCTAGGATATGCATATTATTAGATTTGGACAACACTCTGAAGTTTCTAAAACTGTTTGAATGATGTCTGTGTGTATAACAGAACTTATTTGACAGGCAAAACCCCGAGGACAAACCAACCAGGATTTTTTTTTTTTTTAGGTCACTCTCTTTTCAATGGGTTTTCTATGGGGATCTAAATTTCTAAAGCACTTGCTTGCAGTTCCTATCGCTTCTACTGGATGTCAGTCTTTAGAAATTGGTTGATGTTTTTCCTTTGAGAAATGAAGTAGGGCTGTTCAGAACGAGGGTCGAGTGAAGTGTACTGTTGTGGTTGGGGCACGTGACCTGAACTCG
The DNA here is from genome assembly GCF_045791955.1 of Oncorhynchus clarkii lewisi. NCBI lineage: Eukaryota > Metazoa > Chordata > Actinopteri > Salmoniformes > Salmonidae > Oncorhynchus > Oncorhynchus clarkii. The sequence goes on along the minus strand of NC_092151.1, from coordinate 59,002,544 downwards.
CTCCACTTTGTTTTTATCCGCTATTGGACAGCAGTTTATCCCGTCTTAAATTGTATCGATTTTGGTAAAAATATACCTAAAGTTCTATTAGGAAAGTTGTTTGAAATGTTTGGACAAAGATTACAGGTAACTTATTAGATATTTTGTAGTCATGTTGCGCGAGTTGGAACCAGTGTTTTTCTGGATCAAACGCGCCAAATAAATGGACATTTGAGATAGAACGACGGAATTAATCGAACAAAACGACCATTTGTGATGTTTATGGGACATATTGGAGTGCCAACAAAAGATCTTCAAAGGTAAGGCATGAATTACATCGTTATTTCTGAGTTTTGTATCTCGCCTGGAGGGATGAAATATGATTGTCTGTGTTTGTTTGATGGGGTGTTATCCTCAGATAATAGTGTGGTTTGTTTTTGCCGTAAAGCCTTTTTTGAAATCTGACACAGCGGCTGGATTAACAAGAAGTTTCTTTAAACCTGTGTGTAACACTTGTAGCTTTCATCAATGTTTGAGTATTTCTGTAATTTGATTTGGCTCTCTGCAATTTCACTGGATGTTATTTGAGACAATGCATTACTGAACATAACGCGCCAATTTAAACTGAGGTTTTTGGACATAGAGGGACTTTATTGAACAAAACAAACATTTGTGTAACATGGAGTCCTGGGAGTGCCACCAGATGAAGATCAAAGGTTAGTGATTAATTTAATCGCTATTTCAGACTTGTGAGCCTTCTCCTTGGCTGGAAAATGTCTATGGTTTGTTGTAGCTAGGCGCTCTCCTAACATAATCGCATGGTGTGCTTTCGCCGTAAAGCCTTTCTGAAATCAGACACTGTGGTTGGATTAACAAGAAGTTTCTTTAAAATGGTGTATAATACTTGTATGTTTGAGGAATTTTAACTATGAGATTTCTGTTTGAATTTGGCGCCCTGCAATTTCACTGGCTGTTGTCCCACAAATCCCAGAGAGGTTAAGCAAATACGCATCTTCGAACACTAGGCAACGCTTCAATGATTATTCACCACCTTGCCTGGAAACCCGACATTGAATTCCAACATTTGAATCAGGAAAGTTTCCCCTGGCTCTACAAGCCAGAATGTTTAATCAAATTATATTTTAACGTACTTTAGCGGTTGTTAGTGTGGTTGGTCCTTTTGGCAGTAGAAATGTGAGACAACTTTTCAAAGCGCTGGTAGTGCATTCAGATTCCCATCACCTGAAACATGTGCACGAGTTCAGCAAGTATGCATGTATTTTTATTTTGTGCACATGCTTAAAAGAAATCTGAACACACTATCAGCACTTTGAAAAGTTGATGTAATTATACGTGTGGATATATTGGTCTCACATTCCTACCGCCAAAAAGTCCAACCGCATGAACAACTGGTAAAGTATGTTAAAATAAATGTATTCAACATTCTGGCTCAGAGGTTGAGAGAACTTTCCTGATTCAAACACTCATTTCTGCCATACGGAATTCAACTTCAGTTTTCCAGGCAAATCATTACCCACTTTAGCCCATCTGATTGCTGCACCCTTTATAGTCAATATACCAGAGGGGTGTGATAGGATACAATTGCTACTTTGTGGAAGCCCTGACCATTTTTTCAGTGGCATATGAATGGAAAAACATTTTACAAGGTGTGGAATGCAAGTTCTGTCAACATCAAAAAAAATTCACATAATCAGAAAATTAGACCATGGGTTAAGTCTTTAATATTCATCCTTGGTATAAGGCGCCACTACAAAGAAATTAAAATATTAGCGCAACGTTAACTCTCCGTTCAACAATACAAATTCAATTGCAACATCCTCCAAAGATAACAAAAGTTAAAACGGTGCTGCGCAGATGCTCTTTGTAAATAAAATCAATGAAAAGCACAATCTGCTTCTTACAAAACCTTAATGCACAAAGATACAGGATGTGAATAAGATCTTCAAAATGTTGCATGATCCAGTTTCGTTTAAAAATGTTTCCCCCTTTAGAACCTTCAGTCCACAGATATGACATTTCCTAGACACAAAACAATGCAGGCACAAGGAAGAAAGTCTAAAGACTATTATCCCTGGATTATTTCAGTAGATATCCATACTTTAGTTCTCGCTCAAGACATTTTCCCCCAGTAACACAAAAGACAGATTGTTAATAGGCAAGTTTACACGATAAATATATGGCTGCATATAATATCAGTCATTTTATAAGTGCTTCATTCCCTCAGCATGCTAGACTTAGACTGTGCAACATACTGTATGAGCTATCAGTCAACTCCTCTTAGACAAAACATTTTCTATTACCCAGTGATTCCCTTAAGTGTTTTGTGGCAAAAACAACTTGTATATAGCAGATTTTTTTTTCTTTCACGTGTCCTGACAAATGTGTAGGCCTTTATAGACTATACGGAGTGCTTTTCAAAGAGCAATGTTTTCAAAGTGTTTTTCTTTACATTACAGCTTTAGAATTTGAAATGTGTCATTGCCTGCGATGTAGGCACAATGAAATGTACATTCTTAAAACATACTTTAATTGACCCATGTCTTTGTATTTAAAACCTCCTGAATAACAGGGCTTCCCCCGGGCCCATCAGCAAAACCCACCCTCATCTACAGAACTCATCTCAATTCATGCACCTAGATGAGGAACTCCTGCAGTCTTCGGTATATAATAAAACACTTGAACTAGCCTGTGCAGTATAGGATTAAAGCTAGTCTTCAATAAGAAAAGCAGGGGAAAAAGCTAAAAGAGCTTTGTTACAATGTAGGTATCCATGTAAAAGTACTTACAGTACATAGAAGACAATGGTAAGTAACAGTGGTTCGTACAGGTACTGAAAATGGGAGGGCTTCAGTAGCTGAGTGGGCAAATATTCTGGAAATGGAATGATTCAATCATTTAGCCTGGTTCCAGATCAGTTTGTGCTTTAGCAAACTCCTGACGATCGTTGACTCCTCTGACAATCGTTTTCATGCCATAAATACACGAAGAGGACTTGGACTGAAGCACATGCAGATCTGGGATTAGGCTATCAGTCATTAGCTCCTTAATCTCAGTCAGTCAGTGACGTTAAAGTCAATTTTCAGCACGATTTGAAGTACATCTACAGTATGTTACAGTACAGAATGCATGGGAGAGAATTATAGTAAATCATCTTTACCTTTCCCCTCCCGTTCTCTCCTCCCTCTAGGGGAGGCAGAAATGTTACAACTAAGTCAGTTATATTCATATAGATTTTGAGAATAAAAATAAACGTAAAGGATGTGACATTCTGCCAGTATAGACTACTAACCTGCTCTAGCCTGGGTGCCAGTCCGTTTCTGCATTACTCCCCTATCATTCTTATGCCAACAGAAGCAGAACCAGGCGGGCGCCCAGGCTAACACTGCTCTGGGAGAGATCAAGCATCCACCTCTTCTGCATCCTCCTTCTTGTCTTTCTTTCCCTCCCCCTCTCCTTCTCCCGTCTCGCTCCCATCCCGTCTGCGCTTGCGGTTCCGAGCGCTGGCCTTGGACGCCGGCAGGGAGTCCATCCCCAGAACCTTGTGGATCTGACGGAACGCCAGCAGTCGCAGAGCATGCTGAAACCAGAGAAATGCGAGGAGAAGTGGATCAGTGGACTTCAAACACATTCCGTTCTCACACATATCAATAGGTGGAGTGTAACCAGAGCTAGCACTTATAACTAAGGGGTTAAGTTAGGTGGATCTGTACCCATATAGTTTATCCATGACTTCTTTACAGAAATCTGTATTCAACGTCTTCTGTATGCCGCCCCGTTTCCCAGTCTAAGGTGGTAGACTTCCAAAAGTTACTGTTGATTATGCCCAATCACATGGTGAGTGTGGTAGTGACAGTACCTGCGCGCTGGCAGTAATGTCTTCCCGGGCTTGCTTGGTCATGCTCCCCAGAGCATCGGTTTGGGCTTTCTCACAGGGGTCCAGCAGCCCAGGACCGTCTGAGAGAAGGAACACAAATCACTCAAACTGCTATATATAGACTACTGCTACATTATTTATATTGTTCCACTCACTGCTTACATACCACCGCTCTGAACAACTTCTGCTTCAAGATTGTAAAGTAACACTGCTAGCTATGTATACCGCTGACAAAGCACACTGTACAGTTCAAAATGCAAGTTTCCCCTGAATGACCTGTAGGACGCACTAGAGAACAAAGAGGGTCCAGGTCAAAACAACTGCAGTAAATGTGGAGTGAGCGCACCCTGGCTAACTAATACTAACAATTAATACTGTCAAACTCCCTCACCTGGCAGTAGGATGCCCGTGGCGATACACTCCAGGACCCTACGCATAGCTTCCCCTGGGCTGAGGGGCCCTGTGGCACTGCTGATGGCCTTTTCTACCAGCAGCTCCATAGCCTGAACACAGGGAGTTCACACATACCACGTAAGACACAATTAAGAACTAACGTCAATTAGCTTCGTAAAAAAAAAAAGAAGCTGAACAGAGACAGAACATCCTCACCCAGGCTGGCATCTTGCCCCAGGTTGGCACTCGCTGGCACAGATCACGTAACAGTCGAATGATGATCACACAGGACTGAAGACCGTTGGCACGAGCCTGTAGGTACCACACACACACACACCTGTTACAGTGCACTGTTTTACCTAGGCCCTGTTTATGGACCGTGTTTATGAAGATTCTGGGACTCAGTACTTAGGCGTAAGTCCCAGATCTGTTTGTGCGGTCTTGACAACTCCATTGCTGTCTTAGTCACGATCTGGGACTCGGGATACTTAGGAGTGAACAGGTTTGCCATTGTACATATTCTCTTTACCTGGAACCACTTGGCATGTCTCAGAGCAGCTAGGTATTCCAGGCACTTCCTTTGGTTCAGAACATCAGGAGGGTCTTTCTCAGGCACCCCTACAGTAGGAGAGGAACACACTGGCTCATTGATTACTGCTCTCACTCGTATGACTCTGTCCATCAGACCCACCTACAGTACTGTTTCACCCAGTTTCTCATGAGTTATGGGTAATAAGAGAGACAATGAAAGTCGGGAGGAAATATTAAGTGATTGCATTGGATGTGTTGAGTAACAAAATATGACAAACAGGGTAATTCAACTACTTTACCACTAATCCCTTCCATGGTAAGAAAATGTGCCAATAATGCATTCGATTTGGGAACTCAAGGAATTTTGATGTGGGACGTGTTAATGCATCCATTGCCATATCATGCTATTTATCAATAGACATATTGAAGTGAATAGTCATATGGAATGTCAAATGGTAACTCCTTAGTCATTTAGAGATGTAATTTCACAAGATAAGCTGCAGTAGCACAATGGGGCTTTCCATGTTCCATGTGGCAAGAGTCGTAGATGTTAGCGCCTCTGTTACAGGGGGGAATGCATGTACATACTGTATGTTTTGCCAAGGTCTGCTGATACAGGCGGACAAACTGATCAACAAACCCAAACAACAACTTAAGCAATGGGAAATATCAATTTTGAAACCTTTTCCAAGTACGGGTATTTACAGTGATAGAAAAAAGGGGAGATCAGCTCACATAGGTGAGGGAGTGTTTTGCATCTCACAATGGTTCTACGAGTAGGCCGCAATGCGACAGGGGTTTAACTGTATAGCAGACTAATCAATTCAACAATCTCGTCCCAACTTCAATAGAGACCATTGTGTGGGGATAGAATGACACTCCAACACCTTGTCAATCAATACTTTGATGATGCCGTTTCAGTTAACAGGGATGAGAGAGGTTTCATGGCACCTCTTAAAACCCCATTAGCAACTATTGACTAACTATTGATAAGATGATGAAAATTGACATTAGCCTAGATGGAGATTAATAGTAACAAAATGACATTTAAATTGATATCAAAAGTGATACAATTATTCCTGCATGTCATGTTAATGGAAGCACACTCATCCCTGGGCATTATCTTTGTATAGTTCATCACTTCCATTGTTTTTCTTGGTTTCCCCTGGGCATGTGTCCATAGACACACACACACACAAATGGCATAGAAAGGTCGGAGAGCCCTGCTTTAGATTTCCATATCGGACAAAGTAAAGTGGAAAACAGAGGGACTACTGGTACTGGAAATAATGGATAAATTAAAACAAGAGACAAATGAATGGGCGAGTCAATTCACTTCATACCTTCGAGGGCCGGGAGGGGAGAAACAAAAGTGTGATTCTACGATATCTACCACATTTGGATGAAAGTCTATGGGCTTGGTTAAAAGTCCCATTTTTTTGTTTTTTTTTTTGTTTTGAGTTTGAGTTTGAGCTTTGGAAGACACAGTGCATTTATTGGACTGAAAGCTTGGCTTCTCTAACCTTTCTCAGCCGCTTTGTCTCCTGCCTTTTCCTCCTTCTCAGGGGCAGGGTCCTCCCTCATCAGCGGCGAAGTTAGAGAGATGGTGACCTGCATTTTTGGCTCCTTGCTCGAAAAAATCACGATGTTGGCTTCCTCAGGGTGAGCCTGTACCTCATACTGATCTTCAGAAAATGTCTGCCGGTTAAAAGGACACTTTGGATTACTCACTACAGAGGGGGGTATCTTTTTGAACTGGGGGCGGGGTGGGTTCGTTTGATGGGGCACTGGGTTAATCTTAACTATGTATTTGGCCCTAGATATTCAAATAATTTCTCAATAGCTGCATTTAACTTTAAAGAAATGCCCATTTATAATCATCTTGTGGAAGTGGACAAATGCTTACGAGACAGTAATTCTATTAACAGTTTTTTTTGGGGGGGGGGGGCTTCATGTAACCTTAGGGAAGTACATGTTTAAATAAAGCCCCAGTCTCTGTAGGGTACAGGTGTCATGACTCATAACCAGGCAGTGGTACTAAAGATCAGTCAAAAGCACTTCTGATGAAAAACACTATTATACCAGAGGAAGGAAATGTGACACACCACAGTCTAATATACAAATTAAATTTGTTATAAGACCTGGGTTCAAATAGTATTTGGTTTCTTTCAAATGCTTTGGACATTTAACTGAACCTGCTGGAGTGCCAGATGTGAAAATCCAGCAATCATTTTTGTTGACGATTCCATTGTGCCAGACAAGCTCATAACGTAAATCAGGCTAAAGCATTTGAAAGAAAACAAATACCATTTGAACAAGTCTTTTTGGTATAGGTCCTTTCCTTGACTGTTTCTTCTTGAATAGTCTTGATGCCCATCTGTAGGCTAAATGTTGTGACCACTGGTAAGGCACAGACTGGTATTGTGTCCCATCTGCACTAATCTTGGCGTCTCAGGCACCACAGATGCAAATACACGTTTCACTGTTCAGAGGATTGCAGGTTTAGGAACTGAGCTCTGCAATACAGACAGAGGGGAAACCGCTCTCCTTGAATCATTAATGATACAGTGTTACCTTACAGTAAATTCATTTTCTAGTGTTGGTGCAGCCCTGATGACAACTTCATGACATGAAGTCAAGAGCTGTGGTTTGTCATTTGATTATGAAAATCAGACTTCCTCTTTTGACCAAATATAGCATCAAAGATGATCGGGAAAAGTCCCCAACTGTTCCTTATAACGGTTGACGTGTTATTTTCTGGTGTATAATCCAACAGCATGTAGAAAAACCACACCATCTCATACACAGTGGATCCCGAAAGATATGATTCCACTTAAGGGAAGATGAGAATTATCTTACCGTCAGTTCTTTGGGCAACTGCTCAGCGATGTCTTTCAGTAGAGAGAGGGTGGGCTTCTTGGCAGCCAGCAGGATGAGCTCCACGTTCCTGTCCCCATGGAGCAGCAGGCCCTTGGCCAGAATGCCAACCCTCATCACCCCCTTCAGCATACGGGCCGCCTGAGTGTCAGGTCTACACACCAGGGATCAGAGGTCAAGCAGGGATGGGTAAACAAAAATACACATCAGGCGGGGCCTCCCGGGTGGCGCAGTGGTTAAGGGCGCTGTACTGCAGCGCCAGCTGTGCCATCAGAGTCCCTGGGTTCGCGCCCAGGCTCTGTCGTAACCGGCCGCGACCGGGAGGTCCGTGGGGCGACGCACAATTGGCCTAGCGTCGTCCGGGTTAGGGAGGGATTGGTCGGTAGGGATCTCCTTGTCTCATCGCGCACCAGCGACTCCTGTGGCGGGCCGGGCGCAGTGCGCGCTAGCCAAGGTTGCCAGGTGCACGGTGTAGCCTCCGACACATTGGTGCGGCTGGCTTCCGGGTTGGAGGCGCGCTGTGTTAAGAAGCAGTACGGCTGGTTGGGTTGTGTATCGGAGGACGCATGACATTCAGCCTTCGTCTCTCCCGAGCCCGTACGAGGGTTGTAGCAATGAGACAAGATAGTAGCTACTACAACAATTGGATACCACGAAAATGGGGAGAAAAAGGGGTAAAATTCAAAAAAAAAATATATATATATATAAATAAATAAAATACACATCAGGCTACATGCTAAGGTTGAGCGATGTCTGGAATGATACATTGTCCTGTCCAAACATCGTTGATATACATTTGTATCGTCTACGCGTTGCTCAAAGAGGAGTCAATTGGCGGGAAGAAAGCAATATAAAAGACACATTGCTAGGCCTAAGCAGTGTTAGACCTACTTCTTTTTTTATCTAGTCTAGGCTGCATGATTTTCAAATTGGTAGGTCTATGATTCATATTAGCCTACCTTTTAAAAACGAATATTATAGCCATATCAAGTGTAGGCTAATTGGTTATTTCATCTTGATCTGGGTAAGCGCATTTGCAACATTCTTCCATTAAGCTACTTTCCAACAGTTTGACTGTAAAAAAAAAAAAGAAAGTATGTGATGGCATTTCACTATAGTTTAGTCTGCCTTACGCTAAATCAGAAAAAAACTATGGCTTATTTGGTGGGAATGAAAAGCACGTCTTCGCCTGTTTGGCGGTCCTTTGGTTTCAGGCCGAATGATAAAAGGTGAGCCAGCAGACCTGACCAAAGTCACTTGCAGAATATGCAAGTATGGAGAGACTACAAACCTCTGTCAACATTTACACATCCATCTTCCTACGGAGTTTGCTCCTCTTGGACAGAGAAGGTGAACATGCTGGTGTTCCTTGCCAGAAACCTTTAGGTAGGCCGTAGATGTGGTCAAAACAACTAGACCTAATGGTTCCTCGTTGCACTTCATTTAATTTGAAATGCCTATATTCAAAGCTGAAATAGGATAAGCTAAAATATTCTGTCAAACCTTGAAAGACTTGTTTTTTTTGTACTAATTTCAGTTATTTTTATTTAAATTTTTTGTCTACTTTATTTTGTAACTTAGGCTTATATTTAGGATTTGTATAGTTCAGTAGGCAAAAGGCATATACTAATAGGCCTATTCGTTATTAGCATAAGCCAATGTTCATTCAAGTTTTATAAAGAATGTTATAGGCTAAATCATTTATTTGATCTGATTGTGCATTTATATAAGTCAACAACAATCTGTAAGCTATTTGAAACACTTTTGTTCCAGCTTATTGAAAGTGCTGCTGTGGGAGCTTATGCCCAATTGCCCATTACACAATTCAAGGACAGTAACAAAGACTTCAACAATATTATACATATTCGTTAATACGTTTAAACTTCTCAAAGTACCTTTCACTTCTACTTTTACTGACAGCCTGTGTGTAGGCCTATATTATTGGCTTTTTGGTTTGCAAGGAGGGATTTTCCGACGGCGAAGTTGATTTTGCCCACACTAGTCAAGTAAAGCTGAAAAGTACCAGGTTTGTATAAACTTCCTATTTGATTGGTTCAACTTGCAATGGTTTGTTCTCCCTCTCATTATTACTATTATGTTTTTATGTAGGATATTCACAAAAAAAATTGATGGAACGCTGTTAGACCTATAGATTCATTTGATGGTTGATATTGAAATAGTAGGCTAGTATGCTTATGCCAACAACTCACATTTTAATTGAATGGGAAAATGGGGAGAAAGAGAGAAATCAAGATTTTAAAAACAATAAGCCAGATAACGGAGTGCCCACTGCAAAAGGCCCATGATCATCTGACGGAGGGGGGTGGACAGACCTTACCTGACATTTTTGCGCAGATTTGGTGCTCTCTCTACAATCTACATTGTTCTCTTGCATTTTGTGAATAGTCTAACTACCACATATGTATCAAAATGTATTAGGCTATGGCAAATAGGAAATAGGCCATTTGGCATGTTGTCCTGCAGTGTGCTCACAGACTCCGGAGGAGCAGACAAACTCAAATATATAAAAAAATGTTTGTGTGACATCACGATGGCTGTCAAACATCGTCGATAGACGATGCAATCCTGAAAGCTCCCCCCCAACCCTACTACACGCCGATGGCCCACACCAGGAGGGAACAGCATTACAGAACATTCCAATAGAAAGGTGTGCACTAGTACAGACCCATACAGCTCTTACCCTTTCTCGCCAGCATCAGCCTCTGTATCAGTCTTAGGAGCAACAGCGGGGGGCTCTTTCTCCAGCAGGGAGTCAGACACCAGTTTGAGGGCTCGCTCAGAGTGGGACACAATCCTCTGCACCGCCTGCAGCTCCTCCTCCACAGGGTAGACGGTGGAGTGTTTGGCCATGATGTGGCGGTCGTCTGGGGAGTCCGGCCGACGCACGGGCTGCTAAGGGGAGAAGAGAAGAGCTGAATAGAACCAGTTTCTCTCTACAACGAAACACGTCTGGAAACAAACTGAAAAGCTAAATACATCAATCCTGGTTGCACCAGTTTTCCCTCAAGTGATCAAGTTCACATAGACCGAACATTGATTGAATCATTGATTCTCACCAGTAGGGGTGGCACTGGCATGCCAGGCCGGCTCATGAGTGGAGGGGGGGGCATCCTGCGTCTCTGCTCCCCCCAGTATAGCTGATCCTCCTCCATCCTCCTCCAGTACATGTCCTCCTCATAGCGCCTGGCAGAGGAGACAAATACAGCACAGGATTATTAAAATATTCAGACTGGGTAGATTTTTCTGCTGAGTTATCTGTTGATCAGGAGTTATAAGACATATTTGAGACTGTTGAAAGGTATTTGGCCAGATTATGCAGGGGGATTCAAGAGTTTTCAGCACTTAAGATGTTGGGTTTCAGAACTATATGGGTAGTGGACTCAGCAGCAGGGTTCCCCTGCTCTGCCTTCTTCTGAAATCATCTCCAAGAAAAAATAACTATAGGGAGAAGTTGCCCCTAAGCACTGCTCAGACCTTAAGAGATTTTGGCAATTAAGCCCTTTTTCAGTTGAACTCATCGATAGGGTTTTTTATTTTATCTCTGCGTGCAGTTTAAAAGGCAGTTAAAGGTAGTTTCGCAAGCCATTGCTAACGAGCATTAGCGCAATGACTAAGTCTAATGACTAAGTCTATAAGTATAGCTATAAGTATGTGCAATGACTGGAAGTCTACAGGTACAGCTGTACATGCTAGTTAGCAATTTCAATAACACTAGTTAGCAAATCCCTTCAAACTGCACGCAGAGAGATACAAATGGTATCCATCTGACTTTGGGTAAGTAGAAAAAGTGCGAGATTTTGGCAATTAAGCCCATCTGTTCAACCCCAAATGGATGACAAGGATTTTTGGGGCGAGTAAGCTTGATCCTGGATCTATGCCTAAGCAAGGGCTCTGACCTCATCTCTGTGTGCCAGCTGCTGTCTGGCTCTGACATCATCCCTGTGTGCCAGCTGCGGTCTGGCTCTCACCTCATCTCTGTGTGCCAGCTGCTGTCTGGCTCTGACCTCATCTCCAAGTGCCAGCGCTGCTCATCATCCCTCTGTCTCTTCAGCACAGCCTTCTGTTTCTGTTTCCTAAGTTTGCCCTCCTGCAGTTTCCTGGCCCGGTTACTGGGCTTGATCTCCACCGGCAGCTCTGGGTTCACCTTCTTCTACAAGAGGGGAATGAAGGGATAGTAACAATGTCAAGAGCTGTCATTCATACAGTAGCAGTCAAATGTGTACACACCTACTCATTACAGGGTTTCTCTTTATTTTGACAATTTTCTAAATTATAGAATTATAGTGAAGACAAAAACAATGAAATAACACATATGGAATCATGTAGTGTTAAACAATCTAAAAAGTGTTAAACAAATCAAAATATTTTTACATTTGAGATTCTTCAAAGTAGCCACCCTTGCCTTGATGACAGCTTTGCACACTCTTGGAATTCTCTCAAACAGCTTCATGAGGTAGTCACCTAGAATGCATTTCAATTAACATGTGAGCCTTCTTAAAAAGTTAATTTGTGAAATTTCTTCTTCTTAATGCACTTGAGCCAATAAGTTGAGTTGTGACAAGGTAGGGGGGTATACAGAAGATAGCCCTATTTGGTAAAAGACCAAGTCCTTATTATGGCAAGAACAGCTCAAATAAGCAAAGAGAAATGACAGCCCATTATTACTTTAAGACATGAAGGTCAGTCAATATGGAAAATGTCAAGAATTTTGGAAGTTTCTTCAAGTACAATCGCAAAAACCAAGCGCTATGATGAAACTGTCTCTCATGAGGACCGCCACAGGAATGGAAGACCCACAGTTACCTCTGCTGCAGAGGACAAGTTCATTAGAGTTACCAGCCTCAGAAATTGCAGCCCAAATAAATGCTTCAAGTAACAGACATCTCAACATCAACTGTTCAGAGACTACGTAAATCAGGCCTTCATGGTCGAATTGCTGCAAAGAAACCACTAAAGGACACCAATAAGAAGAAGACTTGCTTGGGCCAAAAAACACAAGTAATGGACATCAGACCGGTGGAAATCTGTACTTTGGTCAAAAGTCCAAATTGGAGATTTCTGGTTCCATCCACCGTGTCTTAGTGAGACATGGTGTGGGTGAACGGATGATCTCCACATGTGTGTTTCCCACCTTAAAGCATGGAGGTGGTGATGTTATGGTGTGGGGGTACTTTGCTGGTGATACTGTCTGTGATTTACTTATAATTCAAGGCACACTTAACCAGCATGGCTACCACAGCATTCTGCAGCGATACGCCATCCCATCTGGTTTGCGCTGAGTGGGACTATCATTTGTTTTTCAACAGGCCACCAAACTGGGTTAGGACTATTTGACCAAGAAGGAGAATGATGGAGTGCTGCATCAGATGACCTGGCCTACACAATCCCCCGACCTCAACCCAATTGAGATGGTTTGGGATGAGTCAGACAGCAGAGTAAAGGAAAAGCAGCCAACATGTGCTCAGCATATGTGGGAACTCCTTTAAGACTGTTGGAAAAGCATTCTATGTGAAGCTGGTTGAGAGAATGCCATGTGTGCAAAGCTGTCATCAAGCCAAAGGGTGGCTATTTGAAGAATCTCAAATATAAAACATTTGTTTAGCCCTTTTTTGGTTACTACATGATTCCATATGCGTTATTTCATAGTTGATGTCTTCAGTATTATTCTACAATGTAAAAAATAAAGAAAAAAACCTTGAATGAGTAGGTGCCCAAACTTTTGACTGGTACTGTACATTCACACATTGTCACACACACACACCTAGTGAGTCGTAGGCTCTCAAACTGAGAAGTATGCATATAGCCATCATGCAAATCAATTATAATTTGATGTAAATTACATAGTTCAACTGATGGCCAAATGACAAGGGGGCTACAGGACATTGCAAGCAATTTCTACATCCTGCCTAAAAGTCTGCCATCTAGTGGTGATAGTTTTGCTGTGACTTGACATACACTTGTACAACAGGTCAAAGAGTTCAATGCTTACGTTACAGTCAATTCATTTTGCCAGTACAATAAGTACATTGTAGTACGTAGCGGTTAGCTCTAGAAACACCTTGCACAAATGTTTCGCTATATGATGCACTTTCTGACCTTGTACTGCAGCCGGTGCCTGCGTCCCTTTAGGTGCATGTCTTTAGCGTTGGGGTCATTGAAACTGCATTCACAGAGTTTACAGTGGAAGCGAATCACCTTCCCATCATCATTACGCACCTTCCCATCATCAAAATGGAAACTTGCATTAGAACATACCATATCCTTTGCATATTTTACAAATGATTAGTGAATCAAGAAAAACAACTCCTACCTCCTCCACATAGTCATGTCCCACAGGCTGGACGTCCCCCTGCCCCCCCACTCCTTCCCCGTCCTCATCGTCACTCGTGGTCTCGCTCTTAGAAGCGGTTGCTAACTGCTTGTCCTCATCCACCTTGGCTGAAGGAGGGGTGGCCAGCTTGTTGGCTGTCAAGAGGAAGGCCAAATATTAGTATGGTGCAACTTAGTGTAGTTTGAGTCCAAAATTACTGCTTCAATTATCCATCATTGGTTTAATCTGTCAGCACAGATATCATAATCACAACTACTAAACACAGATTTCTTGGGAAGATTTACCAAGAAGGGTTATTTTGGGTGTGATTTGCTTCTTCACAGGTGCTGGGGCCTTGACGGCGTTTACGACCACCGGTTTGGGTGGCGCTACAGGGGCAGTTGACGTGACGACAATAGGGGACGTCTTCCCAGCGGTCGACGTTGAGATAATCGGAGCATTGTTCACCAAAATGGGTTCAGTTGAGGGTATAGGTTTGCCTAGTTTGGTGTGGAGCTTCACCACCTATACAGGGTTAAGGGAGATAAATAACACAAACCATTGTGAGCTGGGATATCACATAAATACCTGATTAAAAGTGGTACACTAACGAAACACCAACATTTACAACTATCACAGAGCTGATCTAGACAAATTAACTAGCTAAACAGGGCTTCAATTAGCTAGCTAAACAGGGCTTCAATTAGCTAGCTAGCTGCCTGATGTTTATCTTCCTGTCAGTGCAGCTGTGCTACCTTCTGGTGCTTGGCCCCTCGGATATGGGCAGCGTACGCGTCTACGCCAGTGCAGGCAACGTCACATAGTTCACAGCGCAGCTGGGTCTGAATCCCCCGGGGCCCGTTGCTCCCCACCGCGCTGCCAGATTTCAGAGCAGCCTCCTTCTTCTTGTGCTTCTGGCCCTCGAGGTGTTCCCGGTACGTCTGCAGAGAAAACCATTCAACAGTTAATTCAACATACCTAGAAAAACAAACCTGCAAAAAACATTGAATGTCAACCCTGGGTTTCTACAGTATGTCTCATCTTAGGCACATTACATGTTCTGCCTGCGGCTATGGAACCCTGACCTGTTCACCAGATGTGCTACCTTGTCCTGGACCTGCTGTTTGACTCTCTCTCTACCGCACCTGCTGTCTCCAACTCTGAACTGACATGTACTCCTGAGGTGCTGACCTGTTGCACCCTCTACTACCACTGTGATTAATATTATTTGACCCTGCTGGTCATCTATGAACGTTTGAACATCTTGGTTATGTTTTTATTTTACCTTTATTTAACTAGGCAAGTCAGTTAAGAACAAACTCTTATTGTCAATGACGACCTAGGAACAGTGGGTTAACTGCCTGTTCAGGGGCAGAACGACAGATTTGTACCTTGTCAGCTCGGGGGTTTGAACTTGCAACCTTCCGGTTACTAGTCCAACGCTCTAACCACTAGGCTACCCTGCCGCCCCAATGTTCTGTTATAATCTCCACCCGGCACAGCCAGAAGATGACTGGCCACCCCTCAGACCCTGGTTCCCTTTCAGGTTTTTTCCTAGGTACAGCCTTTCTAGGGAGTTTTTCCTACCCACCGTGCTTCTACATTGCTTGCTGTTTTGGGTTTTAGCCTGGGTTTCTGTATAGCACTTTGTGACATCGGCTGATGTAAAAAGGGATTTATAAATACATTTGATTGATGTTAAAATACTGTAAATTCAGTTGACTCTGTAGTCGTTACGTCCGTTGCCAACAAATGACCTGTCCCTCTCATAACGTATCACCCAGACAGTTCACCACTACCTGCGGGCCAGCACAGCTGATCTTGCAGATGTCACAGTAGTGCAGCTGGGGCTGCTTGGGTGGCCCTTTGGGCTTCTGCAGCCTGTTCTGGTGGAACATGGGCTTCTTGTAGGCGTTGACTGTGGGAGCAGTCACCATGTTGCTGCCCGCGTTGCTCCAGGAAGAGCTGGTGAGCTGCTTGTGAGGCAGCTGCATGGACGGCTGGGGCTGCTGGGGTGGCGGCTGGGGAGCAGGCAACTGTGCAGGTTGGTAGTAGGAGGGGGTGGAAGTGTAGCCACTCGAGTCATAAGTAGAGTAGCTGATGCCTAAGGTGAGAGATGGAGAGTTGAGACGGGGCAGAAGGGGGGGGGGGTCACACAGTAAAAACACATGCTGTGACAAATATGCAAGCTGTGCCTGCTTGAATTTCACAAGGGTTGATCCTGGCGCTAAATGTGGAGCTCTGGGAGTGTGGGAAGAAGCTCTCTATCTTACCCGAGTAGGAGGTGGCAGCTGTGGAGTTGAAGGAGGAGCAAGGGGTGTAAGACGAGATGGGAGTTGGAGGCTGCTGAACACTGGTGGACACTGGGTAGATGTTATAGCTGGTGGACACTGAGCTAGCGGGGGCCAGAGGCTTTAAAGCTGTGACCTGCCTCTGTGGTGGAGGAGGCTGGCTGTACACTGTGCTGACTGGACTGTAGCCACTCTTCACACCTACAGGGAAGAAAAATAAATCATCAACAGTGTTGTTAAACAGGCTTGGCTCCAGTTACACGACATTCAATACACAGACTTTTGCAGTATACCAGCAGCCAAGTTCTTTTGCACAATAGTATGTTCTCATGAATAGTGTATAAAACGATGTATTCTCTCTCATTCAGAGAGAACCTTTCAAATGAATCGGTGGCTCTTGCATTGCAGTGTTATGATTGTCTGTGTGGGATTACGCATGGGAATAAGGTTGGCAATGACTCACCTGTCTGGTAGTAAGCTTCTGTTGGTGTCCGCTGGGCTGGAGCTATACTTGTCTGGTAGTACTGCTTAGTCTCATAACTAGTGACTGCAGGTGGGCGTCCGTAACTGTAGTTATCCTGAAAGGTTGTTTTACAGAGTAAAACATGCATAGCAAAAAAAAAGTGTATGCAAAACAGATTGTGACTTGAACATTCTAAAACTCTCCCCAGGTACTTGCATTTATATACAATAGCTAATAGATAAAACACGACGACAGCACGCAACGGGATGCTAAAGAAAGGAAATGGAACTGACCGTTTCGGTGTATACCGGTAGCTGGTACGCCTGTGGGGTGGTGGTAGGTTGGGGCGTAGGGTCCGGCTGCCGATAGCCATAATCTGGGGGGGCAGGGTGGGTCTGGTAGGCCGCCAGGTAGGGGGCAGAGGCCACGGGCCTGGCTGCTTGTGCAGGGGCAGGGGCATAGGAGGCAGTCACTGCATGGGCCACGGCAGGAGCCGGCTGAACACTGTAGCTGGCTGTGGTGGGGTGGGCAAAGGCCGGTGGAGGCTGAACGCTGTGGTGACAGAGACAAGATGGAGAAGTTGGAGTGAAGAATGAGGCACATTGTAAACAGAAAATGCTCTGTCAAGCCCATCCCTACATGGTAAGTGTGTTGTCTGAGTACTGTACAACTAGGCTATTTCCTGTAGTCAACATTATTTTTCTCGTCAAGCACTGTTGCCTACCGAACATGAACATTTCATAATGTGGATTTAAAAACTTGTAGAAGTTTGAAGCTAGCATCTTCAACCAAAAGATAACATTTACAAACAGCATCAACTGTGGCTGTCTAGAGACAGGCCATCTATTAAATAGGATCATGCTTGATGCATTTACCTACAGCACACGCTGCCCTGATTTGTTGAGCCCCCTATTTACTGAAACACCAGTTTAAGTTAAACAATTACTCAAGGATGAGTCCTGAAAGAACTCATCACCTACAATACAGAAAATACTGCGCAGACTACGACGCTCTACATGAAATCAATTTCCTGCAGAATATGCAATGCCAAAAGGATGACCTTGCAAACAAAGCAACAGCATCACAATCCATGCTAATGATAAGGCTAACAGACAGCATTCCCAACACAGGTGCTCTAAAATCATGTGTCAGCATTTTGTCTGGAATAACCCAGCTTTGTTTCATGTGGGAAAAGGACATAAATGTAATGGATTATGGGGAGAATAAGCTCTCAAATTAAAGCTGCGAAAATGTTTAGGCTGTTCCTCACACTGTAGTGTACTGGTACACAACTACACACAAGGCAGACAATTCAAAGGAACTTGACCAAAGAAAGCAATGTTTCTATAAAAGTAGAGTGCAATGACGTCGACCGTCAGGTAGCATATGTAATGATCCCGATTTATGCACAAAAATAATTATACATTATTACTGTAATCAACATCATCAGCCACTGCTGCACCACTAGTTCAGAGGCATCAACTGAGACTGAAAGCTGTCACTCGAATCAATAATAGGCCTACAGCAGATGCAGAATGAGCTGGCAACTAGTAGCTCTAGGCTGCCATGTAAACATCTGGGAATAGTGTTAATGTATGGTGGTGATGGTTAAAAACAAAGTATTCTGACTGTAAAATAGGTTGGCAACATATTTCTAGGTTGCAGTTTTTGAGTTTGAAGCAGCAAAGCATCCACCCTTCTGGAATGCAAGGGTTACTGATCTGGTTGGCTGATAATACATTTGACATCTTAGTCATTTAGCAGACGTACTTATCCAGAGCGACTTACAGTTGTGAGTGCATTCATTTCATTAAATATTTTTCTAATTACTGGTCCTTGTGGGAATCGAGCCCACAACCATGACATTGCAAGCGGCATGCTCTACCAACTGAGCCATATGGAACATTATAGCCAAAACAAATATTATTAATTGTCACGGCTGCCAGGTTCACTTGACATGACTCTCTCTGGATAATGACAGTACACAGACACTGACATTAGGCAACAATTATTTATTTAGCAAGTAAAGTTAGGAAGAAGCTAGCTAACAAACTTGTCATTTTTCAAGGGGCAGCTCCTCCCCAAAAAAGCTTAACCGGATGCTAGTTAAGCAGGACGAATTTTGGAATGTTTACATTTTAATCATTTAGCAGACGCTCTTATCAGAGCGACTTACAGTTAGTGCATTCATCTTAAGATACTGTAGCTAGGTGGGACAACCACATATCACAGTTATAGTATGTACATTATTCAGAAAAGTCATGGCTACGAGGGACATTAGTCAAGTGTGAGTGCTAGTTCAAGAGAGGCTGCAGCATTCTGGATAAGTTGGTGGCACAAGCAGGGAGCCCAGCCAACAGAGAGTTACAGTAGTCCAGACGGTAGAGGACAAGTGCCTGGATTATAGAAATGATAGGAGAGATAGAAATGATAGGAGAGACCATGTGATGACATGACAGAGCTGAGTAACTTGGTGTATAGCAAGAAGAGAGGGCCTAGAACCGAGCCCTGGGGAACACCAGTACTGAGAGTACATGGTGCAGACACAGATCCTCTCCACGTCACCAGGTAGGAGCGGCCTGCCAGGTAAGATGCAATCCAAGAGTGTGCAGAGCCCTGAGAGGGTAGAGAGGATGATCTGATGGTTCACGGTGTGGCAGTGGATAGATCTAGGACAGGGGTACTGAAGTACTATTTGAGAAGGTCCGGTCACAAATTTCCTAGGTGGCAAAGGTCTGGATGGATAATGTAATTTCTCAGCGTAGTAACAAACCTCCACCTCACAACCCATTCGAACCCAAACTGTTCACACCCCTCTTGTTGGCAGAGAGAAGATTGTAGTTTTAAAGCAAATTTCCCACAATTCTACACATTGAGGCAGAGATTTTAAGGGCCGTTTTAAAGCTAATTTCATGCAATTCAACACATTCTTCCATGTCTTGTGCGTTTATATGCTAACAGGGGAGAGAGAGTCAGCTTTGGCAGTGCGGAAAGCCTCCTTGACACAGAGAAGTCTTGGTTGAGTGACCCGTCTTGAAGCCTCACTGGTTAAGGCCAAGAAGATCATTCTGAGAGATATAGCGACAGAGTTGGTCAGAGACTGGTGGAAAAGAGTTGCCTAGGGTTAGAGCAAGAAGCTTGAAATGTATAATGGTAGAAAGTGGCTTTAGCAGCAGATAGAGAGGAAGGGAAGGTAGAGAGGAGGGGGTGAAAGGATGATAGGTCCTCTGGAAGTTTAGTTTCCTTCATTTTCACTCTGCTGCCCGCAGTCCTGTTCTGTGAGCTCACAATGAGTTGCTCAGCTACAGAACAAAAGGGGCGGGCCAAGCCGGCCGGGAGGAAAGGGGACAGTGCGAGTCATAGGATGTAGAAAGGGAGGATAGTAGGGTCGAAGAGGCAGAATCAGGAGGGAGAAGGATTTAGCAGAAGGGAGAGATGATAGGATAGAAGAGGTGAGTAGTGGGAGAGAGAAAGCGAAGATTGCGATGGCGTATGACCATCTCGGTAGGGGCTGCGTGGCTATGGTTGGAAGAAAGGGAGACAGAAAAGGAAACAAAGTGATCAGAGACCTGGATGGGGTTTAAAGTGAGATTAGCATGTGAGCAGCCTCCTAGAAAAGATGAGGTCAAGTGTATTGCCTGCCCTGTGCGTGGGAGGGGATTGGGAAAGGGTGAGGTCAAAAGCGGCAATGAGGGGAAAGAAATGCATTGAAGGCAGACGTCGGGAGGTTGAAGTCACCCATTAGGAAGAGTGGTGAGCCATCTAGAAATTAGCTTATCAAGGTGTCAAGCTCATTAAGGAACTCTCTAAGGGCACCTGTTGGGCAATAGATGACAATGTTAAGCTTGAGTGGACAAGTGACAGTATGAAATTCAAATGAGGAGATGGACAGGTGAGTGAGGGAGGAGAAAATAGAAAATCGGTACTTAGGAAAAATTAGCAGCCCTGTGCCACCACCGCGGCAACAAGATGCTCTCGGAGTACGAGAAAATGTAGTCAGATGTAGAGCAGCTGGAGTACCAGTGTTCTCTGGGGTGACTCATGTTTCTGTCAGGGCCAAAAAGTCTAGGGACTGAAGGGCAGCATAGGCTGAGCAGGGTACACTAAATTAGAAGGGTTGCAGCCAACGGTTGGGGAGCGTCTGTAAAGCCTACATGTAGAGGAGCAGACTGGGATAGAACACACACAGTTGCTAAAATGACATCTGAAAATAACTAGGTGAGATACTCAAGTGAGAGAGGTGTGGAGCCTTCCGCTCTTTCCTTCCTCAAATAACTCAGTGGAGCCATTTTTGTTTCGGACCACAACAATCACAAATTGCCCTGCCCCTTAATCAAGGTCGATGTGTCAACAATCTGCAAGTTATGAGCAGTCAGCAGTTCACACACCAAGTGGCTACTGGGAAGAAGGGCAGCACTTAAAGTAGATGGCCCTAGCTAGCAAAAAGACAGCACTAGACAACAAATGAAAAACAATTATACTTCTCACTCCTGGAGAGATCAGGAGTCCTCTAGTTATATAAATGTGTTAGAACAAAACAACCCTCTACATTTATAACAAGGAATCATGTGGGCTCTATTCATAGGATCTCTATCTGCAACTGAACGGCCTAAAAATTTAGCATATTCGCCCAAAATGACTGCTAGTTTGAAGCTGACCAGGGGCATATTCATTACGCCGATTTTGTTGCAAAACGTTTCTTAAACGGAACGAAACGGGGGGGGACTATCTGAATTTGTCCAATAATATAAACTTTAGTTTTCGTTGCAAAACGCAACTGTTTGGACTAATGACTACACCTCTGGACCTCAATTTAACTAATTCGTATGTCCCTACCGCTAGGAAAAAAGCTAACTAGCTAGCCATTTTACTACACAAATATCAAGCTAGGTACAGTAGCTAGTTAATCATCTTTGCTAAACGATTGAGAGTTTGAGGTTTCATTATATTCTTAGTGCGAAGCTCTCCCTAGCCAGGCAAGAATGGAACCTGCTTTGATGCCTAACAGTAACGTTAGCTAGCTAACTAACTAATCTGGCTAGCATATCCATTGCACTCCCAAGGCCTCGAGCTAGCAATATCGCACCGGCAATGAGGCGTTTGGAGGCATACTCGTCGCAACAAGACCGGGCGACGACTCGGGATGAGTGCATGCTACCCATAGCCAGAAGCTATGTAATTACCTGTACTGCGGACCGGCACCATGAGTGAACCCATAATAATTGCTTGCAGCCATCTTGGCATCTACTGTAACCGGACCACCAGACGGGATCCGCTATCTGTCACGTGTCCGTCAGGTACCATTCGCGCGCACGCTTGGATATTTAACCACATAGACGTCACAGGGGCTATAAAACTGAAGCATCCGTCCAATGTTTTTTCACCGCCAAATGTGGTAGTGAGAGGAGGTCTAGTAGTGGGAGATGATGGAATTAGGTGAAACTGGGCAGACATTCTGCAAATGCTAT
Source organism: Oncorhynchus clarkii lewisi (assembly GCF_045791955.1). Lineage (NCBI taxonomy): Eukaryota > Metazoa > Chordata > Actinopteri > Salmoniformes > Salmonidae > Oncorhynchus > Oncorhynchus clarkii. The sequence goes on along the minus strand of NC_092151.1, from coordinate 58,980,316 downwards.
CATTGATGAAACATCGGATCAAAAAATATATGTTCCCAAAACTAGAATATGTTACGAACACAGTAAAGTTTTATAAACTTCACGCTTTGCCAAAGTCGCGTTGCTTAGAATGAATGCAAGGCTGACTGAGTTTGTGCACACGCGCACTAAATAGTAGGCGTTCCCTACCGGAAATATGAAAATATATGCTACCACGAGCCAATACGATCTCGCTAGCTCATGCTTGGCTTTGCCCACCTCCTTGCTTGTTCTGCCCACTATGCTTCATTTGCTCACACTGTAAACGAGAGAGATGAACTGTCTTGGGTTAGTTATAGACATCTATTGATTTAACTCTAGAGGTGCTGACACAATTAATATTTCGTCGTTTGAAACGATATCTACAAAGTATCAATTTCAGTTCAAATCCATATAAGCCTAGGTATAGCCTACTGAACATTTATATTCTGTTTAAAAACTTTTCAAGCTGTGCAGAGTCCATCCCGACGCACCCGTCCTAGTGGAAAATTAAGCTAGTGGCAAATGAAGCGTGTATTATTGGTCAGACAAGTGCCACATATAAGCCCTTCTGGTGTGTCCCACTGGCATTGCATGGCCGCCTGCCACCGCCACTGCTGTCTAGGGCAGATTGCTCGATAGAGGGGAAGTCCACTCCTGCAGCTGGGCAGGAAAAGGGGAGAATGGAGAAAGGAGGACAGGAATGGGTGGAGCATAAGCAGCGGGTGAGAAATTTGTGGATGAAAGGGGGATATGATTGGTGGAGAACTGAAGTGCGCAAGGGAGGCTGAATAAGTTAGTGTCTGTGTATGGGTAGGGGTTGGGTGGGGTGGTGATGTGTTGAGTGTGGAGAGAGAGAGAGAGAGAGAGATGCTGTTGCCAGGAAACAGTGGGCATAGAGGACCATTCACAGCAGTTCATGGAGTAAAAACACAAAGGGAGACTTGATATGTAGGTGGTGTTTTTAGTATAAACAGGCAGATATGAACAGGACGGTTATCCCAGCATGGACTGGATTAAACCAGCATGAGCAGAGAGGAAAGTACAGTATAACTACTGAAGAGGATTTGGCGCTGATGTACACACTATTATGGGATGGAGAGATGAGAGATTCTCATAATTTAGAGATTTAGATTTAGAGTCTAGACAGAAATACATGGGCAGAGTAGACAATCAGAAACAGTCATCATGATAACAGCACTGATTCCTTCAAATTAAAAGGGTAGGGTTGAGCTCTAAAGGAGCCTGTCACTTCAGTCTTCAGGGCCAGTCTCTTTCACACCCTCCTTCCCCAACAGAAGTGGAGGGAGACAGGCGGGGAACAAAGCTGCCCCCTGTATTCAGACACCTGCTGCTGCTGCCTGACACGGGACGACGAGGGGGGCGACTCACTAGACCCATGCATTGACCCTGGTCTGAAGGATTTCAATTCCTAGCTGTCCAATCTCTACATCAGTGAATAAGGAGGGAGGACGCAAAGGAGGGACGGACAGCAGTGATTCAAGGGATCTTTTACTGCCCATGTGAGTACGCCTTTGCATTCTTCCTCTACTCTTTATTACACTCCTCATACAGTGTGTGTGTGTGTGTGTGTGTGTGTGTGTGTGTGTGTGTGTGTGTGTGTGTGTGTGTGTGTGTGTAGTAAATGTATAGTAGCTCATGAATATGTTAACTCTTATATAAGATACAAATCTATAGGATTAGATGACAAAGAAAGACTGTCGATTTCCATTGTATTCAGCTTTTGCATTTTCCTTGCACATGCAGACTGCAGATGTGATTCAAGTCTTTTGTCGAGTTTTCCCACACTGCTATTATTCCTCGTCATGGCAGCATCCTGAATACCTTCCTGCCTACAGATATAGCCTCCATTGGTATGCCCTCCAGAAATGTAGTACTGTCATTGGATTGTCAATGTATTAACTTATTAAAGTGTTCGGATGCGAAACAATCCATAGTGTTTGGAAAATGAAAGATGCGGGCAATTGATTACTTTCATTACCTCTCATGCTGGTGGGTTTTTCTTCTTCCCTCCATATTCATAACATGCCAGCCCTCTCTTCATTTGACAAATTATAGTTTGGATACTGTGTCACTTCACTAGGCACACACAGTTGGGTTTATGCGTTTATTGGGTGTATGGTATGCAAATTGTTCTGGTCACACAATAAGGCTCACAGTTGCATGCTCAATCGAAGTGACATGGAATACAAGCAGCTTCTCTTGTGGGTTATGGCTGGGGTCTTATAGTATGCTGCTTTTCCCTTCGGGATACAGTACACTGCTCTACACCCTCTCGGAGTGGATATGATGTAGCTGTACAGTATACATTCTGTACAGAGGTTGACCTTACAAAACACTTCTTACAATGCATCTAACAGTATTGTCGGGCAACAACCTGATGGAAACAATCATGTGAACATTTTGATGTGTGTAGGACATTGCCTTGCAAATCATGTTCTGATCGCCTTATTTATTTTGCTGTGTCTATGTTAGGTGAATTCTCAAAGATAGTATTGCCACTTATCCACACCCACAGGCAGGTAATGTACTTTCGGAGCCCTCCCTGAGTGTATCTGTTTTTATAATTATTTCCACAGCTGACCTGGGGAACCTAAGCCGCTCAGTACACCTCAGTGTACTTCACTCATGTTGATTTTCCACATGAGTGAAGAGGTACAAAGAGAGGAGTAATTTAGTTCAATTAAACACAATCAGTCCCATGCAGTGAACCGTACACTGTATATTTTATACTGAGGTTGTATCTGACTTTGAATAATATTAGTGTCTGTTTCTGATTCAATATAGCCGATGATGGTAACGAAAACTGAAACCCAAGTCACACATTTCCCTCAAAAACAGAATGTGAGTGATTACAATACGGTGCACTGACTAACATGATGTCAACCCAGCTTGAGGTATCTGGAGCCAGGATTATTAAGCTGTAGAACTGTCTCTTTAAACTTGTGTCAGACAGGATAAACCAGAACACATCAAAAAGGTGGCAACTGCGCTGAGGATTAGTAGCTGATCAGGGGGGATTAAGAGTTGATTTCTCCTGGCCTCTTGGATTCCACCTACGAAATTCCTTAATTGTGACTGACTTTGAGGGAAGGAGCAAGGGGACCTCAGTCACATGCTCCTCTCATGCTACACATGGGGATAAACGCCTCGTGACCTGGATTCAGTTTCTCAAATGAAATGATAAATACTAATGAATAAAATAAAATACTAATAACCATATCATTGTTCCTCTTGTATAAATGCATTCTCTGTTTTATAACGGAGGAATTCTCTGTGTTACACAAGACATGGGCTTATTGCCATTTGAGCTTCATACCTGAGGATGGGATTGATTTGGTTTGAGCCCGCTTATAGCCAGAGGCTATGATTTGATTATGCCAATGATAATGGTGATAGGGATAAATTGGATCTACATATCATTTCCAATGCTCAAAGCGCTCCCTTGTAACAGGAAGGAACTCACCCCATCTGTGATTGATTATTGTTGGTTGGTTAATTATGTATGGTCTGTCTATGTCTGTGTGCCCTAGGCTCCTCCCCTCCCTTCCATGGGATGGGCACCACAGAGGCGACACTACGAATGGATAACATGGAATGTAAAGATGAGTGGCAGGACGAAGACTTCCCCAGGTGGGTGTCAGACAACTTTGATGATGCTTTACTTTACAGGGTCCTTTAGTCCTGCAGAGTCCAATACTGTGTAAAAAGTATTGTAATAACTCACCATAACATTATACTGACAGCAGTAATCCATCACTAAGTACACTATACAGCCTACAGCGTAACAACAAAGGTTACACTATTTGTTACATTGTACTTGCAAGAATAAGCACACAGTAATACACTTTAAAATGATACTCTGTGTGTTTTTTTCCCCTCACAACTGGTAGATGACAATACCTCATGCCCGCAGTGATGTTTGTTGTTGGACTATAATCTGCTCCAGTATAATTTGCTTGAGGATTTCCCAGTGAGCTAACCCTGTGCAGCTGGTGTACTTATAGCCTGGAATACCTAGCAGATACCCCATCTACTGAAATCAACCTCTGACATTGATTGCAATAGCCACATGACAATAATATGTGCCGTAAACATTCACTAACACTGGATCTATACAGAATTTAAACAAAAATTATAATTGTCCTCCAAGCACTGAAGAATTACAAAGAGGACTGGATTTAAGCAGGACTTTCCTCTTTATTGTCATTGCGAAACACAGAGAGATCAGATAATTGCTCAGTATGAAATTAAAGGAGTGTGAAGAAGAAAGGCAAAGAGAGAGCATTCTGACAGCAAGGAGCCTCCTCCTGTCTCTCTCCATCTGAGGGAGCGGAGACAGGGAGCAGGTGCAGCTCTCTCCTTAAATGGTAGTGGGTAACGTCATGTGACGCAGCAGCCAGTCAACAACACAGCATCACCAGGAAAATGGTGGCAGATCAGCTTTAAGGAAAAGGAGGAAGAGAAAATAAGTCTATGTATCATTAGGCTCTGAATGATGATGTGCCTGAGGCTCCCTATGATCGACTGAGAAAAGGGCATGCATAATATTCTAAGATCCTGTGCTGTAAAATCAAGTAGTTGCCTGGACCGTCTTTGAATCCATCCTCATTTTTGATAAGGTAAGCAGGAGCTCGTGATATCTTAGCCCTCATCATCATATAGGAGAAGAATATGGCCTGACTGCTTGACATTTTGGATTATCATACCCTTGGTTAGACATAATTCCTATTTCATTTCTTTATCATGGTGTCATTATTGTAGGAAACTGGTTATTTGAACAATGGAAGCTTGCCAGTGGTTATAGCAGTGGGACGCCTCAGGGATGCTAGATCGGACACCATGCAGTGTAACGGATGCCCTTGTCATTTGTTATTGCCAGTCATGTTGATTTGGCAACACTGTTATAGACTGTCTGTCCTCCCTGGGATGTTAGGTTGGAAAGATGGTTTAGTATTATGCAGCAGTGGAGCACAGTGGAGCTGTAAACTTTATATTTCCCCAGTGCCTCTTGGTATTTGGTTGCTGTTGACATTTCCCCCCTGTATTATACCTTTCATTCTCCACCTCCTCCATGTCCTCCTGGTTTCACGTTACAGGAACTGACAAGGGAAATTACACCACGTGTTAAGGGGTAACCTAACGGTGTGTCTGCCTCCCCTGTACAGTGAATAAGGTTTGTTGACATACCACCGCCTCTACCTCCCCTCCCCACATCGCACACCGTGGCAGGTCTATAATCTAAAGAGCTCCCTGGGGAGATGCTAATTACCACCCAGCCTCCTCTCTCTGTGCTCCCTTTGTGGTGCTGAGCCAGATCACTGACAACCCCACTGACATGATCGTTGGCATGTGTTAATTTTGCACCAGCTGGAATGATGTGATGTTGTACTAGTGTGCTTCCAGGACTATTTGGGGTTTGGTTTATTTGAGTCAGGCTGGCTGGCTTTAGTGTTTGCTCATGTCATGCTATTGTGTGTGGCTGTGGCCCTGACAGAATGATGGGCTCTCTGTGTTGATTTTCAGACCACTTCCTGAGGACGGTGACATGGAGTCTTCCTGTGGCCTCACCGATGACCGAGCCTGTAAGTGTAATAACACCTCACCTGTCTGGCATAAGATAGATGTTTTTGGTTTGGTAAAGTTAACTAATTTGATATAGTATAAGCCACTTTAGCTTAATATACAGTATTACTTTCTAACAATGAGCCTCATCTCACATGCTACTTCCTGGACCCTGCACCCGTGAATTCAACTTGATGTCATGTGTGTACACTATTAGTAGCTAATAAGTCTCACCTCCTCTGTCACAGCTCCCCCCAACTCTCTGAATGTTAATGCAGTTGGAGGAGGTGGAAGTGGAGGAGGGTCCACCCATCGTAAGCGGCGTACATTAGTGGCCCCGGACATGAACCTGTCCCTGGACCACAGCGAGGGTTCCCTGCTGTCTGACGACTTCTTGGATACGCCCGACGACCTTGACATCAATGTGGACGACATCGAGACCCCAGACGACAACGACTCCCTGGAGTTCATCACCAACGGCAACGAGCTGGAATGGGAAGGTAGGTAGAGCTCATGCGGCGTGGAATAATGGAAGCCCTGGTGCCAGCCTGGTAGCCTGGGTGCCAGTCTGTGTGCTTTAGACAACTTGTTGTTTGGCAAGATGTACGTAGCTAGCGCAGACACGGTCTGGCACCCACTCTGGCTCGATATATTGAACAAAAATATAAACGCAACATGTAAAGTGTTGGTCACATGTTTCATGATCCCAGGAATGTTCTATTCACACAAAAAGCTTATTTTTTCAAAAATGTTGTGCACAAATTTGTTTAAATCCCTGTTAGTATGCATTTCTCCTTTGACAAGATAATCCATCCACCTGACAGGTGTGGCATATCAAGAAGCGGATTAAACAGCATGATCATTACACAGGTGCACCTTGTGCTGGGGACAATAAAAGGCCACTCTAAAATGTGCAGTTTTGTCACACAACACAATTCCACAGATGTCTCAAGTTTTGAGGGTGTGTAATTGGCATGCTGACTGCAGGAATGTTCACCAGAGCTGTTGCCATATAATTTAATGTTAATTTCTCTACTATAAGCCGCCTCCAACGTTGTTTTAGAGAATTTGGCAGTACGTCCAACCGGCCTCACAACTGCAGACCACGAGTAACCACGCCAGCCCAGGACCTCCACACCCGGCTTCTTTACCTGCGGGATCATCTGAGACCAGCCACCCAGACAGCTGATGAAACTGTGGGTTTGCACAAACTGTTAGAAACCGTCTCAGGTAAGCTCACCTGCGTGCTCGTCATCCTCACCAGGGTCTTGACCTGACTGCAGTTCGGCGTCGTAACCGACTTCAGTGGCCAAAAGCTCACTTTCGATGGCCACTGGCACATTGGAGAAGTGTGCTCTTCACGGAAGAATCCCAGTTTCAACTGTACCAGGCAGATGGCAGACAGCGTGTATGGCGTTGTGTGGGCGAGCGGTTTGCTGATGTAAACGTTGTGAACCGAGTGCCCCATGGTGGCGGTGGGGTTATGGTATGGGCAGGCATAAGCTACGGACAACAAACACAATTGCATTTTATCGATGGCAATTTGAATGCACAGAGATACCGTAACAAGATCCTGAGGCCCATTGTCGTGCCATTCATCCGTCCGCCATCACCTCATGTTTCAGCATGATAATGCACGCCCCATGTCGCAAGGACCTGTATGCAATTCCTGGAAGCTGAAAATGTCCCAGTTCTTCCTTGGCCTGCATACTCACCAGAATTGCCACCCATTGAGCATGATTGGGATGCTCTGGGTGGAGATGTACAACAGCGGGTTCCAGTTCCCGTCAATATCCAGCAACTTCGCACAGCCATCGAACAGGAGTGGGACAACAATCCACAGTCTGATCAACTCTATGCGAAAGAGATGTCACACTGCATGAGGCAAATGGTGGTCACACCCGATACTGACACACCAGATACACGACCCTACTTTTTTTTTTTTTTAAAGGTACAGTTTCTGTGACCAACAGATGGATATCTGTATTTCCAGTCATGTGAAATCCATAGATTAGGGCCTAATGAGTTTATTTCAATTGACTGATTTCCTTAAATGTGCTGTGACTAAGTAAAATCTTTGAAATTGTTTATGCGTTTATATTTTTGTTCAGTGTAAATAGCTGCGTAGTAAAAAGTCCATTCTATCAGACTACAGCTGAACAGAACAGCAGCTAAAATACTGAAGAGACAAAGGTGGATGACATAAAACACATCCATTATGTCTCACTAATAGAAATACCTTTGTTTTAAACCCACTTCACATTACAGCATAAACACCTTCAAACTTTTCACTATGTACATCCAGATGACACGCCAGTGGCCAACGCCAAAGCGGGGCCTGGTGACGGAGAAGAGGAGGATGGTGCTGATGGGACGGGGGGTAACGGGCGCCTGTGGAGGACGGTGATCATTGGGGAGCAGGAGCACCGCATCGACATGCAGGTCATCAGGCCGTACCTCCGCGTCATCACCCATGGGGGTCAGTATCCAACCAACAGCATCCAGCCAGAGCCATAGATACACTGTATGCATAGTTAAACTAATTAAAATTGAATTGTCATGGAACCTTCGGTGCCAACATGGTGCCCATTCAATCTCAAATTGAGTTTACGTCGGTATATGTCTGTATCTTGATGGTTCTGCATCCAGGTAATTGACACCAACGGGATGAACTTACAGGCCATGTCAACTGTCGCTCTTCTCTCCCTCTGCAGGTTACTATGGCGAGGGTCTGAATGCCATCATAGTGTTCTCAGCCTGCTACCTGCCCGACAGCAGCTGTGCAGATTACCACTACATCATGGAGAACCTCTTCCTGTGAGTAACTGGATTTACAAATTGCAGAGATACTGATTTATGGCAAGAGGCACAAATGCCCAACTTCCACAGAGTGATATTTAAAACTAGGTCATCACGCCTGGTATACTGTCATTGAAATCAGAGAGATCATGTCATACATCACACAATCATTTTGTAGTGAAGATTTATGCTGCCAGAAAATGGGAACTCGAGATTTCATTAGTGCTTGCCACGGTAGCAATAAAATAAACCTCAATATTTTTCCCTTCCTCATTGCCATCTCAGGTATGTGGTCAGCAGTCTAGAAATGCTGGTTGCTGAGGACTATTTGATCATCTACATGAATGGAGCCACACCACGGGGCAAGATGCCGGGCATAGGATGGCTGAAGAAATGCTATCAGATGATTGATAGGAGGTAAGACTATTTATATCATATACACCACTGCATGACAGCATGGATAATGCAATCATTCATACTGTCAGCATAGGATGGATGTGCATAACACAAATGTTGACTGACTCTCAGGAGAAACTAATGGGGAGTAATTGAGCTTGTAACTGCTACTGGCAGTCAATGGGAAGTGAGGATTGACTCATACTACGGTAGCCTGCTTGATAGAGTCTTCCAGCACTATGAGATGAATGTATGTATGTATTGCCTTATTTCAACTATTTATTTCTGTTGTCCCTGAAGGCTGAGGAAGAACCTGAAGTCTCTGGTCATCGCCCACCCCACCTGGTTCATCCGCACTGTGCTGGCCATATCTAGGCCTTTTATCAGGTGACCACAGAACAACAACATCATGTTAAAGGGGTACTCCAGGATCTAAAACATAACACATTTGTAACATATAGTATGAATTGGATTCGTAACATATGTGAATCGCTATTTAAAAAAATATATATATATATTTTTATATTTTGCATGACGTAACATATCATACGAAATGGATGATGTAGTACACAATTTGATGATGTAGTACACACAAAACTGGGACCACTTTTGTCTCATTAGCAGCACTTTCAAAACTTCTGTCTGAAATGATACAAACGTTTTTTCATAATACAGTTATGCTACATATCGCCACTGTGATGGATAAAACCAATATAACTGGTTGTTGTGTTTATCCTGTTCTTATTTGCAGTGTGAAGTTTATGAATAAGATCCAGTATGTGCATAGTCTGGATGAGCTGGCAGAGATAGTCCCCATGGAACATGTGCAGGTCCCGGAGTGTGTGGTGCAGTAAGTATCATCAACCACTATGGGGGGTAACTAAGCTGAAGACTCCCACCATCATTCACTGACCTGCAGTGATTTGCAGACTAATAAATTGTGTAAACTTGCAAGCTAATAATTTTCCCCAGTGGTAGAGACTTTGAGGCAGTAAATAAATCATAGAAGAACACATTTGAATATCAAAAAGTTTTCAAATGGGAATTTATGTTCATTTGGTTTGTCAGCCCAAAAAAATAGATGTAAGATTGTATCTGTATTTCACTCTTGGAAAAGGACTTGGATCAGAAAAGGGATCTTAATCTTTTCTTTTTACAGATTTGAGGAGGAGAGGATCAGAGCTCGGAAAGAAAGGTAAAACACATATAATTTTTTTGATCGAATTAACTGGGCATACATGCCATGCTCATACTCAATCAGGGGTGATCCATGCTGTATCCTCAGTCAATTCATTCATCAAGCTTTTATTCAAGTGTTGTTTCCCTCTGCCTGTACAGGATGGAGCAGGAACAGCAGGAACAGCCAAACCCACACGCGTCTTCTTCAGCCAAGGCAGAGAGGTAGGGAGTAGACAGTTACACTATAACGGCCTGTGCGTGATAGCCGGATATCTTAAAGCTCTCCAGGACCAGGGTTGGAGATACCCTATATATATACAAAAGTATGTGGACACCCCTTCAAATGAGTGGATTTGGCTACAGGTGTTGCTGACAGGTGTATAAAATCAAGCACACAGACATGCAATCCCCGTAGACAAACATTGGCAGTAGAATGGCCTTACCGAAGACCTCAGTGACTTTCAAAGTGGCACTGTCATGGGACGACACCTTTCCAACAAGTCAGTTCATCAAACTCTTGCCCTGCTAGAGCTGCCCCGTTCAACTACGTGCTGTTATTGTGAATGGGAAACGTCTAGGAGCAACAACGGCTCAGCCGCGAAGTAGTAGGCCACACAAGCTCACAGAATGGGAACAGGGAGTGCTGAAGCGTGTAGCGTGTAAAAATCATCTGTCCTCGGTTGCAACACTCACTACCGAGTTCCAAACTGCCTCTGGAAGCAACGTCAGCACAGTAACTGTTTGTCGGGAGCTTCATGAAATGGGTTTCCATGGCCGAGCAGGCACACACTAGCCTAAGATCACCATGTGAAATGCCAAGCGTCTGCTGGAGTGGTGTGAAGCTCGCCGCCATTGGACTCTGGAGCAGTGGAAATTCTCTGGAGTGATGAATCACGCTTCACCATCTGGCAGTCCGACAGACGAAAGCTACCTTCACGGAGGCATAGTGACAACTGTAAAGTTTGGAGGGGGAAGAATAATGGTCTGGGGTTGTTAGGGCCCTTAGTTCCAGTGAAGGGAAATCTTAACGCTACAGCATACAATGACATTCTAGACGATTCTGTGCTTCCAACTTTGTGGCAACAGTTTGGGGAAGGCCCTTTCCTGTTTAAGTATGACAATGCACCCGTGCACAAAGCGAGATCCGTACAGAAATTGTTTGTCGAGATTGTGTGGAAGAACTTGACTGGCCTGCCCAGAGCCCTAATCTCAACCCCATTGAACACCTTTCGGATGAATTGGCACACCGACTGTGAGCCCAGCCTAATCGCCCAGCGTCAGTGCTCGACCTCACTAATGCGCTTGTGGCTGAATGGACGTCCCTGCAGCAATGTTCCAACATCTAGTGGAAAGCTTTCCCAGAAGAGTAGAGGCTGTTATAGCAGAAAAGGGAGGACCAACACCATATCAATGCCCATGATTTTGGAATGAAACTTTCGATGACCAGTCCACATACTTTTGGTAATGTAGTGTGTACCTGGTATAGATCAAGCAGCAGTCAACATGGCCATTGTCGAGCACTATTACCTCTCAACAGCAGTATAGCAGGAAACAAAGTCACAGAGACATTTATTTATTCATACTCATGTCATTTGCAGGCCCAAGTCAATGATCACAGGGCAAGGAATCTGAAAGGGACCTGCTCCTCTTTATTCATCTCATACCATGGTAAGGAAGGACACAACACTACTGCTCTTCTCACACTGACTACAAGGTGACACTGCACTCATAAATACAATGTACATTGTGCATACGGTATCCACTGGCAGCCTGTGGCAGGAGTCAGGCCCATAGAGATCCTATTAAATGAGTTCTAAGATATCATTCTGTGGTCAGGCCATTTAACCACTTAAACAGATGTTTAAACCACCAGCACCATTTGAATGTCTACTGTTACGTAATGTCCACCTGCTCAGCCATTTAAGAATCAGACCCAGCCAGTCCTCAGTGCTATTGTACAGGAATGCCCGGTCAAGTGCAGCCAGCCAGGCCTTAATGGGTGAGCGTGTCAGGAACGTGTGTGTGTCTTACTGTGTCATCAAGGGACTTTCAGGGGTCAAGAGGTCAGGCATGTTGCAGCCTCACTCATGTTACAATAAGGTCAGCTGTATTAAATGAACTGCTCTGTGAACCTGGTCTGCTGTTTTGAAAAGTGTATTCTTCTGGAGGTTTTTATATCATTAACCTGCTTCTTAATGACGGTGTCTTGTATCATCTGTGCAGTTGTTGAAAGAAGTTTGGAGCATGAAAACTGTGTTTATAAGAAGAAACATGAAGTCCAACAAGTCTAAGAATACTTCCTAATCTATAAATATCAAGCTGAAGATTTTTCCATCAAGATATTAAACTCCCCAACACACTCCTCAGCGGTTCTTAGGTTGCCAACTGATTCCATCAGGACATTCCAAGGAATTGTCTGTTCTGGGGACTGTACAACTCCATGTTACATCATTTTACGACCGCTGAAAGTAGTTACTTTTAAACGACACCCCCAGTCACCACCGTGGGTTTTGTATCCATTTCAAATATAGATGACACTGCGATACTTTTGCCTAAGTCAAGATGTAAGAAAAAATAACATGAATATTGTAGAAAATGTTCCACCGGACATAAATGGTGTAAGGTGTCAGTGGCAGGCAGGTAACCAGACCTTTTACAGTTTTGTGTTGGAGGCTCTTGCAGGGACAATGGTAGACTAGACTTGAGTATGTATACTGTATACAGACAGTGTTGGATGGTGTGTCCTAGGAGCTGCACTGAGGGCTCTGCCAGGCCTAGTTACTGAGAGGAAGATATGCCTTAGAGAAGAAGAGGGGAGGAGGAACAGAGAGTCAGGCAATGCCCCTTAGTGCTCAGCATTGGTGTGCTGTGGCATCATTTCACCCATTAGCGCTATGCTAGCCCTTGAACATTTAGATGTAGACTGGAATGCTTTGCGAGACATCGGATGCCTTCACCTTTGCTTCATTTTGGCCTCATAATTTGTCAGAGTACAGGCTTTATTTTTGATCAACTGTTTTGCATTAATAATTTGGATGTCATCATGTTTCATATACCCAGATTGGTCCGGGGATCATTCAGTGCCCAACTAACCAACCCATGTACCTTACATTCTGATGTGCCTCAGGATTCTTGTCTGTACATTAATATGGGGGCCCACTGAAAGTAAGAACAAGAAATGTGCTGGTTTGACTGTAATGTCAAGAGGACTGCATTTCATTTCAGTTTTTCAGTCATTGATGTTGTGACTTAATGGTATCATTTCTGTATCATGCTGTGTTGTGGGTGCAGTCAAAGCATGCCAACATGTTGTCAGCATGTAATGTACCTTCAGATGTCCTATTGGATTATGGACCAGTCGCCTAATGGTCAATCTTCTATTGGATACTTACCTACCGGGTGGTAGAGGGGAGGAAGTGTTAAGAGTTTTTATTTTTGTAAAAATTACATACATACATGTATTGTAAGTGTTGTTTTGCACTATAGAATTTGATTGTCATTAAATTGTGAGCATAACATCTAGATGTGTATATTTGGGGACAGGTTGCCGTCCTAATATGTAACTCAAGATGGATTTTTGTGTGCTCTTCTAATTTTTGTACAAGTATACTGTAGTACAATCAATATCATGCATTGCATTTGTTGGTAACCTGTCAACCCGTCTAGACAAGTATGATAATCAAAAATGTCTCTTTCTGAAGTGCCATCCAAATTCAAACGATATCTTGATAAATATAAAACATAACAGAAGTCATTTTCTGTGGACAGGTTTGTGGATGGCGATGGGCTAGACTAGAGGTGATTGATATTCAATGGACAAAGTAAGAAAATGGCTTCCAAACATTTGTATACACATAATTGTAGTGTTACGTTAGAACATTGGACAGATTCATTTGCCTTTGATTTCTGGTAGAGAAATACCTATCCCATCAAAAGGTAGGCTTAAACGTGGCACAGAATTGCAGGAGTTTTTCTGCAGTCTCCCAAAGCTGCTGGAGAGAGAGTGCCGTTTTCTAAAGGATGTCAGCTCTTCCTGAGTGCCTACACAGAAAACTATGATATGGAATGTACAATTCTAAATTGACTACTGGGATTTTTCCCCCCAAATTGCTAGTAAACTGATTTTGTTGACACAAGTGTATTTTGTTTTGGTAAAAGGTTCTACATGGAAAGCAACCCCTGAGCGTCCAAAAATATCTTTCAATCATATTTTCAGTCTTTAAAAGCACAATATGTTATTACACTGGAAGATTTGGAAGAGATCAGTGGGCAATTTGTCGGCTGGAATACTGTGTGTAGCTTATTTTTCAAAACTGCAAAGCTTGAAATGGGGTTGGGATATGTAGCTATGTAGTTTGGATGTTCTTTAGATTGTGATGTACATTCTTCCATGTAAATACAAAGAAGTAAACTGTTCCACCCGACAATCTCTCTCTGCGGCCTGTATTCTTCCATTTCTAAATTTACCCACTGCTGTAAATTAATCCAAGATATATCATTCAGTCATTCAGAAATACATTTTTATTTTTCAGACATTCCGAATGTACGGATAGATTCAAGCTTTGACTTGAATCAAACCTGATTTGTTGAGAAAAGGAACAGTTACATTTGCCTTACCATAGAAGTGAGGGTGTCCAGGTGTTCACTGAGTTTACTTAAAGCAACGCCGGACATCCCTAAAAGGTGCTTGTTGTGGTTCAAAGGAACCTATTAATACACAGTCATGATACACACGTCCATGTACACTCTGACGCTTATCACGAGCCCCCCGGCTCTGTTAGAACAACTCTGACAGTTACATCAGCTCAGCTGTATTAGTGACAGAGGCAGCGCTGGTCACTGGTCAGTCACACATAGGATCTAAATTGAGAATGGCCTTCAGGAAATGAGACAAGACAACAGACCTGGTTTCAAATACTATTGAGGGTTTTTCAATTACTTTCAAAGACATTTTGAAGTAGGCTTGGGCGGTGTCCAGATTGTCATACCTTCATACCGACCTTGTTCATACAGATTACTGCATTCTTGGGAAAGAGCAAGAAAGGCATTCCACTGTACATGTGCACTTGACAATAAACTTGTGACCTTCTGGGATATTCAGTAATACCGGCACTGAACACAAGAGGCAATGTTTTCAATCCGAAGGTTAGCAATGCTAACAAGTACATGTCAAATCCCATAGTGAATGCTACCTAAATGATAATGAACGCATGCTAACATGTTATACAGTCTTTGAGATAAACTATTTGCAGGACAGACATCTTAGCTCATAAAGTTATAGAAGTAACAAAAATAATGCTACTCACAGTTCTGTACACACAAACCAAATATTAGGATGCAAGGCTCTTGATCCAGCAGGGGATTATGTTACCAATAGGAGCTTGACTGCAAGAAACAAACCCCTTATCTAGATTACTAGCTACTAAGTTAGCAAAGCAAATGCACAACTGCTTAGCATTTAGCCTATTTTAGACAGTTCATAGTTATAAGATATCCAGCTGGCAAACATTTAGTTGCAATTCCATGCTGTAATTAGGTCACCTGGTATGTGCTGCACAACAGAACGACTCACAAGGCTCCAGACTCTCTTCCTCTTCTTCTTCTTCTTTAGGATTTGGTTTGGCGGATTGCATCCAATTTTTAGGTGGCACACACCGCCGCCTACTGTACTGGTGTGTGAGGCCATTCACTGCCGACCTACATTAAATTATTGTTACGGTAATACAAAACTGGGAAAAATGAAAATTACCCTGCCAACTATTGACCCTCTCTAAAAAACACCACCCCATTCCACTATTTAACGCTATGTAATCCTACTCCAGAACAACGACCAAACTGTTCTGCAGTACATCCTTGCAATCCCAAGTACTTCTCTGCCACTGCCACCACAACCTCTATTTTCTGTGACGACCATGGCTACAAATGCTAAAAATCCCACCTTACTGAAGCAGATATTCTTCCCATCACTCTCTCTTGGTCTCTGCCTATCCACAGGAATCCTCTCACTATCCCTCACCCTGTGCCCATCTTCCTCAACCACTCTCTTCACACTTAGACATACAACACTCTGTGTACTACTCTAACTCTACATGCCTTTCTCTCACCGGACACCTCCGATCTCCCGCCCCGTGATCACCCCCACAGCTAACACACACAACTTTCTCCACCGCTACTACGCATTCCTTCGTCTCGTGCCCTCCTGCACACTTCTCACATCTAGGAATCTCCCTCCTACATGCTGCTGTAACATGCCCATAAACTTGACACCTAAAACGCCATAGTATTTCCAGAAAACAAAAGCTCTCACGGGATAACTTACACTTCCTAACTTGACCTTGTCGGGCACTTAACGCCACCCCTGTTATCACTCCTTTCAACGGCGCCCTCCTCAGGAGAGAAGAGCACGTCACATTTCTTGTCCCTAATAGCGTGAGCCTGAGCACCCACTGCCTCTGGATTGAATAAAAACACAATAAATCATCACTAATGCACTCTGAATTACTCTCACCAACTCAACATTCCCCAACCCCATCTCCACCCAACACGAACACCACATATGGATCAGCCAAAATGCAAGGATTCATTCTCTCCACAAACCTCACCCCCACTGGTCTAGAATCATCCTTTTCATCCTCGGGACGAGGCCCGAACTCAGTGGTCCTCACAGCAGGTACTACATCCATACTCTAGTCAGGTTTCATCTCTAGAGCACATATTACTCTTTTTGCACTGGACGCCAACCCTCCTCAAAACGCTGCTTCCCTCTACACTCAGCTCCTTTACGGCGGTCATCACCTGCCACCTCAATGAATTTACACTCACTCTCGTCACATTCACTTTCCTTCCAAAATGAAAGTGAATGCTCTTCCAAAAGTTCTGTGCAATCCTCCATTCCATATTCCATTCCATTCCATCATAACATATGCCACTTTTCTGCTTTTTTCCTTATCCGCCATCTTCTCCTTCACCAGATTTTCCAGAAGGCTTCTGCAATCCCCCACTCCATATTTATTCATAATATGTTCCACTTTCTTCCTTTTTTCCTTATCCGTCATCTTCCGGGCACCATGTTGATAGTGAATGTTTTGGGCATCAGAAAGCCACTGGGTTTCCATCCCAGGTTGTTCTTTGTTTTCTCTACAGGAAGGGATAGCAATCTCTCCCGTCTTTCAATGTTGTATGCTTGTAAACAAACAACATGTGACTGGGGACTACCGGTAAGCTTAATAATGTATAATAATGTGACATATGAAATTAAGAACGGGGATCTACTTTATCTCCTAATGTATTGTACAAGTTGACGGCTGGTATTTACTTAAAAGGTAACTACTAATATTAAAATGTATAAAAAAACTTCAAAAGTTTCAATGATACTGAAAAACCATCCAGTGGCTATTTTCAAATACTCCTGTATACTGCCCAAGCCTATTTTACATTTACATTACAGTTGTTTAGCAGATGCCCCAAACAGAAGCCATGGATTACAGGCAACATCCTCACTGAGCTAAAGGGTAGAGCTGCTGCTTTCAAGGAGCGGGACTCTAACCTCAGACGAACCATCAAAGTGTCAATACAGGACTAAGATTGAATCGTACTACACTGGCTCCGACCCTCGTCACATGTGGCAGGGCTTGCAAACCATTACAGACTACAAAGGGAAGCACAGCCGTGAGCTGCCCAGTGACACGAGCCTACCAGACAAGCTAATTATGCTCTATGCTCGTTTTGAGGCAAGCAACACTGAGGCATGCATGAGAGCATCAGCTGTTCCGGACAACTGTGTGATCACGCTCTCCGTAGCCGATGTGAGTAAGACCAGGTCAACATTCACAAGGCCGCTGGGCCAGACGGATTACCAGGACGTGTACTCCGAGCATGCGCTGACCAACTGGTAAGTGTCTTCACTGACATTTTCAACCCTGACTGAGTCTGTAATACCAACATGTTTCAAACAGACCACCATAGTCCCTGTGCTCAAGAACACTAAGGTAACCTGCCTAAATGACAACTGACCCATAGCACTCACATCTGTAGCCATTAAATGCTTTGAAAGGCTGGTCATGGCTCACATCAACACCATTATCCCAGAAACCCTAGACCCACTCCAATTCGCGTACCGCCCCAACAGATGACACAATCTCTTTTGCACTCCACACTGCCCTTTCCCACCTGGACAAAAGGAACACCTATGTGAGAATGTTGTTCATTGACTACAGCTCAGCGTTCAACACCATAGTGCCCTCAAAGCTCATCACTACGCTAAGGACCCTGGGACTAAACACCTCCCTCTGCAACTGAATCCTGGACTCCTGACGGGCCGCCCCCCAGGTGGTAAGGGTAGATAACAACACATCCGCCACACTGATCCTCAACACGGGGGGCCCTCAGGGGTGCGTGCTCATTCCCCTCCTGTACTCCCTGTTCACTCATGGCTGCACGGCCAGGCATTGGCGACTCCATTACCCACAATATTAGACGCAAAAATAATCATCCAGCGATCATACACTGTTTACCAGGGGGCAGGGCTACCGACGTAAAGGCTAATCTGAAGATGGTACTGGCTAGGCTAAATCTGTCGAGTGTAGAAAGTATAGTGAGATTGTTATCCATGTCACTCTCCATGCCGTCCCACAGGACGTGCTACATTGTCGTGCTGCTACTCCAGTTTCAACTGTTCTGCTTGCTCCTATGGAACCCTGACCTTTTCACAGGTCGTGCTACCTTGTCACCGAACCTTATGTTTTTGACGCTCTCTCTGTCTCTATGCCACACCTGCTGTCTTGCTCAGCTATGAAAAGCCAACTGACAAATACAATCTATTTTTTGGCTTAGTTGTGGTCAATTTGCAGTGTATACATTATTATAATTATGTTTCAGCCCCCCGGCAATCCACTCGTAAAATCATCATCAAACTAGTTGCCTACCCCTGGTTTAAGCTTTCAAAACCTAACCAACTTTGAGAGGTTCAGACTGACCCAACTTAGATTGCTTGTATTCATATTTTTGATTTTACCTTTTCAACTATAACGATTTAAGATCTGCACAGATTAACATTGGTTTGAATGCTCCATAAACCTAAATGGGAAATACATCATGTTTCAGTCAGGTCAATCACATCAAGATTATGATCAGTGATTAGTTCATTGACTATGACTGCCTTGAAAGAGGTCTTTATTCCAGGGAGATTGCTAAGGCGAACACCACCATGTTTAGTTTTGCTCAACCTAGTTCGAGGTATAGACACTGTCTCAATGGGGATAGCTGAGGTGACTACACTGAGTGTGCTAGTGGCAGTCTCCACTAACTGGCAGGCTGGCTAACATCCTGCTGCCTGGCCTGCACCCTATCTCTTTTTAGAGCAAGAGGAGTTAGAGCCTGGTCTATGTTGATAGATAAGATGAGAGCACCCCACCAGCTACGATGGAGTCCGTCACTCCTTAAGAGGCCAGGCTTGATCCTGTTTGTGGGTGAGTCCCAGAAAAAGGGTCAATTATCTACAAATTCTACATTTTGGGAGTGGGGGAAAACCAGCGATTGAGTTGTGAGACTGCTGTAGAGCTCATCACTCCCCCTAACTGGGAGGGCCCAGAGGCAATTACTCGATGCTGACACATCTTTCTAGCTGATTGACACGCTTGGTGACCTCTGACTGTTTCACCCTAACATCGTTGGTGCCGACGTGGATAACAATCTCCCTATACTCTCTACACTCGCAAATTTTAGCCTAGCCAGTGCCATCTTCAGATTAGCCTTTACATCGGTAGCCCTTCCCCCTGGTAAACAGTGTATGATCGCTGGGTGATTCTTTTTAAGTCTAATATTGCGGGTAATGGAGTCGCCAATGACAATGGTTTTCAATTTGTCAGAACCAATGGTGGGAGGCTTCAGCGGCTCAGACCCCGTAACGGGTGGGGGAGAGATCTGAGAAGGCTTGGCATCTGACTGACTCGTTGCTTAGTGGGGAGAACTGGTTGAACGATTCTGTCAACTGAATGAGCGACAGCATTTTTTCCCAGAAGCCTTGAGAAAAGGCGGAGACACTGTGCGGAGGGGATTTAGACTGCTATCTATACTTACTGGTGGCACAGACGTTGTTTCATCCTTTCCTAGACTTAATTTATCCTTGCCTAACGATTGCATCTGAAGCTGTGCTGCAACATGGCTATCCACACTATAAGGACATTTGAAACTCATTTTTGTACAATTCCTGACATTTAATCCTAGTAAAAACTCCCTGTCTTAGGTCAGTTAGGATCACCACTTTATTTTAAAGAATGTGTCATGTCAGAATAATAGCAGAGAGAATTATATATTTCAGCTTTAATTTCTTTCATCACATTCCCAGTGGGTCAGAAGTTTACATACACTCAATTAGTATTTAGTAGCATTGCCTTTAAATTGTTTAACTTGGATCAAGCATTTCGGGTAGCCTTCCACAAGATTCCCACAATAAGTTGGATGAATTTGGCCCATTCCTCCTGACAGAGCTGGTGTAACTGAGTCATGTTTGTAGGCCCACATTGCTCGCACAAGCTTTTTCAGTTCTGCCCACAGTTTTCTATAGGATTGAGGTTAAGGCTTTGTGATGGCCACTCCAATACCTTGACTTTGTTGTCCTAAAGCCATTTTGCCACAACTTTGGAAGTATGTTTCGGGTCATTGTCCATTTGGAAGACCCATTTGTGACCAAGCTTTAACTTTCTGACTGATGTCTTGAGATGTTGCTTCAATATATCCATATAATTTTCCTACCTCATGATGCCATCTATTTTGTCCCTCCTGCAGCAAAGCACTCCCACAACATGATGCTGCCACCCCGTGCTTCACGGTTGGGATGGTGTTCTTCGGCTTGCAAGCCTCCCCTTTTTTCCTCCAAACATAAAGATTGTCATTATGGACAAACAGTTCTATATTTGTTTCATCAGCCCAGTGGAAATTTCTCCAAAATGTACGATCTTTGTCCCCATGTGCAGTTGCAAACCGTAGTCTGGCTTTTTTTATGGGGGTTTTGGAGCAGTGGCTTCTTCCTTGCTGAGCGGCCTTTCAGGTTATATCGATATAGCACTCGTTTTACTGTGGATATAGATACTTTTGTACCTGTTTCCTCCAGCATTATTTACAAGGTCCGTTCCTGTTGTTCTGGGATTGATTTGCACTTTTCGCACCAAAGTATGTTAATCTCTAAGAGACAGAACGCGTCTCCTTCCTGAGTGGTATGGCGGCTGCTTGGTCCCATGGTGTTTATACTTGCGTACTATTGTTTGTACAGATGAACGTGGTACCTTCAGGCGTTTGCGCCCAAGGAGGAACCAGACTTGGGAGTCTACAATTTTTTCTGAGGTCTTGGCTGATTTATTTTGATTTTCCCATGATGTCAAGCAAAGAGACACTGAGGTTGAAGGTAGGCCTAGAAATACATCCACAGGTACACCTTCAATTGACTCAAATTATGTCAATTAGCCTGTCAGAAGCTTCTAAAGCCATGACATCATTTTCTGGAATTTTCCAAGCTGTTTAAAGGCACAGTAAACTTTGTGTATGTACACTTCTGACCCACTGGAATTGTGATACAGTGATTTTAAGTGAAATAATCTGTATGTAAACAATTGTTGGAAAAATGACTTGTGTCATGCACAAAGTAGATGTCCTATCCGACTTGCCAAAACTATAGTTTGTTAACAAGAAATTTGTGGAGTGGTTGAAAAACAAGTTTTAATGACTCCAACCTAAGTGTATGTAAACTTCCGACTTCAGCTGTACATCTGTAGTTTGTAATTATATAATTTTCATGGAATTTTAGTGGTAATAAAATATAATAAATAATTTTCCAATTATGTTTTCATCCGCTCCGTGTATTGTCAAATTGGAAAGAAATTGGGATTGCCGCTCCCCCCGCGGTACGCCTTTACAATAAAAGATAGCAGTTTTGAAACTGCAGTAAAAGTGCAGTAACTGCAGTCGACTGTGGTATTTTGGACACAGTAATAGCAGAATAACTGTTATACTGCACTCTAACTGCAGTTACACTGCAAAATTACTGCAGTGAAGAAAACAGTGTTATTTTTGATGCAGTATTTACAGCATACTGCGGTTTACTGCACTCTTACAGCAATCTTTTTTCGTAAGGGCGGCAGCACTACATCCCTGCTACCGACCACAACCACACAACTACTGACCACTTCTGACCACAACTACTGACAACAACTACGACTCTAGTCTGCACTAGCTATGGTCCAGATCTGTTCCTGGGCGTAGCTAGATTCTAGCTAGCTCTGGTTCACACTAGCTCTGGTCTGCAATAACTAGCTGTGGTCCAGATCTGTTCCTGGGCGTAGCTAGATTCTAGCTAGCTCTGGTTCACACTAGCTCTGGTCTGCAATAACTAGCTGTGGTCCAGGGTATAGATAGTAGCTAGCTAGCTCTGGTCTGGACTAGCTGTGGTCTTGCTCTGGTCTGCACTAACAAGCTCGGGGCCAGGGTGTAGCTAATAGCTAGCTAGCTCTGGTCCACACTAGCATTGGTCTAGTGCTGATCTGCACTAGCTCTGACCCATGGCATAGGTTAGCTTTGTGTAGCCATAGCAGGAAGTAAAAGCAGGAAGTGTACTCTTCAATCTGTGCTGTGATTTATTTAGTTAAATTGTGGGATTTGTTGAGCTTTCCCCTCCTCTGCATAAATCTCGCCCCCTCCCCAGACAAAAGCATCACAATGCCAGGCAACCTTTGCGAGTGTACCCATGAGTTTATCAGTAAAATTGCCAGGTTTGAAATCACTGCCACAACACTTTCAGAATGTTAAATAGTACTGAATGCAGGTAAAACTAAGTATAGAGCGCATAAAAATAAGTCTGATGATTTAAGCATATGTATTTTAGACGGTATCCATATTGATCATATCAGTGCTTACAAATATCTGGGCAGCTGTATAGATGAAAAGCTGTCTTTTAAAAAGCATATTGATGAATTCGTTATGAAGTTGAGAATAAAAAGTGGATTATTCTATAGAAATAGGTCTTGCCTCTCGCTAAATAGTAGAAAGCAGATTATTCACTCGATGTTCCTATTGGTCCTAGACTATGGCAACATCATCTATATGAACGCAGCTGCCACTTCATTAAAAACGTTAGCTGCAGTTTATCATAACGCACTGCGCTTTATTACGGCCGACAAGTTTAGTCAGTGATGCCAACTTAGCAATTTTGTTGCTAGATTTAGCAACTTTTCAGACTACCCTGGCAACCTCTTTTTCAAACAGCACCTAGCAACAAATGTAGCTACTTTTAAAAATGTACTTTTGAAAAGTGACTCAAATGTGACTCAAATGCTAAAATGCAAGTATTTTCCCTCTAAATTACACAAAAACGATTTTCTCTGTCACACACTCAGTCACAACACACGTGCCCGGCTGCAAAAGTGCATTATGAATGATGTCAGCAGCAGCAATTTCAGCAAATTGCAAATCATTGTTGGCTGACTGCAGCAGTAGTAGTACGGGTTCGACGAGCCAAACCCGATGAATATAGTTGGTCACGAATGTTTGATCTTGAACAGAACTTACAACATCAATCAACATCTCTCAATCAAAATTGTACAGACAGAAGTACAGAAAAGAGTGGGAGTCTGTACCTGAACAAATGTCAAATCCTATTTTTTGCCGAGATGGCCAGTCAATTTGACGATATTGAGTGTTCTACGTAATGACGCAGTTTTACGTTATCCCGCAATGACATCACAATGTCATTTAGCAACTTTTAGCAACAAATCAACCTTGTAACTTACCCTTAAAAATGAGTTGGCAACACTGAGTTTAGTACTCCTCACTGCATTCTCTACCAGAAAGTTGGTTGGCTGTATTTTATGTCACGTAGGTTGATACGCTGCTTTGTTTTCATTTATAAAACCCTTTTACAAAAAGTCCCACTTTACCTAACATCATTACTAAACTTTAGATTTAGAAATTACCACACCCGGTCTCAGGGATGGCTAACTGGAAATTCCTTTGGTCTCTACTGAGTTAGGTAAATCCACTTTTAGTTTTCTTAAATGTGATGTTTTGGTGCCTCTGGGGCAATTCAGAAAGCTGATTGAGTACCTTATTACTGATGAATGTGTTTGTTTTATATGACCATGTTTTTCTTTTTTCTTGCATTTTGTATTTATATTTGGTGTGTGAATCTTGCAGCCTGCCAACCAACATAAACCCAATACACACAAATCTAAGTAAAGGAATGGAAGTAAGAATATATAAATATATGAACAAGAAATGTCAGAGCAGCATAGACTAAGATACAGTAGAATATTATAGAATACAGTATATAGATATGAGATGAGTAATGCAAGATATATAAACATTGTTAAAGTGATTAGTGTTCCATTTATTAAAGTGGCCAGTGATTTCAAGTCTATTTATATAGGCAGCAGCCTCTGTGTGCTAGTGATGGCTATTTAACAGTCTGATGGCTTTGAGATAGAAGCTGTTTTTCAGTCTCTCGGTCCCAGCATTGATGCACCTGTGCTGACCTCGCCTTCTGGCTGATAGCGGGGTGAACGGACAGTGGCTCAGGTGGTTGTTGTCCTGATCTTTCTGGCCTTCTTGTGACATCGGGTGATGTAGGTGTCCTGGAGGGCAGGTAGTTTACCCCTGGTGATGTGTTGGGCAGACCGCACCACCCTCTGGAGAGCCCTGCGGTTGCGGGCGGTGAGGTGATATAGCCCGACAGGATGCTCTCAATTGTGCATCTGTAAAAGTTTGTGAGGGTTTAGGTGCCAAGCCAAATTTCTTCAGCCTCCTGAGGTTGAAGAGACACTGTTGTGCCTTCTTCACCACACTGTCTGTGTGAGTGGACTATTTACAGTGCCTTGCGAAAGTATTCGGCCCCCTTGAACTTTGCGACCTTTTGCCACATTTCAGGCTTCAAACATAAAGATATAAAACTGTATTTTTTTGTGAAGAATCAACAACAAGTGGGACACAATCATGAAGTGGAATGATATTTATTGGATATTTCAAACTTTTTTAACAAATCAAAAACTGAAAAATTGGGCATGCAAAATTATTCAGCCCCTTTAAGTTAATACTTTGTAGCGCCACCTTTTGCTGCGATTACAGCTGTAAGTCGCTTGGGGTATGTCTCTATCAGTTTTGCACATCGAGAGACTGACATTTTTTCCCATTCCTCCTTGCAAAACAGCTCGAGCTCAGTGAGGTTGGATGGAGAGCATTTGTGAACAGCAGTTTTCAGTTCTTTCCACAGATTCTCGATTGGATTCAGGTCTGGACTTTGACTTGGCCATTCTAACACCTGGATATGTTAATTTTTGAACCATTCCATTGTAGATTTTGCTTTATGTTTTGGATCATTGTCTTGTTGGAAGACAAATCTCCGTCCCAGTCTCAGGTCTTTTGCAGACTCCATCAGGTTTTCTTCCAGAATGGTCCTGTATTTGGCTCCATCCATCTTCCCATCAATTTTAACCATCTTCCCTGTCCCTGCTGAAGAAAAGCAGGCCCAAACCATGATGCTGCCACCACCATGTTTGACAGTGGGGCTGGTGTGTTCAGGGTGATGAGCTGTGTTGCTTTTACGCCAAACATAACGTTTTGCATTGTTGCCAAAAAGTTCCATTTTGGTTTCATCTGACCAGAGCACCTTCTTCCACATGTTTGGTGTGTCTCCCAGGTGGCTTGTGGCAAACTTTAAATGACACTTTTTATGGATATCTTTAAGAAATGGCTTTCTTCTTGCCACTCTTCCATAAAGGCCAGATTTGTGCAATATACGACTGATTGTTGTCCTATGGACAGAGTCTCCCACCTCAGCTGTAGATCTCTGCAGTTCATCCAGAGTGATCATGGGCCTCTTGGCTGCATCTCTGATCAGTCTTCTCCTTGTATGAGCTGAACGTTTAGAGGGACGGCCAGGTCTTGGTAGATTTGCAGTGGTCTGATACTCCTTCCATTTCAATATTATCGCTTGCACAGTGCTCCTTGGGATGTTTAAAGCTTGGGAAATCGTTTTGTATCCAAATCCGGCTTTAAACTTCTTCACAACAGTATCTCAGACCTGCCTGGTGTGTTCCTTGTTCTTCATGATGCTTTCTGCGCTTTTAACGGACCTCTGAGACTATCACAGTGAAGGTGCATTTATACGGAGACTTGATTACACACAGGTGGATTGTATTTATCATCATTAGTCATTTAGGTCAACATTGGATCATTAAGAGATCCTCACTGAACTTCTGGAGAGAGTTTGCTGCACTGAAAGTAAAGGGGCTGAATAATTTTGCACGCCCAATTTTTCAGTTTTTGATTTGTTAAAAAAGTTTGAAATATCCAATAAATGTTGTTCCACTTCATGATTGTGTCCCACTTGTTGTTGATTCTTCACAAAAAAATACAGTTTTATATCTTTATGTTTGAAGCCTGAAATGTGGCAAAAGGTCGCAAAGTTCAAGGGGGCCGAATACTTTCGCAAGGCACTGTAAGTTTGTCTGTGATATGTACGCTGAGGAACTTGAACCTTTCCACCTTCGCCACTGCGGTCCCGTCGATGTGGATAGGGGGGTGCACCCTCTGCTGTTTCCTGAAGTCCATGATCATCTCCTTTGTTTTATTGACGTTAAGTGAGAGGTTATTTTCTCGGCACTACTACTGTTGTGACCTCTGCAAACTTGATGATTGAGTTGGAGGCGTGCTTGCCCATGCAGTCGTGGGTGAACAGGGATTACAGGAGGGGGCTGAGTACGCACCCTTGTGGAGCCCCAGTATTGAGGATCAGTGAAGTGGAGGTGTCTGGAAGTCTAGGACCCAGTTGCACAGGGTGGGGTTCAGACCCAGGGCCTCGAGCTTACTATGGTACCATGTTGTTGAATGCTGAGCTATAGTCAATGAACAGCATTCTTACATAGGTATTCCTCTTGTCCAGATTAGATAGGGCAATGTGATGGCGATTGCATCGTCTGTGGATCTATTGGAGCAGTAAGCAAATTGAAGTGGGTCTAGGGTGACATGTAAGGTAGGGGTGATATGATCCTTGATTAGTCTCAAGGCACTTCATATGATGACAGAAGTGAGTGTTACTGGGGCGATAGTCATTTACACGTTTAAATGTCTTACTTACTTCGGCCACGGAGAAGGAGAGCCCACAATTCTTGGTAGCTGGCCACGTTGGTGGACCTGTACATTCCTCAAAACTGGTGAAGAAGGTAGGTGAACCATATCATAACATTACACATCATTCACCATGTGTCCCCATGTATACAGAGACAGTATAATTCCACTGCAGTTACATGTGCTGGTGCCTCTCAGGCAGTATAAATTATTGACTGAGGACCTCTATGTAGTTGAATGTGATTGCTTTTTTAAAGTATGTTTATTTTGTTATTGTGTGCTGAATTATATTGTTTTATACACATATATGTGTATGTTACATTATTCCGTTTTTATTGTAATGTATACAGAGCTCTCTTGCAAAATAGATTCCTAATCTCAATGTGACTCCCTGTTTAGATAAAGGTTAAATAAAAATGAATATGCAAATCTTTGCGAAACCCCGAGGTTGATTGGTGTCGTTGGGTGTTCTGGGACAGTGATTGGTCACTGTAACAATGACACAAATCTGAGCTCACGTCTGCGTGACGCAAGTCACAGTTGTCTACAAATTGAGGGCTCGCGCCTCTTCATCAATGAAATAGTAAAGACAGCTGGGCTCTGCCACTACACTGGAGAAAAAACACCGAAACTTGAGCTACTCCCTGCCTCGTATTAGTTGGATTGTATTTGTTATTGATTGTGAGTGTCACTTCAACTGGGACTAGGAGCAGAAGTTTCAAAAACCGACTCAAAATGAAATACGTTATAGGAATTGGCGGGTAAGTTCAGTTTTTATTTCTCGTTTGAAAATATGTTTTATTATATAATGTATATTTTGATTAGTAAAACATGTTTTATAAATTATTTAGTTGATAAACGTAACACCGGTATAAAAAATCTAAACACATGCCATGTTATTTAGCTGGCTAACGCGTTACGTTGGTTGGCAAGGGGGTAAGCTACGTGAGTTACCTATCAACGTTGAATTTCTCGTCTAACATTTTAAGTTATTTATGCAAAATAAGAAACTAAGGATCCAGGGCTAAAAAATAAATAAATTACTAGCGCAATTTATTAACGCCATGTGCTGTAGGTAGTTAACTGGGGACTTGGTTTTAGCAAATCGCCTGCCACGTTTGTATGTTGTCGTAGTCGGGCGGGAGATTTAAAATTCCAGCGCGGACTTTCACATTGAACACATTGGAGGGAGTCTCAATTTCTAAATTTGCTAACGTGAGCGCCATTCTCCTTACTGGCAACTTGTATTGTACATGTTTATTAAGCATGAATATTGCTTTTTGCCAGCTATGTTTTACTATAATGTAAAATTTGTACTTGGATGAATATCAGGCTAGTTAACGCTAAATGTAGGACTGGCAACGTTCCGAGTTGTTTTCAAAGCTTCTGACTAAATTCAGAGATCCACTTAGCAAACTTACCCAGCTAACGTTAGTTATAAAACGTTTGATTGCAGACGTATTCAGAGTAGCTAACATTTTGTTGACCTTGCTATTTTAGGTAGCCAGCTATGTGCCCTGTCCCGCCACAATGGTTAGGTTGCTAGCTACTACTACAATGCATACGATGTTGACTTACTGCAATAATGCCTGCAAGGTATGCGGATGAGTGGTGTATAGACCGCTTAGACTTTGAATACACGGACGCCTTGCTAAATCGCATGACATGTTTATCTATTTTCAGTGTGACTAATGGTGGGAAAACCACTTTGACGAATAGGCTGATCAAGTCACTACCTAACTGTTGTGTGGTTCATCAAGATGACTTTTTCAAGGTAAACTTGGTCTGCTAAAACGTCTCTATACAGTGTTGTATTTGCATGACCTTGTTATGGGAAAATATCCCAAACACTCACACATTAACCAATAGCCATGATGCATGCCATCTACGGGCACCTGTCCTTCCCTTTTATTAGATCTGTGTAGTATGCTGTAAATTAACCTAGTTGTCTTTTCACACACACGCCTTGCTTGTTGCCACCTTTTACATTTTTTTTAAAAAACTGCATTAACCTGTACAGGATCAGAACTTGTGCGGAGTAGCTCACTGCTCTTGTGCTTCGTTTCCTGTTTTATTGATGTCTCTGGTTATATATGGATTCTCAATGCTCTTGTGCATGTTATACCTCCATGCTTCAGCTAGGTGTGCTCATCTTGCAATGGGATCTGCCCTATTCAGATCAGCCTGAGCTTGCAGCAATGTTTTATTGATGTTATTTCAGAAACCTGACCAGATAGAAGTCGGGGAGGATGGCTTTAGACAGTGGGATGGTAAGCCTGGACTTCACTGTAGGAGACTCATAACTGATCATTGTACTTGTCCCTTAGTGTAACAAAGCATCCCTAAAAATGTCATTTGATAGTACATGCATAAATATTAATACTACCCTAGAGCACAATTCCCATTAAACAAGACTGAATACATTTCTTCATCCAGGTGTGTCCCTTTTTTGCTAAACTTCTTCCCCTCTGCCTTTCTCTGTTCTATGCAGTGATCACAGCATTGGACATGGATGCCATGGTGAACACGATTCGAGGCTGGAGTGAGAACCCAGTGAAGTTTGCACACTCCCACGGCGTCAACGTGTCCCCTTCCACAGAGGTTGCTGACCCAGATCAGCAGATCCACATTCTGATTGTAGAGGGCTTCCTTCTGTACAACTACAAGTGAGTTCGTCTGCACCACTGCTAACTGGAAATGTACTAGTTGACGGGGGGGTGAAAGTAATCAGCTGGTTTGTGCGACATGTATTCAAATAGCTTGTCCCCTATTCATATGACAACTAATGCTTGCATGCTCTCAACTGGATTTGAAGAATTATGACGACAAATATTTGGACGAGTGTCTGTTCAAGTGACGCGTCTGGGCGGTGTTGTCAGCTAGCTAGATTAAGTAAGAGGATGTCAACTGAATGGATGTGGTCTCCAGGAGTGTGCTATCTGTATTACGGTGCTCTGAGAACCTCAATTGTACATTGGTGGAGAGTTGAGGAGAACTAAAAGTTGTTCTGTCATGTTCCTCCTTCCCCCAGACCCCTGATGGATGTGTATAACAAGTGCTACTACATCTCCATTCCATACGAAGAGTGCAAAAGGAGGAGAAGGTGGGAATGGGGGGTGGCATCAGATCACTAATATTCATATGTAGCTATAGTATGGTTGTCGTTCTGGCCAGATAAATAAACCTGTAATCTTTATTTTTAGTTGGAAGTTGTGCTAAATTCATAATTTTGTTTCCTTTTTTTTTTTAGTACAAGACAATACACCGTCCCTGACCCCCCGGGTCTGTTTGAAGGCCATGTGTGGCCCATGTACTTGAAGCACAGGAATGAGATGGTTGAGAGCGGTTTAGACATCGGTATATACACATTTTGCCTCTTTTCCATTTGTCGTGAACGTTATTGGTTTTTGTAGGAGTTTTGGTGCTAGTAGCTATGACTTCCCTTTGACAAATGTCCTGATCAAGGTTTACACTTTGCTATAGCATATCTGGATGGCTTGAAATCAGAAGAAGGGATCTACAGCCAGGTGTATGAGGACATCCAGAATACACTGTTGAATCGTTTATAGGTAAGAGGTGACACTGGTGTCTGACTTCTGTCTTGTGTTGATGATCATGATAAATTGAGTGTGGTGAGAACTTTACCTTTCTGTTTGTACAGCAGGAACTCCATCTCCAAACCTGTATAGACCTGTAAATAGCATCAAGACTGAAGATTTTTTTTAAAATTGAAGCATTTTTTCTTATTGTGTAAATTATATTGAAGGAATGTTAACTTATGTTTGACAGAATCATTTCTGTTTGTTTTCTTATCTAATCTGTTAGTCCATTGCTTGTGTTAATCAAACCACTGCCTAGTATCTGAGGGAGAGGGACAAACTGACCATCTGTCAATGAAAATATTTTTTGTATGGAGGTCAATGCGAATTGCCAAGTTTCTACATGAGGCTTATTTGATCAAATAGATTCATGTTTACGTTTGTTACAAAGGAACTGATATGTGGATTCACATGGCATTTTGATAACTTTGAGGTACAAATAATAATTCTTTATTGGAGTTGTGCCTCTGCCCTCATGGTCTAGAAGGGTCCCACCTGAACTGGCCGCTTGCCTTCCATATTTGAGGAAATGTATTTCCTTTGTTAGAATAGAGCGGTCACTTGACTACATTATGAATATATTACATCTTTGTTAGTATGTACTTGGCTTTGTTTTGGCAGGTAAATTGTTTAAAATGTGTTCAGATTTCTCAATGTTACTCCTGTGTCCTGTCTTTATTTACAGTTATCAACTTAATTGTGGTACATGGGGTATGAGTAAATAAAGTTTACATACACCTTAGCCAAATACATTTAAACTCAGTTTTTCACAATTCCTGACATTTAATCCAAGTAGGAGTTCCCTGTCTTATGTCAGTTAGGATCACCACTTTATTTTAAGAATGTGACATGTCAGAATAATAGTGAATTATGTTTCAGCTTTTATTTTCATCACATTCCCAGTGGGTCAGAAGTTTACATACACTTATTTGGTAGAATTGCTTTTAGATTGTTTAACCTGGGTCAAATGTTTCAGGTAGCTTCCCACAATAAGTTGTGACTATTTTTGTCCATTCCTCATGCTAAAGCTGGTGTAACTGAGTCAGGGTTGTAGGCCTCCTTACTTGCACACACTTTCAGTTCTGCCTACAAATTTTCTATAGGAATGAGGTCAGGGCTTTGTGATGGCCACTTCAATATCTTGACTGTTGTCCTTAAGCCATTTTGCCACAACTTTGGAAGTATGCTTGGGGTCATTGTCCATTAGGAAGACCCATTTGCGACACAGCGTTAACTTCCTGATTGTCTTGATGTTGCTTTGATATATCCACATAATTTCCCACCCTCGCGATGCTATCTATTTTGTGAAGTGCACCAGTCCCTCCTGCAGCAAAGCACCCCTGTGCTTCACGGTTGGGATGGTGTTCTTCAGCTTGCAAGCCTCCCCCTTTTTCCTCCAAATATAATGATGGTCATTATGGCCAAACAGTTCTATTTTTGTTTCATCAGACCAGAGGACATTTCTCCAAGAAGTATGATCTTTGTCCTCATGTGCAGGTGCAAACCGTAGTCTGGCTTTTTTTTTGTGGCAGTTATGGAGCATTGGCTTCTCGAGGTGTGGCTTTTCGATTTGTGTCTCGGTTTACTGTGGCTATCGATAATTTTGTACCTGTTTCCTCCATCTTCAGAAGGTCCTTTGCTGTTGTTCTGGGATTGATTTGCACTTCTCGCACCAAAGTATGTTCATCTCTAGGAGACAGAATGCGTCTCCTTCCTGAGCTGTTTGACGGCTGCGTGGTCCCATGGTGTTTATACTTGCATACTATTGTTTGTACAGATGAACGTGGTACCTTCAGGCTTTTGGAAATTGCTCCCAAGGATGAACCGGACTCGTGGTCTACAATTTTTTTTTCTGGGGATTTGGCTGATTTTGATTATCCCATTGCTTGTCAAACAAAGAGGCACTGAGTTTGAAGGTAGGCCTTAATACATCCACAGGTACACCTCCAATTGACTAAAATTGTCAGCCTATCAGAAGCTTCTAAAGCTATTACATTTTCTGTGATTCCAAGCTGTTTAAAGGCACAGTCAACTTAGTGTAAACTTCTGACCCACTGGAATTGTGATACAGTGAAATTATTCTCTTAACAATTGTTGGGAAAATTACTTGTGTCGTGCACAAAGTAGATGTCCTAACTGACTTGCCAAAACTATAGTTAACAAGAAATTTGTGGAGTGGTTGAAAAACGAGTTTTAATGACTCCAACTGAAGTGTATGTAAACTTCTGACTAGATTCCTGGCAGTCTACAGTTACAAGGATCCCCTCGCTGTCCTAGGGTTGAAACGGAGTGTTGATCTGTTTTCTTTTGGTAATATACTAGTGTAATGTTTGGCATGGTTAGGCTATTGAAGCAACATCACAGACATTGTTTGGTTTTAATAATTATGTCACTGCCTGACCGATGGTGCTCCTCTCTGAGTGTTGTGCCTTGTCTACAGTCTTTCTCTTATCTGTTAAGGCGCCTTTGGAACAAATAATTGTATTCATTTAAGGACTGATCTTAATTTATAGCTACTGAACTTGTCAACGATTATAACAGTCATTGCCATAACACAGTGAAGTACCAAAACTGTTTCTGAACAAAATGCTACAACTCCACCTTGTTTGAAATAAATGTACAAATCTGGTTTACAGATGACAAGGGGGGTTGTTTACACAGAATATTAGCTGGTGCAATGAACATAAAACATGGAAATAATTAAACTGATCAAAAATGTGAAGAAATTATTTGAAATATACAATAATTTATGGTAGCTTAGCACTTTACAACACAAAGTGGTAATAACACGGCAATAGTATGGTTTCTCATAGCAACTACTGGTAGCTAACATAGTGACTTTCCAGAGTTCTACCTGCAATGCTAGCTGTGACCTGTGCCCCATTGACCTTAAATAAAACCTGTTGACAGGGGAAGGGCTGTGAGGAACCTGTAGGAGACTGATATAGTAACCAGCCGTTGACACACATCCAGTTAACGCATCCAGCTAACCTTGTAATGGTTGCCCTCTGGAAGACAGGCCCTCAAATACACATTGCTAAAAGGCTCTGAGTGCTTGTGGACATAGACAGGCGGAGTGTTTATATTTAGCAGGGATTCCTGCATTGTCAGGGGAGGACATATTGTACTTGTATAAAGATGGACACCCCCACCCTCGAATCCACAGCATGACTGGCCTGTTGCCCATAGCTACCCTTCTGACTGACAGGCAGCTCCCTACCCTCAGCCTTGTCTCATAGACTAAACATTACATAGTAAAAGTAAATCCGGGAAACTCAAATTGGTATGATATGTTACGTTTGGTATAGTTACATAAGACAAATGGTTACTTAAGGCAAAAATTAAATGGTCAGGGTGGGCGTGTAACACGAATGTCTAGCAACCCAAAGGTTGCGAGTCCAAATCTCATCACGGACAACTTCAGCATTTTAGCAACTTTTTAACTACTTACTACTTTATAGCTACTTTGCAACTACTGAGCATGTTAGCTAACCCTTATCCTAGTCATTTTAGTGAACCTTAACCCTTTAAACTAACTCCTAAATTTAACCCTGAGCCTAGCTAACGTTAGCCACCTAGCCAGAATTTGTAACATATAATACGAATTGTAATTCTTAACAGATACAAAAAGGGTATTAGACATCCACAAATTATTACAGTACATACCATGCCAAACGTAACATATGGAGTGTCCCAGATTTACGTACAGAAATATATGAAATGCTCTGAGACCAGGTTGCAGCCAACCTTGCTTCTCTTCCAGCAAAAGTACACAGTGCATCAGAGGGGGACAAAGCAGGGGAACTGCGAGACCTGCTCTCTCAATCACGGGCTCTTATGAAGCCACTCTACACCCTCTCAATCACGCATATAATGAGTGGAAACAGAATGACGCACAATAAACCTCGTGCCTTCCCACAGAAACCTACTGTCCCTATCCTCTGTCACCTTGCAACATATAATGGCTGGACAACTGTTGCATCTAAGTTGCATTGGCACAGAACTGAGCTGTATATTTACTCTATTAAATCCAATGTATATGTTATAATGGTATACCACAAGTGGTCGTGGAGACATTTTATGCACAGTATATGCAATAACAGTATATGCAATAGCTTACATAATCTTTTGCTCATACTATTCATAACATACAGGCATTCGTACTCTACTGTATACTGCCATCGGACAGGGATAATTAGATCTCTTCAGTTGCAGACTATTCTAAGACTCCTGCACTGTAACAGATCTGACGTGAAGGCTTCATGTAACATATCTGACCAGGACCGTAACAAATCTGACCTGTTAGGTATCACATCTCTGAGGAAGGAAAAGTTCACGCTGTTTGACAGCAGCCAACACTTCCATAATGATTATGTCCAATCATCATAAACCATTAAGTGAGATACAGATCAGTTTCACAGCCTTATGTAACTATATAATTAATGTATGGGTAATACTGTCAAAAAGTATTGCATGTTTGTTCTTCACTGCAGATGTTATGGTTATAAAATCAACCCTCATTTAGATGTCAACCTTGTCATCTATCATGGTGCTCTTGAAGTAAATTAAGTGTATACAGATATCGTATTTATTTGTCCCATTATGGCTCTGTGATCACATGGATGGCGCCATTGAGGCATCTCCATTTTGAAGTAGCACATTTTTTCTACTTCATGTACGAGTTGGCAAACAAACTGAAAGGATGCATACTGCCACCTAGTGTTTGCTCATGAATACAATTAATTGGCAGATCCCTCCTGATGACCGGATGGAATCATGTGATTCTTCCTCAACCAATAGGAAGCCCCACCCAGTTTAATCCTTCACTGACAATCAGTGTCCAAGCCCAAACAAGTTTTATCCATCTATAGTCCTCTGTCTAACTCTATGACTGCTACCTTGTACAGAACAGCACAGGGGTAAATTTGACCACAGGTCCTATGGCAGGCATTTTGTAGTCTTAACCAAGTCAAGTGCACTACGTTTTTTCCACTCAGTAAATTTAACAGGCTACCTTCCCTAGAGTTCCACTGCCATCATGTGACAAGGTTTTTGTGGTGGTAATCAAGTTACTAGATTACAGAGAGTCATAGAGAAACAGAACTCAGAACTATGCACTACAGTATTTCAGAGAAGTAGTGTGAGTTAACACAAAAAATGCCCACTGTGTGATTTTACCGTGTGGCATTTACCGTTCAAATACACCGTGTGAATGGATCTCACAGGGCCATGCGGCCGCAGCGCGCGCCACCTGCCCGTGTGCTTATTTTCATGATGCAAATAGCTCCTACTATGACACATTTTCTGCTCAAGTATTATGAATGTTTTTATATTTAATCCACGTATAAAACGTATTGCTTATGATGACGATTAGTCACTTGAACAGAAGTTCCCAATTAATGCCGAAAGGTGTGTCATGATATTTGACTAAAAATGTATCAAATTTGGATGACCAATCAGGGACGTAAGTTTTTAAAACTAAGATCACTTTATTTGCTTTTAGATATCTTGCCTTTTCAGTACAACATATCAACGTGCACTGAGAAATGGCTACCTACCAGCTATGCGCAAAGTGTAAATAGTTATATAGACTGAAGGTTAAGTTAAACATGGTATTTGTAAAAGAAGCCCTTGCTCCTGTCTGCGCATGCGTAGACAAACTAATTCTATGAAAGTGAGTGCCTACATTTCCACCTTCCAAGTAGTTATACCTGACATTCACTGTGGAGATGTGGTGCGCAACTGCATGACGGAATCAAGTGTGTGTACAAAACATCACCCGTATCCCAGCATCACTTAGATTACATTTTTACAGAAGTTAATGTCACAGAGTTTGGTATAGTTCAAATAAGTTTAACCATGTTATTTTCTACCGTTCTGCCTGCTTCGGCCCAGACGACTCTAGAGGGCTCTCCAACCCTGTTCCTGGAGAGCTACCTTCCTGTAGGTTTTCGCTCCAACACTAATCTAGCGCACTTGATTCTAATAATTAGCTGGTTGATAAACTGAATCAGGTTAGTTACAACTGGGGTTGAAAGGAAAACCTACGGGAGGGTATCTCTTCAGGAACAGGGTTGGATAACCCTGCTCAATATAACTAGAACATTGAATCTGGAGGAGAGCATTCGATCGAAACCCAACATATGCTGAACAGTGAGTCAGACGTCTTGGTTCTGGGCTCAGATATTGGTCGATACATCTTCGCCATTGGCTGCCAATGCACGAGCTCAGCCAGAAACATCCCGGAGGGACACGGAGCCGGTCTGCGTGTCTGCCTCCCCAAGGAGGCACCGGCTCTACTTCCAACGGTACCGGTCTCGGGGCTCTCCAGGAGTTCTCAGGCAGTGGGATCCCGAGGGGAGGACGAAACCCTGCGCGGGATGATGTCAGCCTGCCGGTTCGACGAGAAGTTTTTGCGTCGCCAGAGCGAGGAGATTACGCATGTTCGCGGCACAAACCAGGCACGACACGAGAGACCAGAAGCAATAAGCATCAACCCAGGTACCCACATCTGGGTACATGATTAATGCCGATGATGCAAACACTAGACAACGCGCCCAGCGCACTGCCCAAGCCTCTGATTCCATTTTTGTCATCCAGACGCATTTCAGCTCCAGAATCAAATGCATCTCCAACTGCACTGAGTGCGCTTTCTGACAATGGCGTGGACTCGCTCACAGCCCCAGCAACCAAGAACGATTGAAAGTAATAATATGACAGCTGATGATCCCACCGATCCAAACAAAAAACACCAAAATGCAGTTTTACATCCATATAAAAGTACAGTATATTACAAACAATTTATAAAACTCTCACACTTCCTTGGAAATCATACAACTAACATGGATGGCTTATGATTTCTCTTCTCTGGTCTCCCAGACCTTGTTCCTGGCCCCTACTATATCCAAGCTGCCTATTATATCCAACTTGTATAGATATATGCCCTGAGATGTGCTGGAGAGGAAAACGGTCTGTCATGGTAGGAGTTCATGTTTTATGATTGATTATGCATATCCGTGTAAGATCAATTGCGCTAAAACATTTACCTTGACGTCATCTATGTATTATCTCACAAATGACATCTACAGTTATTTAATTGATTAGGTAGAAATCAGACTGGTTGTTTGGACCAGACTTGTTTGGCGTTGGCCGGCTCAGAAGTAATAGTATAATAATGGAGCGCCATACAACCTGGCATCCGACCTAGATTTTCTCTCTCTGCTCTACCAAGGAAAATAAACTCCAAATGAAAGTCAAAAGTACACTCCTCCTCAGTGTATTCTAAAGCATAATAGGTGAACAAATACTAACTTGTTATGATGTTGTTATTAAGTTGTCATTAATGATAATTCAAATGACTTTCCATGCACTTATCAGTCATAATTGGGGCCAGGATTTTTTTCTGACCAAGAAAGTTATGGTCAGGTCACACTGTCAGGAGAAACTCCTGGTCTTAGTCATTATGTAAAGTACATTATTTTGAGGTCAACATATCGACCAGGTGTCAGAGACTACAGGACTGAGGTTTCCCCAAAGGGTGAAGAACCAGGGGACAGCTGACTTCCTTCCAGTCAAACCCAGACACCAGTGTTAATGGAACAGCTGCCACCAGCATTACCACAGCATGGAGGCCTTCAGTAACTATGACCTGCTGGATGTCATCACAGACAGGAAGGTGGCAGAGGGACACAAGGCCAGCTTCTGTCAGGAGGACACCAGCTGTGACCCAAGAGTCCGCAGACGCTTGGCTTGCACTGCACACACACACAATCTCTGATAGTTTAGTCGATCGATCAGCCAACCAATCAATCAGTTTGTGTTTTTCATCACATCTGGTTTTTACATGTGTTTGGTGCTATGACACCTACAATGACAACGTTGACTGCAAGTGGAAACAATATTATTTTTTTCATTTTCCCAAAATCTATTGCCAAACTAGCAGCATGTCATTGTCCTATCTTGCCTCATGATGTCATACCCGGTGCAGGAGTCGGATTTCTCAAACAACATAGTCTATGAACATTTGATCATCTTGAACATGTTCTGTTATAATCTCCACCCGGCACAGCCAGAAGAGGACTGGCCACCCCTCATAGCCTGGTTCCTCTCTAGGTTTCTTCCTAGGTTCTGGCCTGTCTAGAGAGTTTTTCCTAGCCACTGTGCTTCTACACCTGCATTGCTTGCTGTTTGGGGTTTTAGGCTGGGTTTCTGTACAGAACTTTGTGACATCAGCTGATGTAAGAAGGGCTTTATAAATACATTTGATTTGATAGTGAGGTGTGACATCAGGTTCACAGGAACCTATGTCCACGCCAGGAACTGTAAGTCATAGAGACTTTCCGTATATAATTTATGTACAAATTGTATTTCTGGTACTGTGAAATATGTGTTTGTGTCATTGATTCCACAGGAGTTGATCCTAAATTGCTTTGATGGAGGGGGATATTTTCTGCTTACCATGCACTTGCCAATGATAACCAAGACAGACAAGTCTTGTTTACCATTTAAATGAGCCATACATACAGTTGAAGTCGGAAGTTTACATACACCTTAGCAAAAAACGATTAAACTCACTTTATCACAATTCCTGACATCTAGTCCTAGTAAAAATGCCCTGTCTTAGGTCAGTTAAGATCACCACTTTATTTTAAAGAATGTGAAATGTCAGAATAATAGTAGAGAGAATGATTTATTTCAGCTTACAATTTCTTTCATCACATTCCCAGTGGGTCATAAGTTAACATACACTCAATTAGTATTTGATAGCATTTCCTTTAAATTGTTTAACTTGGGTCAAACGTTTTGGGTAGCCTTCTGCAAGCTTCCCACAATAAGTTGGGTGAATTTCAGCCCATTTCTCCTGACAGAGCTGGTGTAACTGAGTCAGGTTTGTAGGCGTCCTTGCTCACGCACGCTTTTTCAGTGCTGCCCACAATTTTCTATAGGATTGAGGTCAAGGCTTTGTGATGGCCACTCCAATACCTTGACTTGGTTGTCCTTAAGCCATTTTGCCACAACTTGCTTGGGGGTCATTGTCCATTTGGAAGACCCATTTGTGACCAAGCTTTAACTTCCTGACTGATTCAATATATCTACATAATTTTGTTCCCTCGTGATGCCATCTATTTTGTGAAGTGCACCAGTCCCTCCTGCAGCAAAGCACCCCCACAACATGATGCTGCCACCCCCGTGCTTCATAGTTAGAATGGTGTTCTTCAGCTTGCAAGCATCCCCCTTTTCCTCCAAACATAACGATGGTCATTATGGCCAAACAGTTCTATTTTTGTTTCATCAGACCAGTGGACATTTCTCCAAGAAGTACGATCTTTGTCCCCATGTGCAGTTGCAAACCGTAGTCTGGCTTTTTTATGGCGGTTTTTGAGCAGTGGCTTCTTCCTCGCTGAGCGGCCTTTCAGGTTATATCGATATAGCACTTGTTTTACTGTGGATATAGATACTTTTGTACCTGTTTCCTCCAGCATTATTTACAAGGTCCGTTGCTGTTGTTCTGGGATTGATTTGCACTTTTCGCACCAAAGTACATTCATCTCTAGGAGACAGAGCGGTATGACGGCTGCATGGTCCCATGGTGTTTATACTTGCATACTATTGTTTGTACAGATGAACGTGGTACCTTCAGGCGTTTGGAAATAGTTCCCAAGGATGAATCAGACTTGGAGGTCTACAATTTTTTATCTGAGGGGGATGTAGGCAGGGGGATGGAGCATTGAAAGTTAAGACCAGGTTTAGCCGTTGTTCTCTCTCTTAAGTCTGGCCTTCACAAGAGAAGGTGACTGTTGTTTTATTCGGTATCTTTCATTTATTTGGCTTGGGCTACGGCCAAACAGTAGCCTGTGTCAAGTAGAGGTCGACCGATT
The DNA here is from genome assembly GCF_045791955.1 of Oncorhynchus clarkii lewisi. Lineage (NCBI taxonomy): Eukaryota > Metazoa > Chordata > Actinopteri > Salmoniformes > Salmonidae > Oncorhynchus > Oncorhynchus clarkii. The sequence continues at coordinate 58,939,773 of NC_092151.1, read as the reverse complement.
ATGATTTTTAATAATAATAATGACAATTGCAACATTACTGAATGAACAATGAACACTTTTATTTTAACTTAATATAATACATATGGGCTTTTGGATGGGTGTTCTTAAGGTGATTCCACAGGTTGGTGGTATTTTTTGATTTAGCCGTTGCTGACCCCATGCTTACATCTTTATCACAAATAAGACACCTTGCTTTCCCTGGTGCCAATTCCATGTAATAGTCCCACACTGGTGCTCTGCTTTTCTCTGCTATCTGTAAAACACACACACATATCTCTGAAGTGACAATGATACTGAAGAGTCTGCTTAGGAGACAAATACTCTCAACTGTTTGAATAAAAATAGAGTTTAAGTTACCTGTGATGAATGTTGAAAACAAAACTGTAATTTCTATATGCAGGAAATCCTATTTTAATAATGGGCATGGTAAGAATTGACTACCAAAGTGCTAGTCATAATTCCCATGACACCTTCTAGCAAAATCTGAAAAGCGGTTCCTTCATTCATTTATTCCATAGGATATTTTTAGATTCACTTAAAATAAGGTCTTTGTTTCGTGTAGGCTTACACCACCTTGCCAATTGTATAACTGTGTAGATATCCATAGGACAAGGTAACTCTGATCAATATTGGCTAAATATAAGCGAAGATCATTCTTTTTGTAGAGTGGATTTATGAAAATATTTTGACAAACGTTACCTTATCCTAGTGAGATTTACACGGGTATCAAAACGCCGAGGCGGTTTAAGCCTGCACGAAACACAGTCCTTATTTGAAGTAGATCAAGACATTCTCTATGGAAGGCATGAACGTTAAATAACGAAGGAACCCCTTTCAAATTCAGCCGCAAGTTATTACAGTAATTATAACGCGTCGACTATTTCTCTCTAAACCATATACCATACTCCCCTCAGTCACTGCTCTATCAAATATCAAATCATAGACTTAAGTATAATAAACACACAGAAATACGAGCCTTAGGTCAAATCCGGAAACTATCACCTCGAAAACAAAACGTTTATTCCGTTCCGTATTTTATCTAACGGGTGGCATCCATGAGTCTAAATATTCCTGTTACATTGCACAACCTTCAATGTTATGTCATAATTACGTAAAATTTTGGCAAATTAGTTTGCAAAGAGCCAGGCGGCCCAAACTGTTGCATATACCCTGACTCTGCGTGCAATGAACGCAAGAGAAGTGACAATTTCACCTGGTTAATATTGCCTGCTAACCTGGATTTCTTTGAGCTAAATATGCAGGTTTAAAAATATATATACTTGTGTATTGATTTTAAGAAAGGCATTGATGTTTATGGTTAAGTACACATTGGAGCAACGACAGTCGTTGATTGATTGTTTTTTATAAGATAAGTTTAATGCTAGCTAGCAACTTACCCTGGCTTACTGCATTCGCGTAACAGGCAGGCTCCTCGTGAGGCAGGTGGTTAGAGCGTTGGACGAGTTAACTGTAAGGTTGCAAGATTCGATCCCCCGAGCTGACAAGGTAAAAATCAGTCGTTCTGCCTCGTTCCTAGGCCGTCATTGACTTGCCTAGTTAAATAAAGATTAAATAAAGGTGTAAAAAAAAAAATCGGCAAAACCGGGCCCAAAATACCGATTTCCGATTGTTATGAAAACTTGAGATCGGCCCTAATTAATCGGCCATTAATCAGTCGAACTCTAGTGTCAAGTTGGGTTAATAAACCGTAAATTCGTAAATACATTTCTCTGTCTGGACAATTGTTCCTTTATGATCTAGCCAGATCATTACAGTATCAGCAGCATAGTGTCTTGTTTCTTCTCTTTCCTGTTAGCCATGTGCGGAATGTCATTCACCTTTTTACCTTGAAGCCTATTAGCAGCGCACAATAAAGTCATATTGCATTCAGTCTTTGTTGTTCATTCAGTTAGCTTGTACTCAATTGAACTGTTTTTTTTAGATTATGTGTACCATATATCCTTATGTATTTACATTTGTCATTTATCAGACGCTCTTATCCATTGCGTCCATCCCCTTTTTGTTACAGCCTTATTTAAAATGTATGAAATATTTTTTTTCCTCATCAGTCCACACACACACACTACCCCATAATGACAAAGCAAAAAGTTTGTGTGTGTGCAAATTGATAAAAAACAGAAATACCTTATTTACATAAGAATTGTAATTAATACTTAGGGAGATGCCGTCGCAGAAGGCAGGAATCGTGGTCCCAGGCAGGCAATGGTCATACACAGGTAGGCAAATAGGCAGGTGAATCAAAACTAGGACTGAAAGCTATAACTGCTTCTCACAAACAAGCTAGGAAAAGGCTTAGTCGAGTCAAAATGAACAACACCTCACAAAGGCACAAACAGAATGAGCTGAACTAAAATAGGCAAGTCAGTTAAGAACAAATTCTTATTTACAATGACGGCCTACACCGGCCAAACCCAGACGACGCTGGGACAAATGTGTGCCGCCCTATGGGAGTCCCAATCAAGACCGGTTGTGATACAGCCTGGATTCGAACCAGGGTGTCTGTAGTAACACCTCAAGCACTGAGATGCAGTGCCTTAGACTGCTGCGCCACCCGGGAGCACAGGTGCATGCTGTTTCCATTGATCATCCTTGAGCTGTTACTACAACTTGATTGGAGTCCACCTGTGGTAAATTGATTGAACATGATTTGGAAAGGCACACACCCGTCTACATAAGGTCCCACAGTTGACAGTGCATGTCAGAGCAAAAACCACGTCATGAGGTCGAAGAAATTGTCCGTAGAGCTCCAAGACAGGATTGTGTCAAGGCAAAGATCTGGGGGAGGGTACCAAAAAATGTCTACAACATTAAAGGTTCCCAAGAACACATTGGTCTCCATCATTCTTAAATGGAAGAAGTTTGGAACCACCAAGACTCTTCCTAGAGTTAGCTGCCGGGCCAAACTGAGCAATCGGGGGAGAAGCCACGCTCAAGGTCCTAAATGATATCTTAACCGCCATCGATAAGAAACATTACTGTGCAGCCGTATTCATTGATCTGGCCAAGGCTTTCGACTCTGTCAATCACCACATCCTCATCGGCAGACTCGACAGCCTTGGTTTCTCAAATGATTGCCTCGCCTGGTTCACCAACTACTTCTCTGATAGAGTTCAGTGTGTCAAATCGGAGGGTCTGCTGTCCGGACCTCTGGCAGTCTCTATGGGGGTGCCACAGGGTTCAATTCTTGGACCGACTCTCTTCTCTGTATACATCAATGAGGTCGCTCTTGCTGTTGGTGAGTCTCTGATCCACCTCTACGCAGACGACACCATTCTGTATACTTCTGTCCCTTCTTTGGATACTGTGTTAACAACCCTCCAGGCAAGCTTCAATGCCATACAACTCTCCTTCCGTGGCCTCCAATTGCTCTTAAATACAAGTAAAACTAAATGCATGCTCTTCAACCGATCGCTACCTGTACCTACCCGCCTGTCCAGCATTACTACTCTGGACGGCTCCGACTTAGAATACGTGGACAACTACAAATACTTAGGTGTCTGGTTAGACTGTAAACTCTCCTTCCAGACCCATATCAAACATCTCCAATCCAAAGTTAAATCTAGAATTGGCTTCCTATTTCGCAACAAAGCATCCTTCACTCATGCTGCCAAACATACCCTTGTAAAACTGACCATCCTACCAATCCTCGACTTTGGCGATGTCATTTACAAAATAGCCTCCAATACCCTACTCAACAAATTGGATGCAGTCTATCACAGTGCAATCCGTTTTGTCACCAAAGCCCCATATACTACCCACCATTGCGACCTGTACGCTCTCGTTGGCTGGCCCTCGCTTCATACTCGTCGCCAAACCCACTGGCTCCATGTCATCTACAAGACCCTGCTAGGTAAAGTCCCCCCTTATCTCAGCTCGCTGGTCACCATTGCATCTCCCACCTGTAGCACACGCTCCAGCAGGTATATCTCTCTAGTCACCCCCAAAACCAATTATTTCTTTGGCCGCCTCTCCTTCCAGTTTTCTGCTGCCAATGACTGGAACGAACTACAAAAATCTCTGAAACTGGAAACACTTATCTCCCTCACTAGCTTTAAGCACCAACTGTCAGAGCAGCTCACAGATTACTGCACCTGTACATAGCCCACCTATAATTTAGCCCAAACAACTACCTCTTTCCCTACTGTATTTAATTTATTTATTTATTTTGCTCCTTTGCACCCCCATTATTTTTATTTCTACTTTGCACATTCTCCCATTGCAAATCTACCATTCCAGTGTTTTACTTGCTATATTGTATTTACTTTGCCACCATGGCCTTTTTACCTTTACCTCCCTTATCTCACCTCATTTGCTCACATCGTATATAGACTTGTTTATACTGTATTATTGACTGTATGTTTGTTTTACTCCATGTGTAACTCTGTGTTGTTGTATGTGTCGAACTGCTTTGCTTTATCTTGGCCAGGTCGCAATTGTAAATGAGAACTTGTTCTCAACTTGCCTACCTGGTTAAATAAAGGTGAAATAAAAAATAAATAAAATAAATAAAAAGGGCCTTGGGTCAGTGAGGTGACCAAGAACCCGATGGTCACTCTGACAGAGCTCCAGAGTTCCTCTGTGGAGATGGAAGAACCTTCCAGATTGACAACCATCTCTGCAGCACTCCACCAATCAGGCCTTTATGGTAGAGTGACCAGACAGAAGAAACTCTTCAGTTAAAGGCACAAGACATCCCGCTTGATGTTTACCAACAGGCACTTAAAAGACTCTCAGACCATGAGAAACACAATTCTCTGGTCTGATGAAACCAAGATTGAAATCTTTGGCCTGAATGCTTAGTGTCACGTCTGGAGGAAACCTGGCACCATCCCCATGGTGAAGCATGGTGGTGGCAGCATCATGCTGTGGGGATGTTTTTCTCCGGCAGGGACAGGGGGACTAGTCAGATTCTGCTCAGGACCTCAGACTGGAGCGAAGGTTGGCCTTCCAACAGGACATCAACCCTCAGCACACAGTCAAGACAACGCAGGAGTGGCTTCGGGAAAAGTCTCAATGTCCTTGAGTGGCCCAGCCAGAGCACGGACTTGAACCCAATCAAACATCTCTGGAGAGACCTGAAATTAGCTGTGCAGCGAAGCTCCCCAGACAACCTGACTGAGCTTGAGAGAATCTGCAGAGAAAAATCGGAGAAACTCCCCAAATACAGGTGTGCCAAGCTTGTAGCGTTATACCCAATAAGACCCGAGACTGTAATCGCTGCCAAAGGTGCTTCAACAAAGTACAGAGTAAAGGGTCTGAATACTTAAGTAAATGTGATATCTGTTTTTTAAATTGTAATACATTTGTTTTTGCTTTGTCATAATGGGGTATTTTGTGTAGATTGATTTGGGGAAGAAAAACAATTGAATCGATTTTAGAATATGGATGTAATGTAGCAAAAAAGTAAAGTGGTCTGAATACTTTCCGAATGCACTGCACAGTTAGTGCATTCGTCTTAAGATGGTTAGGTGGGACAACCACATATCACAGTCATAGATAGCGACTTTATTGCGGAAAAATGTACTATCAGCAAAGTCAGAGCTAGTAAGGGGGAAAAAAGTTGACGAGTGTTAGTTAACAAAGATTATTTTTATGGATAAAAGAATGTTTGGTATGTACTATATGATTTCTTTGCATTATGTTATAGCTTCACACTGCTAAAGCAGGAATAAGAACACAAACTTCTTATGTCAAACAGTGTGTATGTATTTGATTTTGTTATTTTGTAATGGAAATAAGAAACTGTATGTTTTTGAGGAAGTTGTAGAGCAACTTTTGTTTTGTATTTGTTTTTTGCAATAAAGTTTGCCTGAACATTTTTGAAAAAATATCAAATTAGACTGCAGCCTTATTCCCTTTCTATTAATGTAAATCCCCTTTCACTAAAAACATATTTTGCACTAACTCTTTCAGTTCTACTTTACAGTCCGTCTGTTTAACTCAGCGTTTCCCACACTCGGTCCTCGGGACCCCAAGGGGTGCATGTTTTGTGTTTTGCCCTAAGACATAGCTGATTCAAATGATCAAAGCTTGATGATTAGTTGATTATTTGAATCAGCTTTATAGTGCTAGGGCAAAAACCAAAATGTGCAGCCTTTGGGTTCCCAAGGACCATATTTGGCAAACCCTGGTTACATTTAAAAAAAAATGTTTTTGTTTATTTTTTAAATGTAACCTTTATTTAAATAGGCAAATCAGTTAAGAACAAATTCTTATTTACAATGACGACCTACCAGGGAACTGCCTTGTTCAGGGGCAGAACAACAGATTTGTACCTTGTCCGGTTTAACTCAAGCTAAGCCAAAACCATTTGGTTAATTTTTTAAATGATTTAAGAAAACAAGGCATGCCTCAGAGAAATGTATAAAATTATCTAACTTAGCACATTGTGTTTCTTTTGAAAGGATTGAGCATGGAAGTTGCTGTTTCTTGTGTTTTGCTAGTTTCTCTCCCAGTATGTCATTAAAACTGTCTCCCCTGGTGTCAACTCTATGTTGGATGTCTAGGAATTCTTGAACTGTGTTTACATTCAGCCGAAGTGTTAACCAGAGCCTCAGTGGTGGAAAGTACATAAGTAAAAGTACTTGAAAGTACAACTTAAGTAGTTTTTGGGGGATTTTGTACTTTACATTACTATTTATATTTGTGACTACTTTTACTTCACTACATTCCTAAAGAAAATATAATGTGCTTGTTGCTCCATACATTTTCCCTAGCACCCACAAGTACTTAAAGTTACATTTTCAATGCTTATCAGGACAGGAAAATGGTCATCCCTATATCGCCTCTTATCTGGCAGACTCGCTAAACACAAATGCTTCATTTGTAAATGATGTCTGAGAGTTGGAGTGTGCCCCTAGCTATCCGTAAATAAATAAAACAATAAAATTGCTTTGCTTAATATAAGGAATTCTAAATGATTTATACTTGTAGTTTTACTTTTGATTCTTAAGTATATTTTTGCAATTACACTTTTGATACATAAGTATATTTAAAACCATACACTTTTAGACTTTTATTCAATTAGTATTTTATTGGGTGACTTTCACTTTTACTTGAGTAAGATTAAGGTATCTTCACTTTTACTCAAGTATGACAATTGGATACTTTTTCCACCATTGCAGAGCCTCTATCTGGTGGTTCCCATTGCGAAATGGAAAACCTTAACTAGTCCAGAATACCCTTGAAATATTACTGACGGAAATTTGGGTGAAGTACTGTAACATGGTGGTGCCTGTTTCTTAATTTTATAACAGGGAAATGCTGATCACGAGTTAAGTTGAAAGGACTCCAAGTTAAGTACATTTTCTGATTATCTTGTAATCTTAGACATGCCATGGAAGTATAAGAGGCTCCTGTTTGATCAGCTGGATGGAGGTAATTCATTAAAGACAAATGTAAAATTGGTCTATGGAATGACTCTGATGCTACGGAGTAAATTGCTCCATGAAAATACCTACTCCATGAAAAAAAAAAACACCTACCCTTGACAAGAGGAAATACCTCTGGAGTATTTATGATAACCTTCTGCCGACTGGTGAGGAGGTCATGGAGTACAACCATCTCCCCAAATCATCAGTCAAACATTGAAAAGCTTGTTATTTTCATCATTAACCTTATTTTGTTGCACACCATCTTTAGTTTGATGTAGCAGCAAGACTGACACAAATAGGTAGAAGTGTGAAGAAGAACCATTCTGGATGGGAAAACAAGGAAAATAACTGTACACTGTTCTTGCCATAATATGGACTTGGTCTTTTATCAAATAGGGCTATGTTCTGTATACCACCCCTCCCTTGTCACAACACCACTGGTTGGCTCAAACACATTGAGAAGGAAATACATTTCACAAATGAACTTTTAACAGAGCACACCTGTTAATTGAAATGCATTCCAGGTGATTACCTCATGATGCTGGTCGAGAGAATGCCAAGAGTGTGCAAAGTTGTCATTAAGGCAAAGGGTGGCTATTTTGAAGAATCTCAATTATAAAATATATTTTGATTTGTTTAACACTTTTTTGTTTACTACATGATTCCATATCTGTTATTTCATAGTTTTGAAGTCTTCACTATTCTTCTACAATGTAGAAAATAGGGGAAAAAAGAAAGAAAATCCCTGGAATGAGTAGATGTGTCCTACACATCGACTCGGTACTGATACTCCGTGTATATAGCCAGGTTTTCATCACTCATTGTGTATTTATTATTACATGTTATTACTTTTCTATTATTTCTCTATTTTTTTCCCTCTCTGCATTGTTGGGAAGGGCCCGTAAGTAAGCATTTCACTGTTAATCTACACCTGTCGTTTACCAAGCATGTGACGAATAACATTTTATTTTATTTCCATGTGATAACACTCACACAAAAATTACTGGTGCTTTCAAGACAACTGGGAACTCGAGGTTCGACTTTCCAAATGGGAACTTGGAGAACTCTGACTTCAGTGCGTTAATGACATCTGGGAATTTATGGAAAAAACTAGCTCAGACTGGAAAATATCGTTTTGACCGGTCATCCAAATAGGAATTCGTTATTCTAGAGCTCCGACTTTCCGACCCAGATGTAATTTACGCACTGAAGTCGTAGATGTCCGAGTTCACAGTTATTTGTGCGCAGTTTATCTGGCAACCATCAATTTATATTTACACTACACAACTAATAAGGGCTCTGTGTTGAAGCTACCATGCCTCCATCTTAGCACTCCCCACCGCTGTAATCTTTTTTTAGAAGCTATAGAAATGCATTTATTAATGTCTACATATTTTTTTACCACATGTATTATATTACAGACACCTTAATGCATACTTTTACATTATATGAGCTAAACATAACATTTAAAAATATATAAAAACATTTTCGTTAAAGTATCATTTTTAGAGATGACTAATGTTACTATCCCCAGTAAAAAATAAAATAATGAAATACTTGTAGTTGAAATTGAAATACTGTACAATTCCATTCATTCCTATGGAGGATCGCGTGGTGCAGCGGTGCATATCAGTGCGAGAGGCGTCACTACAGACCCTGGTTTGATTCCAGGCTGTATCACAACCGGCCATGATTGGCCCAGCGTCGTCATGGTTAGGTCGTCATTGTAAATATTAACTTGTTCTTAACTGACTTGCCTAGTTAAATAAAGGTTCAATAAAAAATAAAATACTGGGGAGTGCCAATATGTCCGACCGGTGTCTTCAAATCCTCTCAAAAGCCAATAGATAGCCTCTGTTATCCAGGGTTTATATACATCACTTCCTGAAAACCATTCAATATCAGTAGACCAAAATGGCCATCATCATTAACTTGCATTTTCTTGCTTTATTGTTTGTAACTTTAACAGTTGCATCGGCTAGTGCCGATGACCGAACGAAAACGGTGGAATTCAACGTAAAACCCGGCGGAGAGGTGCATACGTTCTCGGAGAAAATGGTAAACGATATTAGCTAGTTAACGTTAGTTATGCTATCTTGGTAGAGAGCTTTGATGCATGAAACCTCGCAACAACATTCAGCTAGGAAACAGTACTGCTAGTCAGCTAGTGAAGTCGTGTATGCTGCATTGTGTGCTCAGCACAATTTTGTCGTCAATGAGCTGTTTATCTTACTGTTTATTAGATAATGTGTGTGGCACATATGAATACGAATTGACTGCTTAGCCAAATAGGGTTAGCCAGCATGCTAACTTGCTGGATAATTCCCTGCAAGCTATCTTGTTGAATATTCACATAGCTATGCTTGCTAATTAAAATAACAACCAGGCATATGATGGCACCACTCACAGTTGTCAATTAGAATTCATATCTAAAAACAACCAAGATTTTGAAAATACTTTGGTCGTCGCATGATGATGAGGAAACGACCTCTGATATGCTGACACGTCTCAACTAGAGTGCCACAAGGAGGCCATTCATTGGTCTAGAATTGAGCTATATTTCCTCCATGCTAATTTTCCAGAGTCAATAGCTGTGTTCGAATACTCCTACTAACCGTACTATTTGTGACGTAAATTGCTTATTGGTCATAGTATGGATTTATTTTTATTTACAACAAATCAGTACAAAAGATAAGTTTTTTAAATAGATTTATTTCACCTTTATTGAACTAGGCAAGTCAGTTTATTTAATCTCGCTCATATATATATTATCCAGTTTATTTTGTAACTCAAATCAGTTCCATCTTCTCCTCCCCAAGAGGCTGGTCGGGGACCTCTGAGATGATCACCTTTTTCGCCTCAGCTCTTCTGGTCTTAGCAGGATGACTTACCAGATTGATTTTTTAAAAATATATATATATTTACCCACCCCTTTTTCTCCCCAATTTCGTGGTATCCAATTGGTAGTTAGTCTTATCTCATTGCTGCAACTCCCATACGGACTCGGGAGAGGCGAAAGTTTGTCCTGCGAAACACAACCAACCAAGCCGCATTGCTTCTTGACACAATGCCCACTTAACCCGGAAGCCAGCCACACCAATGTGTCGGAGGAAACGCCGTACACCTGGCGACCGTGTCAGTGTGCACTGAGCCAGGCCCGCCACAGGAGTCGCTTGTGCGTGATGGGACAAGGACATCCCTGCCGGCCAAACCCTCCCCTAACCTGGATGACGCTGGGCCAATTGTGCGCCGCCCCATAGGTTTCCCGGTCGCGGCCGGCTGTGACAGAGCCTGGACTCAAACCCAGAATCTCTAGTGGCACTGCAATGCAGTGCCTTAGACCACTGTCCCACTCGGGAGGCCGACTACCAGATTTTCTAAGGTCTTTGGCCACCTCAACTTGAAAGAGCTCCCAGTTCTAGCAATATTATTTTTCTCCACAAGCCGTTTCCCAAAAGTATGAGAACAGACCTTTAACCTCACTTAACTATATCATTATTTAATAAGGAGCTATTTAGCTTCCAGTAGGATGCTCTACCAAGGTTAGTGATGACAAAACCCCTGACAATGTAAATGGCCCTATGGTCTGTGAGGGGACTAGTACAAGTATTTTTAGTAACACACTATCAATACATTTCAATATAAGCCAAAATTCTAACCTGGACTGTCCCTGTTTTGTTACTCCAAGTCAATGATCTATCGGCCTGAAACCGCTCACCATATATCAGTAAGATCAAAGCTTTCCATAAAAAGTATTAAACCAAATTCTGATAGATGGCCCCCAGGTAGGCCAACCAATCAGTTGAATTATCTATGGTATTGTTAAAGTCCCCTCCTATCAATAATAACGAATTGGGACATTTAGATAACCAATGAAGTATATGTTTCTCTATAGATTCAAGCAACTCATCATTCTCATGTTTGGCGTTGTACCCGTAGAAGTTTACAGTAATGAGCGTAATGTCATTGTAACTGATCACAAGACAAATAGTGATCAATGGGGTCACAGTCCGAGTGTAGAATATCACTACCACCAAAGGTATTTTTCATTGTAATGACTCCAGCAGAGCGTTCAGAGGCATGTGAAAGTCAAATACTGTTGCCCCACTGTGACTTCTAGAAGTTGGCATCAGCAGAAATTGAGTGTCTTTTTAATTTTTTTTTTTAAAGTAGTATGGATATAGTTAGTATGTCTGAAGTTCCCGGATATCGTACTACATTCGCCAAAATGCGAAGTATACAAGCAGTGGACCCTTTCTATGCTTTTCTGAGCTTTTGGACACTTTCCGTGGCTTCACAATCTTTTCAGATTTGAAGAAAATGTTTGAAAATATGCAGCCAAAGTCTGACGAAAGCAGATACAAATGAATTGCTTTAACTAATTATGATAAATGTCAAGGCAATGTAATAAAGTAATGCCTTTTCAAAGAAGTTATGTTGTCTGACAATTTGTTAGCTTCGCTAGCCTTACGAACTGCATAGCATATCATTACAGCAATTACTTGTATGTACCGGTATGTTAGCTAGCTACCGTCCTAACACTAGTTGGCTACTAATACATCGGACTTGCCAGTATATTAACTAACTAACTACCATAAGCTTATTGACTTGATTGTACACGTCATTCTTAGCTTAGCTAAGTGGTCTAGTCGTTGTTAATGAAGTAGTAAGATGTCTAACAAGCAAGCTGCATAGCAACAGCATCCACTCCCGGTAGACAGGTGAAGTGCTAGTACACTCAACTGAAAGGATATCGTTTGTTTACAAATGAACTAATAGCATGTAGTGTATATACTCATTAAGTATACAGTATGTTAGTATGGGTATTCGAACACAGCTAATGTTTTATGTTCAATCACAATTATAAACTGGGTGGTTCGAGCCCTGAATGCTGATTGGCTGAAAGCCTTGGTACTGTATATACAAATAATTTGTACTGTTCTAATTACGTCGGTAACCTGTTTTTATAATAGCAATAAGGCACCTCAGAGGTTTGTGGTATATGGCCATATACCACACCTCCTCATGTCTTATTACTTCATTTTAACCTGGGTAGTTTGGCTCCTGGATGTTGATTGGTTGAATGTCGTGGTAAATGATGCCAAGTTCAAAACAACTGGGAACTAGGGAAATACTAGGGGGAAAAGAAGAAAAAACTAGGAAACTTCTGATTTCAGTTCGTTAGACAACTGGGAGCTTGGGAAAAAACGAGCTCCGACTGGGAAATAGTTTTGAACCGTCATCCAACTTGGAATTCCAAGTTGGAAACTGGCATCTTTCTAGAGCCCCGACTTTCTGACGACTGACATCATGTTATGACCTAGTTTTTTTCTCAATTTCCCAGTTGTCTTAAAAGCACCATGAGACAATATACCAGGAGTATGATGCAAAACAACTTGTTTATTCTAATTACGTTGGTAACCTCTTTTATAATAGCAATAGTGCTCCTCAGGGGTTTGTGGTATATAGCCACTGTATCCAGGCACTCCGTGTTGCGTTGTGCCCAAGAACAGCCCTTAGCCGAGTTGTATTGGCCATATACCACACCCCCCTCGGACCTTATTGCTTAAATATACAATGGTAGCCTATGCATTTGAAAATCAAGTGCCACTATTTTATTACAAATTGCAGATCTTTGAAATAATGAGCTAATCAGCTACAGTAGCTGTAATTTGACTTCCAAACACATTTGTCTTGTCTATTAATTATGTTAATTCCTGGCTCCGTTTAATCACCAAGAAAATGTCATTAATTTCTACAATTCCTACTACTTTTACAGAGAGAATATGAATGTTCATTCACTTATGCATCACAAGGGGGAACCAATGAGGTAAGTTGTATCCTAATCAAAGTCGAGGTTATTTCAACCTAGTCTAGCATTGAAACAGGCTACCTGCTATAAACGGATTAATAGCTTTCTAGTGTGAAGTGTAAAACTCAATTCTAAAGTAGATCATCAGAAAGTACATTTCAACCTTTGTCATACTACTCGCATATCTAAAGAATACGTTATCAAAATCTTGATATTCTAATAACATGTATTCATGTTGTTTTAACAGCAATGGCTGATGAGTGTGGGCCTAAGCGATGATGACGGCCTGTTCTCCTGCTCAGTGTGGAGGTAAGCTGTAAATCAGTCTGAGATTACACTCTGAACAACGGATGTTAGGATGCAGAGATCCATGTACACTGAATGACTTACTCATTCAAGTGCCGCATGGTGGTTATTCACCCGAGATGTTCCAGTTTGTCGTCTTGGCTTTGCCTAATAAATAACTAATAGCGGAATCAGACTTCTGTAGTGATTTTAATCAGTCTTCATTTTGATTTCTTCCTTTTTGTTGACAGACCCCAGGGGAAGTCCTACTTGTTTTTCACTCAGTTCAAGGCAGAGCTGAAAGGAGCCAAGATTGAATATGCCAACGCATATGTAAGTATCCAACATACAGATGGGTAATCTAATTTGCTATCCTATCTGTATCTCTACATAATAATGCATTGGAGCAGAAACATTGCGAACATGTTTTGTTGTATATAAAGAAGATAACATATGTCCAATATCAGCATATCGTTGCTGTAGCATTGACTTGTTTTCCCTTCTGGTCTCCTGGTTCAAGTGCACTATTTTCTATCTGTGATAAGAGGTAAAACTGCACATCCCCATGGAAACATTTCTTCTGAGTTTCCGGTGTGTACCAACACGTTGTCTGACTTCATCCTGATTTACTGGCAAAGCTAGTATAGAGTTTTATATGGGTAGAGATTATCAGAGATTTATGGCAAGTCATACTGTAGGTATGTGTTTATTTGGACAGTGAGGCTAAAACTTTTAATTTGGCTCTATACTCCAGCATTTTGGATCTGAGATCAAAGGTTTTATATGGGGTGACAGTACAGAATATCACCGTTTATTTGAGAGTATTTTCATACATATGTTTTACCGTTTAGAGATGAAAGCACTTTATGTATCTAGTCCCCCCGTTGTAAAAATTTTCAAATGCACTTGTTTACAATTCCGACCTGTTGGCGGTCTTCTGTTTTCAAACCCTAGCGCCAGGATTGGTAATTTACCTGAGCTCGCTTGCACAGAGATGGGAGGGGTGGCCATATCTGAGGTGTGTCCTTAACATGCCAATTTCAGGCAGCGCTGGTGGGGATATTTTAAGACCAACCCTAAGCTGGTAACACACATGGTTATGGCATGGATTTTGACAGCGGAAGCGCAGCCTATCCAGCCGTGAAGTACATTCCCCACATGCACATCGAACAAGATAAGTTTTAGTGCACATCGAACAAGATGTTTTTTCCCCCATTTAATTTGATTAAAAAACATAGCCTCCCCTTGACTGAAAGTAAGATTACCTTAATAAAATAAAAAAAGACTCAAGTGGAAGTCACCCAATAAAATACTAGAGTAAAAGTTTAGAAGTATTTTGGTTTTAAATACACTTAAGTATCAAAATGTGAAAGTATAAATATTTAAAATTCATTTTATTAAGCAAAGCAGATGGCACCATGTTCTTATTATTTTAATATATGGATAGCCAGGGGCACGCTCCAACACTCAGACATATTTAATTAAACGAAGCATGTTAGTCCGCCAGATCAGAGGCAGGAGGGATGACCAGTGTGCGAATTGGACCATTTTCCTGTCCTGTTAAGCATAAAAAACAGTAACAAGTACTTTTGGGTGTAAGGGGAAATGTATGGAGAAAAAGTACATAATTTTATTTAGGAAGGTAGAAGTAAAAAATATAAATACCCCGAAAAACTACTTAAGGAGTACTTTAATAAACTGTATCAATCCACAATGGACTAGAAAGATAATTTTCCGTGCCCCCAGCTGATTTGGAGTTGGTTGACAGCACGAAGACACCAATAACAGAATTTGCGACAACGGCAAGTTGCCCATAAATTTCCTTCAAGTCATTGCGCTAACGCTATTTGGCATTGGCTCACAACACTAGTAACGTCCTTCATACTGGACACAGTGACATAAAGATGGTATCCACGACTTCATCTGACAGGGGAAGTACTGTTTTTACAGGGCCTCATTGCCAAAATCCCAAAGTATCCCTTTAAGCCATCAAAACCCAGCCTTTTCATTTACTCATAATTCCTCCAGGGAAAATAGCTACATTTTATAGCCCTGTCGTTAAGGTTTACGTTGCATTTGGTTTGTTAAAAAGGAGCCCTTAGTGTAGGCCTATTAAATCAGTAATGATGGTAGAATAAAAAATTAATGTAGAAGTGTTGAAAAAAATATTCTAATTTACGAGAAAAGTGATACATTATTTACCATTCATGTATTTTGGGCACAAAAGTATCTGAAACTTTTCAACCAAAACAAACTGCAAATGCATCCAGCAAGTTTGTAGAGTCACAAGCCTGATGTAGTCATTGCGTGCTAGGAATATGGGACCAAGTATTACATTTGACTAAATGTAATACACTAAGCAAATTAGTCCAAATAATTGATACCTTCAAGTGAGGGGGGGGGGGGGGGGGGAGTGCTTTCATTTCTAAACGGTAAAACATGTATATGAAAATACCCTCAAATAAAAGGTGACGTTATGCACTGTCGCGCCAACTTTTTCTCAAATCCAAAATGCTGGAGTGAAGAGTCAAATTGAAAGAAATGTCGTATTCAGTATGTTTAGTAATTGCTTGCTTTTCTAAAGTCTACCAATATTGCCAGCAGGCGTCCCAGCTAAAATAGACAAGCTAGCTACTCTAACTTGATTGATTGCCTGAAATGGCTTCTTGGTAGCTAGTTACGAGGTTGGGAATATCTGGGCAAAGCCTACTTTATACAATTCATAGGTGGCTAGTAGTATTACAGAGAAATAACACATGTAACAAAAGTTTTTATTTATTTAATTTAAACAGAACAAATCTGAGGGGGAATGTGCCCCTGTCTCCCGTTAAAGGCTCTGTAGGGGGGTGAATTTGGGGGGTGAATTTGAGAGAACTATATATATATTGCAGTCAGAATACATTGTTAGCATGTAGCATTCAGATCTAACAATGTGTTCTTCTCCAAAGTGAATGCTTCACAGTTCAGGCAACGGTCTCAGATTAGTCGTATCACATGTATGTTGCTCACAGAGTTCTAAGGCAGTGATTCCCAAACCCTGTTTGTGCTGCGGCCCACCCACCGTCAACTTCTGATTTACTAAGTAAACTAGACCAATGATTGTAGTCACAACCCAGTTTCTCGCCACAACTCCACCCTTCCTGGGTTCCCAAAACTCCATTCCAGGAAACACTGTTCTGAAACTGTTCTGAGGAATCTGACAGGGGGAGGAGGCTTTGTACATCGCAGCACACACACCGCTCGACCACAGGGCTCTCGTTGAACAGCCTCCCTCGCAAGGACAAAGCCCCAGACAGGCGCTGTCATCAGAACAGCACTGTTCATCCTCTCCTCCTGCCGTCACTGTCCCCCTGGGAAAAGACAGACAGAAAATGACTCACTAAACGTTGCGATGAAAATAACCAGTGCTACTGAGAAGCAGATTAACTCCTCAACCTCGTCTCTCCACTGTTACTCTCCTTGCCTCTGCCATGATGACTCTTTTTTTTCCCCATTCACCCTCCCATTCCCTTGTTTGTTATTTATTTTCTTGTCAATCCCCTGCTCTCCCCTGCTCTCATCTCTCCCTGTCATCCTCTCCACAGTCCCAGACTGCAGCGGGAGGACAGAGGGATGTGACTTTGAGGGAAGATGAATTCACTGTGGGAGATTCTACAGGTGAGATGACTAGTCTGCTTACTGCTGATCTACTACACCATCTGTCTATCACAGCAGCTCAAACTGCTACAAAAGTGGATGGAATTGATGATGGATCTAAAGTTCTACCATCATAGCTATGATTTTCCAAACTGAAGATTTCATCTACAATTTATTACAACAATCTACTGAATGTTGTTTTTGAATGGACGTTGTACTTGTGTTTTGATGATGCGGTAACTCATTTCCTCTCCTGTCGCCCTTTCAGTGACCCACAAAGACGGGAAGTTCCGCGCTGAACTCTCCAAACTGACCATTATTGCCCGGACACGACACGATGAGCTCTAATTGGCTGGAAATCTGAATGACTATTGTCCAATCGTGAGATCCTGGCGAGCTCTCAAGGCAGGCAATGTGCTCTACTGTCCATGACAGTGGCAAATGGATGGCATTTAAACAAAAGGACAGCCTATCAGCTTGGTGGTCTACAACTTTACTGTTCAATAAATCTATATATATTTTTGGGGGAGTTTCTTTTAGGAATATGGCTTTACTGTTTGAGAATGTATGTGGGGATGTCTGATCTTGGCAGGTTTAGAAAGATGTAGTCTCAGCATAAGACTTAGAAATCCTCTAAGCCAGGGAAATGTGAGTAGTCTATTGTCTTCATCGTGCACACAATTATGGTTTTTCCAATCAGCTGCAGAGTAGAGCAGGTAACCCAGATTCTGTGTTTTTGATCTGCATGGAGCACCTGATTCAACCAACCAATCGTCAGTCAATGCGGTTGATGACGTTTTACTCCTACCAACAGTCTTAATGAAGTTAGGTTGAGCTTTAGAACAGACACTAATTTGGCCCACCAGGATTAGAGATGTACTGTCTTGCCTTGATTTATGGGACAGTTAGCTAGCAGCACGTACCATATCCATCCAGGTTTATCCCTCTGTCCAGAGGAGGACCTTTGTGTTGATAGTGGAGTCCCCCCTCCTCGCCAGCGAGAGTCCCTGGGGTCCCAACAGGAAATGCCACAAGGCGCTGACAGGCATCGAGAGACAGAAAGTAACATTTTTTTTAAATAGTCTTTTCTACTCTGTGTTCTGATTCACAATGTGCAACGTATGCTCCAATAAAAGACATGTCTGGGAATGTGAAATGTTTGTTCTCCTGTTTTGTTTTGACAGAGCTGTGCTTGATCAGAAAGTCCCTGCTGTGTGACGGTTGTCAGCTTGGATTACTTTCAGAAAAGTTGAGTGCTGATCTCATGCTCTTGTTTTCCTGTTCAGCAGGTTCCATAGCATTATATCCAGTGTAACTAGAATGTTCCACATAAGAATGGAGCTAATACGTAAAGTAATTCAAAATGCTTAACGTTTTTGGACATTACAAATGTATGCGTGTGCACATCAGTCTTGGCAATACATGGTTTTCCCTCCACTACAATGGCTCCTTTATCTGCCAATGGTTCTGTTGGTTGAGTTGCATTCCATCTCAAACCAAACTATAAACACGTCATTAGTATTGTCCATCTGTTACTACTCAAACTGTTTACTTTCCCGTGTCTATTTAAGCATCAAAAAACATAGCCAGAGCCAACATTGTTTAAAATTGCATTGGCATGTATTCCTAAGATCCCTGATTAGAATGATGTTTCCAGTGCGGAAGTACATGTCATGTCCACAAGAGGGCATCAAATTGAAACATTGATCTACAACATTCAATGACGTTACAACTGGGATACGTTTAGATTGCTTCTGAACTACAGACACGATGATACGACCCAATGAGTGAGTCATGATGTCTCACGTAAATGATCTCAGACAGTTTGGCCTGCATTTCCCTGTATCTCCTGACTGACATTTACAGGGAACAGATGGCGCTTGTGTGTGGGGGGGGGGGGTGTCAGGCTAGAGGCAGTAGAAATTGCGTCACCACGGGTCCTTTGAAGGGTAGGACTAATGATCAGCTGCCCCCCTGTCTCTGTCCCCGTCTCCCCCTGACACACATCCAAGCACAGGGTAACCAAGTCAGCCAAGAGACACGTGACGCCAAAGAGACCTCACTTCCTATTTGGCCCTGTCAATATCCTGCAATGTGAGCATCTGCATCGGGCCCTAGTCGTTGCAAGTGCAGTGGAGCCAGCTGTTTCCGTCTCTTACCCTCCTATTAAGATGAGATCCGAGCCAAGAAAGGGGGACACAGTGTCAGCACAAACGCAGCATGGCTTTGCTGACATATACTCACCCGAGATGCCTCCCGTCGCCTTGGGATTTTGGTCTCTGCTCAATATGGCGAGCCTTAAATCACCCTCTACTCCTGCAACTCTGGCTGTGGCTCCATCCATCTGACGGCCTCCCTCACACCGTTGTCGAGAGCAGTCTTCTTTTCACAGTGTATGGGGGAGCCTTCCTGGGATCCTTTCCTTTACTCACCCGATCAAAGTGTCCATTGTGCGGGTAAGGAGGAGGCTTGCAGCCCCTGGTCCCTGGAACTCTCCCTGGGCCGCGAGGGGCCATCTGGCCCTGGGTCAGCCCCAGTGATTTAGCAGATGTTGGCCTCAGCCCCTCCACCCTGGTCTCAGGGTCTCTGGGTGGTCTGACAGGGAGAGACTCCACATTGGGTGGCCCCGCTTGGTTCGCTATGGTGACAGAAAGACCAAGGGCAGATGGGTGAGGGGGACTACTTTTTTTGGGGGAAAGCCCAAGGCTGTGAAAGAGAGTAGGGTTGAGGGGGTAATGTAGACTGCTCTTTTTGGGGGAGGAAGCAGGGTTGTGTGGGTAATGCTGACTCTTGACTGAGAGAGCAGCGGTGTTGGGGTGAGGTGGGTTGGTACTGAGGGGGAGAAGAGCAGGGGTGGGAGAGCGAACAGGGCTACTCCTATGAGGACTGGGAGCAGGTTGGTGGGGGAGGCAGACCAGGCTGGAGGCAGGGTTGTGAGGCTGGAGTGAGTTAGTCCTGATGGGGGAAGACAGAGCTGCCTCCCCCTGCCTGGCCTCCTCACCCCTGAGCCTATGGTGGCTGCTGCCCTTCGCCACTCCACTGGAGCTGCTGTCGCCGGGCAGGCTGGGGCTGGCCTCTTCACTCAGGTCAATGGACGAGGTCAGCAGCTCAATCTGCTGCACCACCTGTGAGAGGGATTAGGCTACATGGTCAGAGATGAGGCTGGAGAGACGGGGAGAAAATGAGACTGGAGAAAACGTTTGATCTGTGTGCTCGTGTTGTTGCTAGACTAATTGTTTTTTCTCACTTAACTATTCAAGTTCTCTGGCGTCTTCCTTCAGGTCCCTGACCTGGTCTGAGAAGAGATTTTCCCTGGCCAGACTGCAACAGCGTCGCTGGATGTTTCTCTACATATTTATTCAACTTTCTAACGTTTGCAATACCCTCGCTCTCCGGCTGCGCTGATGCTGGGCTTTCAGATGCAGCCAGATACTGTGAGGGGACGATTTACGTGTCACTTTTACAGGATGAGGGTCAAGGTTCAGGCGTTTGAATAAATGGATTAAAAGCATGGTTCCAGCTGCTCCCCTGTCAACATCTGGTGGTGGAAGGACTGGAGAGGAGACGGTGCCGCTGTTGAGCATCACTTTCAACCATTGCATACATTAGGTAAATGGAGCATAGCGAACGCCACTTCCTACCTTTAAAAATTCAGTGAAATCTTCACTTCTGTGCTGTTTCATAGAAAGACTGTCACACTGTGGTGGATAGACACTTTGCAAGC
Source organism: Oncorhynchus clarkii lewisi (assembly GCF_045791955.1). Lineage (NCBI taxonomy): Eukaryota > Metazoa > Chordata > Actinopteri > Salmoniformes > Salmonidae > Oncorhynchus > Oncorhynchus clarkii. The sequence continues at coordinate 58,918,922 of NC_092151.1, read as the reverse complement.
AGTGATTCTGAGTGCTAGTATTACAGTGTATATCAATGTAGGCGCCTCTTTTTAATGATTGTAAATGTAACAAAGTAGGGACTGGGATTATGCTCTTTCTGGGACGTGCAAAAATAGCCCACGGTACAACTGCTCTTCGCAGTCCCTTCAGGACCTGAAATAGCATGATAATCTGTTTATACGAATATCAAAGGAACATCAAAAGATCCTAGCTGTGATATTTGTAGGCTATATGACAATACCAGGATCTCGCTCTCCCTCAGAAACAATTTAAAATCCTTCTATCAAAGACAGACCATAGCTGTAACTTATAGGCAAACAGAAATGTCTTTACCTCCTTCATCTCCTGATGGATGTCCTTCAGGCCTCCTAGAACCTCATCCAAGTTCTCCACCACTCTCCGGATCTGATCCCGGACAACCTTCTGGTGCTTCTTTGACCCAGTCAGGCTTGACCCACTCCTGGAGCCCTGGTCACCTCTGGGGGGCCTGGCTTGGATGTCTTCTAAGGTGGGACATGGCTTACTGGGACTCTGCTGGGGTCTGAGAGTGGGACCTCCCATATCTCTCTGAGGAACCTCTGTGGAGAAGATGACATGCAGAGAGCTGGGTCCATTGTAACCCTCCACAGGTCTTGTCAAGTCTTGCTGGTGTAGTTTGGTCTCTGGTCCGCTTACTGGTCTAGTCAAGTCTCTCTGACTGTTTCGGACATTATTTTTGTTGGATCTCAAGGTGGAACTGAAACTCTGGTGTCTTGGTAAGCCCTGTGTGGCTGTAGCTGAATCCACCCAGCTGGATGTATGAAGGTCTCTCTGACAAGTCTGTCTGGAATAGCCCCAAAGCTGGTCCTCCAAACAAACAGGCACTTTACAGCCGTCTTGACCTTTGAACTGTGTTGGCTGAGCGAGGGCGGGGGCCTTCACGTACTTCCTGACTGAAGTGTGTAGTAAAGACTGGCGGGCGTTCCCAACAAAGGAGCGTTCTGTGTAGTAGTCCCTGACAGATGCCCTGTGTCTCAGGCCTGGTGCTGGAGACTGGCCATGGCTCCACCTGGAAGGGCTGCCCTCTTGGCTTCTCAAATCTGGCTGCACACGATGCTCCCACAAGCCGAAGCGCAGCCTCCTAGCCTCCAGGCACAGTTCATTCAAATGGGGACCCGTCCTTTCCTTCCCATGTATGTTGTTCATCACCTCTTGTGACGTAAAGCCTACCTTCTTGACTCTGTTGGGATAGGTAAGGTTGGCGTCAGCCCGCCTGCACTGCCCATTGAGTCCCATTTCACTGTGGTGAGCCCTGAGTCCATTGTGAAGCCAGAGGTTGAGATGAGGGTTGCTGTGTTGAAAGCCTCTGTGCTCCCCAGGCACTCTGGTGTCTGAGAACATGATAGAAGCAGTCCAGCAAGCAGTCACAGAGGAAGACTCCTTAAAGAATGAGCTTTTCCTCCAGCTTCCCGCCCTTGCCATTCACATGGAATGTTTTTCTCATTGACTTCTCTCTCTCCCTCTTTCTCCCCCCCAAAAATGTATTCCGCTTATTTCTTCTTAGACCCCCACCCACTTGCTCTCTTTTCCTGTTCAAGCCTGTGTCTGCCTCTCACTCGCTTTCCCTCCCTGCATCTCTGGCTCAGTTGCTGTGGCACGCTTCCTGTCTCTCCCCCTCTCTCCCTCTCTCTCACTCATTCCCCCCCCCCCCCCCCCCCCCCCCTGCACTGCGCTGACTCTCTTTCTTCCTCCCACTCTCTCTCACTGCTGTACCTCCCTCTCCACCTCTCTCTTTCTCCCTCTGTCACTCTCTCTCTCTCTCTTTCTCCCTCTGTCACTATCTCTCTCGGTCTCTCTCTCTCTCGGTCTCTCTCTCTCTCTCGGTCTCTCTCTCTCTCTCGGTCTCTCTCTCTCTCTCGGTCTCTCTCTCTCCCTCTCGGTCTCTCTCTCTCTCTCGGTCTCTCTCTCTCGGTCGGTCTCTCTCTCTCTCTCTCTCTCTCTCCCCTTTATATCCCGCTTGCGGAGGGAGACTAGTGGAACTTCAATCAAGATTCCTGTTTTTTAATCCCTGGTAGACGCTGTGTCTCCACGTGAGCCTCCCCACTCCAGCTCTCATCTGATTACTCCGGTTCTGGCTCAGCAGTCCATAGCAACACTGCACCCACAGCATACAGCAGTTAGTTACACAAGCATAAAAAACCCTGACCAGGTACATGCTGTAACACACCTCCCCCAGCCTGTCAGCTAAAGGACCGCCACCAATGGAGCCGAGGCACCTCTTGTTGTTTCATCCTATTTTCTGCTTCTCTGACTTCTATTTGTTCCAATTATGCAGTAGCAGCTGCTATTTGCAGCTCATTTTGGCTTGCCAACTGTCTGGTTTAGTTGGCATGTGTCTGACGAGCCCAGAGATGCCTCCCAGGTGTCTGTTTACTCACTGTGCAACTCCCTCCTTGGATGCACCCTAAATGAGACAATGACAGCCCCGGAGAACCCTGACAGTGGCTGTCCCTCGGTGGAGAACAGTTTCAGCATTTGCCACAACAAACTACTCACTTGGAATCCCCTTTAATGGCAATAGGAAAATGAATGGAGAAATACTGCAAAAAGACCATGACATAGTCTAATAAATACATGTACTCAGTGATGGGGGTCATTCCAGGGTAAGAAGATTCCTTCTCAAAACATGAGCGGCTGTCCTTAGTTGTTATCCACACAGCAGTGGTCCACTAACTCTGGAAGTAATAGAGGAAGCTGTATTAATCACTCTAAAGCTCTGCTTGAACATAGCTCCCATTCCCAGCTGCTTCCAAATGACTGTTTCCTTTGTTTCAGTGAACACCTCTGGTGCACAATCACTCCATTCCCCATTGTTCACAAGGTCACTCATGTGAACGTAAACAGATACCAAAAAACACACACACCTGGATTGTAGTGCTCTCATGTGCTGGACTTTAGTCATCGTGTAGCTACCTCTGATTAAACCTCGGATTTCAACCAATCACCCTCCCACTATGTGTGGACCATAAATAACATCCAGGCTGCTAAATGCACAATGGTAGCTCATTTTAAAGTCAATGTGGAATAATAAGTACGTGTCGCGGTTGCTCGTCTCACAGCAGTTGGCGTACAGTGGAGCCCAGTTAGAGACCTTCACTCCATCCACTGCATTATGGTAATGTGTGTTCTTATAGTGCCACCACAACTTTACAGGATTACACAGTAACAGAGCCACCACAACTTTACAGGACTACACAGTAACAGAGCCACCACAACTTTACAGGACGACACAGTAACAGAGCCACCACAACTTTACAGGACTACACAGTAACAGAGCCACCACAACTTTACAGGACTACACAGTAACAGAGCCACCACAACTTTACAGGACGACACAGTAACAGAGCCACAGTAGACTACCTACAGTGCATTTGGAAAGTACTCAGAGCCCTTTTCTTTTCCCACATTTATTTGTTACAGCCTTATTCTAAAATAGATTAAATAAAGAAATTAAAAATCCTCATCTACACACAATACCCCTTAATGACAACGTGAAAACAGGTTTAGACATTTTTGCAAATGTATTAAAAAACATAAAAAATAGATACCTTATTCAGACCGTTTGCTATGAGACTCAATTGAGCTCAGGTGCATCCTGTTTCCATTGATCATCCTTGTTTCTACAACTTGATTGGAGTCCACCTGTGGTAAATTCAATTGATTAGACATGATTTGGAAAGATTGTCCATAGAGCTGTGAGACAGGATTGTGTCAAGGCACAGATCTGGGGAAGAGTACCAAAACATTTCTGCCTCAATGAAGTTCTCCAAGAACACAGTGGCCGCCATCATTCTTAAATGGAAGAAGTTTGGAACCACCAAGACTCTTCCTAGAGCTGGCCGCCCAGCCAAACTGAGCAATCAAGGAAGAGCCTAGGTCAGGGAGGTGACCAAGAACCTTATGATAACTCTGACAGAGCTCCAGAGTTCCTCTGTGTAGATGGGAGATCCTTCCAGAAGGACAACCATCTCTGCAGCAATCCACTAATCGGGCCTTTATGGTAGTGGCCAGAGGGACGCCACTCCTCAGTAAAAGGCACATGCCAACCTGCTTGGAGTTTGCCAAAAGACTGCTAAAGGACTCTCAGACCATGAGAAACAAGATTATCTGGTTTGATGAAACCAAGATTGAACTCTTTGGCCTGAATGCCAAGCCTCACATCTGAAGGAAACCTGGCACCATGAAGCATGGTAGTGGTAGCATCATGCTGTGGGGATGCTTTTCAATGGCGGGCACTGGGAGACTAGTCCGGATTGGGGGAAAGATGAACGGTGCAGAGTACAGAAAGATCCTTGATGAAAATGTCTCTGAATGTCATTCAGTGGCCCAGCCAGAGCCCGGACTTGACCCCGATTGAACTTCTTTGGAGAGACATGAAAATGTCTGTGCAGCGATGCTCCCCATCCAACCTGACAGAGCTTGAGAGGATATGCAGGGAAGGGGAGAAACTCCCCAAATACAGTTGTGCCAAGCTTGTAGCGTGATACCCCAAAATAATCAAGGCTGTAATCACTGCCAAAAGTGCTTCAACAAAGTACAGAGTAAAGGGTCTGAATACTTATTTAAATGTGATATTTCATGTTTATTTTTAATAAATGAGCAAAAAAAATTACCCGTTTTTGCTTTGTCATTATGGGGTATTGGGTGTAGATTGACAATTGAATACATTTTAGAATAAGGCTGTAACTTAACAATGTGGAGAGGTCTGAATACTTTTCTGAAGGCACTGTATATCCTGGTGGAGCTTCTGTCTCTGTATACAAGGCAGGGTTATGTAAGAGTGTGGTTGAGATATTCCTCTAGACAGACCCCACATGTTTTGTCAAAGTGAGGAAAAAATGGTTCCAGTCCGTAACTTTATATAAGCACTTGGACAGCATTTCTGGACAGCAGAAATGATTCAAGTGCAACACAGTATAGCAACTTTAGTTGTTGCTGTCTTAGAGAATGACTCATTACATTCAGAAAAAAAATGCTGTATTTTTCTAAGTGACTGAATTCCCTCAGTTCTGTCATTCCGGAGTCCAGCAGGAGTTCTTACCACTGTGTAAAATAACATGTTTTGTCGGTTCCTGTTTATTTCTAACATCGTTTTTCTTTGGATATCTCCCGGCTTACGTCTTTGAAACAACCCGCCAGTCAGGTGCACTCAGAGGATGCACTAGAGCAGGAGAAAAAAAAGAAGGCGGAGGGTTTGAAAGACTGACTTCCAAGTCCCAAGTAACTGTCATAGCTCAACTTGTCAGAGGGGATAGCCTCTAAGCATAAAGGATGAGGCAAAGAGTTCACAAAATAAAAGCAAATATAGCCATTTTCTAACCCTGGATCTACAGTTGAAGTCGGAAGTTTACATACACTTAGGTTGGAGTCATTAAAATGTGTTTTTCAACCACTTCACAAATTTCTTGTTAACAAACTATTGTTTTGACAAGTCGGTTAGGACATCTACTTTGTGTATGACACAAGTAATGTTTCCAACAATTGATTAGACAAATTATTTCACTGTATCACAATTCCAGTGGGTCAGAAATTTAGAAAACACTAAGTTGACGGTGCCTTTAAACAGCTTGGAAAATTCCAGAAAATGATGTCATAGCTTTAGAAGCTTCTGATAGGCTAATTGACATAATTTGAGTCAATTGGAGGTGTACCTGTGGATGTATTTCAAGACCTATCTTCAACCTCAGTGTCTCTTTGCTTGACATCATGGGAAAATCTAAATAAATTAGCCAAGACCTCAGAAAAAAATTGTAGACCTCCACAAGTCTGGTTCATCCTTGGGAGCAATTTCCAAACACATGAAGGTACCACGTTCATCTGTACAAACAATAGTACGCAAGTATAAACACCATGGGACACCAGCAGTCCTATCGCTCAGGAAGGAGAAGCGTTCTGTCTCCTAGAGATGAACGTACTTTGGTTCGAAAAGTGCAAATAAATCCCAGAACAACAGCAAAGGACCTTCTGAAGATGCTGGAGGAAACAGGTACAAAAGTATCTATATCCACAGTAAAACAAGTCCTATATCGACATAACCTGAAAGGCCGCACAGCAAGGAAGAAGCCACTGTTCAAAAACCGCCATAAAAAAGCCAGACTACGGTTTGCAACTGCACATGGGGACAAAGATCGTATTTCTTGGAGAAATGTCCACTGGGCTGATGAAACAAAAATAGAACTGTTTGGCCATAATGACCATCGTTATGTTTGGAGGAAAAAGGGGGAGGCTTGCAAGCCGAAGAACACCATCTCAACCTTGAAGCACGGGGGTGGCAGCATCATGTTGTGGGGGTGCTTTGCTGCAGGAGGGACAGGTGCACTTCACAAAATAGATGGCATCATGAGGGAGAAGAATTATGTGGATATATTGAAACAACATCTCAATACATCAGTCAGGAAGTTAAAGCTTGGTCTCAAATGGGTCTTAGAAAATGGACAATGACCCCAAGCATACTTCCGAAGTTGTGGCAAAATGGCTTACAAACAACAAAGTCAAGGTATTGGAGTGGCCATCAAAGCCCTTGACCTCAATCCTATAGAAAATTGTGGGCAGAACTGAAAAAGTGTGTGTGAGCAAGGAGGCCTACAAACCTAACAGTTACACCAGCTCTGTCGAAATTCACTCAACTTATTGTGGGAAGCCTGTGGAAGGCTGAAACATTTGACAGTTGACCCAAGTTAAACAATTTAAAGGCAATGCTACCAAATACTAATTGAGTGTATGTAAACTTCTTACCCACTGGGAATGTGATGAAAGAAATAAAAGCTGAAATAAATCATTCTCTCTACTATTATTCTGAATTTTCGCATTCTTAAAATAAAGTGGTGATCTAACTGACCTAAGACAGGGAATTTTTACTAGGATTAAATGTCAGGAATTGTGAAAAACTGAGTTTAAAAGTATTTGGCTAAGGTGTATGTAAATTTCCAACTTCAACTGTACATAGAAAAGAAACTCAAGCATGTATGAAACTCAATAACAATTCAGCATATGAACTGGAATGTAGTGCCGTGTACCTCATACATCAAGTAAAAGTGCTCTGTGGATTTCTGAGATTTGCTTGTATATAAAACAATACTGCAGGTGCATTACCCTTTCAGGACATTAAAATGATTGGAGCTACACAGCGGATGGCATGGGACTCATGCCATTCAACCATTTTAGAGGTCTGAAAATATCCCAAAAATTATTTTGGAGTGATCTATCCCTTTAAAACTCATCTCTATGGATGCAGTTGATTAGGATGCCAAGCGGTGATGTGTCTGGTACAGGGTTGGTGTAGATACTCATTCCATACAGTATAGTTAACACATGGCCTAAGTGAATGTGAGTGGACTGACTAATAAGGTCTTCACAGGCCTGCACGGTTCAGCTGCCTCCCTTCTTAAGATGAGTTCTCCTTTGTAGTTGGTTCATTGTGTACAAATTATAATCATGCCTTAATGGAAGGAAGCTTCATACCAAAATGTATTGAAGTTCACATTAATATCCACTTTGATAATCAAGTCAAAGACTGGCAGGTCCAAAGTTCAAAGCAAGTCACACTGGGGAGAAAAACAAAATAAATGATTGGACAATTACCAGTACCATTTCAAGTCTTTACAATAATTCCTTTACAAGTAGGAACCAAATACATGTCAAAAATGCCTTGAGTGGCTAATCTAGCCTGACACGGTCTTTCGTAAATGATCAAAACCAATAGCTACGAATTACTTCACACAGCTAGCATTGGAGCTAGATGATAGAAGCTCTTCCCATTCACAAGCTGATAGAAAATATATTTCCTGAATCCTGACCAAGGTAGAATTACTGTAGCCATATCACTGCTAAGGGGAAAGCTTCATTTAAGTGGTGAAAAATAAGTGGTGCTTTATCAAGAAAAGACAAACAATTTATTTAAAAATAGGAGTAATCATGTATATTCGTCATGTCTAGTATCGAGAAGGCACACTAAAACAAACACGTGTACAACAACATATAACAAATAACACAGAAAATATTTCACTTTCCATTGGTAGAAATACAACATTACTTCAAATAATGTATCTGTGGTGAGCTAATGTAAAATGTATGAAGCAGAAATTGGTCCGTATTTAATTCTCCAACATTGGGTCCAACGCTAGTAAGTGTGTCATGAGCACAAGCTCTGAGACTTAAACCTGAGAACTGTTGTGATTGGAAAGAACGGCATCTTTGACATTTAAGAACTAAGCCATCTCAACTATTCTGGGACTTCAATTTTCTAGTCCTGCGAGCGTTCACTTAATACAACTCCCCCAGATGTAGGAGGATGAAGTCAAATGGAGACCACATCTTCAAATAAAATGGGAGGGAATAACAAAACATTTATTTTTTTTAAAACAATCTTCATCAAGTGCATACCGATTACCCTAATGTTCCTTTGGAAAGGTCCTTATCGCGATTGCCGAGATTGCTTATCTCTCCCTTTCCTCTCTTTGGCAGAATTGCTACAGTACAGACCAGAGAGGTTTCTGTGACAGAGAAGAGAGCGAGAGAGACAGCAGATCCTGGAGAACACAGCGCTCATTACAACTCTCTGCTGCAGCTCCTCACAGGTATACACTGTCACTGAGAATACTAAATGAGGCCACAGCGCAGTCTCCTAGACAGGCTCAGCCATACAAAAAAACACACAGATTGGCCTAGAAAAGAAAATAAACATCCATTATGTGCAGGGTAGTACTATATAACAAACTAAACAACAATCTAAATGGTTCATTAAAAAACAACTTCACTCCCAAATAGGACGTGCACCAAGCAAAGATTTGATCTCAATCCCATTAAATGGAGGCTGGGGTGTTGGAATGGATTAGCTGTAGGTAGGCTATTATTGGCCTGGAGTGGGGGAATAATTAATAGAATAATGGAAGGTACAATCCGGTATTGTTTTAGTCTCTGCTCTAATCCATAATACTATGTTACGTGACGAAACAGCCTGGGCCTCACCAACAAAGGCAACCTACTTCCCTTTCCCATATCCTCCAGTCATTAACATGACTGTATATGGAGTTGGTCTCGGCTTCGCAGAAATCAAAGTGTTTGCTGGGTAGGGGTTTCGGTTCAGCTCAGATGAAGTTAAAGAGCTGACGAGTCAGCAGCTCGGTGACAATTAGGTTGCACAGCACAATCAACTTCCTCCATGTTTATAGCCCCCATGACCCAAATTATACGCTCTTTGGTGTGATTGTAATAAAAACAGGTAATTAGGGCCAAAGCAGGCAAAAGGTATTTTGAGCCAAACAAAGTGTAGACTTACTTAGGATATGGAGTGTAAATGCTGAAACTGGATTATTGGTCTGTTACGTGAATTATTGCAAAACAATTAGTGCCGTTTTAACCTCAAGTGGCACTCCTGTCTAACAACAGAGTCCCTTATGGTTGTCCTGAAGTAGGTTAACATCTACCATTGTCCTCTTCACTCTAAAAGCATTTCAGCCCATTCAATTGACTACTCGTACATATGATCTTCAGGCTGTGGTTGGGAGACCTTCCAGGGGGCAGACAACCATTGGAGAGAAAAAGACAGTTCCAAGGCATTGGTGAAGTCCTATGACTGGAAATGATTGACAAAAGCTTGTAATATACATTCACTGAAGAGGTCCATGTTGTTCCTTTAAATAAAGAGGCGTAGAAGAAACTTTGGACTAACTAGCCTTGGAACATCCTTCAGTGTTGTACAGTAATGTCGGAGGGGCAAAATGTCAAATGTCCACTATGCATAATGTTTGTCTATAAAATAAAATAAAAAAGCCAAGGCGGCAACCATGTGGTGAATGTCACACCACCAGGTAAGGCCTCAAAGGTCAAAGGGGTCAAAAGGTCCTGTGTGGGGGGTTAAAGGTTGCCCTCGTCCAGCATCTTATTGACACCATCGCAAATCCTCTGCAGGTGGTTGCGGTACACCTCAGAGGGGCCGTAGAGAGCTGCCAGGAAGTCACAGTCTGCGAATTGGTTGAACACGTGGTTGACCCGCGAGTGGCTCTTGGCTGTTAGGTGGCGGTTGATGGCCTGGTGCAGCAGCTCACGGCACTCATTCAGGATGGCGCTCATCACACGCCGGTCGAATGTGAACTCGATCTGGTGGAAGCTGACAGCTGTCATGGCCAGTGTGTGGACCTTCTTCCTGGAAAGGAGACGGTGGCCATTGTTGTTATGCATGATGGCTTAGGTACAGTAGATGGCAAAGGACATCCCATTTCTCAGAGGGCCACAGTTTTTTTTTCTTAGCCCAACACAATTGTTTTCATTAGGGCTGTAATAAAAACCTGTGCAAATTACAGCCCTCAACAACCAGGGTTGGCAACCCCAATCAAAGACTATTATACTCCTATTAAAAGATGCACTCCAGGATCTTAAGCATAACAAATGTGTAACATAGTACACAACTGGATGACTTAGTACACAATTTGATGATGTAGTACACAAAACAAAAACAGGGACCCCTTTCGCCTCATGAGCACCACTTTCAAAATCACTGGCTGAAATTATGCAACAGTTTGAGAGTTTATCTACAGCCATAATTACTAAATACATCAATCATAAATCAACCTGAAGCCCTCGACCAGCACCAGTTCCTCCCCGCTGAATTGGTTGTTGCGGTAGAGGACACCCAGCTTCACCACCATCTTGATGAGGTTCTTGATGATCTTCTGGGCCTCCTTGCGGTTGCGTGTGTACTCCTTGGTGACTCGGTAGAGCTCGTCCAGAACCTCGCTGCTGGTGTCATCAATGAACAGGTTGGCCACGCTCTTGGTGGCCATCTTGCTCATCAGCTTCTTCTGGGCCTGAAGGGCCAGGCTCTTAGTACTGAAGGAGTCCATGATGACGTCTGGAGAGAGAGTGAGAGAGAGGTCATACAGATGGACACTCACTAGGTGACCCAGGTTTAATCGGCCAAAGCAATGTCGCAAAAAAACTCATCTTTGCGACATGTGTAATGGAGAAATTTTCCAAAGATGGACATTTCTTTCTGTTCGACTAAGGTGGATTTTTCTTGTCAAACATTCTTTATTGCGAAAATAATGATGGAAACTGTCATGTATAATAATTGGCGAATAATTTTGAAGGTACGCGGGTGTCATCACGTAACTAGAAAAGCTCCACTCCCACATTTCATTCTAAATGCCTAAATCTGGTTTTCCCACTATAGCAATTATGTTTTTTTGCAGGACAAGGATGGTCCCGACTTTCAAGAATGCCTGAATTGATTCGCCTTACTTTTATGGTTGGCTGGCAAGCTTCACCATCCAATTATTTCAGATCTACAGGAGTGCAAGTATGACCATGTCACGGACCGCGGCGATTCGTTGGCACATGATAATTATTAGAATATGGCAAATATTATTCCATTATTGCATTCTATCCATGCTGGCTTTCGCGGGCTACCTGAGACATGAAACAGATAGGTGGGATGGCATTCAGGCTGTCGACAATTTATTATTGCGCAATTTGCCTAAATTAGTAATGTAACACTTCAACCACTTACATTTTTATTCTACACTGTAGATTTTTAGAGAAAAGGTGTATTTCTTTTATTTCGGTGTGACATCATGTCCAGCTGTTTTTTAATCGACACAAGATAGTTAAAAGGAAATTGTCACATCTATTTTCAATGCCAACTTTTTAAATGTCTACAAAAAACAAAAAAAATCACTGGACAAGTTAATAGAAACACACTGAAACCTGATGGTGGATTTTCTTCACTTTGAATTACATACTTAGAGGAAATAACAGATGTTTATCTGGGATGCATTCATGACAAGATATGGGAAACATCTTTGCCTTTTGCATTTTTGGCGCCAGCAGATGATCCAAAATGTAAAAAAATTAAAGAAGAGGAAACAAAGGAAACAGACAGACAATGAACAACTGTTTTATGCAAATGTTCACATCTGATTATTTCCTTTTCTCATCTGGATGAAGAAGCATTGAAGAGTCTTGCTATGGGTGTGCACTACTAGCATCCATTCCGATAACTATGATGTCATGGGACATGAACAACCAGTCCCTACAAAAGCTAGGCTAATCACAGAGATACCAGTGACATGATACAATAATGACATAATCAGATAAATTATTTGACCGTATTAGTGATTTAAATACTTGGATGGCTCACTACTTCCTCCAGCTAACTCAAGACAAGACAGTGGTACTTATTGTTGGAGCCAAAGCACAGAGAAAGAATCTGGCCGTACATTTTAATTATTTGGCAATAAAGATAAAACACAGGTTTAAAAAAACCTAGGTGTCATTTTAGATTCTGAACTCCATTTCGAATCACACATTAGGAATGTGACCAAAATAGCTTTTACCACCTGAGGAACATTGATTATGTGTGGCCGTTTCTCTCTCAGGCTGGTACACAGAGGAACACATATCCATGCTTTTATTACAAGCAGGCTTGACTACTGTAATGCTCTCCTGTCTGATCTACCCAAGAAAGATATTGGTCAACTGAAAAACATACAGAATGCTGCAGCGCAGGTACTGACCAAGACCTGATGGAGAGCACACATTACACCGGTTTTAAAAGCTCTGCACTGGCTGAATTTTAAGATTCTTCGATTCGTTTTTAAATCAATCCACGATTGTGCACCCCAATACATGTCAGACATGCTTTTAAGTTATGTACCCAGTAGGTCCCTCAGGTCCTCTGGCACTGGCCTTTTAACTATCCCAAAGCCTAGGACCAAGAGGCATAAAGAGGCAGCCTTTAGTTATTATGCCCTCAGCCTCTGGAATAGCCTGAAAGAGAATCTGAGGGGGGCCGAAACTTTGGACATATTTAAAAGAGATGCTATAACAACGTTTTAGCTTTGCTTTTCCTCAGGGTGCTTTTTTATTCTCAGTTTTTATTGTTATTTTTTTGTTTTTTATCCTTGTATGTTTGTTGTGTAGTAAAACATTTATTATAAAAAAAATATATATTCTGTGAAGTGCATTGTGTTGCATCCATGTCTGAAATGTGCAATATACATACAGCTTGATTTGAAGTTCTGCAAAGCAGCCAATGATAGGGCTGTCTCTAACTACTGGCTGAATACACATTTAGAACACAACATAGTTTTGTGTGTGAGGATTGCAAAGGGAACAACTGAATGCATTCAACCGAAATGTATCTTCTGCATTTAACCAAACCCCTCTGAATCAGAGAGGTGCAGTGGGCTGCCTTAATCAACGTCATCGGCACCCGGGGAGTAGTTGCTGTTGTGGGCAGAATAGCATGTTTTTTTTTTACCTTGTCACCTCAGGGATTCGAACCAGCAACCTTTCAGTTACCGGCCCAACGCTCTTAACCGCTAGGCTACCTGCTGCTACCTGCTATAATGTATGCGTATTTGTGTAGAGACTAGCTCCGAGCTCTCTGTGTGTGTGTGTGTGTGTGTGTTACCTGCCAAATGACAATGACTCAGAGGAACATTGTGGCAGCTCATAAACAATGGGTCAGGAGGCCACAGGCTTTTACATCTTCTGCATTTCCTCGGCCAGATGAGCCCGGGCCCCAGACATTACAGCAGCAGCGCCGCAACAACAGGAACAACAGGTTCAGGTTCAGCCTGCCTCAGCCCCTAATGAAGTAGGATGAGGTTAACCCTGGGTTGGCGCCCCCGCTTGGGTTGTGCCGTGGCGGAGATCTTTGTGGGCTATATTCGGCCTTGTCTCAGGATGGTAAGTTCGTGGTTGAAGATATCCCTCTAGTGGTGTAGGGGCTGTGCTTTGGCAAAGTGGGTGGGGTTATATCCTGCCTGTTTGGCCCTGTCCGGGGATATCATCGGATGGGGCCACAGTGGCTCCTGACCCCTCCCGTCTCAGCCTCCAGTATTTATGCTGCAGTAGTTTGTGTGTCAGGGGGCTAGGGTCAGTCTGTTATATCTGGAGTATTTCTCCTGTCTTATCCGGTATCCTGTGTGAATTTAAGTATGCTCTCTCTAATTCTCTCTTTCTTTCTCTCTCTTGGAGGACATGAGCCCTAGGACCATGCCACAGGACTACCTGGCATGATGACTCCTGGGCGTGCTGCTGCTCCAGTTTCAACTGTTCTGCCTGCGGCTATGGAACCCTGACCTGTTCACCGGACGTGCTACCTGTCCCAGACCTGCTGTTTTCAACTCTCTAGAGACAGCAGGAGCGGTAGAGATACTCTTAATGATTAGTTATGAAAAGCCAACTGACATTTACTCCTGAGGTGCTGACTTGTTGCACCCTAGACAACTACTATGATTATTATTATTTGACTATGCTGCTCATTTATGAACATTTGAACATCTTGGCCACGTTCTGTTATAATCTCCACCCGGCACAGCCAGAAGAGGACTGGCCACCCCTCGTAGCCTGGTTCCTCTCTAGGTTTCTTCCTAGGTTTAGGCCTTTCTAGGGAGTTTTTCCTAGCCACCGTGCTTCTACACCTGCATTGCTTGCTGTTTGGGGTTTTAGGCTGGGTTTCTGTACAGCACTTTGAGGTATCAGCTGATGTACGAAGGGCTATATAAATATTTGATTTGAGATACAGCTCTAAAGTCAGGGTCTCATTTTATGGTTATAAGTTATGGAAGGTAAGCGGAGCCTAGATCTGTGCCTCTCTCTAGCATGCCACACGTCAGTATTTATGCCCGTTAAAGAGAAACATTACATGCTACATTAGTATCACCTCTAATATAGGTCAGTATCCTCGCAATCTTTCCTCCCTCCAAGATGAAAACAACGTCAAACATGTATTAAAATCCTAAAATGTGATCGGATACTAATCCGAGTGCTCATATTCATGAACAGCAATATTTGCAATGTGTTATTTAAGCAATAAGGCCTGAGGGGGTGTGGTATTTGGCCAATATAGCACGGCTAAGGGCTGTTATTAGGCACAACGCAACGCAGAGTTCCTGGACACAACCCTTAGCCATAGTATATTGGCCAGATACCACAAACCCTGAGGTACCTTATTGCTACTATAAACTGGTTACCAACGTAATTAGAGCAGTAAAAATAAATGTTTTGGCATACCCCTGGTATATGGTCTGATATACCACGGCTGTCAGCGAATCAGCATTCAGGGCTCAAACCACCCAGTTTATAATACTGTATAGCTGCTGACTGACTGCAGAATGAAATGTGCCTGCTATGTGACTTCTCCATCTTTTCAAGAATAACATTGGGTCTCCTTTGAGAGTGTCAGCGGGAGGCTTTTTCTTCCAAGGGAGTACCCATGTTACAAACCCGACAAGCTCTCCCTGCAACACTTGTCAGAGAGAGGGACACTCTGCCCCACTATCAGTGGATGTAAAAACCGCCACTTTGCCTACCACATTCAATCACAATGTGTCAATGAGAATCTAAACAGGGATGCTTTGAGGTTAGTGACTGTACATCTCAAGACACACAAAGAAAATCTAGAAGTTCACGTCTCTCTCTGTTGGAATGATGAAAAAACATTGTTTTATTCAAAAAAGACACCTTTCAGAGCCTGGAGAGTGATTTTCAGGTGGCTCATTAAATGTCTCTCCCGTCAGAGAGAGAAGAACGGTCATGTTCTGATGACTAATACCTTAATGAAGTAGGTATAAAAAATATATATACAAAAAAATAAAAATAAAAGCCTGTATTTGTCTTCCACCGCAGTCATTCCAAACACTTAACTTCAGATGTGATGGATACTCAGGAGCATCTGAAGTTTTACTCAAAGCAAAAAGAATGACCACAAATTCTTCCCAGTGCTGGCAATCAGAAATGCAGGGAGATCCTCTCACTCTCTTGATGTCTCGCTTTTTCATGAGATGGAAGGCTTCATGAAAGGATCCTCTTGGGACAAGTGTTTAGAATGATGAAACGATTTTCTATCAAGTATTCCTGTCTTGGAACTGTGCAGTGTGAGTTATGGCCAAATATAAGCTGTTATGTGAACCGGGCCCAGACAGAGAAAGCTTGGCCAAGCTTGACTCCCATCTCAGCACTATTTATACAGGCAATGCTTTAATGGATTCAAAACAGAACAAGACATGACAGCGACAACATTACTGTGTGTTCAGGCAAAATATACACCACCAACAACAGCGCAATTAATACTGGTTTGTGGGAGCTGGGTAGGCACTCTGGAATGAGAGACAAAATGATGCTGGCTAATCAACTGGATTTACAGTTTATCCAGAGAGCGCTTAAACCAGTTTAAAAAACAACAACCAAGACCTTAGTCAAAGCAGAACAGGCAGGCAAACATGTAGGCTAAAAAGGCACACATAACTCATAGAAATGAAACACTACCCCGGGCCTCTTTGGCAGCCAGGGATCCGGCCAGGCAGCGTGCCCAGAAACACTCACCCTTCTGCAGGTGAAAAGTGTTCTCCACAGGCTCCATGCTGGGTGTGGTGAGAGGCTCAGAGAGGGTCTGTGGCGATTGGAGGGCCAAGCATGTGGCCCAAGCTCTGAACGTCTGTCTACCTACTGGTCAACCAGTCTAAAGTAGCGGTGCGTGGAGGGAAAAAAAGAAATCCCCGGGGAAGACATATTACAACCTGTGTGATAATTGTGTCATTTGCTCTATAACCTGTTAATTCATATTCCTTGCCACTGTGATATATAGGCCTAAAGCAGAGACAATAAGACACAGTGGCAGAATAAATTCAACCACACTTTTGTTTTATCACAAAACCAGATATCAACCCCTGTCCAGTGAAGTCCACAAAGCATATTGCATGTAGTAACAGACAGTTACATGACCCACAGCAAGGTCAAGCAAGATAATGTTTCCGAACACTAAACAACTATTGATTTAGAACCACAGAGTTACCGCAAGTCGCAAAGAAAACAGTACCTGCCTCCACTATTCCAGCACCATTTCAACATAATCTCTGCTTAGTCTACTACAGTAAAAGATACCAAAAACGATTTAGTCCAATCAACGTAAGCTAAATATGTGGCTGTCCATGGTTCTGATTTCTGTGTGTGTGTGTGTGTGTGTGTGTGTGCGCGCACGTTCATGCAAGAAGAAAAACATGTTTACTCACCCTACTTGTTGAGAAACACCAATGTCATCCTCTCTTTCATGTTGAGGAAACAGTCTATCACTCTGTCATACAGTACACACTTTCATATTTTGTTATTCTAGGCTACCAGGCTAAGATGCTTGCTCGCTAGACTAACTTCCATTCATAGGCAACGTTAACTAGTTAACATTAGCCTTCTACATCTAGCTACTGTACATATTGAACTTCCCTCCTTTCAGGCTAGGAGCACAACAATGTATGAATTAATAGTTGGATCAGAATATCCATTATAGTCATTGGCCAGCACAGAGAATTAAGTAAAACCATAAGTCCAAATCACTATCTCCATCCATGCTTATTGAGGAAAAGGTCCATTTTAGCTGGCTTCCCTTGACACTTTTTTTGGGTGCACCAAGACCACTCACAGTTGAGCTTGTGCAGTTTAGCTCAACGCTGCTTGGCTCATTTCTATGCTCGCTGGCTTCCTTTGCCTTCAATGGTACGGGCGGCAACAACGTCATACTCATTTGGACCAGACAGCATCAGATATATGGCCTACACGGAGACAGAGGGGGCGCTATTTCGCTCGCTCGGATGCTTTCTCCTGTGAGATACATTCAGCCTCTTGCGAATTGAAATAAAATTATAAAACACAATGACAAAAAATAAATAAAATAAAAATAATTTCTACTTTTTGGGGGGGGAAGTCTGGCATCCATGAATACACCTCACTGCCTGTCAGTCAGGCTAGTATGATTGTCAGATGAGAGAGCCCCAGTGATTGGATACACCCCAAACTCCCTGTCCTGCCCACTCAGCCTCAGGCTCCACCCCCCTTCTAAACCCAAGGACAAATTATACTAATCCCCACCCATTCTCAAGGCTGCTACCCCCAACTCAAAACTAGATTGGCTGGCAGAAAACCTGTGTAGAAGTTTCCATGAAACTACTTTTTTTAAAATCCAGGTGGAATAAAATCAGCAGGTCTGGAAATATTGTATCTACATTACTTCAAACAAGGGTTTATATTATTCTGGAGTGAATAATATGTTTTAGCCTACATACATAACATGAATTCAAAATAAGGGAAAGGGGGGAGGGGGAAATCCCCATAGACTTTTTCAGTACTGTAACGCGTCTCAGGAACTTAGATTTACAGAAATGTATGATATCCCCCTTATCTACAATAAGAGACAATGCACAAGAGCGATTCCACGCTGGCACGGCCCAAATTTTTGTTGGGCTCTCTCTGATTGAATTTATGTGAGAATTGCCAGAACAGTGGGAGGAAGGATGCTTAACATTTGTATTACAAAATCATGAAAGTGGCCATTTTAGACCTTTTTTTTAGACCTACAGTGAGTGGGGTCTAAAAAGTGGAGCAAAAATTAATATATGAAATAATTCAAATACTAAGCCATATTCTATGCTCAAAAAAAATGGGGAATTGTATTATTTTAAACTAATACAATTGCTCAGAGAAAGAAATGTTTAACAAGTAAGATGTTTTTCTTCCTCAAAAAGATACACCCTTGTTTTCAATACCTCACCATACGAGGATAGTGGCACTGAGCCTTTTTCTAACAAAAAAAAAATGTATAAGATTGGCAAACCATAATTTTCAGACTCAAATGTCTACATGGAAGACCCTACGATCTGTGAATCGTACAGATAACATCTTGGTGTCTTTATAGTGTGCTCTAAAATATAGAGTATGGCTATATTCTGAAATATTTAAAAAGTACCCTTTGTGATTGATCTTATTTTTAGACATTTTATGGACAACGTACTCTTCAAACATCAAATTTCCAGCTTGGGCTCTCTGCTACTTTTGATGAAATTATCCATTTTTGTACATACAAATTGACATTATTGGTGATTACACAAATCAAAGCCCTCCAAATAACCAGCAAAGGGAGTTCACTATGAAGCCATTTTCCCCATTTACTGTGTTGGTGGTGCTCATAAAATGTATTAAAAATCGTAAAAGTAGCAGAGAGCACTCACTGGAAATTGTATATATGGTGCGTTCGGAAAGTATTCAGACCCCTTCACCTTTCGTTATAGCCTTATTCTAAAATGTATTAAATTGTATTGTTTTCCCTCATCAATCTACACACAATACCCCATAATGACAAAGAAAAAACAGGTTTAGAATTTTTTGCAAATGTATTCTAAATAAAGAACTGATATATCACATTTACATACGTTTTCAGACCCTCACTACTTTGTTGAAGCACCTTTGGCAGCGATTACAGTCTCAAGTTTTCTTGGGTATAACGCTACAAGCTTGGCACACCTGTATATGGGGAGTTTCTCCCATTCTTCTCTGCAGATCCTCTTAAGCTCTGTCAGGTTGGATAGGGAGCGTCGCTGCACAGTTACTTCCAGGTCTCTCCAGAGATGTTCGATCTGGTTCAAGTCCGGGCTCTGGCTGGGCCACTCTGGCTGGGACATTCACAGACTTCTCCCGAAGCCACTCCTGCATTGTCTTGGCTGTGTGCTTAGGGTCGTTGTCCTGTTGGAAGGTGAACCGTCACCCCAGTCTGAGCGCTCTGGAGCAGGTTTTCATCAAGGATCTCTCTGTATTTTGCTCCGCTCATCTTTCCCTCAATCCTGACTAGTCTCCCAGTCCCTGCCACTGAAGAACATCCCCACAGTAGGATGCTGACACCACCATGGTATTGGCTAGGAGATAAGCGGTGCCTAGTTTCCTCCAGACGTGATGCTTGGCATTCAGGCCAAAGAGTTCAATCTTGCTTTCATCACACCAGAGAATCTTGTTTCTCATGGTCTGTGAATCTTTAGGTGCCTTTTGGCAAACTCCAAGGGGGCTGTCATGTGCCTTTTACTGAGGAGTAACTTCCATTTAGCCACTCTACCATAAAGGCTTGATTGGTGGAGTGCTGCAGAGATGGGATAACTTTCCAGAAGGACAACCATCTCCAAAGGAGCTCTGTCAGAGTGACCATTGGGTTCTTGTTCACCAAGGCCCTTCTCCCCCAATTGCTCAGTTTGGCCGGGCGGCCAGCTCTAGGAAGAGTCTTGTTGGTTCCAAACTGCTTCCATTTAAGATTGATGCAGGCCACTGTGTTCTTGGGGACCTTCAATGCTGCAGACATTTTTTGGTACCCTTCCCCAGATCTGTGCCTCGACACAATCCTGTCTCGGAGCTCTATGGACAAATCCTTTAACTTCATGGCTTGGTTTTTGCTCTGACATACACTGTCAGCCTTTCCAAATCGTGTCCAATCAATTTAATTAATTTACCACAGGCAGACTCCAATCAAGTTTTAGAAACATCAAGGATGATCAATGGAGACAGGATGCAACTGAGCTCAATTTCAAGTCTCACAGGAAAGGGTCTTAATACTTATGTAAATAAGGTATATGTTTTTTATTTTTTTTTATTTAAAACTTTTAAACACATTTGCAAAAATACCTGTTGTCGCATTGTCATTATGGGTATTGTGTGTAGATTGACGAGGGGCAAAAATGATTGAATCCACTTTAGAATGAGGCCGCAACTTAACAAAATGTGGAAAAAGTGAAGGTCTCTGAATACTTTGAATGCACTGTATTTGTAGAGTATATTGTTTAAAAAAAAGTTTTTAAATTAACTAAATCAAAAGGGGTACTTTTGACATATTAACAAATTAATCAACTAAATTGTATTTCAGAATTTAGCGACACTAAGGGGGTTTTCACATATGAAATGCAGTACCCTGGTGGGGTTTCCTGGAGCATTATTAGCAAAATGCACATTATACATGACGTTAGCTAGCTAGCTTGTTTACAACGGAGAAAAATGTTCCACGCGATTAGGGCTGCTGCGTCACAATACCTGGTATTTTGGTCCTGGATCTTGGACCCACTACTCACGCAGGTCCAGGATTAATTTGAGCCAGAGTTCACATGATTTATAGCGCTCTCAGGGTACCAAACACTACAGGATCCAGATCATAAGTGGATATGTGAAAGCACCCTTGGTGTTTTCTGTATCATATACGGTTAATGGGTCATTGGGTCTGTACAGGTCTAAAAAGTTTCTAAAATTGCAATGTCATGGTTCTCAAAAATGGTTTGTGTTACAAATTTAAAAAGCATATCAAACGTCTTTCCTCCCAATGAAGTTTCTATGTGAGAATTGCTAGAACAATCTGAGATGGCCTGAAAATATTTTGGGTATGCTGGCATGGAATCGCCCAAAATGGTCTTGTAAGATGTAGTTGTGCTTTGTGTAGAGTCTGAACTGATCACCTCACAATCAGCTATTCACATGAAACAATTTCCACTGTCTGGTAATGAATTAGGATTACTGGCTGCTGCATATGTATCTTTCGTCAAGGTTTTCTCTGTCTGCTCTTGAGGTGTTGCATAAAAGTGGAGGTGCAGTTTTGTATGGCTGTATGTGTGCATGCGTACATGGTTGTGCAGGTATATATAGTGTTTGAGTGGGTCTATTTGGTGTGTGTGTGTGTGTGTGTGTAGTATGTACCTCGGTGTGTTTCAAATTTTAATGTCACATGCACAAGTACAGTGAAATAGCTTTGCGATTGTGCGCGTGTGCCGTCGCTCTCTCATCCTCCCACACTGTGTCAGGGGTTGTGCACAGTGCCTAATAGGGAGATGGTGCCTAATAGGGAGACGGTGCCTTCACTCACAAACCATCCTTTTTTTATTGTCTTCTCAGATCTAAAAGAGCCTGCTGCTGTTTAATAATGAATGTGGCTTCATAAAATGTATCACAGATTAATAATTGATACATCCAATTTAAAAAATAGACCAGGGTAAGAAGTTAGCCGTGATGCCACAGGTGAACCAGGAACAGGGCTGAGGGGCCAAACTCAAACAACATCAGGGACAAATGGTGGACAATAATATATGAAGAATGTGAATGAATAAGGTGGGCAACCAGGAAATGAAATGTGCAGGTGTGATGCAGCAGTGATATCCATGTCATAGATAAGTCCGTAAAGGTTGAAAGTAAATACAAGCCAAAACCTGGGTAAGACAATAGCCTCATAGATAAAGGTAGATGACTTCTAGATGAACAACTCGCCTGTCGCGCTCACACAAAGTCATGTGAACATTAAGACATTCCCACTCTTAATATGTTAGAATCTGTAGGACCAAGGGACATTATTGTATATTTTGATTTTTTAAAATATATAGATATTTTAATAGTGTGTTCTATTGTAACATTGTAATGATGTTGATTGTTTTTTGCCCAGGGACTACAGGTGAAAATTAGCTCTCTAGCTAAATCTGGTGCAATGGCATGTTTTAATGACATTTTTATATAACCAGGCAAGTCAGTTAAGAACAAATTCTCATTTACAATGACGGCCTACCACGGCCAAACCCGGACGGCGCTGGGACAATTGTGCGCTGCTCGTTGCACCCTGACAAATCAACATAAATAAAAAATAAAAAGAGAAACAATGTCCCAAATCTATGTAATTTGGCTCTAGTCTGTCATATATGGTCTACTTTCTAGGTAGGATAAGGGAGGATTCACTGCCCTTCCAAGGGAATGTGGACCTATTGTTTTAAGTTTCCTAGGTAACAGCTGAAGCTGCCTGGCCAACTGAACTTTGCAGTCTTGTAATCAGGTGAAACATCTCTGTGCTGCTCTTGTCAAGGAGTTCCATCGCCACAGGAATAATCATACATTTCTAGCAGTGCTTCTTGAGTGGCAGAAATCATGACAAACAGGTTCAACATTAATTCATATTAAGGAAATTAAGCTGAGGACATGACCAAAGTAGACCTCAGTTCTCAGTTAGCTGAGCAACCAAACTTTAGCAGTAACTGACCTACTTGGTTGTCAGCCATAGCCAGCAAGGGTAGCAACGTACATACAGTACATACACAGTGGGGTAGCAACAATAAATCATTTCTGGTTAAAGCTGCAAAAGGCAACTCATTCCAGGCCGCAATTCATGCAAACGTTCATATTCTCCTTTTACGTGTGAGATGAACATAGTTAGTGCTGTATGATAAATTGTACTACCTGCCAGAAGATACACAGAGAGGGCATTCATACACATACTTCAAAGAGAATGAATGGCTTGCGCAGGAAAGAATATTTGGAGCATGTCAATTCAGCATAGTTTACCTCAAAACTATGGGAGTTGAATTATGTTTATATAGGCTTACTATGTGATAGGGGAGTTTGAAAATTCAATAAAGAAATATGACAAACACTAAGCTACACCATTCATCACGACTGTTAAAATATATATATATTTGTAAGTTAATTTCATATTGTAAAGCTGTCTTTCAAAACTCATACTGTATATTAATATTAATCAAACAAAGGAAATCAAAATCGAATTCTAAATCTATATATTCTACAATATCGGAAATAAAAATCATATTCTAAATCTATATATTCCACAATATCGTATATTAATGATTGAAAATCTAATGATATTACACCCCTATTCAGGTTGTGTGCTAGTTGGGCACCCCTTCCTTGACCCAATTCTTCCACCTCCCCCACCCCTCCATTGTATAGTTTCAAAGGACTAGATAGCAAACAATACTGCGTGTTTCTCAAAGACTTAAATCTTTATCATTCAGTAAAATACCATTAATTTACCTTTCCTTCAAATCAAACCGGATGCGGGGCGTGAGTCAAAACACCGCGGAGCACACTGCTACAATTTGACAATTTAATCTAGGATTAATCTCGAGTCTTCATCATGGCAATCCATAGCAAGTCAATGTACAGCTCCATGAATCGGACCTTCGTCTTTCCTCGAGAAAAAGGATCTTCTCAGTCGATTTAATGTAAATGTATGTTGTATTAGGTGCTATTGTGTAAATAATTGAGTGTTTTCTTCTCTCCCTGTTGTAACCCGACTCCTACTCACAAAAAGTTTCAAACATGAAGGACTTCGAAAGTTCAAGATTGATGGTATTATGGACCAATGGAAGAGCCTAGTAAGATTGACCAAACCAGTCACACTGTGGGAAAAGCCATTTATAGAGTCAACATTCCGTATCCCCCTCCCCATTCGGTTTCCAGTAATTATCCTCATCTTTCTCCGAAATCCAAGGTTGAGAATTTCCCAAATAAAATGGCATTAAGGGAACAATGAGCAGGAACTATGGGGAGTTGGTTAATGTTATAAACAAAAAGTCCAGTGGACTACACAATTATTTAATCATAACTCATGAAGATTAATATTTGACCTCATTAAAGAAAAATATTGCCTCAGTAGCTGAGTTGGGTAACTTTATTAATCACAAACGGATTCATGTAGAACACACAGAGAGAGAGAGAGAAGAGAGAGAGAGAGAGAGAGAGAGAGAGAGAGAGAGAGAGAGAGAGAGAGAGAGAGAGAGAGAGAGAGAGAGAGAGAGAGAGAGAGAGAGAGAGATTGTTAAACCAGACATTAGGTGTTTAACAGCAGATGTTTTCTGGAAAGGACAGCACAGTTTTTCCCCTGGTCTATGAAGTGATGGGTTTATCAGGAATTCCAAAGGTTATGTTGTTCATTGTGAATAGCATGTTTTAAACAATCAACAAGCCCTTTTTTTCTGTTATGGACCTGATAAAAATGAATATAAATATCTCATAAACATTCAAACCACATTAAATAGGGCTATTTCAAACATATATTGTAGGTTACATGCATAATCTTAATCTTATTTATAGAATATCGCCACATTCATATAGTTAGTTCATAGGCTACTCTGCAATCCAGTCATCCATAATATTATTGATTTTTATGCTTATTGTCATCCTTATCACAGCATTCCTGCATCCGCGTGGTGCATTGGGTTGTGTTAATTCGATGGCAAGCTTGTTCAGGAGCGCCATTTAGTGGAGTGTTTGGATATTGCCACTTTCTAACCAATGACAAACTGCACCAAACATTGATACATTGTAGGTCATCTTTGAGCCACACTATAACCATTGAGATACACACTCTATTCAATTGTCATGTATCCTACATAGAAACACCCATAGAAAAGTGACCGAATAATGATTCAACTTGATTACATACATGTCCTCTGTGATTACTTGGCAAAAGACAAAAAAAATGTTTTAGTGTATACAGAAACCAATAGACACACATGAGCATGAGATATGTAATTTTAAGATACGTCATCAAATTTGGTAAAAAGACAACATTTCAACTGCATTTCCCATGCGCCTCAGCAATGCCGTGCTCAAGACCCCTTGGAACTCGGAAACTTGGAAATTTCCGACTTGGAAACTCATTGTGGAAAAATGAGGTTCCCACTTGGAAAGTATCAGAATCAACCAATGTATATATGAATGGACAAATCCATAGATCACGTGACACCATTCATTCCAATGTGAAGGCTCTTGCCACAGATTTCCAACTCGGGAACTCTGCAGGCCTCTTTCTAGAGCTCGGACTTTCCGACCTGAAGATCACTGATGTCATGATTTGAACTCGTATTTTCAGAGTTCCCAGTTGTCTTCAACGCACCATAAATCGTGCATTGAAGCCAAATAAAGTTGTTCAAGTGACGTTGCAGGCTAGCTCAGTGATGCCCCTCTCATTGAGTAATACCGTTTTCAAAAACAATTGGGACATCAAAAAAATACGAGGTCAAATCATTACATCAGTGATCTTCGGAGCTCTATAAAGAGGCCAGAGTTCTAGGCCAGAGTTCCCTAGTTGGAATTCCGAGTTGAATGACCGTTCAATTCAATTTTCCCATTATTTCCTTTGATTCCAGTTGTTTTGAACGCAGTATTACTCAAGTTGAAGGCCAGCCGGGGTGGTGCAGGCTTCCATTAGCAACTAAACTGTCCTTCAAATCAAATTTTATTTGTCAGAGATAAAAGTAACAAATAATTAAAGAGCAGCAGTAAATAACAATAGCGAGAGTACTGTATACACAGGGGGTACCACTAAAGAGTCAATGTGCAGGGGCACTGGTGTCAACGTAAATGAGGTAATATGTACATGTAGGTAGAGTTATTAAAGTGACTATGCATAGATAATAACAGAGGGGGGGGGGGGTGCAAATAGTCTGGGTAGCCATTTGATTAGATGTTCAGGAGTTTTATGGCTTGGGGGTAGAAGCTGTTTAAAAGCCTCTTGGACCGAGACTTGGCGCTTGCTGTGCGGTAGCAGAGAGAACAGTCTATGACTAGGGTGGTATAGAGGTCCTGGATGGCAGGAAGCTTGGCCCCTGTAATGTACTGGGCCGTACGCACTACCCTCTGTAGTGCTTTGCGGTCGGAGACCGAGCAGTTGCCATACCAGGCAGTGATGCAACCCGTCAGCATGCTCTCGATGGTGCAGCTGTAAAACCTTTTGAGGATCTGAGGACCCATGCCAAATCTTTTCAGTCTCCTGAGGGGGAATAGGTTTTGTCGTGCCCTCTTCATGATTGTCGTGGTGTGCTTGGACCCTGTTAGTTTGTTGGTGATGTGGATGCCAAGGACTTGAAGCTCTCAACCTGCTCCACTACAGCCCCGTCAATGAGAATGGGGACGTGCTCGGTCCTCCATTTCCTGTAGGCCACAATCATCTCCTTTGTCTTGATCATCTTGAGGGAGAGGTTGTTGTCCTTGCATCACACGGTCGGGTCTCTGACATCCTCCCCATAGGCTGTCTCATTGTTGTCGGTGATCAGGCCTACCACTGTTGTGTCATCTGCAAACTTAATGATGGTGTTGGAGTCGTGCCTGGCCATGCAGTCATGAGTGAACAGGGAGTACTGAGCACGCACCCCTGAGGTTGGGACTGAGCATGCACCCCTGAGAGGTCCACGTATTGAGGATCAGCGTGGCGGTTGTTACCTACCTTTACCACCTGGGGGCGGCCCGTCAGGAAGTCCAGGATCCAGTTGTTAATGGAGGTGTTTAGTCCCAGCGTCCTTAGCTTATTGATGAGCTTTGAGGGCACTATGGTGTTGAATGCTGAGCTGTAGTCAATGATTAGCATTCTCACATAGGTGTTCCTTTTGTCCAGGTGGGAAAGGGCAGTGTGGAGTGCAATAGAGATTGCATCATCTGTGGATCTGTTGGGGCAGTATGCAAATAGGAGTGGGTCTAGGGTTTCTGGGATAATGGTGTTGATGTGAGCCATGACCAGCCTTTCAAAGCACTTCATGGCTACAGACGTCGGTGCTACAGGGTTGGTAGTCATTTAGGCAGGTTCCTTTAGTGATCTTAGGCACAGGGACTATGGTGGTCTGCTTGAAACATGTTGGTATTACATACTCAGACAGGGAGAGGTTGAAAATGAAAGTGAAGACACTTGCCAGTTGGTCAGTGCATGCTTGGAGTACACGTCCTGGTAATCCTTCTGGCCCTGCAGCCTTGTGAATGTTGACCTGTTTAAAGGTCTTACTCACATCGACTGAGGAGAGCTTGATCATACAGTTGTCCGGAACAGCTTATGCTCTCATAAATTTTTCAGTGTTTCTTGCCTCGAAGCGAGCAAGTTATTTAGCTCGTCTGGTAGGCTCATGTCACTGGGCAGCTCTCGGCTGTGCTTCCCTTTGTAGTCTGTAATAGTTTACCCTGCCACATCAGATGAGTGCCGGAGCCGGTGTAGTACGATTGGATCTTAGTCCTGTATTGACTCTTTGCCTGTTTGATGGTTCGTCAAACCGCATAGCGGGATTTCTTATAAGCTTCCGGGTTAGATTCCTGCTCCTTGAAAGCGGCAGCTCTACCCTTTAGCTCAGTGCGAATGTTGCCTGTATTCCATGGCTTCTGGTTGGGGTATGTACATAGTCACTATGGGGACGACGTCATTGATGCACTTATTGATGAAGCAAGTGACTGATGGGGTGTACTCCTCAATGCCATTGGAAGAATCCTGGAACATTTTCCAGTCTGTGCTAGCAAAACAGTCCTGTAGTTTAGCATCTGCTTCATCTGACCACTTTTTTATAGACCGAATCACTGGTGCTTCCTGCTTTAATTTTTGCTTTTTGCTTGTAAGCAGTAATCAGGAAGATAGACTTATGGTCAGATTTGCCAAGTGGAGGGTGAGCTTTGTACTCGTCTCTGTGTGTGGAGTAAAGGTGGTCTATAGTTGTCCCCCTCTGTTTTCACATTTAACATGCTGATAGAAATGAGGTAAAACTGATTACGTTTCCCTGCAGCAGTAAAGGACATGCATCTGGTGGGTTAGAAGCAATTATTTGTACGATGATTTACGTTCTTCCCTGGAATAGGAAGCTCTATGCAAAAATAGTATGCACATTTTAACTCAGGGGTCTGAGTTTCCGAGCAGTGTTGCCAACTTAACGACTTTGTCGCTATATTTAGCGAGTATTCAGACCCCTCGAGACACATTTTCAAAAAAGCAACTTGCGACCAATCTAGCGACTTTTTCTGGTTTTATTGGAGACTTTTGGAGACTCTGACATGAAAGCACGTATCGTTCTTATTCTTCTCAACGAGCAGTGGGTGCCGCCGTGGGCCCCACCTCAGTCCCAAAGTACTCACAGGCGGCCCAGTCCTCGCACAGCAATCCCTCCCAGCTGCAGTCAGAGCAGGAGATGTTCACCCCTCCTCGTCCAGACTGCAAATGAATCATGCATGCGGGAAGCCGCCGCTGGCTGATCCCGCCCTGACTTACATAAAAAAACAATTAACCTGAATTAGGGCCAGACTAGTTACCATAATTTTCTCACATTGCCATTGACAATTTTTTCTATTGTCTCTTTTTGGTCCATTCAGATTGTTAATGGAGATTGTATACAAAAAATGTAAAAAATGTTATGGTTAAACATTTTCATGTTTTACTGTGACTTGTTGTAGGCTCCTAAGTGGACCATAAGGTTAAAAACCAAACCAAATTAAGAAAACTAAACAAACAAACCAAAAAATATAGATATAAAATAAAAAATTAACTAACTCCGCCAGAGTGTCTCTTTTGGGTCACTTTTGCCGGTCCCAAGCCTGGATAAAGGAGGAGAGTTGGAATTGTGACATTAAAAAAAACAAGAATCGACAGAATAAAGTTCATTTGTAGTTCTAAATATATTTAGGGTATTTTTTACTCACCTTTTGTCTCTCCCACGATGTTATTCCTCTCTCCTACAGCGTACATCACAATTTCATGCATATGGAAAATTATGCAAATTAGGCGATGACGTCTTTTAGCGACTTTTAGGACAGCCAATAGCTACTTTCCTTACTGAGGAGTTGGCAACACTGTTTCCGAGTTGTCTTGAACGTGTTCAATACGTTGTGTGATGACGCGTCGGTGCTACGTGTCTAGGAAGTAATCCAGTCAACATGGCGACGCAACAAGGAGATGTTGATGAACTCTTCGATGTGAAAAATGCTTATTACATTGGCAGTTATCAACAATGTATCAATGAAGCTCAGAAGGTTAAGGTGATAAATCTGCTGATAAACCGTTTGTGCAACATGGCTAATAGCTAGTCTTTCTGTAGTCTCGATGTAATACGTTTGAACTAGCTAGCTAATCAGCTAACGTTAGTACTAGCTGCTAACGTTAACATCTCTGTTATAAAAGCAATTCAGTGAATTAATAGATGATGTTAAATCAAAAACATCACCTGCTTGCTGTTTTCCTCTTTACAGCCAACAACACCTGAGAAGGAGGTTGAGAGAGACATGTTTCTGTACAGAGCCTATATTGCCCAGGTAACTTCATAATTGCACAGATGGCGATATATTTATTAGAACGTCAAATTACGTGAGTGTAACCTTCGTGTCACTGTGCAATAAATTACTATATTGTTTTTATTGTCTAATCTTGAACTATAACTTTATCATCGGAAGATGCCTCCATTTTAAGTGCCATTAAGACACTGCCTGTCAGTATTGTATCAGTTGTCATCTGTATAATTTCAGAGGAAGTATGCTGTGGTGATGGATGACATCAAGGCCAGCTCCTCACCAGAACTCCAGGCTGTCAAGATGTTTGCTGAGTATCGCGCCAACGAGGGCAAAAGGTTTTATTCCATGAAACAGTCAATATAACAACCCACCTGTGTAATTAAAGTTAAATGCTTTTTGTCGGCTCCTTTGGTGGTTTAGAAATATTGCTATTTTTTTTTGCTTGTGCAGGGATGCCATTGTGGCTGAACTTGACAAGAAAATGAGCAAGAATGTAGATGTGGCCAACACAACCTTCCTGCTCATGGCTGCGTCCATTTACTACCATGAGATGAACTCGGATGCTGCCTTGAGGACCCTGCACCAGGGAGAAAGTCTGGAGTGGTAAGGACGATCACAGGATACTATTCACGTTTGTAGCCCCTGTTATTATGTGTTATGCGATACGTGAATGTCCCTCTTTTTTTTTCAGCATGGCAATGACCATTCAGGTGCTGCTGAGTTTAGACCGTGTTGATTTGGCAAGGTATGTCCACTTGACACACACCATCTGATTAAGTAACTTTGAAGTAAATTTAGTTATTAAAGGATTCAGCAAATTGAGCATATGATTCAGTGTTGGTCATATATGGTGTTTACTTATTTTGACACGAAGGAAAGAGCTGAAGAAGATGCAGGAGCAGGACGAGGATGCCACACTGACCCAACTGTCCACAGCCTGGGTCAACATCGCTGTTGTGAGTGTCAGCCCATAGCGAAGATCCCTACATGCTATAATACAACATTGGAGCGAGCGGGCCTCATTGCCCCTCACCTGAAAGAAATGGGCTTTTGACAGAGCACCACTCTCAATGGAAAAGTAGTCATCAATTTAGGACTGAAGTCCACTCAATTTCTGTCTTCTGATCAACAGAAGAAAAAAAGGACTTGACTTTCCCTTTTTTTTCAGGGAGGAGAGAAGCTGCAGGATGCTTACTACATCTTCCAGGAGATGTCGGATAAGTACTCCCCCACTTTGCTTCTGCTGAATGGCCAGGCTGCCTGCCATATGGCCCAGAACAAGTGGGAGGAGGCAGAGGGGGTTCTCCAGGAGGCACTAGACAAGGTCATTACTTACCTCACATACATTCTTATCTTAATCAACTGTAGACATATTTCAGAGATTAATTTGTAGATGTGTAGAGGGGTGTTTAAATATAGATGAACACTATTTGATAGCATAACATTATAGGGTGTTACAGTGAAGACATTTTAATAGTACAATTTGAATTAGTTAAACCAATTAGTGGTGTCTGTCTTATCCAACCATATCAATACAAGTTTAGTGTCTTCCAGCAAAATACTTGCAATTTTAGCAATTGACCAGTAGGTGATAGAAATGCACTAGTAATGCAGTTGTATTCATATTTCAGAAAATGTGCTGGAACATATATGAATGAAGCGGGATAACGAGCGAGGTTATACAGTGCACCGAGACATTTCTGTGAGGAAAAAGAGGGTGTTTTCCAACCTCTTATAGAGTCTGTTTTTCCCCTAACAGGACAGCAGCCACCCTGAGACTTTGATCAACCTGATTGTGCTGACCCAGCACTTAGGCAAAGCTCCCGAGGTGAGTCTTTGCATCAGTTTTGCCACAAATACTGAGAAATGTTTGTCGGACATTATCAAAGCTTTGGAATGACAAAAGAGGGTTTATTCAATTTGTAGATATCTTGCACATTAGTGTCCTTCTCCTTGAATAGCAATAAACTTCAAAGACAAAGTTCTAGGGATAAAGTCGCCCCCCCCCTCAAAAAAAAATCTGCTCGTGCCAGATTGTGGTGACAGTGAGTAAATAATCAATAGAATCTTGACTATCTACAGAATGGTTTCTTCAATGGGGGTCAAAGTAATCACTGATTACCCATCAAGGTTATATAGCTCGCCTGAGGTGTACAGGACCTTGTTCTAATGATTTATGATCAATGTTTTTATAGGCATGAATTTCCTTAGCATCAATCTGTTTTGTATTTGTTTGCAGGTAACCAACAGGTATCTCTCTCAACTGAAAGATGCCCATAGAGCTCACCCCTTCCTTAAAGACTACCTGACCAAGGTTCGTTGATTACATTTTCCCTTACACAGTTCTACTTCATCTTGAAACAATGCATTCTTCCTTGTTACAGCTGTTGGTCAACCTTAGCTTTCTTGGAAGTAAATGAAATGATCTGATTGGTGAGCACTGCAGCATATCTAGTCTAAGCATTTATAACTAGTTTCTACTTTAATTTCATAGACTTCACTACACATAATTCTCCATTAAAAAAGTGTATATCAACATTGAAAAGTCAGGTTGTATCATTCGTTAGACCAGTTTATTTCTGTCCACAACAGTGTCACTAGTTAAACATTTTCTACCATGTGTTAAATGCTTCTCCTTTTTTTACCTCAGGAGAATGAATTTGACAGACTGACGATGCAGTATGCTCCCACTGCAACTGCTTGAGACAATGGAGACATCTGTTTGGACCCCAAAACATTATTAATACTGGACACACAACTGATTTCTCCATATCTTTTTGTCTATCAATATGGGAAACGCTAAACTGTATAGATTAAAATTGACATGCACGTTTAGAAATTTGAATAATAAAAAGATTGAATAATAATATTACCGTACACATATTTTCTTTATACTCACACGTACAGGTATTTGTAGTACATGAAATGTCCCTTCTGATAATGTCTCTTTTGATGTTTGTAACATCTGCATTTCTCTCATTGAGAAATGCTTCCTGTCACTCTGTTTCCTTTTAGCATTCCTCTAAAATGTACAATAAATGTTTTATGACCCGGTTTACACCCAGTGTGAGTTTTTTTGGGGTATCTGTACTTTACTATTTCTTTTTTTGACAACTTTTACTTCACTACATTCCTGAAGAAAATGATGTACTTTCTACTCCATGTATTTTCTCTGACACCCAAAAGTACTCGTTACATTTTGAATGCTTAGCAGGACAGGAAAATGGTCTAATCCACACACTTATCAAGTGAACATTCCTGGCCATCCCTGCGGACTCACTAAACACAAAAATAAGGAAATGATGAGGAATTTGAAATTATTTATACTTTCGATTCTTAAGTATATTTTAACCCAAATACTTTTAGACTTTAACTCAAGTAGGATTTTACTGGGTAACTTTTACTTGAGTCATTTTCTATTAAGGTATCTTTACTTTTACCACTGGTGTCAGTGTGAAACCAGTGGTGGAGGGTACACACAGTTTATCAATATTTTTTTATTTATCATTCTATTGAAATTCATGGATTATGGCCCGACGAGACCACGCTAGAGGTAGACAATGTTTCCTCCTTATGTGTTTGAAACTATACATTTTGTAAATGAGTGGTGCCATTAAATTCATGAAAACCCTGCAAGGTTGCAGTGCTTGGTTCTTGACAGACTCAAACCGGTGTGTCTGGCACCCTACTACCATACCCCGTTCAAAAGCACTTAATTAAATATTGTCCATTCACCCTCAGAATAGCACACATACACAATCCATGTCTCAAGGTTTAAAAATCCTTATTTAACCTGCCTCCTTCCCTTCATCTACACGGATTGAAGTGGATTGGACATGGAGTAAATGCATTTCATAGTATTTGAATGTGTTTTCTGGAACAGTCGACATCTTGTTGATGTGCATCGTTCTGCTGTTACATGTTGCGCTGTCGCTTTAAATTATCTCAGTTTAAAAAAAATCCCAGTACTTGAAAGTAGTGGGCCATAATTACGTCAGCTCCTCTGCTTTTTTCTTCATTCAATTAGTTAGAATGGTTTTAGGTGCGGGTGCTGAACATTATAGTCTTGCCGGTAAAAACGTTTACTAGCACTACTTTTAATATTGTAACCAGAGAGGTTTCAAGTTCCGTGTGGAATCATGTTCTACATTGATTCCCATTAAAACAGCACGCATTTTTCTGTCACTTGTCAAGACGCAGCATCACAGACACAGCATCACAGACACCGCAGGACACGACTAGCAGCGGAACGACAGAGGAAGGCGAACATTGTGAGGATATCTGGTCTTTTATCGGGGTTATTGGTTATTTTCTTAGTATTAGAAATGTTTCAGGACCACTAGTTTGGTATCTGGTAGGAATAGGTTATTGTAGCTGATGAAATGACGAAGATATGTTATATAAGGCGAATAACGGAGATCAGACAGAATTTAACGTTGGCCTCACAAGAATCGCATGTGATACCTCGACTGTACCGCTCTCTAGTATGGCACATCTTTAGTTTAGGTAGCTATCCAGATAGCTAATAATACTTACTGGATTTGTTTTTCTTGGCACACGGACGTGATTTTACAGTTACATCTAATCTCTGATAGATTCAACTAACGTTAGTTTGGTAGCCGTTTTAAATGCTGGTCTACCCGGTATTGTGTACATTTAATTTAGCGCGCAAGTCGGCTAACAAGCTAACGTTAGCTACATAATAAGAATTACCAAAATTCTGGCCAATGTTTACTAGGTCATAGAATACAGTAGCTTGTAATTCTAATAATTATAGCCAAGTAATTAACGTTGGCTATTAAATAAATCCACCCGGTTTACCCATGGTTTTTGTAGGTTTATAATCCAATCAGACATAAATGATCTTCATGTGAAATGAACCCACGTCCTAATTTAGAACAGAAAGAATTAACATTAGGCCACTTGAGACTAGGTTAAGCTGCTATATAACTAACTAGATACAGTAGTTTGGACGCGTCGGGATCTTGCCTGGCTACCTCCTGTACAAAGAAAACACGCAGATCATACTGTCTGTGGCAGTTTTCTAAATCGCCGTTTTCCGTGCGGACACAATGGACAGTCACACGGATGATGACAGTATGAGAGTCGGGGAGGTGGAACCCATGCCTGGCTATACGGGTCTCCTAACGAGAGCGTCTACTGTGATGCTCAGTGCCTTGAGAGACTGCAGCGCGTGCGGTCTAGAGCTCTCTAAAAGGACGCTCCTGGATAACGCTTATATTACATGGACCGAAATCGGCCTTTTCTTCATGTGCGCCGTTATGTGGACGCAGATACGACGGGGACTAACAGAATGTCTGTTCAAGGTAGATACACCCCCCATACCCAGCTTTCCCCTCAATCTTGCATACTATACATTCACATACACTTTTCTCCACGAAATACATGAATTCTCTCTTTACTTCAAGAACCATGAGCCTCATTTTCGTTCCCTAATTACAGGAGCCTTCTATCAGAGTTCAGCCTTCATTGGGTGTTTATAAAGGCGTTCATGTCACATGTTTCATATACCTTGCAATATAACTGAAATAAGATAACCAATGTATTTCAATTATGGTGAATTACAATTTTACTTTTCAAGCCCACCACAGGTTATTATTTAACACTGGTCTGTTTCTCTCTGGTATAAAATCATAAATTATTCTCCTTGCTGAATTCAACAATTGTTGTCTACTGTACTGGGGCTTGTCCTCCTGACAAGTTAATCTTGATGCCCATCAAATTGAATCATATGATGAATACCTTCATTCTGAGGAAGGCCTACACGCTACACTCCGATACCTTTAGTGTCTCAGTGTGTGTCAACTTGTAGTTCCCAACCAGGGGTTCTAGGAACACAGGGGGTCCTTGAGAACACTAATGAGACCATAGGCTTAATGGTAAAATGCACATGAGAGGGTACTTTAGGCACGGGCAGGGCAAAATTCACTGTTGTAGCCAAAATCAAGATCAGATACCAGGAAACTGATTCAATAAGACTACGGAAACCCTTCACCTCAGCTAATGACTCTGCAATAAAATATTAACTCCCGGGTTACAAAGACCAGAGCAGAGATGTGGCAAGCAAGCTTTGCTGAGGAGATTAAGGACACATACATGTGAACCACAGACAGCACCTTTTTTCTAAGAGTGTAGGCTATCTAGAACCTCAAAGGGTTCTTCGGCTGTCCCCATAGGATAACCCTTTGAAGACCGCGTTTTGATCCAGGTAGAACCTTTTTGGGTTCCATGTAAAACCCTTTCCACAGAGGATTCTATCTGGAACCCAAAAGGGTGCTCTTATGGCGACAGCCGAAGAACCCTTTTGGAACTCTTTTTTTCTAAGGGTGTATAGCCTCCCTAATCATTGGTGATTGGCTTAAGGCCGTAGACTGATGAGGAAATCAATGCATGTGAGATCTACTACTACAGTAGCATTGTCTCTCAAGCTACTGTCACACTCACACAAGCGGGTTAAGACAGTGGTTTCCTGGCGCGTGCTCAAACAATCATCAAAAAAGCAATATTCAGCAATTCTAGGTTGTTTTGTCATTCATTTTCGAGTAGCCTAGTAGCTAGCGTCTCTTTTTTATTTTTTCCCCACACACATTCAGTCAGTTATCCATCAATGAATGTGTTACACACCATTAGCATATCTTTGCCTGTCAATGAATGAATACATTCATAATCCTCCCAGCTTTTGGCTCCATGACAGTAGTAGGGGACTCAAGGCTCTGCTGAGAGATGCACAGACTCTGACTCTCCCGCCTGGGGCATCATTTCAGCTAAACCAAGAGTATGGCAAAGTGACATGGGAAGGGGTTTTGTATTCAGACCCTTTGACTTTTTCCACATTTTGTTATGTTACAGCCTTATTCTAAAATTGATTAAATAAATGTTTTTCCTCATCAATCTACACACAATATCCCATAATGACACAGCGAAAACAGGTTTTTAGAAAAATTATTACTTAAAAAAAACAGATACCTTATTTACATAAATATTCAGACCCTTTGCTATGAGACTCGAAATTGAGCACAGGTGCACCCTGTTTCCAGTTTGGAAACATCAAGACTGTTCCTAGAGCTGGCCGCCCTGCAAACTGAGCAATCGGGGGAGAAGGGCCTTGGTCAGGGAGGTGACCGAGAACCCGATGGTCACTCTGACAGAGTTCCTTTATGGAGATGGGAGAACCTTCCAGAAGGACAACCATCTCTGCAGCACTCCACCAATCAGGCCTTTATGGTAGAGTGGCCAGACGGAAGCCACTCCTCAGTAAAATACATGTGACAGGCTGATTGGAGTTTACCAAAAGGCACCTAAAGGACTCTCACACCATGAGAAACAAGATTCTCTGGTTTGATGAAACCAAGATTGAACTTTTTGGTCTGGAGGAAACCTGGCATCATCCCTATAGTGAAGCATGGTGGTGGCAGCATCATGCTGTGGGGGTTTTTCAGCGGCAATGACTTGGAGACTAGTCAGGATCGAGGGAAAGATGAACGGAGCAAAGTACAGAGAGATCCTTGATGAAAACCTGCTCAGGACCTCAGAATGGGGTGAAGGTTCACCTTCCAACAGGACAACAGCCCTAAGCACACAGCCAAGACAATGCAGGAGTGACTTCGGCACAAGTCTCTGAATGTCCTTGAGTGGCCCAACCAGAGCCCGGCCTTGAACCCGATCGAAACATCTCTGGAGAGACCTGAAAATAGTTGTGCATTGATGGTCCCCATCCAACCTGACAGCGCTTGAGAGGATCTGCAGAGAAGAATGGGAGAAATTCCCCAAATACAGGTGTGCCAGGCTTGAAGCGTCATACCCAAGAAGACTCGAGGCTGTACAACAAAGTACTGAGTAAAGAGTCTGAATAGTTATGTAAATGTGATACTTCAGTTGTATTTTTTTTAAATACATTTGCAAACATTTCTAAAAACCTGTTTATGCTTTGTCATTATGGGTTATTGTGTGTAGATTGATGAGGGAAAATATTATTTAATCAATTTTAGAATAAGGCTGTAACATAACAAAATGTGGAAAAAGTCAAGGGATCTGAATACTTTCCAGATGCACTGTATATCGATTATCACGTTGAAATCAATAGCTCGGTAGGGGGAGATGAGGTTGCGTGTCCTGTTAAAACTAACACCGCTCAATACCCACACAGAATATAGGAATCATTTTTACATCACTGGTTAGAGGACAGTTTGTAGAAGACATCTAGCTACATTTTGAAGTGATGCATTTTGATTCAAGTGGGTCGCCAACGTGGTAAGTGTAGCGCAACACTTTTTGGTTAATCCCTTCCATCGGTATCATGCTGAAATCAATAGAACAGGGGGCAAACGTTTTGGAGTGTAGCACGTTTTAAACTAACTCTATTCAAAGTCTACACGGAAACTTGAAATAACCTACACATCGTTGGTTGAATGAGGACTTGTAAGAAGGCTTATATCTATATTTTGAATGTTGAATGTTGATTTCGGGAGGCTGCCACCACGGGAAAGGGAAGAGACCACTATTTCTGTTAGTTAACGTAAACCCAGGGATGGGCAACTTTAATGTAAAACATTGTGAGCAGAACATTTTAGTGGCCCCCCTCTTGCCAGCAGAGATTTTGTAGTTTTTGTTTCAGAGTTAATTTCCTGCAATTCTACACATTTTGCCATGGGATGGAGAGGAAAATGAACTGTTTTACACTTAATTTCCTGCAATTCTACACATTTTGCCATTGGATGGAGAGGAAAATGAACTGTTTTACACTTAATTTCCTGCAATTCTACACATTTTGCCATGGGATGGAGAGAAATGTTTGCTGTTTTTGATATGATATCTGAGTGAGACTGACTATCAAAGTCATTGGGGATCCCTCATCCAGTAATTTGACCATGATAAGTTTAGATAGTTTAGCGGCCAGTCAATTTAGAAATCTAAAATATGTTAGCTGTCATGGGCTAATTGAGTGACTATCAGTGACTGACATAACAAAATAAAAACTGCTGATGCACAACCAAATTTCGAAATTGCACCTTGTGTATTCTACTATTCTAACTCACAACAGTAAGTTGAGTGAAAAGAAAATAGGGGTGGCCACCAGTTGCCCATCCCTGACTTAAATTAATCATGATGAGGCATAGGATATCAACAGTGTAAACAGTTGGCTGCTTTTTAAGTGATTGTTTGTCAAATCCATGTCTTGGTGTGTGGCCAGCGACTTTTATAGAGAGACCGCATCAAATTTGCTGTGCCATTTCATAAGTCCTGCGCATCCCAGCGTGTGACAAACTCAACAGTAACAAAACAAAGATCTATTTTAAGCAATCAGTCTTATGTCATCACGATGACTATAAACCTTTATAATAATATCACCAATCTGAGGTACAAAAGGATGTGTAATTCCACTCAATTCTTTGAGGTGAAAATGTAAGTTTGTGTAAGGTAGTAACAAACGGTCCAATTTCCAGGGAAATTTGTGGAATATACAATACTTTAATATGGCAAAATAATTCTATGTCAATTTAAAGTGATAGTATATGTTGCCCACTCAAACAATTTCACACTCATTTAACCATTTACAGAGTAAAAAAATGCTCTCAAACACAATTTAACCGGGTACTCTAGACTAGCCTCTCCATAGTGTCTATGCAGCAGCCTGATCGTTTGACATCCCTACTAATATGACTTGGAGTGGCCTTTGGTTGCTGGACAGTAAAATAACGTTGATTTGTAAACCAATAGAACATGCAATAAATGCTGGTTCCAATGGTATGAAATTAATAGAATTTGTTTTATTTTTCACTAAGCTCGGCTACTTTGAAACAAGGTATGACATGCTTCATAAAATGACATAAAACATCCAAGTTTTAAACAATTATGTTTATGGTTAAATAGTTCCTAAATGCTGGCTGCCTCCGCTGAGATTCAAGGTGGGTGATGTGCTGTGCGCAACAGGCACCTTCCTTCACGCTCAGGTCACGTGACCATTTGATCTGCACGAACTGTGCCTCAAGTATGTCGACAGAATAAAGCATTTCGTCGTTAATGTTAATTACACTTCATTATCATTTGTCAAACATGACTATATTAAAGTTTAGGCTATATTAAAGTTTGACAAAGTTTTGTTGGCGACTCCCTCATGTCCGCATTGAGTTGGACATGAGGCTGTATGCATATCACCTACACTTTGACTTGTAGGCTTTTTTACTTACAGTGCCTTGCAAAAGTATTCATCGCCTTTGGTGTTTTTCCTATTTTGTTGCATTAAGACCTGAAATATAAATTGATTTTTATTTGGATTTCATGTAATG
This sequence comes from Oncorhynchus clarkii lewisi, assembly GCF_045791955.1. Taxonomy (NCBI): domain Eukaryota; kingdom Metazoa; phylum Chordata; class Actinopteri; order Salmoniformes; family Salmonidae; genus Oncorhynchus; species Oncorhynchus clarkii. Next base: position 58,878,974 of record NC_092151.1, on the reverse strand, counting down.
GACAAAATAGTCCAAATTGGTGAAGTGAAATGAAAAAAAGAACTTGTTTCAAAAAATTCAAAAACGGAAAAGTGATGTGTTTTCACCCCTTTGCCATGAAGCACCTAAATAAGATCTGGTGCAACCTGTGTCACTTGACCTGTCACAGGGTCTGCAACACCACTAAGCAAGGGGCACCACCAAGCAAGCGGAACCATGAAGACCAAGGAGCTCTACAGATCAAGGTTGGGTTATAAAAAAATATCAGAAACTCTGAACATCCCACAGAGCACAATCAAATCCATTATTAAAAAATTGAAAGAATATGGCACCACAACAAACCTGCCAAGAGAGGGCCGCTTACCAAAACTCACGGACCAGGCAAGAAGGGCATTAATCAGAGGGGCAACAAAGAGACCAAAGATAACCCTGAAGGAGCTGCAAAGCTCCACACCGTAGATTGGAGTATCTGTCCATAGGACCACTTTTAGCTGTACACTCCACAGAGCTGGGCTTTACGGAAGTGGCCAGAAAAATGCCATTGCTTAAAGAAAAAAATAAGCAAACACGTTTGGTGTTCGCCAAAAGGCATGTGGGAGTCTCCCCAAACATATGTAAGAAGGTACTCTGGTCAGATGAGACTAAAATTGAGCTTTTTGGTCATCAAGGAAAACGCTATGTCTGGCACAAACCTAACACCTCTCATCACCTCGAGAACACCATCCCCACAGTGAAGCATGGTGGTGGCAGCATCATGCTGTGGGGATGTTTTTCATCGGCAGGGACTGGGAAACTGGTCAGAATTGAAGGAATGATGGATGGCGCTAAATACAGGGAAATTCTTGAGGGAAACCTGGTTCAGTCTTCCAGAGATTTGAGACTGGGACGGAGGTTCACCTTCCAGCAGGACTATGACCCTAAGCATATTGCTTTAGCAACACTCAAGTGGTTTAAGGGGAAACATTTAAATGCCTTGGAATGGCCTAGTCAAAGCCTAGACCTCCATCCAAATTGAGAATCTGTGGTATGATTTAAAGATTGCTGTACACCAGCAGAACCCATCCAACTTGAAGGAACTGGAGCAGTTTTGCCTTGAAGAATGAGACATATCCCAAGAGACTTGCAGTTGCGGGTGGTGAATAGTTATGCACACTCAAGTTTTCATTTTTTTAGTCTTATTTCTTGTTTGTTTCACAATAAAAAATATTTTACATCTTCAAAGTGGTAAAGTGTGTAAATCAAATGATACAAACCCCCCAAAAATCAATTTTAATTCCAGGCTGGAAGGAAACAGAATAGGAAAAATGCCAAGGGAGGTGAATACTTTCGCCAGCCACTGTATGTACATGAAAAATATATTTGAATATTATTCAAATTGTAACGGCTGTCTTGGGAAGAAGGTGAGGAGGACCAAGGTGCAGCGTGTTAAGTGTTCATGATGATTTTAATTAAAGAAAGCACTGAACACTGAATCAAAACAATAAACGATGACGTGAATTTACAAAACCGAAACAGTACAGTGTGGCCCAAACACTCACACGGAAACAAACACCCACAAACCAAAAGTGAAACCCAGGCTACCTAAGTATGATTCTCAATCAGAGACAACTAACGACATCTGTCTCTGATTGAGAACCATACTAGGCCGAACACAAAAACCAACATAGAAAAACAAACAGACTGCCCACCCCAACAAACGCCCTGACCATACTAAAACAAATAATAAAATAACAGAACCATGGTCAGAACGTGACACAAATGTTGGCCTTTGATACAATTCTGATCGGTGTAATTGTTTGATATTGTGATTTTAGTGTGAAATCTATATTCTTCTTGTCCGACAATTATTTTTGTAACTTGCCCCGGACAAGAGGACAAGCGTTAATGTTGAGCCCTGATGTCAAGTCAAACAGCAGTTGCCTAGCCAAAGCCATCTACTACAGCCAACTTTACCACTGCACTGTTTTGAGAAAAAGCCAAGTTGTTCCCTGCAGCTGCGTCGATGTGCTCTCCAAAAAAAAAACCAGCCATACAAACAGCCTTCGGTCTCGCTTCCAAGCGTCTGCATGGTCCTAACGTCAGCCCGCGAATCCCGCTAAACTGCATTTGCCTTTAATCGGAAATTGAATGATTTTGGTGTTGAGGGAGGTTATGACGACTGCCATACCCTGCCGTGGCGCCCCTGTCTCTCGCACTGTTGGGGTTGACTGGGAGGTGCTCCAATGTCCGTTCCAACAGATGTGGCTCACAGCTCATTATTAATTTGGACATTTGGCTGGGTTAGGAGTAAAGCTAAATGCTATATCATAGGCCCCATATGTTGGCTCAGATGTGGTCAGGGAATGGGCGGCTTTTTCCTTTTAGTCACAACTACTATGGACAGACCCTGGATGAGAAATGGCCGAGCCTTTCACAATTAATTACACTAGTACAATCTGATGCAACACTATTGGGGTATTTCTCGAATTACGTGTTTTGTGTGTAAGACGCACCCAAACAGTGATTGAGAAATGCCAAGGGATGTAAATCATGTTAACGAAAATTAGCATCGAGGGACGCATTGAGGCTAAACTATCTAGCTTTCATCTGAGGAATGGGTGTCACCGTGTACTCCAATATAGCCCAACAACTTCAGCCTCTCGTAGAATTAAGGGACACCATAAATAAAACACAAGGCTTTTTGAAATCTCCTGGGTGTTCCTGTTCTACTACTCCCTTAAATATTTGAAGCTATCAGGGGACTATTCCCACAACCTCTGTCTCTGTGGCAGCATGGGTATATAAAGAAGCGTCTGAGATGGAGGGGGAGTAGAGAGAGACAGGACCTACAGTGAACCCACTGACTGACTGACGGACTGACTGACTGACTGACTGCCTCTCATGCAGCAACAATAGTCTCTCTAATACAACAAACCCCCGACCGACCACACTGTAAAAACTCTGGGCACTAGTTACCTATAGACTAGGACTAGGACTTTTTTTTTTCTTCCTGTGCACATGGTCAGGAAAAACTCCTGACCCTGAGAGTATGATATTGTGTCTGACATTGTGGTCATGTGGTACATGTCTTCACATAAGATGGCCTCTCTGACATTACTGTGAAAAACACCTTTTTTAAGGACTTTCTATTTGGAGGATATAGACGCACACTGTTGAGCTCTGATTGGCAGATGGCTCAGAGCTGTCAGTCACCTTCAGGCTTTGTAGTTACTGTTGTTATTACACTGTCTTAACTCGGTCACTGCACTGCACCGAGGGCAGAGGTGTCGGCTAAGAGGACTTGGGCTCAGACAATAAACTGTAGGGCCCTAAAGGCTCTCTGTATCAGTGTTTGCCTTGTGTAAAACATTGGGATGCTGTTTATGATTAACTAACACTTACACTTGGTGGTACTGTTATTTTATTGCTATACACCTGCCTATATGACAAGGAGTTCAGTGTATGATTGTGTGCGGGTGTGTGCTTGTCTGCCTTGACTGTCTGTATATTTACTAGTGAGTGTGGGTGTGAAAGTGCACGATGCCTGACTTCCACTTCCTGCTGCTATAGAGCTGCAACTGGGGCCAGGGCTCGGCTAAGCTGGCGCAGCACACCCAGCTCTTATTAACGGGGCCAATTTCGGCACTGATACATGGCCTGCCTGCTTCTCCACAGCCACAGCCTCTCAGGATCCAGGCAAACGTGACAAGCCTAACTGAAACGCACTCGGCAGCAGTTTATAACCCCTCTTATGAATTCCTGTCTACCGCTCGCAGCAAATACATGTACTTGACAGTGTTAGCCTGGTTTTAGAGCTTATCAGCATTGGGCTATGTTTCAAAACCACTTGATATAGAAGGCGCCTTCAACCACAGGTCTTGGATCAGATCCTAATGTAAACCATTTGGGAATGGGAAAATAATATAATCTGACCCTGTATCAGTGGTTAGGGGCAACTACCTACTGACTCTGTCAACATCTCTCCTGACTAACTAACTTCCTGGTTATTCTAATTTCTAAAACCGTCTGACATGAGCCATGACAAGTCACACATACAGGCTTAACGACTATTGTTATCAAACTGTAGTAGTGTAGTAAAACTATTTGTCTTGATTAAAAGTCCCAGCAGCCCTCAATTAAAGAGATGATCCTTACATCCTCTCATATAAATATTGATTAAGTGTAGCCGGTCTCTATATAACTGGCTTTAACAAAATAGCGTATGAAGAAGCAGACAGGAACTAATTTATTATGATTAACTAAACAACTCCTATAAATAACTTGTGTTTACCGGCTGTCTTTCCCCTGGCAAGCTAGAATGCACAGCCTTGACCACAACAACAAAACATGTCCCTCTGTAGAGAGACAGCACATTGTGGCTGTCAAACTTGGCAGAGCTCTGTAACCCCAACAACAAGGCTACTCTATGACAATACGATTGAGAAGGCAAAGGAAATCGGAGCTCATTGTCTCCTCAGCACAACATAGCGCTGGAGAGCCCAGAGTCTGAGAGAGTTGTGGTGGGACCATTCATTAGTAGTAGGATATAATAGATATCCAGCCTGTTGACAAGGAGTTTCCCAGTTTCCATGCTTTTTAAAGGTAGTACCGTAGTTGAATACTTTTCAGTGGTTTTTGAACAGGATTTAGGCCTACATGGAAGGTTCTCGTTAGGCAGTTGAAGGGCTAGTGTACATCCGCACATTTATAATTGTAGGAAAATAGCAAATTCTTCTGTAATTTCCACCTGGTGTTGTTGTCCGTCTCCTCCTCCCCCTGTCGCAACACTGTCACACGGAACCCAAACCGGCTGCGCGCGTGCACCATCGTGCATACATTTATTTTGTCCCCACGATACGCAGGTTAAAATATCAAAACAAACTGTGAACCAATTATATTAATTTGGGGACAGGTCGAAAAGCATTAAACATTTATGGCAATTTAGCTAGTTAGCTTGCACTTGCTAATTTGTCCTATTTAGCTAGCTTGCTGTTGCTAGCAAATTGGTCCTGGGATATAAACATTGAGTTGTTATTTTACCTGAAATGCACAAGGTCCTCTACTCCGCCAATTAATCCACACATAAAACGGTCATTTGAATCGTTTCTAGTCATCTCTCTTCCTTACATGCTTTTTCTTCTCTTGACTTTATATGGCAACTTTCATAAATGAGGTGCATTACCGCCACTGACCTCGTTCGTCTTTCAGTCACCCACGTGGCTATAACCAATGAGGAAATGGCACGTGGGTACCTGCTTCTATAAACCAACGAGGAGATGGGAGAGGCAGGACTTGCAGCGTGATCTGCGTCAGAAATAGAAAGGACTTCTATTTTAGCCCTTGGCAACACAGATGCTCGTTGGCGAGCGTGAGCAGTGTGCTTGCAATAATTGAATAACATAGATTTCTAAATGTATTTTGCAACGCTCACACACGCGACGTGAGCGTGTGGTCAGCCTGTTAGACCAGCCTCTGGCAGAGCCTGTTGGTTAGCATAGCAACAGGATAGTTAGCCCCACATGAGCTACACATCTGGGAGAGCGTAACCAAAGATAGACCACAGCTTGTTGTTTCCAATGGGAACAAATGAGTCATAGTGGGCAGAACAAGCAAGGAGGTGGGCAGAGCCCAGCATGAGCTAGTGAGATCCTATTAGCTCGTTGTAGCATACATCTGCATATTTCCGTTAGGGAACGCCTACTATGTGAAGTGCGCGTTTGCAATAACTCACCTAATTCACCTTTGCACTCCTAAACAATGCAATTTTGTATAACTTTGGCAAAGGTAAAGTCTACAAAACGTAGTCCACTCTGTTCATAACAGATTCTAGTTTTGGAAACAGAAAACTGTATTGAGATCAAATGTTTCATCAATGAGAAAATGTGCAGAATGTCAGTCAAAATCCATCTGCTTCCATCTTCTCCCACTGCCGGCTACTTGGCTTCCTCTCACTACCATCATTTGCTAGTGAGTGGAAACACCAAGCGCATTCTTCACATTTTATACATCCGGTGAAATATGTCTCATTGTTCTGTGGTGTAACAGTGACTGTTTTACAACGAGGTGTTACTCTGTTAGCCCAAACACAAGGGCAGCTGAGCTGACCCTACCAGGTTTGTTTGAGCTGAACCCACTGTCATTCGACCTCGTCCTCCCCCCACCTCCTCCTCATCGCTAAGCCTCCTCCATCTTGTCAAAGATTTACCCAGTGGATGCGAGTCTATATAGTTCTTGACTCATCCATGTAGTGTCATACGGTCTAAGCGTCGTTAATTAAATGAACACTAATCAGCTAGCCTCTCCTTTAGTTCCTACTATATGACCCCCTGGCTCGGCCCGGCAGGCAGTGACGTGGTTATTACAGTGACCTCATAAACCGCAGGCTCCTGGCTTTATGCACCCTCTTAGTGTTGCCAATTTCATGCCTGTTGCATTATGGATGCTGCCCATATGCTCACACATACACATGCAGGGAGAACGGAACATCTTGTGTGAATAATAGTTCATTTTTGTCTTGCTGCAAATGGCAGGAAATGACAAACCACTCTCTCTCACTTAGTGATGCAACATTCGGTCAATTTTGCTGCCGACTAACCAACCCCCATTAACAGTTAACAAATGGTTAAATTTGTTTCAAACAGTAAAATTACATGACCAACAGAAAATACATAGAAGGAAATGTTTTTACTAAGACTTAAAAAACATGCGACAACAGCGAGCCTATCCTCCCATATTAATGAACATGCAACTACTGTAATGAAGCAATGAATGTAATACATAATTTTTAAACATTTGCCAAATTGCAGATTGTGGGAAAGCACTGTTCTTAAAGACACACCTGAAGCGAGCCGTTTCATGTGACAGAGTTTAACATCTCCATTAGAAACTTGTAAATGCAATCTGGAGTACCAGTTGTAGACCTTACAGTGAAATGCTTACTTACGAACCCCGAACCAACAATGCAGTTTAAAAAATACGGATAAGAATAAGAAATAAAAGTAACAAGTAATTAAAAAGCAGCAGTAAAAAACAATAGCGAGACCATATACAGGGGGGTACCGCTACAGCGTCAATGTGCAGTAGGTAGAGTTAAAGTGACTATGCATAGATGATACCAACAGAGAGTAGGGTGTAAAAGCGGGGAGTGGGGAATCCGGAGAATAGAATTATGGTCAGATTTGCCAAATGGAGGGCGAGCTTTCAGGGCTCTACCCTAACTTTTTTCCCAAGGAGTACATGTGCTCCTAAATGAAAAAATGTAGGAGCACAGTGAACAATGTTCAAGTAACACAGAGTTTATTAACATACATATTTATACTCTGTGTGTGAGCATGTACTAAGGGACAAACATCTGTGCAACAGCACATACCACCAAAATCACACATTGACCCATGCCTACTAGATGCAAAGGATATCAGTTGTCCAGCTGCTTTTGTATGTTGGCCGTCTGGCACGCTTAGAGGTCAACCAGCGGTCCACGGCAGGAGTAGGATCCAACTCCTCGACAGAAGACGCCTCCAGGCTGATCCTCATCAGGTCTTCCCTGGTGGAGACCCCAAGGCAGCTTCTTGTAGAATTCTTAATCCGGTTCTGCGCAGAGAAGCCTCGCTCACACTGGGCGGCTGAAATGGGCAGCGGCTGCATAAGCTGCACCAACTCCAGTATGTTCTAGGGAAAAGATGATAACTTTACATTTCATTTAAACTCTTACCACTAACTTATCAAAACCAACTATAGAAGGATACCATACATAGCCACTCAGGACTGTTAGTCTACCTTGTAATCGTGCCTGTAGGGGTCCTTTGTTAACATGGTCTCCCACAGGCCACTGCAGGATGTGTCCTTGAAATTGTGGCTGACCAGGATTTTTAGCCCCTGCCACTCATCCTGGATTGCAGCCATGTTGCACCCCGATCTGCAGGATTGGACAGAGCAAGTGAGTTTGGAAATATGCAAGCATAACATTGTCTCAAATGGCAATGCAGTGTCAAATAAATTCTTACCTCTCTAGAGGCTCCTTGAAATGCCTCATCAGGTCTGCCACACACACCATCATCGCCAAAGGTGAGAAGGCTGGCCTGGTCTTCTGGCCATGTGTCAGGGTTTAGCACTCTGAAAGACTCCACTGGGGTCTGGACACCCTCATCCTTCAGCAAACTATCAAACCTGGCTTTGAGATCATCCACGCCCATGTTGATGGCCACCTCCACGTGCTGCTTCAGCTGGGGATTGGTGAGGTCCGTGAAGCCTTTCAGATCCCCCTTCAGTGTTATTCCCTTTAACAGAAATAACACACACACACACACACACCAACACACAATGAAATGTCTGGCCATTTGTCGGTCTCCCATAAAACATTTTTAAAGACTTCTCCACTGCATTTCCCTCCTTACTCTCAAATTGTTCTATTGGGCAACGAATACATTGATTCTCACAGAGAATCTGCCTTAATCATTGATTTTAATCCTTGATTTCTCTTACATCCTAACAAGCTCTCATCCTAACACACCTCGAATCTCCTCTCATCACCCTGCTGCTGAGCAAGCATGGTCTGGATCTTCTCCAGCATGCCTCCTGCCTTTGCCCTAAGCTTTAGTGCTTCCAGTCTGGTCACTGTCTTCCTCAACTCTGACATGGCTTGGGGGAGGATCAGGTCATTCCTTTTCAGGGTGAGGCTAAGTGAGGATAGCTCCTCAAACATGTCTGAGGGAAAAGAGCAGAATGCACAAGAGTGCATTCTCCATTTCCCACTTTATCTGTTAAGTAGTGAATAAATAAACTGTCACCTGTCAATTACTTGATTCTGAAAGTTAATTTGAGTCTTGAACCTAATTTTTAAAACTAGTGTGGTATTACATTTCCTGTGTAAAACGGACCTTCTTTGCCCTCCATTGAACTTCCGCTGTTCTTGATGCTACGGCCAGGTGCTGCAGAACAACGGAGTACTGGCCTTCGTCAGTGGCAAGGTCCTTGTCTTGTCCATGCCGCAGTAATACTTTGAGGGCTCTGTGGATATGGGGGACCCAGCGAGTTGCCTTGACACTAGACGGTGTGCAAATATCCACACCGAGCTCTTGCCCGAAAACATAGAGCTCTCGTTTGGATTTTCCGCTGAAGTGGTACGTCTTCCATATCAGATTCAGAAGATCGTACACGAGAAACACCTTTGGCTCTTTCTTCTGAATGGTCAGTATTGCCAGCTCTAGCCTGTGAAAGTCATAACAGAATCTTCCAAACAATTCACTGTCTCTTGTGCCAGCAGAAAACTATAATTCTGCGGTATTTACCATTCCAGCACTTAGCGCATGCACGCACGCACACACACACACACACACACACACACTTTAACATTCTCTGCTAGCAAATAAAACAAAATCATAGAGAATGTATTAGTTACAAACCTATGTGGCATACAGTGGATTGGGATTATATGCCCCCCTGTCTCTCTCTGCAGGTGTGCAATCACTCCCCCACGGTAGCCCATGTTCACAGAGGCACCATCTGCCCAGAAGGAGATACACTTCTTCATCCATGACCCTCCATCCTCCTCTGGGCAAACAGCAAGAAATGCAGCCTTGGTAGCATCCAAAACACCTAGAATGACAAAACAAAACAAAAAATTATACAAAAGTATTTCTGACAAACTAAATTCTATCTCCATTACGAATAATGATGACACTTTACACAAGAATAAAGCCTATGAAGAGACTTACCAATGGCATGGGAGTGCTCAAGGGTCTGTTGTCCGACCAAGAGATTGCCCTCTACAATATTTGCAGAACATGACGTTGTTTTCTAACTCTAGCCATGGGAACATTTTGAGCCAATTCGCTTTGAATCTACAGTTGAAGTCGGAAGTTTACATTCACCTTAGCCAAATACATTTAAACTCAGTTTCACAATTCCTGACATTTAATCCTAGTAAAAAATCATTGTCTTAGGTCAGTTAGGATCACTACTTTATTTTAAGAATGTGAAATGTCATAATAATAGTAGAGAGAATTATTTATTTCAGCTTTTATTTCTTTCATCACATTCCCAGTGGGTCAGAAGTTTACGTACACTCAATTAGTATTTAGTAGCATTGCCTTTAAATTGTTTAACTTGGGTCAAACGTTTCGGGTAGCCTTCCACAAGCTTCCCACAATAAGTCGGGTGAATTTTGGCCCATTCCTCCTGACAGAGCTGGTGTAAATTAGTCAAATTTGTAGGCCTCCTTGCTCGCACATGCTTTTTCAGTTCTGCCCACAAATCTTCTATGAGATTGAGGTCAAGGCTTTGTGATGGCCACTCCAATACCTTGACTTTGTTGTCCTTAAGCCATTTTGCTACAACTTCGGAAGTACAGTGCCTTGCGAAAGTATTCGGCCCCCTTGAACTTTGCGACCTTTTGCCACATTTCAGGCTTCAAACATAAAGATATAAAACTGTATTTTTTTGTGAAGAATCAACAACAAGTGGGACACAATCATGAAGTGGAACGACATTAATTGGATATTTCAAACTTTTTTAACAAATCAAAAACTGAAAAATTGGGCGTGCAAAATTATTCAGCCCCTTTACTTTCAGTGCAGCAAACTCTCTCCAGAAGTTCAGTGAGGATCTCTGAATGATCCAATGTTGACCTAAATGACTAATGATGATAAATACAATCCACCTGTGTGTAATCAAGTCTCCGTATAAATGCATCTGCACTGTGATAGTCTCAGAGGTCCGTTAAAAGCGCAGAGAGCATCATGAAGAACAAGGAACACACCAGGCAGGTCCGGGATACTGTTGTGAAGAAGTTTAAAGACGGATTTGGATACAAAAAGATTTCCCAAGCTTTAAACATCCCAAGGAGCACTGTGCAAGCGATAATATTGAAATGGAAGGAGTATCAGACCACTGCAAATCTACCAAGACCTGGCCGTCCCTCTAAACTTTCAGCTCATACAAGGAGAAGACTGATCAGAGATGCAGCCAATGAGGCCCATGATCACTCTGGATGAACTGCAGAGATCTACAGCTGAGGTGGGAGACTCTGTCCATAGGACAACAATCAGTCGTATATTGCACAAATCTGGCCTTTATGGAAGAGTGGCAAGAAGAAAGCCATTTCTTAAAGATATCCATAAAAAGTGTTGTTTAAAGTTTGCCACAAGCCACCTGGGAGACACACCAAACATGTGGAAGAAGGTGCCCTGGTCAGATGAAACCAAAATTGAACTTTTTGGCAACAATGCAAGACGTTATGTTTGGCGTAAAAGCAACACAGTTCATCACCCTGAACACACCATCCCCACTGTTAAACATGGTGGTGGCAGCATCAAGGTTTGGGCCTGCTTTTCTTCAGCAGGGACAGGGAAGATGGTTAAAATTGATGGGAAGATGGATGGAGCCAAATACAGGACCATTCTGGAAGGAAACCTGATGGAGTCTGCAAAAGACCTGAGACTGGGACGGAGATTTGTCTTCCAACAAGACAATGATCCAAAACATAAAGCAAAATCTACATGGAATGGTTCAAAAATAAACATATCCAGGTGTTATAATGGCCAAGTCAAAGTCCAGACCTGAATCTAATCGAGAATCTGTGGAAAGAACTGAAAACTGCTGTTCACAAATGCTCTCCATCCAACCTCACTGAGCTCGAGCTGTTTTGCAAGGAGGAATGGGAAAAAATTTCAGTCTCTCGATGTGCAAAACTGATAGAGACATACCCCAAGCGACTTACAGCTGTAATCGCAGCAAAAGGTGGCGCTACAAAGTATTAACTTAAGGGGGCTGAATAATTTTGCACGCCCAATTTTTCAGTTTTTGATTTGTTAAAAAAGTTTTAAATATCCAATAAATGTCGTTCCACTTCATGATTGTGTCCCACTTGTTGTTGATTCTTCACAAAAAAATACAGTTTTATATCTTTATGTTTGAAGCCTGAAACGTGGCAAAAGGTCGCAAAGTTCAAGGGGGCGAATACTTTCGCAAGGCACTGTATGTTTGGGGTCATTGTCCATTTAGAAGACCCATTTGCGACCAAGCTTTAACTACCTGACTGATGTCTTGAGATGTTGCTTCAATATATCCACATAATTTTTCTCCCTCATGATGCCATCTATTTTGTGAAGTGCACCAGTCCCTCCTGCAGCAAAGCACCCCCACAACATGATGCTGCCACCCCCGTGCTTCACGGTGGGATGGTGTTCTTAGGCTTGCAAGCCTCCTAATTTTTCCTCCAAACATAACGATGGCCATTATGGCCAAACAGTTCTATTTTTGTTTCATCAGATCAGAGGACATTTCTCCAAAAAGTACGATCTTTGTCCCCATGTGCAGTTGCAAACCGTAGTCTGGCTTTTTTATGTTGGTTTTGGAGCAGTGGCTTCTTCCTTGCTGAGCGGCCTTTCAGGTTATGTCGATACAGGACTTGTTTTACTGTGGATATAGATACTTTTGTACCTATTTCCTCCAGCATCTTCACAGGGTCCTTTGCTGTTGTTCTGGGATTGATTTGCACTTTTCGCTCCAATGTACGTTCATCTCCAGGAGACAGAACGTGTCTTCGTCCGGAGCGTTATGACGGCTGCGTGGTCCCATGGTGTTTGTACTTGCGTACTATTGTTTGTACAGATGAACGTGTTACCTTCATGCGTTTGGAAATTGCTCCCAAGGATGAACCAGACTTGTGGAGGACTACAATTTTTTTTCTGAGATCTTAGCCGATTGCTTTTGGTTTCCCATGATGTCAAGTAAAGAGGCACTGAGTTTGAAGGTAGGCCTTGAAATACATCCACAGGTACACCTCCAATTGACTCAAATTATGTCAATTAGCCTATCGGAAGCTTCTAAATCCATGACATAATTTTCTGGAATTTTCCAAGCTGTTTAAAGGCACAGTCAACTTAGTGATACAGTGAATAATAAGTGAAATTATCTGTCTGTAAACAATTTCTGGAAAAATTACTTGTGTCATGCACAAAGTAGATGTCCTAACCAATTTAACAAAACTATAGTTTGTTAATTAACAAGACATTTGTGGAGTGGTTGAAAAACGAGTTTTAATGACTCCAACCTAAGTGTATGTAAACTTCAGACTTCAACTGTATATATTATCCCTCCGCCGGCTACAGGGGACGTTGAAGTGACAGCGGGGGACCCGGTATTTTCACCAACGTTGTTTTTAGCAGATTCGCTAATGTTCTCAGCATCCCTAAAGTTAGCCGCATGTCAACGTTTGCCGCCTCGGATAAACCTTGTGAAGAGGCTTCATTAGTTGAAACCTTGCGAATCCCCCTCACCAGATTCCTCTTTCTCCTCGTCACCTTTTTCTCTTAAAATAAAATTGAATGGGCTTCATTTTTAGCGATGTCTGCACTTGAACTTATAGCCTATACCGATACTTTTTTCCAGTGTTGTTCACCTTTCTCTCACTCTGACTGGACTGCGTCATCACATAAAACTCCACTGTGGTTGGTGCATGCCACATGTGGAATGTGAGACTTGTAATTTTTAAACAATTAGCGGCGGGGGAAAAATAGATTACAGTGAACTGTAATCTTTACTCACACACTGTGCTCGAAAATAATTTTCGCACAGATCTATTTTTAGGCGCAAATGTGAGTGAAATACTCGTACTGTAGAGCCCTGGCTTTGTATGTGTCTCTGTGTGTGGAGTAAAGGTGGTCCAGAGTTTTTTCCCCCCTCTGGTTGTACATTTAACATGCTGATAGAAATTTGGTAAAACAGATTTAAGTTTCCCTGCATTAAAGTCCCCAGCTACTAGGAGCACTGCCTCTGGGTGAGCGTGTTATTTTTTGCTTATGGCGTAATACAGCTCATTCAATGCTGTCTTTGTGCCAACCTCAGTCTGTGATTGAATGTAAACAGCTACGAAAAATACAGATGAAAACTCTCTAGATAGATAGTGTGGTCTACAGGTTATCATGAGATACTCTACCTCAGGTGAGCATAAGCTCAAGACTTCCTTAGATATCATGCACCAGCTGTTATTTACAGAAATACATAGTCCCCTGCCCCTTGTCTTACCAGACACTGCTGTTCTATCCTGCAGGTACAACACCATAGTGTCCTCAAACTCATTACAAAGCTAAGGACCCTGGGACTAAACAGCTCCCTCTGCAACTGGATCCTAGACTTCCTGCTGTGCTGGCCCCAGGTGGTAAGGGTAGATAACAACACATCCGCCACGCCGATCCTCAACATGGGGGCCCCTCAGGGGTGACACTGTGTGTCATCAGCAAACTTAATGATGGTGTTGGAGTTGTGCCTGGCCGTGCAGTCATGAGTGAACATGACTGCACGGAGGGGACTGAGCATGCACCCCTGAGGGGCCCCCATGTTGAGGATCAGCATGGCGGATGTGTTGTTATCTACCCTTACCACCTAGGGCCAGCCCGGCAGGAAGTCTAGGATCCAGTTGCAGAGGGAGCTGTTTAGTCCCAGGGTCCTTAGCTTTGTAATAAGTTTGAGGGCACTATGGTGTTGAACACTGAGCTGTAGTCAATGAATAGCACTCTCACATTGGTGTTCCTTTTGTCCAGGTGGGAAAGGTTAGTGTGGAGTGCAATAGAGATTGCATCATCTGTGGATCTGTTGATGTGGTATGCAAATTGGAGTGGGTCTAGGGTTTCTCGGATAATGGTGTTGATGTGAGTCATGACCAGCCTTTCAAAGCATTTCATGCCTACAGACATGAGTGCTACTGGTCAGTAGTCATTTAGGCCGGTTACCTTAGTGTCCTTGGGCACAGGGACTATGGTGGTCTGCTTGAAATATGTTGGTATTACAGACTCAGACAGGGAGAGGTTGAAAGTGAAGTGAAGACACTTGCCAGTTGGTCAGCGTTGGTCAGAGTACACGTCCTGGTAATCCATCTGGCCCAGCGGCCTTGTGAATGTTGACCTGTTTAAAGGTCTTACGCACATCGGCTGCGGGAGAGCGTGATCACACAGTCATCCAGTACAGTTGATGCTCTAATGCATGTTTCAGTGTTTCTTGCCTCGAAGCAAGTATATTAGTTATTTAGCTCGTCTGGTAGGCTGGGCAGCTCTCGGCTGTGCTTCTGTAATAGTTTGCAAGTCCTGCCACATCCGACGAGCGTCGGAGCCGGTGGAGTACGATTGGATCTTAGTCCTGTATTGACACTTTGCCTGTTTGATGGTTCGTCGGATGGCATAGCGGGATTTATTATAAGCTTCCGGGTTAGAGTCCCGCTCCTTGAAAGCAGCAGCTTTACCCTTTTTAGCTCAGTGCGGATGTTGCCTGTAATCCATGGCTTCTGGTTGGGGTATGTACATACAGTCACTGTGGGGACGACATCCTCGATGCACTTATTGATCAAGCCAATGACTGATGTGGTGTACTCCTCAATGCAATTGGAAGAATCCCGGAATATATTCCAGTCTGTGCTAGCAAAACAGTCCTGTAGATTAGCATCTGCTTCATCTGACCACTTTTTTATAGACTGAGTCAATGGTGCTTCCTGCTTTAATTCTTGCTTCTAAGCAGGAATCAGGAGGATAGAGATATGGTCAGATTTGCCAAATGGAGGGCGAGGGAGAGCTTTGTACACTTCTCTGTGTGTGGAGTAGAGGTGGTCTAGATTTTTTTTTACCTCTGGTTGTACATTTAACATGTTGATAGAAATTTGGTATAACTGTTTAAGTTTTCTTGCATTAAAGTCATGGCCACTAGGAACGCTACCTCTGGATTAACATTTTACAGTTTATGGCGGAATACAGCTCATTCAGTACGGATTTAGTTCCAACCTCGCTCTGTGGTGGTATATAGACAGCTACAAAAAAAAGATAAACTCTCTGGGTAAATAGTGAGTTCTGGGTTTCAGTATGAGATGTTGGATGAAGGAATAAAGACAGACACCAATGTCAAGTTCAATAGCCTTGTTCAAGCATTGTACAAATCCCTACACGCGAAGTCCGGCTAGTCGATTACCTATCAACTAGACTCCGTAACAGTCTGCAGCTTATCATAAGATACTCCACCTCAGGCGAGCAAAACTTTGAGACTTCCGTAGATATCGTGCACCAACTGTTTACATAAATGCATAGGCCCCCGCCCTGTGTTTTACAGCTGCTGTTCTGTCTTGCCGATAGAGTGTACAACCCGCCAGCTCTATGTTCTTAGTGTCGTCGTTCATCCACGACTCAGTGAAGCATAAAATATTACAGTTTTTAATGTCCCGTTGGTAGGATATCAGTGCTTTCAGCTCATCCCATTTATTTTCTAGCGTTTGAACGTTAGCTAGCAGAACGGAGGGCAAGGGCAGGTTAGCCACTCGTCGCCTGCTCCTCACACAGCACCCTGATCTTTTGCCTCGAAATCTATGTTTCCTCCTCCAGCGAGTCACTGGGATCGAGGCCTGGTTGGGTGTCAACAGTGTATCCCTCGCGTCCGACTCATTGAAGAGTTTGAGGTGAGCAATCCCAGTTCTGGTGTTTAGACGCTCCTATCGGTCATAGGAGAAGGTAGCAGCAACATTATGTACAAAACAAGTTACGAACCAGGCGAAAAAACAAACAAAATAGTGAAAAAAACTAACAAAATAGCATGATTGGTTGAGGGCCATCATCTCAATTCCAGACACAAATGACAGAACACCTCACTCGACCTAGCAGAGCTTCTTAGGCTGTTGTCATGTTATCCAGAGCGTAACTGTTACATTGGCAACAATTTAATTACGTTTTTTTGCCGACGTTTGCTGATACCGGCCATATTCAACGGGTGTTGAGTGTTCATAAATTCATTAGTTATTCTGTGCTCTGGCACACTCCCGACGTAAATATGCAACTAGAATGGGTTGTTAGTATGACTAGGACTGTGCCTTTGGCTTCTAGACAATGAAAGAAAGTTCATATGAAAACCAGTAGAACAGGAGAGAAATGCTGTGAAACTTTTTGGGTGGCAAGCCTAGCAGCTATTAAGTGCTTCATGCTGTTTCTCTCTCTCCCAGTGCTGCTCCCTACAGCTTGTGTCTGTGAGTTGCCTAGTAACGAATCTACGCTCTATTTTGGTCGTGGCTCGCTCTATAAACTCACTGTACATGACTATTTTTGGCAAGCCTAAAAAATAAGTGCTGCTCATCGATAACTGCCGCCCAGTTTGTCTTCTTATAATGACTGTAAGATATTAGCCTTACTACTTGCAAAAATAATTAAAGATGTCCTGGATGCAATCATTGATGAAACACAGTCTTGCTTTATGAGGAACAGACATATTTCTAACAATGTCAGACTAGTATTAGACATACTTGACTACTCAGACCTAATATCCGAGGATAGCTTCATATTATTTATAGATTTTTATAAAGCATTTGACACAGTAGAGTATCAGTTCCTCTTCCACTCCCTTGAGAGACTTGGCTTTGGGGATTTTTTCCGTAAGGATATTAAGACTCTAAACAAATGGTAACAGCTCTATCAAATTGAAATATGGCACCTCACCTAGATTTGAGTTAAAGAGAGGAATTAGGCAAGGTTGTCCTATCTCTCCGTACCTGTTTTTATTAATCACCCAACTTCTTACAAATTCTTTAAATAATAGTCCTGTTCAAGCTATTTCCAAATCTGGTAAAGAAATTAATATAAGCCAGCTGGCTGACGATACTACACTTTTTCTGAAAGATGCTAACCAAATTCCCATATCAATCAATGTGATACAATCCTTTTCCAAAGTGTCTGGTCTATCTTAACATTAATAAATGTGAACTCATGGCTGTTAAAGATTGTGTGACACCTTCATATTATGATATTCCAGTAAAAGAAGAACTTACATATTTAGGCATAACCATTACAAAGGATCAGAAGTCTAGAGGCTTACTAAATTTGAACCCTCTTATTAAAAAACCCCAGAAGAAGCTAAATCAATGGCTACATAGGGACTTATCTTTAAAGGGAGAGTCCTAATAACCAGGGCTGAAGGTATCTCTAGACTAACATATGGTGCTCTATCTTTATATCTTGACAGTAAAATAAGGAGATAGACCAGATGCTTTTCAACTTTCTGTGGAGAAACCGTACCCATTACATTAGGAAAACTGTTGTAATGAACACTTATGAGAATGGTGGGCTGAATTTTCTGGACTTTTCTGGACTTAAATAATACTTTTAAGATCAATTGGATAAAACAATTCCCAAGAAGACCCACTCTTCTATGTGGAATTTTATTCCTCATCATGTCTTCTCTACTTTTGGTGGCCTTAACTTCATGTTGGTTTGCAATTATAATATTGACAAAGTTCCAGTGAAACTTTCTGCTTGTCATCGGCAGGCTTTCTTGTCATGGTCCTTAATTTATAAACACAATTTTTCTCCACACAGATATTATGTATGGAATAATCGGGATATGTTGTATAAAAATACTTCTTTGTTTTTAGAATATTGGTTCTGAAATAATATCCTATTGGTGAGCCAACTGGTAAATGCAGAGGGTATTTTACTCAGTTATAAGGAATTCTTATCACTTTACAAGGTCCCTGTAACACCTAAATATTTAGCAATTGTTTTAGATGCCATTCCCTCAGGCGTTGCTTTATTATTCAGTAACATGTCAAGACCTGACCCTCAGAGCCTACCTTCCATTGACCTTGTTGACTCATCAGTAGGAAAGATTAGTTTCTCTTTTGGTCCGTTCAACAACAGAGCGATACGAACCTTGTTTCAGCAGGATGTTGTACCTTATGTCATGCCTTATTGGAATGGATTTATTGATAATATCTGTTGGGAAAAGGTTTGGATGTTGCCACACACATCTACTTGTTAACAAAATTAAGGAAGTTTCCTTTAAAATTATTCATAAATATCATCCTGCCGACCACTATATGAAGAAGTTTAAGGAAAACATCAACTGAAATGGCTCCTTTTGTAATGACCACCCAGAAACAGTGTTGCATCTTTTTTGGCATTGTATTCATGTAAGGAATCTGTGACAAGACATCAGTAGATTTATAATTGAACACATTTATGAAGATCTTACACTATTGTGGAGAGATGTACTGCTTGGATTCTTTACCTATGATAGAAATAAGTTGAAATATTTTAATGTAATTAATTATTATTATTTTGGCCAAATTTCATATTCACAAATGTACATTTACAATAAAAAAATAATATTTTCCTACCTTACAAAAATAAATGTAACTGTATTTTAAGACAATTAAATACTCTACTAACAAAAAAGCTGTTAGAATTATAAGTGTATGTCCCTTAAGGTCCTTGTGTAATGTGATTTTGTACCCCCTAGCCCAATTGTCCATTTTATATTATCTATATATACTTGTGTCCACACATGTACTTCCTGTATTGATTTGTTGTTAATAAAATAAAATAAAATTTAAAATACTATTTTCGGCAAAATATGAATTCCGGACACAGTTCCTATTTTATGACTGATGAGATTTGTTAAATTCTGACACCAATTTAATCCCACAAAATTATCCAAATTAACCTATAGACTGATAAGCATGACGGTGAAATGTATTTTCTGCAACTAAAGTTAACCGTTAACATCCCTACTCTCTCTCTGTCACTCCATGGTTATCTTTTGAACTGGGCTCATGACACGAGCGCTTCCTGCCAGAGGCGGTACAGCCTTCATCTATTACTGTGACTGAGCCAGTGGGAAAGACAAGAGACTTTTTTAACCTGAAAAGAACTACAGCAGCAGAAGAGATCAACAGCTATCAGAAAATGCTTGTATTTTTGTATATTTGTTTTGTAGAGCAGCCCTTTAATGCTAGGTCGTATGACCACAGATCACAAGCTGGCTGTAAACAATTGCCAATATTGTTAACATAAAACATGATCATAAATAAAGCTGTTATGTTACTGTATAGATGAGCACTGTCCATCCCCTGGATAAATCTTTGACAAGATGGAGAAGAATGACTCAGAGCTGGGGGTTCAGGGCGGTCAGTTGACAATACAAAGTGCTATCCTCCACAAACAAGTAAAAATGTAAGCCTAGTATTTGGCCCTACTACTGGGCCCTCAATACGCAGACTCATTTCAGTGTGAGAAACTAAAGTTAGGCTACCTCTTGAATGCCCTTCAATTGAAAATGTATGGAAGGAAACATTTCCCATGAAACAAGGACATTACAAAATGACAGTGATGAATTGAAATGATCCAAAGATGAAGTCTCACAGCGGTATTAGGGACACTGAGTGGACCGACTTCTCTCCAGCGGAGCAAACAATTAGTAGCCAGGACAAACGTATATTCACGATTTCATTATCATAAAAATCTGTAAGTTATAGCACGTTTTGGGGCTTATTCAATAGTTTTTTACTGATAAGGTAGAATTCTAAAGAAAAATAATGTTAAAAGGTAAATTTTATATTCCTTAAACATAAATACTAAATAATTGTCATGGCAATTTGATTTATGGCCAAGTGTAAAAACACCAGTTTTAAATGTCCAAATTCATAATCAATATGCCAAAATAAGTTGTGATATTTTGAAGACCAGTACATAAAATTTACTACGTACACACACATAGTCACTCTTGTGTTCAGATTAACTTTTATTTTGCTAAATTAGTACCTTCTAAAGTGCACATGCACCAATATTTACCAAGCGGTCACTCAAGACTGGAATTGATTAGCTTGTTCTATGGAAATCAGTAGTGCACGCAAATTAATCACATCGATATTGTATTGAAATGAATGAAACTGGGACAATAACCGCAGCGACATGTACCATTTGTGCTCTTCTAACAGACAAACCTCAATGGACTTGGGTATACTACATATATCTGTCGATAGATGTCTCTACCTGTCGTAGCCCTTTATCAATTTACAGAGCCAACATTTCCATGTGGGGCCCATATGGGTTAATGAAGGGCTGTTCCACAGGCCCCATAAGGGAAACTTTGTGGTGCAGCGGTCTAAGGCAATGCATCTCAGTGCAAGAGGCATCATTACAGTACCTGGTTCAAATCCAGGCTGTATCACATAAATCTGTGATTGGGAGTCCCGTAGGGTGGTGCACAATTAGCCCAGCGTTGTCTGGATTTGGCCGGAGTAGGCCATCATTGTAAATAAGAATTTGTTCTGAACAAAATACTACAATAAATACTTTTCGGGAAACTGTGTTGAGTAACATTTTCTCCATCACCTCAACACGCTGGATAGTATTCATAATGAAATCAGCCCCCTTGGGTAGTGCTGCTGTCGCTGTGTTACCACTGTCAGGTCCTGACTCTTCTTCATCCATGTCAAATCAAATCAAATCCATCTGCAGATCAAAAGTCTCCTGTCTTTTTAAGTTTGATCCAGGCCTTTTCATAGGTAGCTGTGAAAATAAAATATTTTTAAAGTATTTAGGCTACTGATCTAGTGCAACATTTAAGTCTTTATAGGTTCACCTTTTGGGCCAGACATGGACAAACCCAAGTGGGCTACAAAATCAGGTATGGCTGTGTTTACACAGGCAGCCCAATTTTGAGTCAAGTTTCTAATTTTAGTTTTGTTTACATTTTTTTAACGAAACTACAACTATAAAATAAAGGTTTTTATCAATTCCACAAAAAAAATAAAAAAGTCCTTAAATTGGTTCTACTCAAAAAAGACAAAGAATAAATTCCCAAAATACTGTATTACCGCATGTGAATCGCAAATCATTTCTCAAGCGAATCCTGATCGATTCGTCAACATTCTACAACCAAAATGGCAGCATTTAACACAGTCCTGTCAAATTTGATTTGCCTCTGTGCAAATGTAACAGTATAACTTCTGTCCCTCTCCTCGCCCCAACCAGGGACCCTCTGCACACATCAACCAGTCACTCACGAAGCATCGTTACCCATTGCGCCACAAAAGCAACGGCCCTTGCAGAGCAAGGGGAACAACTACTTCTAGGTCTCAGAGCGAGTGACTTCACCGATCGAAACGATATTAGTGCGCACCAGCGCTAACTAGCTAGCCATTTCACATAGGCCACATAAACATGGCTTGACACTTGGACCGAGTAGGCCAACAACCGATAAATACAGTGAGGGCCGTATAATTAGCTATTGATTAATTTATCCTCAAAGAACGACAAAATCAACTTCCAAACACAAGTGTTTCCTTTACTACTAACGCAAGCTTGTTCAACAATCAAACCATTTTGCTAAAGTTAGCTCCAATGCCAAACAAGCTAGCTATCTCACCAACATTAGCTAGATAGCTCAACAAGGCTGGCTATATTTTGTGCGTGACTTACACGGCTAGCTAGCTAGCTAACTCGACAACATATGTCCTATCGCTCAACAGCAAGTCAAGGTCTAGTTTGTTCATTAAGCGGCTAGATAACAAGGAAAATCTTTGGGTAAATGTGACACCTCTGTGGAAGGTGAGACTGAAAAATGTCAGTAGGATTCTTCTGAGATGTCCTCAGAAATTATTTTCTGTGCTAGGCTACATTTGGAAAATGTTGGGATTGGCTGTTCTCATTACCAAAATTGGTAAAGGGCCCAATTGAGACCCATGTTATAGCCCACATGCCCAACTGTGCAAAAAATACCACACATTTGTGAATCGTTGCATTAATCAAGTGTGCAACATTATGTGCAATGTGGTTTAGATGAGAAGCTCCTGTATAGTTTGAATTGCTATCCTTATTTTGTCTATATACTATGGTATTTACGATATGCTAATAGGTGCACACACACATGATGCAGTAATGTGGCTTTGGACACACCACATCCAAGGCTAAAGTAAGTGTAGTGTAAACAGAAAAGGTGCAAATCTGATGTTGAAGAGAGAGATCTTACTACATACACATATTTTACTAATGTAAATCCACCCTTAATCTCACACCTAAAGGCAATTAGGTCAATGCCTCCTCTGAGAACAGGTAATATCCTCTCTCAGGTTGAGAGCTGTGGTTGCCTACTCAGCACAGCACACACACACACACCACAGAGAGCGAGAGGAAGAGAGAGATACTCAGCATATCTCCCACAAGTGTATTCTGTTTGTCTGTTCTCTCGTTTATGGTTTGTTTTGTATCATGTGTATGTATGCTGTGATTATGGTGTGTATTGTCTCTTGTGTGCATGGAGTGTGCGTGTATAATGTTTCTCTGGAATGTACAGGCTATGTAGGGTAAGTGTACCTATTAAGCTCACCAAAATCTAAGTTTACACATTTCTAACCTAAATGATACTCTAACCTATACTCTAACCTTTCAAATGGTCAAATAAATATAATCAAGAAATAATGATTTTATTCAAAAACACAATTATCGGCAGCCCTGTATTTAGTACTTTGTGCACCCTTCCTTTGGGAAGATAACAGATAACAGGAGTCGTCTCCTATAATGATGAGGTGGGAGAACACAGGAAGGGATTTGAAACCATTCCTCCATACAGAACTGTAGTTGTTGTGTGTTTAAATCAATTTAAATTCCGACAAAAAAACACACTTATGTTCATTGAATATTAGGGATATCAACACACAATCCCCATGTGTTTCAATGCAAACCGGGCTTAATTGGAGCATGCAGGGCTTAATTGGAACAGCAGCGATATATGGTGAAAAGACAGAATAGCAACATCTACTCATATAATATTTAGAAACAAATGGTTTGGGGTATAAATATGCAAAATGGACTGCAATATTATGCGAAGTTAGGATTGATCATATTGAAAAATATTTATTCATTGTTATTTACATTCTGTATAGAGGTGGTGTGTTTTGTGCTGCTGTACTCTTTAAGCCCACCTAAGAAAAATGTTGAATTTACAAAAATGGCATCTACAGTTGAAGTCAGAAGTTTACATACACTTAGGTTGGAGTCATTAAAACTCGTTTTTCAACGACTCCACAAATTTCTTGTTAACAAACTATAGTTTTGGCAAGTCAGTTAGGACATCTACTTTGTGCATGACACAAGTACTTTTTCCAATAATTGTTTACAGACAGATAATTTCACTTATAATACACTGTATCACAATTCCAGTGTGTCAGAAGTTTACATACACTAAGTTTACTGTGCCTTTAAACAGCTTGGAAAATTCCAGAAAATTATGTCATGGCTTTAGAAGCTTCTGATAGGCTAATTTACATAATTTGAGTCAATTGGAGGTGTACTTGTGGATATATTTCAAGACCTACCTTCAAACTCAGTGCCTCTTTACTTGACATCATTGGAAAATCAAAAGAAATCAGGAAAAAAAATTGTAGACCTCCTCAAGTCTGGTTCATCCTTGGGAGCAATTTCCAAAAGCCTGAAGGTACCATGTTCATCTGTACAAACAATAGTACGCAAGTATAAACATCATGGGACCACGCAGCCGTCATAACGCTCTCTGTCTCCTAGAGATGAACGTACTTTGGTCCGAAAAGTGCAAATCAATCCCAGAACAACAGCAAAGGACCTTGTGAAGATGCTGGAGGAAACGGGTTCAAAAGTATCTATACCCACAAGTAAAAGAAGTCTTATATCAACATAACCTGAAAAGGCCGCACAGCCAGGAAGAAGCCACTGCTCCAAAACCACCATAAAAAAGCCACGGTTTGCAACTGCACATGGGGACAAAGAATGTACTTTTTTGGGAAATATCCTCTGGTCTGATTAAATAAAAAATATAACTGTTTGGCCATAATGTTTGGAGGAAAAAGGGGGAGGCTTGCAAGCCTAAGAACACCATCCTAACCGTGAAGCACGGGGGTGGTAGCATCATGTTGTGGAGGTGCTTTGCTGCAGGAGGGACTGGTGCACTTCACAAAATAGATAGAACAACAAAGTCAAGGAATTGGAGTGGCCGTCACAAAGCCCTGACCTTAATCCTATAGAACATTTGTGGGCAGAACTGAAAAAGGGTGTGTGAGCAAGGAGGCCTACAAACCTGACTCAGTTACACCAGCTCTGTCAGGAGGAATGGGCCAAAATTCACCCAACTTATTGTGGAAGGCTACTCGAAACGTTTGACCCAAGTGAAACAATTTAAAGGCAATGCTACCAAATACTAATTGAGTGTATGTCAACTTCTGACCCACTGGGAATGTGATGAAAGAAATAAACTATTATTCTGACATTTCACATTCTTAAAATAAAGTAGTGATCCTAACTTACCTAAGACCGGGAATTTTTACTTTGATTAAATGTCAGGAATTGTGAAAAACTGAGTTTAAAAGTATTTGGCTAAGGTGTATGTAAACTTCCAACTTCAACTGTATGTATAACAATGCAAGGTTAATTTAACAATAAAATAAGACTAAATGCATTTAAAATTGTAAGCATGTTAATGCCTGAAATCTATAATCTTGTTGTAGATCACCAAGTTATGATGCTACTGTGTGACTGTGACATCCAGACACGACTGCTAGCATGAAAAACTCATATTTTCCATTGGTAAGAAATAGTAATTAATGCCACAAAGTAAGCTATCATGTGCATATATCAGCACATGAACCTCTTAATTTTACAGAAAGTATAATTACTTATCTGAGAAGGTACTAAAAATGTAATGTTTTTTTTGTAGATTTGAAATCGGCCACTAGTGGGAACTTACACAGAACTGTCAATAACAATAATATAATCAAACTGTTATGGATATAACAACCAGATTAATTAGTTGAATGCAAAGATGGAAGTGTGTTTAATGGGTATGTGGGCTTAATAGTTACGCTTACCTTTTTGTGTTTAAGTGTGTCATTTGTAATGGAATACACTACATGACCAAAACTGCTCTTCAAACATCTCATTCCAAAATTATGGGCATTAATATGGTGTTGGTCCACCCTTTGCTGCTATAAGAGCCTCCACTCTTCTGGGAAGGATTTCCACTAGATGTTGGAACATTGCTGCGGGGACTTGCTTCCATTCAGCCACGAGCATTATTGAGGTCGAGTACTGATGTTGGGCGATTAGGCCTGCAGTCGCCATTCCAATTCATCCCAAAGGTGTTCGATGGAGTTGAGGTCAGGACTCTGTGCAGGCCAGTGAAGTTCTTCCACACCGATCTCGACAAACAATTTCTGTATGGACCTCGCTTTGTGCACGGGGGCATTGTCATGCTGAAACAGGAAAGGGCCTTTCCCGAACTGTTGCCTCAACAATGGCAACAGTTCGGGAAAGATTTCTAATGAAATCCAGAAAGAACAAAATCCTGTCCTCAGACATTTACAGTGTATGTAGTCTTCATCATCATCATCATCCTCCTTCATCAATTTTGGATTTATTTATTTTTTCCTTTTTCTGTGTATTTCGTTCAGAATATAACATTGTATGCTGTTGGGTTAAGATTTCCCTTCACTGGAATTAAGGGGCCTTGCCCAAACCATGAACAACAGCCCCAGATCATTATTCCTCCTCCACCAAACTTTACAGTGGACACTATGCATTCGGGCAGGTAGCGTTTTCCTGGCATACGCCAAACCCAGATTCGTCCGTCGGACTGCCAGATGGTTAAGCGTGATTTATGACTGAAAAGAACGTGTTTCCACTGCTCCAGAGTCCAATGGCAGTGAGCATAACACCATTCTGGCCGACGCTTGTGTGGCCTACCACTTTGCGGCCGAGCCGTTGTTGCTCCTTGACATTTCCACTTCACAATAACAGCACTTACAATTGACTGGGGCAGTTCTAGCAGGGCAGAAATTTGACGAACTGACTAGTTGGAAAGGTGGCATCCTCTGACGGTGCCATGTTGAATGTCACTGAGCTCTTCAGTAAGGCCATTCTACAGCCAATATTTGTCTATGGAGATTGCATGGCTGTGTGCTCGATTTTATACAGCTGTCAGCAATGGGTGTGGCTGAAATAGCCGAATCCACTTGTTTGAAGGGGTGTCCACATACTTTTCTATATATAGTGTATGTGGGGTGGCAGGGTAGCCTAGTGGTTAGAGCGTTGGACTAGTAACCGGAAGGTTGCAAGTTCAAACCCCTGAGCTGACAAGGTCGTTCTGCCCCTGAACCCACTGTTCCTAGGCTGTCATTGAAAATAAGAATTTGTTCTTAACTGACTTGCCTAGTTAAATAAATGTTGAGGGATGTGGAGGTCTGAGGCACACAGGGGATATCCTGCTGTCTGCGGCATACATGACTCACTAAACACATGCTGCGCAGACCTATCAGGGGCGAGGATATAGGTCACGTGACGCAGTGTGTCGCTCTGACAGCGTGATCGGTCTTCCTCTTTCGTTCTTGCTCGCTCTGTCTCTCTTTCTTTCTCTTTCCAGCTTGTCACTGTCCCTGCACATCGGTTAAAGAGGGAATGGAGAAAGATAGAAAGAGAACTAGCCCTCCTTGCTGCACTAAGCACACTGGCACACTGGCACGATGGAGGACTGTTCCTGGGCCTGCTGCTAACTAGTGACAAGTGATTGAGATGTATCAGCAAATGGACCCCTTTCACTTGTTTATCTCTGGTTACACTGGAGCCGGAGGTGTGCTCGGCATGGGCCGGCTGGTCGCCTAGAGAGGCACAGCTCCTCTGTCATGGGGAAAGATAAGGAGCGGGGGTTTGGTTTCTCATCTGGCACGACGGCCAACGGATCGTCTTTGAGCCCAGCAGCTAGGGTTCCTCTGGCCCTGTGGAAGGTCTGGTTTATCAGTAGGAAGGGGGGAGAGAGGGGTTACTGTTAAGCTACGGCGTGGCTCTCTGGGAATGGGCCCCTTCTCTGTCGAAGAGGTTATCAGTTCACAGACAAGACCGACACACACAAACACACATCACTTCAGGAAGTATCTCGCTGACTTCCTGTATTTTCTGTTGGTTTAACAGACATTAAATAGACATGGGGTGATTTGCACAAGAAGACACGTTTCTGCTAAACAATGTGTTTGCACCCACCATGTGATTCACGGCTGCAAAACAGCCCCATTGACTTTATCAATGTGTCCACATAATGCATAACGCCAATACATACATAACATTCCATTGAGTGTGATCTGAAAGCGGAGTGTCCCCACTCACACATTTGAACAATGGCCAAGTGTCCTGTGATTGTGTGTTGCAGCCGTTTGCACAACGGTGTTGTCTCCAGCCCAAAGATACTGCCAAGATGCCAGAGAGCGCGTGGAAGCTGGTCTTCTACACCATGTCCTGGTCCTACAGCACCTACCTGCTCTTCTTCACCAACTACACCTTCTTCCACGACCCGCCCTCCGCATTCTATGGTAAGACGTAGTACATGAAACCAGGTTAATAAAAAAGAAAGCTGTGCACCAGATGTATTGGTAGGTCGACCTAAAATAGTCAGTCTCTTTTTCTACCAACGACTACAGTTAAAGCAACGACAACACAAGCAGAGGTCTGCTTGCTTCAAAGTGACCTTTTAACCTGCTCTGTATCTTACTAATAACTGCCGGTATTCAGCTATAATAACCTCAAAACAAAAGCATCTGTAAGTATTTAAGAAGAGAAGGTCTGCACTCTTCCAAGTTACTTCTCTTCTTCCACTAATAACTCCAGTTAATTAACGATAGCAAACTCAAGAACTAATGCTTAAGGAACTGTAACCAAAAGCATTGCAACCTTCAAAGCATTGTCCTATAGAACCCTCCCGATGCTTCTTTTACAATTATTCAAATAGAAGCCACATTTGTGTTTTATATTTGCATTTTGTGTCTGAACTGACCATATGGCGTGTCTCTACTCTCTAACCATTGCCCTGAACAATCCGCCTTCATTCTTTTATCTATCATTTATGGCACTCCTTCCTTCCGATTCCATCAGACTTTCAGGTGTCAGTCGGTGCTTGGGTTCGTTTCTATCTCCCTTTCCTCGATTGAGGCAATCCGTTGTTCTTTTAAAGGCCTTCCACTTTTCTAATAGCTGTCACGCACATTGAGAGTAGTCATTCAACCTGCTCAGGCTAATGTGGCTCTGCTTTTAGTTCTCCGGGAGAGCGAGACTTTAGCTCTTGTAGAAAGAGAGAGAGGGGAAGGGGGAAAGAGAGAGGCTCCTATTCCTGGAGCACTCTAATATCTCTTGCCACCATGTTTTCAATGTTTAATGATGGAACTTCCGATCAATAAACATTACGGCCTGTAACCTCATCTCATGGAGTCAAAAGATGCCCCAATCTTTCCGAGAAAAAGTTTCCGTTTACAATACCCTTAAGGCCTTCAGGGAGCGATGATGATGATGGCCCCTGGTCCTCACATGCCTGGAAAACCTGACACCCTTGCAGCTCCCACCTCAGGTGGGAAGTCACCTAGTATAACTCTGGAAGTCACCTAGTATAACTCTGGAAGTCACCTAGTATAACTCTGGAAGTCACCTAGTATAACCAAACAGAACAGCTGCCCCCTTCAGAACCAAAAACAAACACTTCTTGTAAACTTCTACTAGTTAGACTGTATATACAGCACCAGTCAAAAGTTTGGACTCACGCTCTCGTTCAAGGGGTTTTCTTTATCTTTACTATTGTCTACATTGTAGAATAATAGTGAATACATCAAAACTATGAAATGACACATATGGAATCATGTAGTAACCAAAAAAAGTGTTAAACAAATCAAAATACATTTTATATTTGTGATTCTTCAAAGTAGCCACCCTTTGCCTTTTTGTACAGTCCTGGCATTCTCTCAACCAGCTTCACCTGGAATGATTTTCCAACTGTCTTGAAGGAGTTCCCACATATGCTGAGCACTTGTTGGCTGCTTGTCCTTCACGCTACGATCCAACTCATCCCAAACTACAGTGGGGCAAAAAAGTATTTAGTCAGCCACCAATTGTGCAAGTTCTCCCACTTCCTGGTGTCCTTTGACAGCTCTTTGGTCTTGGCCATAGTGGAGTTTGGAGTGTGACTGTTTGAGGTTGTGGACAGGTGTCTTTTATTCTGATAACAAGTTCAAACAGGTGCCATTAATACGAGTGCAGGACAGAGGAGCCTCTTAAAGAAGAAGTTACAGCTCTGTGAGAGCCAGAAATCTAGCTTGTTTGTAGGTGACCAAATACTTATTTTCCACCATAATTTGCAAATAAATTCATTAAAAATCCAACAATGTGATTTTCTGGATTTTTTTCTTCTCATTTTGTCTGTCATAGTTGAAGTATACCTATGATGAAAATTACAGGCCTCTCTCATCTTTTTAAGTGGGAGAACTTGCACAATTGGTAGCTGACTAAATACTTTTTTGCCCCACTGTATCTCAATTGGGTTGAGGTTGGGTGATTGTGGAGGCCAGGTCAACTGATGCAACACTCCATCACTCTCCTTCTAGGTCAAATAGCCCTTACACATCCTGGAGGTGTGTTGGGTCATTGTCCTGTTGAAAAACAAATGACAGTCTCATTAAGCACAAACCAGAAGGGATGGTGTATCGCTGCAGAATGCTGTGGTAGCCATGCTGGTTAAGTGTGCCTTGAATTCTAAATAAATCACAGTGTCACCAGCAAAGCACCCCCACACCATCACACTTCCTCCTCCATGCTTCACGGTGGGAACCACACATGCGGAGATCATCCGTTCACCTACTCTGCACAGTTGGAACCAAAAATCTCAAATTTGGACTCATCAGACCAAAGTACAGACTTCCATCGGTCTAATGTCCATTGCTTGTGTTTCTTGGCCCAAGCAAGTCTCTTGTTCTTATTAGTGTCCTTTAGTAGTGGTTTCTTTTCAGCAATTCAACCACGAAGGCCTGATTTACAGTCTCCTCTGAATAGTTGATGTTGAGATGTGTCTGTTACTTGAACTCTGTGAAGCATTTATTTGGGCTACAATCTGAGGCTGGTAACTCTAATGAACTTATCCTCTGCAGCAGAGGTAACTCTGGGTCTTCCTTTCCTGTGGCGGTCCTCACGAGAGCCAGTTTCACCATAGCGCTTAATGTTTTTTGCGACCGCACTTGAAGAAACTTTCAAAGTTCTTGACATTTTCCGGATTGACTGACCTTCATATCTTAAGGTAATGATGGACTGTCGTTTCTCTTTACTTATTTGAGCTGTTCTTGCCATAATATGGACTTGGTATTTTACCAAATAGGGCTATCATCTGTATACCACCCCTACCTTGTAAAAAAAATGAAGCTGGTTGAGAGAATGCCAAGAGTATGCAAAGCTGTCATCAAGGCAAAGAAAGCGTAGCTAGTTCTCAAAGAATCTCAAATATAAGATATATTTTGATTTGTTTAACACTTTTTTGGTTACTACATGATTCCACAGTTGTTATTTCATAGTTTTGAAGTCTTCACTATTCTTCTACAATGTAGAAAATGGTAAAAAATTACGAAAAATCCTTGAATGAGTAGGTGTGTCCAAACGTTTGATTCTATGATTGTGTGTGTGTGTGTGTGTGTGTGTGTGTGTGTGTGTGTGTGTGTGTGTGTGTGTGTGTGTGTGTGTGTGTGTGTGTGTGTCGATGGGTGGGTGGGTGCATATGTATGTGTACATGTTTGCCAGTGTGCTAATTGTGTTTGTCTGTGCCAGCATGCATGTTTGTGTGTGAGCGAGCATGTTTTTGTCTGTGCCAGTGTGCATATTCATGTCAGAGTGTGTGTGTCAACATGCACATGTTGGTGCTTATACAGTATGTGTGTGTTGGTTCCTATGTAGTTCCTCCAGGCCTCTCCTCTAACCATCAGTGTCTCTCGCTCTCTATGTCTTCTCCCCCTTCCAGACTGGAAGAGTGGCATGACGGTGCCCACGGACATCGCCATCGCCTACCTAATCCAGGGCAGTTTCTACGGACACTCCATCTATGCCACGGTCTACATGGATGACTGGAGGAAGGATTCTACCGTCATGGTGGTGCACCACGTTGTCACTCTGGCCCTCATCACCTTCTCCTACGCTTTCAGGTAGCTAACCACACCCTGCCTGGTAGCCCCAAGTTTGGGAAACGCTGCCGTCATGTCATGCTGTGTAATCTTACTGCCTGTCATATAAAATGTATTGATTACTGGCTAAATTTCCACGTAGCA
Organism: Oncorhynchus clarkii lewisi; assembly: GCF_045791955.1. NCBI lineage: Eukaryota > Metazoa > Chordata > Actinopteri > Salmoniformes > Salmonidae > Oncorhynchus > Oncorhynchus clarkii. The sequence goes on along the minus strand of NC_092151.1, from coordinate 58,847,134 downwards.
ATAGTTGTAAATGATAGATGTAGGTCAAGGTTTATTTTTATGTTATGTCAATTTGTGGAATTGGAACAGTGATTTGTCATAGTGTAAAAAGGCTCTAGGTTATTTGATGTTGGAAACATGTTTTCCGTGTTATTTGATGACCGTTAGACTGTTCCTCTGTTTCAAACTGTATTTGTTTTAAAGTCAGTCGGTGTCATTGACTAAGTCTCACCCCCTGGCTGTCACATTGTATCGTCTAGCTATCCGTACAGCTGTGTTCCTGGCTGATATTGTTTGTGTACTGACACTGTGCTCCCCACTGCTCTCTCCTTTCAGATTCCACAACATTGGGTTACTGGTGCTGTTCCTCCACGACATCAATGACATCCAGCTGGAGTTCACCAAGCTCAACGTCTACTTCAAGACCCGGGGAGGGGACTACTACCTCATCCACGACATCTTGTCCAACATGGGCTCTGTCAGCTTCAGCATCACCTGGTGAGGAGAGAGAAGACACACTCAGACAAGCACACACGCATGCATGAAAAAATACTACAGTTTACCATAGAATACAACAGTACTTAGTATAGAATTCTATAGTAAACTGGAGTATACTGTAGAATACTATACTACGCACGGTAGTATCCCTGGATCATGTGTATTACTTGTAGTATACTGTAGTAAATTCTACAGAATTATCTGGGGGAAAAAAATACTACAGTAATTTCCTCAAAAACACTACAGTCTGCAAAAGCACAACCCTTTTTTAACTATAGTAAATAATACAGTATTTCATTTTCATATACCCTGCCCATTCCCCTCCCCCATATTGCAATTTGTGCCACAGTATATACAGTACTACAGATTTATTTTACTACAGTATTAATACTATAAAGTTCACTTTAAATTGTACTGTATACTACAGTAAATACTAGAGTAAATACAGTCTGCAAAACACTACAGTGAATACTATAGTATTTACGGTGCATTCGGGAAGTATTCAGATCCCCTTGACTTTTTCCACATTTTGTTACATTACAACCGTATTCTAAAATGGATTAAATTAATGTTTTTCCTCATCAATCTACACACAATACCACATAATGACAATGTGAACACAGGTTTGTAGAAATGTTTGCAAATTTATACAAATGTTAAACAGAAATACCTTATTTACATAAGTATTTAGACCCTTTGCTATGAGACTTGAAATTGAGCTCAAGTGCATCCTGTTTCCATTGATCATCCTTAATATGTTTCTACAACTTGATTGGAGTCAATTCAAATGATTGGACATGATTTGGAAAGGCACGCACTATATAAGGTCCCACAGTTGACAGTGCATGTCAGAGCAAAAAACAAGCCATGAGTTCGAAGGATTGTCCATAGAGAGCTGTGAGACAGGATTGTGTTGAGGCACAGATCTGGGGAAGAGTACCAAAACATTTCTGCCTCGTTGAAGTTCCCCAAGAACACAGTGGCCTCCATCATTCTTAAATGGAAGAAGTTTGGAACCACCAAAACTCTTCCTAGAGCTGGTCCAGAGCAATCAGAGGAGAAGGGCCTTTGTCATGGAGGTGATCAAGAACCCGATAGAGCTCCAGAGTTCCTCTGTGGAGATGGGAGAACCTTCCAGAAGGACAACCATCTCTGCAGCACTCCACCAATCAGGCCTTTATAGTAGAGTGGCCAGACAGAAGCCACTCCTCAGTAAAAGGCACGACAGCCCATTTGGAGTTTGCCAAAAGGCACCTAAAGACTCTTGGACCATGATAAACAAGATTTTATTGTCTAATGAAACCAAGACTGAACTCTTTGGCCTGAATGCCAAGCGTCATGTCTTGTGAACACCTGGCACCATCCCTACAGTGAAGCATGGTGGTAGGATCATACAGTGAAGCGTGGTGGCAGGATCATACAGTGAAGCGTGGTGGCAGGATCATACAGTGAAGCGTGGTGGCAGGATCCTACAGTGAAGCGTGGTTGCAGGATCCTACAGTGAAGCGTGGTGGCAGGATCCTACAGTGAATCGTGGTGGCAGGATCCTACAGTGAAGCGTGGTGGCAGGATCCTACAGTGAAGCGTGGTGGCAGGATCATACAGTGAAGCGTGGTGGCAGGATCATACAGTAACGCGTGGTGGCAGGATCATACAGTGAAGCGTGGTGGCAGGATCATACAGTGAAGCGTGGTGGTAGGATCATACAGTGAAGCGTGGTGGTAGGATCATACAGTGAAGCGTGGTGACAGGATCATACAGTGAAGCGTGGTGGTAGGATCATACAGTGAAGCGTGGTGGTAGGATCATACAGTGAAGCGTGGTGGCAGGATCATACAGTGAAGCGTGGTGGCAGGATCATACAGTGAAGGGTGGTGGCAGGATCATACAGTGAAGCGTGGTGGCAGGATCATACAGTGAAGTGTGGTGGTAGGATCATACAGTGAAGCGTGGTGGCAGGATCATACAGTGAAGCGTGGTGGTAGGATCATACAGTGAAGCGTGGTGGCAGGATCATACAGTGAAGCGTGGTGGCAGGATCATACAGTGAAGCGTGGTGGTAGGATCATACAGTGAAGCGTGGTGGCAGGATCATACAGTGAAGCGTGGTGGCAGGATCATACAGTGAAGTGTGGTGGCAGGATCATACTGTGGGGATGTTTTTCAGCGGCAGGGACTGGGAGACTAATCATGGTCTAACTGGTAGAAGTTTGTTTCTCTTTGCTTTTTTGAGCTGTTCGTGCCATAATATGCTGAATATCCATGATTACGTTAGACTGTAATAACAGCACCAGTCAAAAGTTTGGACACCTTCTCATTCAAGGGCTTTTCTTTATTTGTACTATTTTCTACGTTGTAGAATAGTAGTGAAGACATCAAAACTATGAAATCACACATATGGAATTATGTACAGTAGTATCCAAAAAAAGTGTTAAACAAATCAAAATATATTTTATATTTGTGATTTGATTTGATCGAGGGAAAGATGAAGGGAGCAAAGTACAGAGAAAATCCTTGAGGAAAACCTGCTCCAGAGCGCTCAGACTGGGGAAAAGGTTCACCTTCCAACAGGACAATGACCTTAAGCACACAGCCAAGACAACGCAGGAGTGGCTTCGGGACAAGTCTCTGAATGTCCTTGAGTGGGCCAGCCAGAGCCCGGACTTGAACCCGATCTAACATCTCTGGAGAGACCTGAAAATAGCTGTGCAGCGACGCTTCCCATCCAACCTGACAGAGCTTGAGAGGATCCGCAGAGAAGAATGGGAGAAACTCCCCAAATACAGGTGTGCCAAGTTTGTAGCGTCGTACCCAAGAAGACTCAAGGCTGTAATCGCTGCCAAAGGTGCTTCAACAAAGGGTCTGAATACTTATGTAAATGTGGTCTGAATACTTATGTAAATGTGATATTTCAGTATTATTATTTTTTTAATACATAAAAAGAAAATCTTTACCTGTTTTTGCTTTGTCGTTATGGGGTATTGTGTGTAGATTGATGACGGGGGGATAAAACAATTGAATCAATTTTAGAATAAGGCTGTCACAAAATGTGGAAAAGGTCTAGGGGTCTGAATACTTTCCGAATGCACTGTATACCATAGTAAACTATAGTATTTTTTTTATGTGGGACACACACACACACACACACACACACACACACACACACACACACACACACACACACACACACCTGTCCTGAGAGGTCACAAGGGTGTTTGAAGCCCTGGACAATGCTTGTCTTTGTCCCCTAAAGCATCAGAGTAATACAGTTCCTCTGTGTCCCCCTCTGTGCAGGTTTTGGTTCCGTCTCTACTGGTTCCCTCTGAAGGTTCTGTACGCCACCTGTGTGTCCAGCCTCCAGTCCGTCCCAAACATACCCTTCTATTTCTTCTTCAACAGCCTCCTCTTGACACTCCTCTGCATGAATATCTACTGGTTTTTGGCAAGTATTGGACCTCCGTCTGCAGCAGGTCACAGGTCACACACTGTACTGAAGCTCATTTATCAGATGCTTGGTTAAACAAGCCTAATCTAAATCAGAGAGGGTGTTCACTCACAGATCTACAGTGAGGGAAAAAAGTATTTGATCCCCTGCTGATTTTTCACGTTTGCCCACTGACAAAGAAATGATCAGTCTATAATTTTAATGGTAGGTTTATTTGAACAGTGAGAGACAGAATAACAACAACAAAATCCAGAAAAACGCATGTCAAAAATGTTATAAATTTGATTTTTATTTTAATGAGGGAAATAAGTATTTGACCCCCTCTCAATCAGAAAGATTTCTGGCTCCCAGGTGTCTTTTATACAGGTAACGAGCTGAGATTAGGAGCACACTCTTAAAGGGAGTGCTCCTAATCTAAGTTTGTTACCTGTATAAAAGACACCTGTCCACAGAAGCAATCAATCAATCAGATTCCAAACTCTCCACCATGGCCAAGACCAAAGAGCTCTCCAAGGATATCAGGGACAAGATTGTAGACCTACACAAGGCTGGAATGGGCTACAAGACCATCGCCAAGCAGCTTGGTGAGAAGGTGACAACAGTTGGTGCGATTATTCGCAAATGGAAGAAACACAAAAGAACTGTCAATCTCCCTCGGCCTGGGGCTCCATGCAAGATCTCACCTTGTGGAGTTGCAATGATCATGAGAACGGTGAGGAATCAGCCCAGAACTACACGGGAGGATCTTGTCAATGACCTCAAGGCAGCTGGGACCATAGTCACCAAGAAAACAATTGGTAACACACTACGCCGTGAAGGACTGAAATCCTGCAGCGCCCGCAAGGTCCCCCTGCTCAAGAAAGCACATAAACATGCCCGTCTGAAGTTTGCCAATGAACATCTGAATGATTCAGAGGACAACTGGGTGAAAGTGGTCAGATGAGACCAAAATGAAGCTTTTGGCATCAACTCAACTCGCCGTGTTTGGAGGAGAAGTAATGCTGCCTATGGCCCCAAGAACACCATCCCCACCGTCAAACATGGAGGTGGAAACATTATTCTTTGGGGGTGTTTTTCTGCTAAGAGGACAGGACAACTTCACCGCATCAAAGGGACGATGGACGGGGCCATATACCGTCAAATCTTGGGTGAGAACCTCCTTCCCTCAGCCAGGGCATTGAAAATGGGTCGTGGATGGGTATTCCAGCATGACAATGACCCAAAACACACGGCCAAGGCAACAAAAGAGTGGCTCAAGAAGAAGCACATTAAGGTCCTGGAGTGGCCTAGCCAGTCTCCAGACCTTAATCCCATAGAAAATCTGTGGAGGGAGCTTCGAGTTGCCAAACGTCAGCCTCGAAACCTTAATGACTTGGAGAAGATCTGCAAAGAGGAGTGGAACAAAATCCCTCCTGAGATGTGTGCAAACCTGGTGGCCAACTTCAAGAAACGTCTGACCTCTGTGATTGCCAACAAGGGTTTTGCCACCAAGTACTAAGTCATGTTTTGCAGAGGGGTCAAATACTTATTTCCCTCATTAAAATACATATCAATTTCTAACATTTTTGACATGCGTTTTTCTGGATTTTTTTGTTGATATTCTGTCTCTCACTGTTCAAATAAACCTACCATTAAAATTATAGACTGATCATTTCTTTGTCAGTGAGCAAACGTACAAAATCAGCAGGGGATCAAATACTTTTTTCCCTCACTGTATGTTCCCAAGATGTGAATGGCATGACAGTTCTATGACCATTGCCTGTTCTTCTTTGTTCCTATTAGACTCTGTCAGGGGTTGATACAAGCATTAGAACAAAACTGTACTATGTGACATCAGACATCTCTCCCTTCTTTAACCCCTGACCCCCCCCCCTCTCTCTGCCCACAGTTCATAGTGGCGTTTGTAGCGAAGGTCCTGACGGGGCAGATGAAGGATGTGAAAGACCTGAGGGAGTACGAGGGTGAGGAGGGAGCTCAGAGGGCTGCAGCCCTGCTCGCGTTCCAGCAGCGGCTGCAGAGTGAAGATGCAGGACATCTCAACAACTCTGCTGAAGGGTGAGGAAACACAAAGTTACACACACAACTTTACCATGTTGCATTCAACCGGTGTATATGAATCACCAGATTGTGTGTATTATAGTATACATTACCATGAATGTTTTACTGTACTGAAGTAATGTCACGATCATACACTATACAGAAACATAATCTCCAGAGGAGATGATCATTTCAAAAACATCCAGAGAGGTCAGGCAAACATTAAGAGAGAATGGCCCCTTGGCCTCAGATGACTCAGTAAATGAAATGACAATTCATTGAACCCCATGTGTGTCCATAGCCGTCCTGAACCACAATGCCTAATCCCTACTGATTTACCAAAGCAAACCACACCAAGCCAAAAATCCTCTGCTGAGCCAGCCCTCACAACAACCGCTTAATCCCACTCTTCACTACAGCCCGGTCCAACCAAACAAACAGTTTAATCTCTTCCCCTCGCCCTGGTCCCTTCGTATATGGATTCTGTACCATATAAGGGCAAGAGGCTAGGCTAGGGGAAGGAAGTACGGGTTGTTGGACTAGCTCAACCTGTATACTTAGAAAAAGGGTTCCAAAGGGTTTTACCTGGAACCATAAATTGTTCTTCAAAGGGTTCTCCTATGCGGACAGCCGAAGAACCCTTTTCGAGCGGAGACAACCATTCATCACACTGTAAACCTCATTCCTAAAACAAACCCTTTCCAAGCAACCCCTACGCCCTTCAGTGCATGCAGATCTGAAATAGCCAGCTACAGTATGTGTGATCAATATGGCAGACTACAGTCGGGAAAAAAAACGTCTGCTTTTGTAATGAACGAGCCCCATGCAAAGATGAACATTGCTGTTCTGGTGCATCCTTGGGTGTAGCGGTCCTCTTTCTTCTTCTTGGGATTCTACTTAACATTCTTATTGCCATCCACCACACCGATGTTAAATCTTATATCACACCATGCTCCAGTGAGCTCTCCCCTTGAGGAAGTGCCTCTGCTATGACGTGACACACGTGGATCTGTTCCCAGTCCTCTTGTAACCCCAGTAACCTGTGCTCTGTCAGACCGCCCAGTATGACGTCAGAGCTGCAGCGAGTAGCCTTGTCTTTTGTAACACACAGATAGACAGGATCAAAGCGCTGTACTTATTGAGGTGTGATTACGCGTTTACAGCCTGACCCACCCCTTATCTGGCGCCCTTGAACACCGGTGATATCCTTTTGGTTTTACCATGCGTATAAATAGCGGATCACCTTTCCGCTGGCTGACAGTTGGTCCTTTTTTTTCTTCTTCTCTCCTCTCCTTTCTTCTCACAGGAAACACGTGCAGAACGGGATCACCAAGGAGAAGCATCTGTAGAGGCCTCTCTAGTTCCACTTTCTGGCACGACCTAGATTGTTTCAGACTTAGCTCTAAGTGACTCTCGGGGTCTCGCGAAAAGGATGAAAAAACAATTGATCATTTATTTTTATTTTTTTCATCGTGTTCTATAGATTTTTTTATTTGATTATATCGCTGTGAATGTTATTTAAGGTGACATTTGTCTTATATTAACATTTACGTTTGAAGAAAAAAAAAATGTGAGTTTCGGGAATGTTCTCTCATGTAGCCTACCAGGACGTTTAAAATTAGTGTCATCTCTAACGAACACTCACCAGACAAGGTTAAGCTAGTGATGTTTAGGTATCTAGTCTAGACCTATACAAACTAGATAACGTGCACATGTTAGAGGACTAAAGCGCTCACACAGTAACCATGTCAAAGGTCATCTCTAGTATAGAGAGACCTGTCTTTTTAAAGAGCATTCCTCTTAAAAGCGTAGTGGCTAATTTAGTTTTTACCTCCTCTTATCCCAGGAGTGAAGGCTAAAATACTAAAGGGAAGTATTACATCTTGTCACTACCACGGGTGTGAGAGAGTGCATGTAATTGGCTGGCTTTGTTTTACCAACGTGTATTGATTTTCATATCATTGCACAGGTCGATACTGAACACAGCCATTACCACAGCCTGACCTGCATTATTTGAAGAGCCACGTCAGTGTAGTATTGATGTCTTGCAAATGTGAATTACTCGTGTTCAGATTTTTAAAGGAAACGTAAACCTTTCAACTTGTTTTTTTTTTTGTTTTTTTTTGCCGTTGATAAATACGCATAAGAAATATTGCTGTATCAAAAATGTATTGTCACATTTTCTGTTTTTATAGCATCTGTTGTTGCACTGAAATGAAGGCATACAAGCTAATAGCTGGTTAATGACAGCTGATATACACTACCAGTCAAAAGTTTGGACACACTTACACATTCCAGGTTTTTTATTTATTTTTTCTACATTGTAAAATCATAGTGAACACATCAAAACTATGAAATAACAGATGGAATCATGTAGTAACCAAATAAGTGTTCAAAATATTTGAGATTCTTTAAAGTAGCCACCCTTTGCCTTGATGACAGTTTTGCACACTATTGGCAGTCTCTCAAACAGCTTCACGAGGTAGTCACCTGAAATGCATTTCAATTAACAGATGTGCCTTGTTAAAAGTACATTTGTGGAATTTCTTTCCTCCTTAATGCATTTGAGCCATTCAGTGACAAGGTAGGGATGGTATACAGAAGATAGCCCTATTTGGTAAAAGACAAAGTCCACATTATGGCAAGAACAGCTCAAATAAGCAAAGAGAAACAACTGTCCAACATTACTGACATGGTCAGTCAATCTGGAAAATTTCAAAAACTTTGAAAGTTTCTTCAAATGCAGTTTTTAATAAACATTAAGCGCTATGATGAAACTGGCTATCATGAGGACCGCCACAGGAAAGGAAGACCCAGAGTTACCTCTGCTGCAGAGGATAAGTTCATTAGAGTTACCAGCGTCAGAAATTGCAGCTCAAATGAATGCTTCACTGAGTTCAAGTAACAGACACATCTCAACATCAACTGTTCAGAGGAGACCGCATGAATCAGACTTTCATGGTCTAATTGCTGCAAAGAAACCACTACTAAAGGACACCAATAAGAAGAGACTTGACTGGGCCAAGAAACACGAGCAATGGACATTAGCCTGTGCTTTGGTCTGATGCGTCTAAATGTGAGGTTTTTGGTTCCAACCACTGTGTCTTTGTAAGATGCAGAATATGTGAACGGATGATCTCTGCATGTGCGGTTCTCACCATGAAGAATGGAGGAGGAGGTGTGATGGCATGGGGGTGCTTTGCTGGTGACCCGGTCAGTGATTTATTTAGAATTCAAGGCACACTTAACCACCTCATTCTGCAGCGATACGCCATCCCATCTGGTTTGTGCTTAGTGGGATTATCATATTTTTTTCAACAGGACAGTGACCCAACAGACCTCCAGGCTGTGTAAGGGCCATTTGAGCAAGGAGAGTGATGGAGTGCTGCATCAGATGACCTGGCCTCCTCAATCACTTGACCTCAACCCAATTGAGATGGTTTGGGATGAATTGGGCTGCAGACTGAAGGAAAAGCAGCCAACAAGTGCTGAGCATATGTGGGAACTCCTTCAAGACTGTTGGAAAAGCATTCCAGGTGAAGCTGGTTGAGAGAATGCCAAGTGTGCAAAGCTGTCATCAAAGCAAAGGGTGGCTACTTTGAAGAATCTCAAATTTTTTGGTTACTACATTCTATGTGTTATTTCATAGTTTTGATGTATTCTCTATTATTCTACAATGTAGAAAATAGTAAAAATAAAGAAAAACCTTTGAATGAGTAGCTGTGTCCAAACTTTTGACTGGTACTGTAGCTGAAATCGATTGATTGGGTTGAGCATCAACCTTATGATTTCGTTAAAGAAATGGATTTGACTCATCTTAATAACCAATATGTTGGCAGTTCACAGAAAGCAAAGGGCCCTTGTGTAAAAGAAGATAAAAATCGAATCTAAAAAAACATATATGCACATATGATATTCAGGAATGCATGACACTGGAATGGTTTTTGGAATGTGCTACGAAGTCATTTTTTAATAACACAAATGAAGAAAGAACTACATAATCGTATCCTTTATCAATGTGCAGAACTCATCATAAAAAAGTGAAGTCATTCAAGCAGACACCACCACACAGTCCAAAAGGTTTGGTATCCTCTTTGCATTTGAATGTGCTCCTGGTTGTGTGTGCCTGTGTGCTGCGACTCTCCAGGTTTTTCTTTGCTGTGACTTAGAGGGGGTGCTGTCCTTTATGATCAAATTCAAGCTCTTTCGTTATGATGAACAGCATGCTTGTGCTGGAACAGTCCACAGATGTGGGCAGGTAGAAGTGTTCATAGTTGTGGTCTTTCAGTCCCCATCTACCACTAGTGCCAGTGCCCAGGATAACCTAGCTTTTGATTTTACATTCAAACATTGTCATTATTATTCTACTTTTTTTTTTAAAAATTGCTGCTGTTTCTGAGAACACTGTTTTGTAATCCAGTCGTGTCCCTTTTCCTGTGTATGCATCTGTTAATTGTTAGGTACACATGATGAGGTGCCCTGATTTCTCCCATGGTACTGTCCACGAAGACGTGTGCACTTTTCCTCCACCTCGGCCCAGCTCTCTCCCGGTCTGTCCTCTCCACCAGACAAAAAACACCAACAACCTGATTGGCTTTGTGAGGTGAAACTACTCACAACAAATTCACACACAAAAAAAGTTAAGAGTAGCAGTCAGTCATTTTAAGTTTAATTTCGAGGCAGATTTCGCTGTTCTTTTTGACCAGCATTGAATACAAAAGTCCATCCACGGTTCAGGATGAGAATGTGAAAACATTTTGTGGAAGAAGTATTGTTCTATGCATTTCCTTTTGATAGTTTAATGCTTTAAGAATATGCCAAAAATATTTATCTTTATCACCGAGAAGTGTTCTGATGAGAGGCCTGGTTGAGACCTGAGTGGCTAGAGGAGAAAGAGGGAGGTTGTAGTGAATATGAAGGGCTTACACCACACAGGTGTTTCTTACAAATTGCACTTGTCATTTATTTGGTTTATTAGGGGGGAAAAATTCAGGGAGAATTATAATTTGTAAGAAATCTGGGCACTTAAAAGTTTCAATCTGACCACTTTCTAAATACAACCACTTGGGAATGACAGGCACTTACTCTTTTGTAATACATTTTTTAAATAATTACATTCAACCAGTGTTATTGTATCATGTTTTCCCTTTAGATAAAACATGTGAATCAAAAAAAAGAAACCTGCGTCTGACTTATTTCAACAAATTAATTTATTCTTTGTCATTTTCATTGCAAGAATCAAGGTTACCAGGTAAAACAGTCGAGACAAAGGTAAATGTAGGTGTTGGACAAAAAGAGTCTTGAGAGTTCAAGTCAGTGCAGTTTAGCATAGTCTGCTTCAATAAATAAAAATTTTAATATATATATATATATATATATATATATACACCAGTTTTTTACCTTGTGTTGACAGGTGAATCTCGCCAGTCCATTTGCTCTCACTGACTGTGAGAGCGTTATGGGATTCCTACATGTGATACTGCATGCCACCCACAGCAATCAAGCGTTGTCTCCTCTCCCCTCAAGGTCAAAGACCGTAAGGGATATAGACGAAGACGAGGGACAACACATTGACATTACCAGACTCCGTCCAAAAGGTCCAATTTGATCTACCAACGTCTTGCCTTAAGACTTTAGTTGATGAGAGCAAGGGGGGATTTCAACGTGCTGTGTCTGCACATCGATGTGGCGCTCACCGTGTTGCAATAGACATGTCCAGATAATCTCCCAACACGATTCTGTCTCAGTCTGTGACCTTACTGCAACACTGCATACATCTCTGATTAACATATGTGGGAGGGGAGGGTCTAATGTTTTCACATTTTAAAAAGGGCATTTGTAATCAAAACTAAGTCAGTCGCATACTGTAGTAACACTAGTAAACTAGTCTACAAAGGGGTGAAACCGAAAAAAAAGAATTTCCATTCTATAACCGTACTTACTCTAGTGATGGCAATGGGTAGTATGGGGGAGAATTTATCATTCTAAATGCATGTTCTTATTCATACATACAGTGCCTTCAGAAAGTATTCACACCCCTCAACTTTTTCCACATTGTTGTGTTACAGCCTGAATAAAACATTTATTAAATTGAGATTGTGTGTCACTGGCCTACACACAATACCCCATAATGTCAAAGTGGAATTATGTTTTTAGATATTTTTTACAAATTAATTACAAAAGAAAAGCTGTCATGTCTTGAGTCAGTAAGTATTCAACCCCTTTGTTATAGCAAGGCTAAATAAGTTCAGGAGTAAAAATGTGCTTATTAACAAGTCACATAAGTTGCATGGATTCACTCTGTGTGCAATAATAGTGGTTAACATGTAAGGTCCCTCAGTCGAGCAGTGAATTTCAACCACAAAGGCCAGGGAGGCTTTCCAAGGCCTCGCAAAGGGCACCTAGGGGTAAAAATAAAAAAGCAGACATTGCCTTTGAGCATAGTGAAATTATTACACTTTGGATGGTGTATCAATACACCCAGTCACTACAAAGATAAAAGCGTCCTTTCTAACTCAGTTACCGGAGGAAGCAAACGGCTCAGGGATTTCACCACGAGGCCAAGGGTGACTTTAAAACAGTTAGAGTTTAATGGCTGTGATAGGAGAAAACTGAGCATGGATCATCTGAGCATGGATCAACAACATTGTAGTTACACCACAATACTAATCTAAATGATAGAGTGAATAGAAGGAAGACTGTACACAATAAAAATACTCCAATACTGCAAAAAAATGTGAGAAAGAAATTAACTAAGCGCTTTGTTTGGGGCAAATCCAACACATCACTGAGTACCACTTCATATTTTCAAGCATGGTGGTGGCTGCATCATGTTATGGGTATGCTTGTCATCCGCAAGGACTAGGGAGTTTTTTTGGGATAAAAATAAACAGACTAAAGCTAGGCACAGACTAAATCCTAGAAGAAAACCTGGTTCAGTCTGCTTTCCAACAGACACCGGGAGTTACAAGGCCAAATATAGACTGGAGTTGCTTATCAAGACGACATTGAATGTTCCTGAGTTGCCTAGTTACAGTTTTGACTTAAAGTCGTCTTGAAAATATATGGCAAGACTTGAAAATCGCTGTCTAGTAAGGTTCAACAATCATCTTGACAGAGCTTGAAGAATTTTATAAAGAGTAATGTGCAAATATTGTACAATCCAGCTGTGTAAAACTGACAGCTGTATTCACTGTCTAAGGTGATTCTAACATCTGACTCAGGGTTGTGCAAAAAAATTGCAACAAAATGTTAAAACATTTTTTTCACTTTGTCATTATGGAGAATTGTGTGTAGATGGGTGAGAAAAAAAACAATTTAATCAATTTTGAATTCAGACTGTAACAACAAAATGTGGAATAAGTCAAGGTGTATGAATACTTTCTGAAAGCATTATTTAATTAGTTCATTGGGGTTAAAGAAAAAAATGAATCCTATAGAAAAATAAATCTAGTCAGGGTGACCAAATATATCAACCATCCATCCAAACAATATTACCAAGTCTTACTGCTACTCCTGCACACTCATGCTACTCCATAGCTGCCCAAGAAGACGACCCATTGTAGTTTGGCAAAATTCACACCATAGGGCACTGAGGAGTGAGCTGTGGGTATAGAAATGTCCAATCTCACATCAACCCCTAGTACCCACTCCTTATGGAGAGGACTGGATAGGTATAAGCAAACTGGTGAAAATGTCACCTAGCCTATCTGAGCACAAGGTAACGCTATTACCATATTTCTGACACCTATCAAATTCTCTCAGATCATATGGGAAAATAGGGTTTAGGGACTAGGAGTTGATGTGGGATTGGGCGTACGAGGAAATGTTTGACATCTGATTTCACGGGGACAGGAAGACCAGAGTGCATTCTGACTTGACAGCCATTGAAGGAACTGACTAGATGGCTAAACTTGGCAGAGAGAAATTATTCAACACGTTTCATTTCCAAAGAGGAACAAAGGACATAGATTGGGTGGTAAAAAAATAAAGAAAAAGATGAGCTGCTTGGTCCGCCCCCGTTTTGTTACTGGCTAGAGCTCGTTGTCGGTGTGAGTGAGGAGTCTGAATGAGGAAGAGGTGTGTCTTAATGCTGCTTGGTCTTGGGCGTTGTGATTCTGCGCACCACACTGTAGAGAACCACAAAGTGCTGAAGAGAGAGAAAAATGTGAGAAAGATATTACCCAGCTAGCACATAATGTTCTGAGAACCATATATTTAAGAGCTTGTGAGAGCGTAGTCCTATGGTTATTTTGCATACAACCTTTCCACAACCTTCTGGGAATGGTGCAGGATACCCAGCTAGCACATAACGTTAACCACAGAACCATGTTTCTTAGGTGGGAATTTCAATACTTCAGCATAACGTTTGATACAGGTTTCCTCATGGTTCTATTTAAAGTAATGCTCTGAAATTGTTCAGAGAACGTTAAACAACGTTCTTCTGTGGGAATTTCAGTACTTACTATTAAACAACGTTGAAAGAACGTTCTAAGAATGTTAAGACCATACATTTCATTCTCAGTGTCAACAAAACTCTATCCTCTATCTTGTTAAGTGTGGTCAGGTGTGTTGGCCATGCCCACAAATTGGCCACACCTGATCTTAACCAGTGCTGTTTCACTTTGAAGTGGGTTTGTTTAAATACACAAAAAAAGAACAGCTAGCTCCATCTTGGTTGCGCAGTGCTCTAATTCCATGGACAGAGAACAGAAGATCATAGGTTCGAATCTCCCTGAAGCCATGCCACAAAAATAAATGTGTTTGCATGATTAATGCCTAAGCAAATATATTTCCATATGTCTTATCTGTGCTTGGAGTTCAAAAGTTATACCAAAATAAGCTTGCAGTGTTATTAAAAGTCTTATTGAAACAATTTCTCAGAACGTTATTTAATTACCTATAATTTCCATTTTCAGGGAACCATAGTAAAACATTCTCAAAACCTCCCTGCAACCTAAAAAGTAACGTGCCCAGAACAGCCAAATGTTACCGGTCAGGAAACGTAATGCTTTGTTCCTAGAACCAATGGAAACGTATGTTTCCATAACTTCCATGGAACCAAATGTGCTTGCTGGGCATTGTTAACCCCTTAAATAACCAGGTAAGCAGAACTCAGAAGAAAGCATTCATCTGATTTACAGCACTGACCGGGGTAGGAGTTGCAGGGTTAGGCTAGGTCAACAGACTAATGACCATACACCAAAATAACATTAGTAGCCATCAGAATGCGGATGTTGTATCGATACATACCTGGATGGACAGATATATCACGCCGAGGTAAGCTGCGATGCAGAATGCCAGAAGCAGGTCAAAGATGGCTGGTTTCACCCTGTTAGGAAAGTGGATATATAAAATGACAAGTGTAAAAGGGAAAGAAAAAAAACAGATACAAAAGCAAGCTGAAGAGGTTTGAAATTAAAATCAATAGGCTTTTGCTCTATTGCACTACAGCTCAGCAGCCATAACGTCTACCTGTAAGCATTCATGGTCTGTTTGAGCTGATCGTAGAAGACAAACTCTGGGTCTCTGGGGGGGGGAGAAAAAAGATTGCATTTGTCACTGTAACATCATCCATTTCTAAACCATACAGGTAATTTGTTCAATGAACAACAGTAAATAGAAATAGTGTAAAAATCACATTCGTCCCAGACTATTTGATCCTTATAATTGATCTTGTACAATAAAAGGAGTGATTCTGTCACAGTTTTTGACCACCATGAGCACTCTTAGTAGTTCTGTGATTCCTCCAAGGTAAACACGGCAGAACCACTAGCTGTGGCCAGTCAAGAAGACCATTGACACCCTGTATTAGCCGTAACGCAGAGGTCAGTGACTGGTCACCTCTTGTCAGCCTTGACGTAGTGCCTGCGGACGTCCTTCAGGTACCGTCCCAGGTGGTACTCCAGGGTGCTGACCACGCTGCTGTCCTTGTCCACCAGCTGGGCAGCCCGCGGCTGGGCTGTCAGCCAGTCCACCACCGACGACAGCTGCTCCTCCTGCATCTGCTGGCCGTGCAGGCAACACACACAGACACACACGCTCATAATCAGTGGCGTATAGTACACACCTTGACACGCACTTGTCTTGTTAAGCACACACACACATCGTAACCCCGACTAACTGTCCATGCTATAACAGCTACACACTAACACTAGCCTAGCCTAAGAGGACCACTGGTTGCCCACTGCTCAGGCCAAGCCTCAGGTCAAAGTCCTGGTGTGTATAGCAGCCTTTCAAAAAGGCTTGATTAAGGTCATGTCAGACAGAGCCTCACAGGGAGGGGACAGTAGGGTCAAGCCACATTCAATCACTCACCATTTGTTCAGTGAAAATCTGTAGGTCACCTGGGGCACCCTGGACACATGAGAGAGAGAGAGCGGTCAAACCTGATGTGCAGGACAAAGAGCAAACCACACTGAACAAAAATATAAACGCAACATGTAAAGTGTTGGTCCCATGTATCATGAGCTGAAATAAAAGATCCCAGAAATGTTCCATACACACAAAAAGCATACTTCTCTCAAATTTCGAGCACAAATTGGTTTACATCCCTGTTAGTGAGCATTTCTCCCTCGCCAAGATAATCCACCTGACAGGTGTGGCATATCAAGAAGCTGATTAAACAGCATGATCATTACACAGGTGCACATTGTGCTGGGGACAATAAAATGCCACTTTAAAATGTTCAGTTTTGTCACACAACACACAATGCCACAGATGTCTCAAGTTGAGGGAGTGTGCAAATGGCATGCTGACTGCAGGAATGTCCACCAGAGCTGTTGCTAGAGAATTTAAGGTTAATTTCTCAACCCTAACATGCCTCTAACGTTTTAGAGAATTTGGCAGTACGTCAAACTGGCCTCACAACTGCAGACCCCTTGTAACCACACCAGCCCAGGACCTCCACATCCAGCTCAGTCACCTGCAGGATCATCTGAGGGGGGGTGGGGGGGTGCTGAGGAGTATTTCTGTCTGTAATAAAGCCCTTTTGTAAGGAAAAACTCATTCTGATTGGCTGGGCCTGGGTCGCCAGTGGGTGGGCCTTTATTTAACTAGGCAAGTCAGTTAAGAACAAATTCTTATTTACAATGACGGCCTACCCCGGCCAAACCCGGACGACGCTGGGCCAATTGTGCGCTTCCCTATTGGTCTCCTAATCACGGCCGGTTGTGATACAGCCCGGAATCGAACCAGGGTCTGTAGTGATGCCTCTATCAATGAGATGCAGTGCCTTAGACTGCTGCGCCACTCGGGAGCCCTCGACTCCCATGGCTGCACCCCTGCCTAGCCATTTGAAATCCATAGATTAGGGCCTAATGAATTTTATTTCATCTGACTGAGTTCCTTATATGACCAGTGACCAAGTAAAATCTTTGAAATTGTTGCATGTTTTTGTTCAGTATAAATATCGAAAGCAACATGAAAAACGTCCATCGACTTTCATGACGTGGCTTTCATTATTGAAAACGTGTATGGTGACGCTGACATGTTCTACATATCTTTACCTTCTCCGTGAGGTTGTAGATGACTCTGGCCAGCGACTCTGCAATCAGCTTTGTGTTCCTGCTGAGCTTTCTCAGATCCACATGAGGTCTGTAACAGTAAATCACAGTTCAAATTCACAGTTCAATTATCCAGCAATCAAGAGCAGCTCAACTCTGCAACACACAGATGGAGAATGTGAGGGGAGCACAGACAGTCCACTACACTGGGCGGGGAGGTGGGGTGGAGGGGTGGTGGCAATGAGGAGGTTGGGAGGACAGACGGTTCACTACAGCGGGACGAAGGGGCACAATCCCAAATCAACCCGGTAGCCCAGTGTTTCTCAACCTTTTATTTTATTCCAGGGGCCAGCAAGCCATGTTCCCATCTCCTTGAGGGACTGCTAACAATAAAACTAAACACAGTATTAGTAACAGTTCATACTCCGGCAAGCAACATCACTTCATCAGATTTTAAGCAACCTGGTACTAACTCCACCTTGCTGTGAGACAGATCTACAAAAAAAGTCCCACATCTACTCTCTGATCTAAGTCACAAAGGCAGCAATGTGTGCAGGCTTTCGTTCAAGCCTAGCACTTACACACCTGATTCAATAGATCCTAATGAGCAGTTGATTATTTGAATGAGGTGTGAAAGGTGAGCTGGGCCTAGGCAGGGGTTGGGGGTTGTGGATGGGGGGGTTTGGATGCTCGGTCTCTTAGTCGGACTGCAGTAATAAACCCACCCAGCAGGGGGCTCTCCCGCTCCATGTTCAGAAGACACTGACCGCACGTCCATGATGCTGGAGCGCTGCACCTCGCGATGGCTGTTGAGGTGGGACAGCGTGAAGGCCGGCAGCCGGCGGATCCCGAAGCGCTCGTGTTCCCACGCCAGTGTGTCGTCCGCCAGGTTTATCTTCTTGTGCACCATTGAGAACTTGACCTCTGGGTACTGGTTGGATGCCACCTAGGGGACAGGGTTTAGAAGGACAAAAAACTTAAGGTATGGAACTTTGAGTGTAAATGTAATGTGCTACGAGTGATCAATATATATATATATATATATCATTATAAACTGGGCGGTTCGAGCTCTGAATGCTGATTGGCTGACAGCCGTGGTATATCAGACAGTATAACACAGGTATGACAAAACACTTATTTTTACTGCTCTAATAGTGTTGGTATGCACTTTATAATAGCAATAAGGCACCTCGGGGGGGGGGGGGGTTGTGGTATATGGCCAATATACCACGGCTAAGGGCTGTATCCAGGCATTCCTTGTTGCATCGTGTGTAAGAACATCCCCTAGCTGTGGTATATATTTTTATTTATTTATTTGACCTTTATTTAACTAGGCAAGTCAGTAAAGAAAAAAATATTATTTTCAATGACGGCCTAGGAACAGTGGGTTAACTGCCTGTTCAGCTCGGGGATTTGAACTTGCAACCTTTCAGTTACTAGTCCAATGCTCTAACCACTAGGCTACCCTGCCACCCATATACTATATTGGCCATATACCACACCCCCTCCTGTGAATAACATATATGTTATTCACAGATGTATAATTAAGCAATAAGGCAGGAGGGGGTGTGGTAAAGGTTGCATGACCTCCATATATACAAACAATTCTACAAAAACAGTTATTATCTATGAAACGTATGTGGTTGGTGTGATGGTCCTTACAGTCTCCAGCTCTTTGAGAAGGGCATACTGGGCGGTTCCCTCTTTAGGGGGTTTGGACACGTGAAGGTGCAGACTGTCCCCGTTCCCCAGGGTGTCCAGACACAACACAAACGCCACATTGTCCTGCAACAGACTAGAGTCTGCAGAGAGGGAGGACAGGATAGAGATACAGGGAGAAAGGAAGAGAGACTGTTTACACTGCCATATCTAACCAAATATACATTTCCATGATTCATGCATGCCCATTGTTTTGCACGCATGACCTCCATTTAATAACACGTGTGGCTGGGTTCATGTTTCATTCCATTTCATTTCCAGTGTGTATTGTACAGATGTCCTTCTGTGTTCCACTGTAGCAATCAAAATAGCCATCCTGTAACCGAGTCTACAGCCTCATGTGAGCTTAGTGTACCTGTATGGTCCAGGTTGTCCTCCAGCCAGCGCTTGGTGCCTTGGTAGTTGAACTTCCCTCCTCCAGAGACAAAGAAAAGCAGGTTGTATCTAAGAAGACAGCAGGTGTGTTAGAAACGACAGGAGAGGACATTCTTATCAATGTGGATATTCACACCCCTCGACTTATTCCACATTTTGTTGTGTTACAGCCTGATTTCAAAAAAGAATTAAATATGTTTTTTTCCCCCACCCATCTACACACAACACCCCATAATGACAGTGTAATTTTAGCAAATGTATCGAAAGAAAACACAGAAATATCAAATTTACATACAGTACCAGTCAAACGTTGACACACCTACTCATTCCAGGGTTTTTCTTTATTTTTTACATTGTAGAATAATAGTGAAGACATCAACACATATGGGATCATGTAGTAACCAAAAAAGTGTTAAACAAATCAAAATATATGTTATATTTCAGATTCTTCAAAGTAGCCACCCTTTGCCTTGATGACAGCTTTGCACACTCTTGGCATTCTCTCAATCAGCATCATTTTTTAATTGAAACTTTATTTAACTAGGCAAGTCATTTAAGAACAAATTCTTATTTACAATGACGGCCTACCCCGGACGACGCTGGGCCAATTGTGCCCTATGGACTCTTAATCACGGCCGGACGTGATTCAGCCTGGATTCGAATCAGGTACTGTAGTGATGCCTCTTGCACTGAGATGCACTTGGGAGCAGCGGTCTACCTGGAATGCAATTCAATTAACAGGTGTGCCTTGTTAAAAGTTCATTTGTGGAATTTCTTTCCTTCTTAACGCATTTGAGCCAATCAGTTGTGTTGTGACAAGGTAGGCGTGGTATACAGAAGATAGCCCTATTTGGTAAAAGACCAAGTCCATATTATGGCAAGAACAGCTCTAATAAGCAACGAGAAAAGACATTCCATCATTACTTACAGACATGAAGGTCAGTCAATATGGAAAATGTCAAGAACTTTGAAAGTTTCTTCAACTGCGGTCGCAAAAACCATCAAGCGCTATGATGAAACTGGCTCTCATGAGGACCGTCACAGGAATGGAAGACCCAGAGTCACCTCTGCTGCAGAGGATAAGTTCATTACAGACACATCTCAACATCAACTGCTCAGAGGAGACTGCGTAAATCAGGCCTTCATGGTCAAATTGCTGCAAAGAAACCACCACTAAAGGACACCAATAATAAGAAGAGACTTGCTTGGGCCAAGAAACACGAGTAATGGACATTAGACTGTGCTTTGGTCTGATGAGTCCTAATTTGAGATTTTTGGTTCCAACCACCATGTGTCTGTGAGAAACAGGTTAGGTGAACGGATGATCTCCACATGTGTTTCTCACCGTGAAGCATGGAGGGGGAGGTGTGATGGTGTTGGGGTGCTTTGCTGGTGACACTGATTTATCTAGAATTCAAGGCACACTTCAACAGCATGGCTACCACAGCATTCTGCAGTGATACATCATCCCATCTGGTTTGTGCTTAGTGGGACTATCATTTGCTTTTCAACAGGACAATGACCCAACACATCTCCAGGCTGTGTAAGGGCTATTTGAGAAAGAAGGAGAGTGATGGAGTGCTGCATCAGATGACCTGGCCTCCACAATCACCCAACCTCAACCCAATTGAGATGGTTTGGGATGAATTGGACCGAGTGAAGGAAAAGCAGCCAACAAGTGCTCAGCATATGTGGGAACTGCTTCAAGACCGTTGGAAAAGCATTCCAGGTGAAGCTGGTTGAGAGAATGCCAAGTGTGTGCAAAGCTGTCATCAAGGAAAAGGATGGCTACTTTGAACAATCTAAAATATGAGAAAAAAGAACCTGCACACAGCTCGATAGTATCACTGCTCAGAGCTTCTGATGAAGGCCTTAAGGCCGATACTTAAAGCTCATTAAAGAGCAGTGACACTATCAAGAGCAGTGTGCAGGTTTCTTTTTTCTTCTTCATCTTATTCAACTGTTACCATGCGTCTGCAACAAAGATAGCTCAGATGTTCCTTTTGTATTAAGAATCAAAAATATATTTTGATTTGTTTAACACTTTTTTGGTTACTACATGATTCCATGTGTTATTTCATAGTTTTTATTTCTTCACTATTAATCTACAATGTAGAAAATAGTCAAAATAAAGAAAAACCCTGGAATGAGTAGGAGTGTCAACTTTTCACTGGTACTGTAAGTATTCACACCGAGTCACAGTGATTACAGCTGAGAGTCTTTCTGGGTAAGTCTCTAAGAGCTTTACACACCTGGATTGTGCAACATTTGCCCATTATTCTTTTTAAAGTTCTTCAAGGTCTGTCAAACGGGTTGTTGTAGACAACCATTTTCAGGTCTTGCCATAGATTTTAAATTAGATTTAAGTCAAAACTGAAACATGGCCACTCAGGAACATTCACTATCTTCCTGGTAAGCAACTTCACTGTAGATTTGGCCTTGTGTTTTACGTTATTGTCCTGCTGAAAGGTGAATTCACCAGATTTTCCTCTAGGATTTTGCCTGCGCTTAGCTTCATTCGGTTAATTTTTAATCCTGAAAAACTCCCCAGTCCTTAACGATTAAATACATACCCATAACATGATGCTGCCGCCACTATGCTTGAACATATGGAGAGTGGCACTCATTAATGTGTTGTATTCGATTTTCCCAAACAAAACACATTGTAGTTTGGACAAAAAGTGAATTGCTGTGCCACATTTTCTGCTGTATTACTTTAGGGCCTTGTCGCAAACAGGATGCATGTTTTGGAATATTTTTATTCTGTACAGGCTTCGTTCTTCTCCCTCTGTCAATTAGGTTAGTATTGTGGAGTAACTACAATGTTGTTGATCCATCCTCAGTTGTTATCTCCTATCACAGCCATTAAACTCGAACTGTTTCAAAGTCACCATTGGCCTCATGGTGAAATCCCTGAGCGATTTCGTTCCTCTCCGGCAACTGAGTTAGGAAGGATGCCTGCATCTTTGTAGTGACTGGGTGTACACCATCCAAAGTGTCATTAATAACTCCAACAAGCTCAAAGAGATATTCAATGTCAGCATTTTTTTTTAACCCAACTACCAATAGCTTCCCTTCTTTGCGAGGCATTGGAAAACCTCCCTGGTCTTTGTGATTGAATCTCTGGTTGAAATTCAATGCTCGACTGAGAGACCGTATATATAATTCTATGCAGAAATGAAGTAGTCATTCAAAAATCATCTTAAACACTATTATTACACACAGAGTGAGTCCATGCAATATATTGTGACTTGTTAAGCAAATGTTTACTCCTGAACTTATTTAGGCTTGACATAACAAAGGAGTTGAATACTTACTGACTCAAGGCATTTCAGCTTTTCATTTGTAATTAACTTGTAGAAATGTAGAAAAACAATTCCTCTTTGACATTATGGGGTATTGTGTGTAGGCCAGTGACAATCAAATCTCAATTTCATCCATTTTAAATTCAGGCTGTAACACAACAACATTTGTAAAAAGTCAAGGGGTATGAATACCTTCTTAAAGCACTGTACATGTTGGGAAAGCGAATGTCAAAACATACTGTATAATATCATAGGGGAAAGGCTACACTCAGTTAAAATGTGTCTCTGAATAGAGGTCACGTAATCTGCAATTTCTCTGCAACACATAACACTGTACTTTTGCGTCCTGAACGACTGCACCTTTCTCCCCTGCTCTCTCTATGTAGGAGGGGCTTTGTGCAGTCTTGTTCCTTTTTACTAGTGACACGCAAACAGACCATATGCAAAGTTACCAGTGGTTACTGGTTAGCATTTTAATTCGGTCAGCATGGAGAATACGCCAACACAAGAGCTCACCTAACACCATGGAGAACAGCCAGTGTGCCATTACGCCAACACATTTACACTAACGTGGCCCCTCGTCTCAAACAGCACTCACACTCCAGAGTACACTTCGTCTAGGAATAGACAGATATCTTCTAAGAACCACATCCTTTCTACTCCATTACTAAACCTAATCGACTCTTAAAAGCGAAGTACTTTTGTGAACACAGGAAGAGCTGTTGTTTTCTGACCACTGTCAGAGACATATTATTTTAGTTTTGAGTTTTACATGTGGAGTGCGATTTTCCTAAAGGGTGTGGAATGCTTAGGCACAAGGAAAGAAACGTGTGGATAGCATTGTAATAAGCCTGATTTCTCTGAGGAGCTGTGGACCTGTGTTGCTCACCCAGCGTGTGTCCTCTTGTAGGTGTAGAGTCTGGAGAAGAGCCTGGCTAACTCCAGCAGCATAGACACCCCACTGCCGTTAGAGTCTGCTCCATAGGACAGCCACTGGACAGAACAACAACAAAGTCAACACATTTAATTAGCATCTTCTGGTGGAGGAGAATTCTGCAACATAAATTAATATAACTATCATACAGTAAAAAATATTATAAATATAGCATATCATAGAATATATTGAGGTGTATTAAAGGAGAGCTGGGTGTACCGGAGCGACACCAAAGGAATCATAGTGAGCCACCAGGACAATGGTGGGCAGGTCCTCTCCCCCAGTTCCAGCCAGTCGCCCCTAGGAGAGGACACAAGTATATTGTAGATCAGTTCTATAACATCTCGAAACAATAATATGTTAATGTTCTGTGTTACAGGTTTCATGTGGACTCCAGGAAGAGTAGCTGCTGCTTTAGCAACAGCTAATGTGGATCCTCGTAGAATACTACATTTACTTTCATATAAGATGACAGCAAAGTATGTAGCCAAGGGTATGAGACTTCAGACATCAATAAAGACAGGCATGGAATGCTACCACAAGGATTTAAACCCATTATGTGAAACAATGCCATAGACTGGTGGCCGTATGCATTAGGTAGAAAGGAACACGAGGCCTCAGGAAATCTACTGGAGTCCCCTAATCTCCTACTACAGGGCTAAATCCATTATTCCCCTGGGTTTGACACCTACCTTAGTTCAACACACACACACACACAGTCTAGAATATCATATAGACCCAAGAATGACACAAGGTTAAGAAAACTAACACGTTATTTGCTTCTAAATCACTTAACACCTTAAGTGTGAGCAGTGTGTTAATGTGAGTACTGCTTCACTGGTAGCCTAATATCATTTAAATATGTCACCCATTAACAGAACCGTGGATGTCTGGATTACATAAAGAATTAAACAGATAAAGGATAGTGGTTTAACCATAATGATTCTCACCTCTAGACTGGTGATGGCCCAGTCACTCACTGCCTTGCTCTGAGCCCCACTCGTCACCATCTGAAAGCCATTTGCTGTGGCTGTGTGGATCAGCACTGTGAAGACATGGGGGAAAAGGGGTCATAAAATACCTCAAAAGAATTTCACTGGAAAGAATTTCCTCTGACAGCGTTTCGACCGACAGTTTTCAACACAACATTTTTAAATGTCCTGCACCTTCAGCTGCAGAGGAGGAGCCCTGGGAGGAGGAGGAGGTGAGGGTCTGTGTGTAGATGGAGAGCAGCTCATCATCCTCCAGAGCAAAGTAAACCGGAACAATGGTCTCTGTGGCCAGCATCTCTGGCTCCAGCTCCATGAACTGCTACAACGTAGAGGAATAAGGAATGCCGGGTTATCATTCACAAGACAACAACACTACCAGGGAAACAGTGTGAATGTGAAACAGCATAACATTTGGACACTTTGGCCTACTTCACTCCAACAAGTCTAGTTTTTCAAGTTTTGCTTTGAGTTACAACTGGAGGGAGTGTTGTGACTGACAGTTTTCCTTGAGTGTAACAGAAACAAACTTTACAAGAACACCAAAGGAGCTCTAGCTTTAAAAGCAACTCAGGACCTTGCCTCTTGATTTGATAAACGGCCATAAAACCCACTCATAAGGCATTATAATGCATTATTACCTGTACTATGTCCTGCGGCATGGTGGACATATTCTTGGGGAGAATGATGACCACAGCCCCAGCGGACTGGCGCAGGGCTTTCTGGTATCTCTCATAGGAGAAGTCCACCAGCCGCATGATGACACAGCGGCGGCTTAGCACTTCCGCCTCCACAGTGCGCGCTTCTGTGTTCAATATGGCATTCCTGGTCCCTGGGAATCACAAGTGGGATCCGATCAGTTGGGGAGGGATGTGTGGAAACACCATTGATGCTATGCTGTAGTAGTAGACTATTAGGCAGGGCAAACTCGTTTTTGTGATTTCTGGTATTTCATCAAAACATATCAATCACAGCACCTTTTTTTTTTATCCTTCAGAAGTTTATACCTGATTAAGTACAACACCACTGGAAATGAATGTTGAAAGTTAAATTTATATTCCTAAAACTTAAGTTGAAAATTATGCCGCCACTGTTTCCTGTTCACAAAGCATTTTGATAAATAGCCTAATGTCAAAACACAGTTTTGACGAGTCCAAATCAACAACAAGAAACAGTTTGTCATAGTGAAAATTCAAAACATAAAATGTACCATCTACACACACATATGCAACAATAGTAATCATATTACTTGGAATATTTTTTAAAGCAGCTTGTTCACTGCACCCGCACCAAAAACCCTGTTGTTTTGACAAGTGGTAATAAATCACTCATATTGATTAGGCGGGAAATCAGGTTGTACTGTCACACCCTGGTCTTAGTATTTTGTGTTTTCTTTATTAATTTGGTCAGGCCAGGGTGTGACATGGGTTTATTATGTGGTGTGTTTTGTATTGGGGTTTTCGTAGGTATTGGGATTGTGGTATAGTGGGGTTATCTAGAATAGTCTATGGCTGTCTGGAGTGGTTCTCAATCAGAGGCAGGTGTTTATCGTTGTCTCTGATTGGGAACCATATTTAGGCAGCCATATTCTTTGAGTGTTTCATGGGTGATTGTTCCTGTCTCTGTGTTAGTTTGCACCAGTATAGGCTGTTTAGGTTTTCACGTTACGTTTATTGTTTTTGTATTGTTCGTTTTCATCTTTATTAAAGATGTATCAGAATAACCACGCTGCATTTTGGTCCGCCTCTCCTTCGACGGAAGAAAAACGTAACATGTACACGCTGTTGATACTACCACAACTCAAATACCACATGGAAACTGGATATATTTTTGCATCACTGTTCTATAACTAAGCTTTGTTGTACAATTAAAAAAGGTCAAATACACTGCATTTCAAACAGTCAGCAAAAATCTAATGAATTCAGGGCTTGTGAAATTATACATAGGCTAAATATAAGCCTTCCACAACCATAAAACCCACTAAAAATGTAATCAAAATAGTTGAAGCTGTTTTTTTCCGCAATAATCACTGATCTGGCTTTCACGTCTATGAAAATGCCCTTTTTGTTACAAATTTAAGATGAACCAATCATAATGGACATTCACTTATTGTAGCAGGCATTATAGAAAATGAACACAGGTCTGAACACAGAAATCCATCCTGGTTGAGAATGAAACGACTGAACAGCACAGCAAGTAAGTGAAAGAAATAGGTTTTGATTATGTTTTACTGATAAATGGGGACATACGTAAATACCAACAAAATAAAGTTTTGGTCAGTGTGGTGTGTGTGTGTAACCTTTATTTAACAAGGCAAGTCAGTTAAGAACAAGTTCTTATTTACAATGACGGCCCAGGCAATGCTGGGCAAATTGTTCGCCGCCCTATGGGCCTCCCAATCACGGCCGGATGTGTTACAGCTTGGATTCGAACCAGGGACTGTAGTGATGCCTCTTGCACTGAGATCCAGCGCCTTAGACCCTGCGTCCATGTGTGTGTGTTAACTATTTAACTGTACTAGAATGCTTAAAAGGCCCCTAAAATTTTAAATATCGGTATCGTTTTTTTTTGTCAAGGAAAATATTGGATATCAGTATCAGCCAAAAATGTCATATTGGTTTATCACTAGAAATTATTTTGTAAGAAGTTGGGTGATTAATAAAAACAGATACAGTAAGACAGGATAACCTTGCCTAATTCCGCTCTTTAACTCAAATCGAGGTGCCATGTTTCAGTTTTAGAGATATATTTCCATTTGTATAGAGTCTTAATAGCCTTACAGAAAAAATCCCCAAAACCAAGTCTCAAGGGAGTGGAAGAGGAACTGATGCTCTACTGTGTCAAATGCTTTATAAAAATCTTTTAAAAATATGAAGTTATCCTCAGTTATTAGGTCTGAGTAGTCAAATCTATCTAATACTAGTCTGATATTGTTAGAAATATGTCTGTTCATCATAAGGCAAGACTGTTTCATCAATGATTGCATCCAGGACTTCTTTAATTATTTTTGCAAATAGTAAGGCTAATATCTT
Organism: Oncorhynchus clarkii lewisi; assembly: GCF_045791955.1. Taxonomy (NCBI): domain Eukaryota; kingdom Metazoa; phylum Chordata; class Actinopteri; order Salmoniformes; family Salmonidae; genus Oncorhynchus; species Oncorhynchus clarkii. Next base: position 58,819,317 of record NC_092151.1, on the reverse strand, counting down.
AGTCATTATTAAGAACACAAACTGGATGCCAGTTATGAGCAGCACTTCTTTTTTAGGCTTAGGTATCAGTGTTATTAATCCCTGACTCATTGTAGGAGGGAGAGCATCGTTTTTAATACTCTCTAAAAAGACTTCAAGTAGGAAGGGAGCTACTTGTTCAGAAAATAACTTGAAGGCTAGCATCCCAGAGTCACCTCTTCACTTTTGAAGTTGAGACTGGTGTTTTGCAGGTACTATTTAATGAAGCTGCCAGTTGAGGACTTGTGAGGCATCTGTTTCTCAAACTAAACACTAATGTACTTGTCCTCTTGCTCAGTTGTGCACCTGGGCCTCCCACTCTTTCTATTCTGGTTAGAGTCCATTTGCGTTGTTCTGTGAAGGGAGTAGTACACATTATTACACATTAGTAGTACACAGCATTGTACGAGATCTTCAGTTTCTTGGCAACTTCAGTTTCTTGGCGAGAGCATGGAATAGCCTTCATTTCTCAGCACAAGAATAGACTGACGAGTTTCAGAAGAAAGGTCTTTGTTTCTGGCCATTTTGAGACTGTAATCGAACCCATGAATGCTGATGCTCCAGATACTCAACTAGTCTAAAGAAGGCCAGTTTATTGCTTCTTTAATCAGAAGAACAGTTTTTAGCTGTACTAACATAATTTCAAAAGGGTTTTCTAATGACCAATCAGCCTTTTAAAATGATAAACTTGGATTAGCTAACACAACGTGCCATTGGAACACAGGAGTGATGGTTGCTGATAATTATGTTATTTCTTTCAAAAACAAGGACATTTTTAAGTGACCCAACACTTTTGAACGGTAGTATAGATATATATATATATATATATAGATATATATATATAAAATCCAGTTTATTTCAATCTATTTATACTGTGCCTTGCGAAAGTATTCATCCCCCCTTGGCATTTTCCTTATTTTGTTGCCTTACAACCTGGAATTAAAATTGATTTTTGGGGGGGGGTTGTATCATTTGATTTACACAACATGCCTACCACTTTGAAGATGCTAAATATTTTTTATTGTAAAACAAACAATAAGACAGAAAAAAAAGAACTTGAGCGTGCATAACTATTCACCCACCCAAAGTCAATACTTTGTAGAGCCAACTTTTGCAGCAATTACAACTCTAAGTCTCTTGGGATGTCTCTATAAGCTTGGCACATCTAGCCACAGGGATTTTTGCCCATTCTTCAAGGCAAAACTTCTCCAGCTCCTTCAAGTTGGATGGGTTCCGCTGGTGTACAGCAATCTTTAAGTCGTACCACAGACTCTCAATTGGATTGAGGTCTGGGCTTTGACTAGGCCATTCCAAGACATTTAAATGTTTCCCCTTAAACCACTTGAGTGTTGCTAAAGCAGTATGCTTAGGGTCATTGTCCTGCTGGAAGGTGAACCTGTCCCAGTCTCAAATCTTTGGAAGAGGTTTCCCTCAAGAATTTCCCTGTATTTAGCGCCATCCATCATGTTGCAGACCCTGGGGACTTTCAGAACAGGTGTATGTATATATACTGAGATAATGTGACACTTAGATTGCATACAGGTGGACTTTATTTAATTAATTATGTAACTTCTGAATGTAATTGGTTGCACCAGATCTTATTTAGGGGCTTCATAGCAAAGGGGGTGAAAACATATGCATGCACCACTTTCCGTTTTTTATTTTTTAGAATTTTGAAGTTATTTTTTTCATTTCAGTTCACCAATTTGGAATATTTTGTGTATGTCCATCACATGAAATCGAAATAAAAATATATTTAAATTACAGGTTGTAATGCAACAAAAGGAAAAATGGCGAGGGGGTGAATACTTTTGCAAGGCACTGTATTATCCAGTTTATTTTGTTCCTCCCCCGAGAGGTCGGCTGGGGACCTCTGAGAAAGGGAAGTTACCTTAATGATCACCTTCTCCTCCTCCGCTCTTCTGGTCTTAGCAAGATGACTACCATATTTTATGGAGGTCTTTGGCCACTTCAAATTTAAAGAGCTCCCAGTTCTTGCAATAAGATTTACAAACCCTTTCCCAAAAGTGTGAGAGAAGAACTTTAACCTCAAACTTAACCATATCATTATTTAATAAGGAGCTATTTAGCTACCAGTAGGATGCTCTACCAAATATTTTGACATCAATGCAAATGGCCCTATGGTCTGTGAAGAGAGTAGTACAAATATTTGTAGTACTACAGTAATGAGCGTAACGTAGCCTAGTGGTTAGAGCGTTGGACTAGTAACCAGAAGGTTGCAAGTTCAAATCCCCGAGCTGACAAGGTACAAAACTGTTGTTCTGCCCCTGAAAAGGCAGAACCCAGGCCGTCATTGAAAATAAGAATTTGTTATTAACTGACTTGCCTAGTTACATAAAGGTCAAATAAAAACGTCATTGTAACTGATCACAGGACAAATAAAGTGACCAAAGGGGTCACAGTCCGAGGTTAGAATATTGTAATGACCCCAGTGGTGTTCAGAGCCATGGGAAAGCCAAATATCGTTGCCCCACTTCCAGAAAGTTTGAGAGGTAGTACATCTGTTACATCTGCTATCCAACGCATCAACAGATTACACATCCATTTTCAGTTATGCCATGAATGCCATGAATCATGGCATATCCTAAAATAACACTTATTTCCCATTTGACCCATATTTGAATTGTATAGACAATCTTGGGAAATCCAGAAAAATCAAGTGTCACAAGCATATGAAGATGGCTTGCTAGGAAGGTGATGTTCCTCCAGCTGCGCCCACATGCAGGAACCTATGGGATGTCCCGAATTGCGGGCCCCAATAACACATTGACACACTGGTTAGCTAGCGCGCTAACGTTAGCTAGCTAGGACTGTGCAATAACAGAGAGCGTTTACTTAGTGAAAGAGCTATGCCTTATATCGTGGTAGCCAACTACAGGACTGCATTTCCATTCAATAATTGCACAAAATACAATTTTTAAATGCTTACCGTACGGTTGTCCCTGCAGGTCATACTGCTGCATGCGGTACACGGTGAATTCATGTGCCGCTTCGGCTGGAAGGGGTGAGACGAGAATCAGCACCGCGGGGATAAACACAATGAAAGTCAGGGGGAAAGAGGTCTTAAACATGTTATCGAACACCTCACTAGCCTCCTCAAACATTTTGATATTGGTATTATGGTCTAAACAACAGTAAATTGATAATCTAGGCAGTTGCCGAGTCGAATCTAGTCGCTAGCCTAGCTGTCATTCACTAACACAGTCGCCACAAGTGGATTTTAATATGGCAAAAAGCTTGGCCACCTAACTAAACACGCACGAGCTTGCTTTTTGAATGGCATGGACATATTTTTGTTACGTCTTCCATATCTGTAATGAACATTCTTTATCATAAAACATTCATGTCATAATTTGTCCCATTCATTGATTTATTTAATGAGAATATTAATCACTGGGAATTTGCGAAATCTCTGCTGATAAGGGTCCTACAGGGGCCATCAAAGACAGCTTCGTGAATTTTAGGCGAGGCTGTGCAGTTGATGAGTTTAACAGCAGGGGTCAGTGAAGACCAGCGATGGTCATATCTTGACGGTATACTGCCAATAAACCCTGGATTACATAATGCTATGTACTGGCCATTATAAACTGGGTGGTTTGAACCCTGAATACTGATTGGCTGACAGCCATGGTATATCAGACCCTATAAAACATGTGTTTTTCCTGCTCTATATTGCGTTGGTAACCAGTTTAGAGTAGCAATAAGGCACCTCAGGGGTTTGTGGTATATAGCCAATATACCACGGCTAAGGGCTGTGTCCAGAACAGCCCTTAGCCGTGGCATATTGGCCATATACCACACCCCCTCGGGTCTTATTGCTTATTTGAGAGGCTTTGGCCAAATGAAACTCTGTGGCCATACTGTACAGTCTTTGCTTTGGCCAAAGATTATGGATATACTGACAAGATACATCTCTCCGCCATAACAAAGTGTAATAAATCTCTCCGTTCACAAAGTGGCACTATAGCTCCCGCCTATTCTTTCTTTGGATTGGTGGATACATATCATTATTGTAATCCTTTTTAAAATATTAGATGAGGTTGTTAACGTCAACCGCCTGTATTCAATGGAGAGAGACGCTACTAGCTTCATGTCATGAACATGCATAGCCAACTCCGATATAAAGTGTTTTTCTCAAAGTTGCCTGGATGTCACTTAAGTAAAAAACATTTTAAAGTACTACTTAAGTAGTTTTTTGGGGTATCTACTTTTACTTCACTACATTAGTAAAGAAAATGATGTAATTTTTACACCATACAGTACTCGTTACATTTTGAATGCTTAGCAGGACAGAAAATTGTCAAATTTGCACACTTATCAAGAGAACATCCCTGGTCATCCCTACTGCCTGTGATCTGGCAGACTCACTAAACAACTGCTTTGTTTTTAAATTATGTCTGAGTGTTGGAGTGTGACCCTGGCTATCCATACATTTAAAAAACAAGAAAATTGTGCCGTCTGGTTTGCTTAATATAAGGAATCTTTTATTATTAATACTTTTGATACTTAAGTATGTTTTAGCAATTACATTTACTTTTGATACTTAAGTATATTTAAAACCAAATACTTTTAAACTTTTACTCAAGTAGTATTTTACTGGGTGACTTTCACTTTTACTTGAGTCATTTTCTATTAGGGTATCTTTTCTTTTCCTCAAGTATGAGAATTGAGTACTTTTTCCACCACTGAGTACACCCAAAACAACGAAACTTCTATTTGATCAAATAAACCTCTTTATCTTGGCCAGGTCACAATTGTAAATGAGAACTTTTTCTCAACTTGCCTACCTGGTTTAAATAAAGGTGAAATAAATAAATAAATAGCTAATAATGGTGCGTTCAAAACAACTGGGAACATAATAATGTCAATGATTTTCAGGTCGTCAGTGATCTTCATGTCGGAAAGTTGGAGCTCTAGAAAGAGGCCCGAGTTGGAATTATGAGGTCTGACTTTTTTTGGGGAGTTCCCAGTTGTTCTGAACGCTGCATAAACCATACGTTTTTTTGTTGACCAAATTCTCCAGTTTCTCATAGAGTACTACAGAGTGATAATACCCACAAAACCTATCGGTCAAACAGGGAAATGGTTCCAATCGTTTTTCCAACATACATTTTTTTCCGATAGGTGATTTTAGAAACACAGGGTTGTATCTCATGTAGGCTTACGTGAAGTTTTGATACCAATGTAAATTTCTCTAGGACAAGGTGACTTTTATCAATATATTCACCCCCAGAAATGAAGCGCTAATTAGCTGCTAATGTGGCTATCATAAAGAACTACAAATGCCAACTATCTAATGTTAGCTAGGTAGTAATTAATAAATTGGCAGCGTTTCTTTAAATGGACAATTCTGTGAACTGTCTTGTGTACGTTTTAAATTTACACAATAGCTGTTAGCAAAGGTGTCAGCTAGAGATGACGTGCAGGAGCTTGCAGGGATTTGTAGTTTTGCATGATGTCTACTTTGATGCTAATTAGCATTTTCAAATCTAGAGTAAATAGAGCCGAATATATTGATAAAAGTCACCTTGTCCGAGAGAGATTCACATGGTTCTCAAAACGTCACACAAAGGTAAGCCTACACGAAACGAAGTCCTTATTTTAAGTGTTTCTAAAATCCTCTATGAGAAAAATGAATGTTGGAAAAAACATTTTATGGGTATTATGACACCTCGTGGGGCTTTATTGATCGCCATATAAAAACTCCCTGCTTGGTGGGCGAAACAACAAAAAAAATGCCACCTGCTCAAGGGAGACAGATTTTCCGCCGTGTCGGGCCGCTCTCCTCATCTTCCTCTGCTTTGGCTTGGAAGCCACCGGTCGGCCATATTGGCACTCCTCAGTAGGAGCAGAGCTCTGGCTCTGGTTCGTTCAACCATTCTTGTGGGGAAAATGAATGGGGAAAGAATAGGGTTTTGGGATTAATGCTGAAAATAAAGTCTGAGGTGAACACAGGCTTTTGCTTCAAAATTCATAAAAATGATGCTAGCTGATGAAGATGATCTCATAGAACAAAATGTATACAATCTCCTAAACCTGGGTTTTTACCACAGACCTTATTTTCAGAGTTTATCCATAAACCCTGCAAGAACTATATTCATTTTCCATAGAGCTCGCCAGCTTGTAGTCCTAAAAAATGGAAAATAGTTATTTCTGGTGTTTTCAGCCATTCCTATGGAGAAGATTAATGGGGAAAGAATATGGTTTTGGGATAAACACAGAAAATAACATCTTAGGTTAACACAGGCTTAGGAGATCTTATATATTTTGTTATATGAGATAATATCAGTCAGTTAACATGACCTTTATGAATTATGAAGCCTTTACGTGCTTTTTTTGATTACATAATTGCTTCCAACTGATTTGTTCATCAAAAGCAAAATGCTGGCCAGAAAAGGGGTAGTTATAGTTATTTGAAAACGTATTAATTGGTTGCACGTTGCATCACAATATTGTTTTGAAGTTTCGTTTTAGGACTGATGCCCAACTGAGCATTCTACTCAATGCATCTTCATTGGGGGCTGATTAAGATTTGGTCTGAAGTTTATTACTGTGGTTTGAAAACACAATGACATTTCTAAAGAAGGCACATAATTAGTAGGAAAACCTTTTGTCATCATTCCGATGTCGGTGGATTGACTTTAGATGCAGTATAACGTTAGCTAGCTAAGATTGAGGGGAGACATCAAGATTTTAGCTAGCTAATGTTAACATTGCTAGCTATTTTGAACAGACTTTGACAAAATGGTGATGGCAAAGTTGTTTCCTATTAAATATGTTCCTACTTTTGCAATGTCATCATATTCCCAAGCCCCTATAGTGTAATTTAGACGACACAGTCATGAGCCCCATTTCTACTTTTGACCATCAAAATGGCTGCAGCGTCTTTAGTACCTGGATAACAATGGCAGCGACACGACCGAGTGATGGAGGTGCAACTCATGAACAGGTCCATTTTAATTTCTACATACTTTCTAGATACCTTTAGACGTTAAAGTGTGGCCTGGAGTGTTTTTTACCCAAAATAATAATTTCCACAAAATAGATTTTTTACACAAACCTCGCACGGGCTAGTTAAATGGGCTCGCAGTCCGGAACCGACTCGTATGTTGCCCACCCCTGTTGTAGACCGATGTCAAACAGTCATTGTCTTAAACCCAAATAGAATTATGGGATAGGATGGTCAACCTCTGCTTCTACTAGTGACAGAGATTGGTTTCTGACAGGTGAAGTATGCTGAGAAAGACGATACTTTTAAGGATATTTTTAACAGGCGGTAGTACTATTATTGTTTGATTAGCCCTTGACTTGTACACCTGACCCATGCGTTATAGTAATAATAATTATAGGCAGTCCATAGGGAGGAGGTCAGAGACGTGGCAGTCTGGTGCCAGGATAACAACCTCTCCCTCAACGTCAGCAAGACAAAGGAGCTGATTGTGGATGACAGGAAGCGGCGGGGCGGACACACTCCATCCACATCTATGGGGCTGTAGTGGAGTGGGTCGAGAGCTTCAAGTTCCTTGGTGTCCAAATCACTAAGAAATTAACATGGTCCACACACACCCACACAGTTGTGAAGAGGGTACAACAGTGCCTCTTCCCCCTCCCCCTCGGGGTCCGAGCTCCCTGCTATTCAGGACGATGTCAGAGGAAGGCCAAAAAAAATGTCAAAGATTCCAGCCACCTAAGACATAGACTTTTCTCACCGCTACTGCACAGCAAGTGGTACCAGTGTGACAAGTCTGGAACCAACAGGACCCTGAACAGCTTCTATCCCCAAGCCATAAAACTGCTAAACAAGACTGCTAAATAGCTAACCAAATGGCTTCCAAGACTACCTGCATTGACCCTTTTTTGCATGAACTCTCTTGCACTCTATGCACACACTGGACTCCACCAGTTGTGTAAAGTACTTACGTAAAAATACTTTTAAGTATTACTTAAGTCGTTTTTGGGGATATCTGTACTTTACTTTACTATTTATATTTTTGACTACATTTACTTTTACTCCACTACATTCCTAAAGAAAATAATGTACTCCTTACATTTTCCCTGACACACAAAAGTACTCGTTACATTTAGAATGCTCAAGCAGGACAGAATTATGGCACCTATCACACTTTGTCATCCCTACTGCCTCTGATCTGGTTGACTCACAAAACACAACTACTGTGATTGTAAATGATGTCTGAGTGTTGGGAGTGTTCCCCCTTTCTTACTAAAATAATCCAGTTTGCTTAAGATAAGGAATTTGATGTATAGCATTTACATTTACTTTGTACTTTTACTCAAGTATGGCTATTGAGTTATTTTTCTACCACTGTACTTAAATACATTTAAAACCAGATACTGTACTTTTAGACTTTTACTCAATTAGTATTTTACTAGGTAACTTTCACTTTTACTTCAGTCATTTTCTGTTAAGGTATCTTTACATTTACTCAAGTATGATAATTGAGTACTTTTTCCACCACTGGACTCTACACATTCTTACACTGACTCCCCAACACACACACACACACACACACTCACACACACACACACACACACACACACACACACACACACACACACACACACTACATACGTTGCTGCTACAGTCTATTATCTATCCTGTTGCCTAGTCACTTTACTCCTACTTGATGTCCATGTCTACCTCAATTACCTCGTACCCCTGCACATCGACTCAGTACTGGTACTCCCTGCACGGTATATAGCCATGTTTTTTTTAACTTGTTATTGTTTTTGTTATTCAATGTGTATTTATTCCTCGTGCCACTATTTATTTGTAGATATTTTTGTTTATCCTTATCTTTATCTCTGCATTGTAGGAAAGGACTTCAATATATTTCACTTTTATTCTACACCTGTTGTTTACAAAGCATGTGACAAATAACATTACATTTGATAGTAGACAAAATGTCCCCAGGGGGAGTGAATTTATTTATTTTACCTTTATTTAACTAGGCAAGTCAGTTAAGAACAAATTCTTATTTTCGATGACGGCCTAGGAACGATGGGTTAACTGGGGCAGAACGACAGATTTGTACTTTGTCAGCTCAGGGGTTTGAACTTGCAACCTTCCGGTTACTAGTCCAACGCTCTAACCACTAGGCTACCCTGACGCCCCAATTGAGAATGCCCATCTGTGATGTGAGTCAGAAAAAAAAAGGCACTCGAGAATGACAGAAGAATGATACATTCTGTAGGCTATAAAAATAACACCTTTCTTTCAATATCCTATACATACCTGTTGTATTCTCCTGTGTCTTGTGGCCCACCACACTGCTCATCATATGTATCTGATTTATGGCAAAACATGAAAAATAAAGAAAATCGAATGTAATACTATGTCCACCATCAAACAAACTACTAGCCATTTCATTAATGCATTAATACAACAATCACCATTAGGAAGGTGTCATAAAGAAGGCTTAAAGCCTGACAGTGCCAAGGAAGGAGGATAATGTTATGTCAACTCTGTCTGTCTGTCTGTCTGTCTGTCTGTCTCGCTCTCTCACTCTCTCTCTCGCTCTATCTCTCTGGCGAGCTGCTCTGCTAAGTGGGAGATTAATGGCGAGATGATGTCCTGCCATCTCACTTAATGGACCTTGGTAGTCATTATTTCCGTTGTGTGTGTAATTCTGCCCAGGCTTATGAGAGGGGAAGAAGCAAACAAAGCATTAAAACCAATTAGATGTGGGCAGAGCCATGTGTTTAGAGAGTTGGACCAATGCAGTTTCTGCATTATGATGCATTTACATGACACTACAACATTATATGGCAGCAATGTTAGTTCCCCATTAACATTACTTGAGGAATATTTATTTATATACAGTATGTCTGTAAAAATATTGCAACCTGCACTTGTATGCCGATTATACTTTTGTGTATGCTATTTCCCCACGATTGACAAGGCTCTATCTGAATGCAGGCTCTATCTGAATGCAGGCTCTATCTGAATGCAGGTAAAACTAGGTATATGTTCTATAGAGCTCATAAAAATAAGTCTGATTTAACCATATGTACTTTGGATGGTGTCCATATTGATTGTGTCCCTGCTTACAAATATCTGGGCATATGGATGGATGAAAAACTGTCTATTAAAAAGCATATTGATGAGTTAGTTAAAGAAGCTGAGAGTAAAAAGTGGCTTATTCTATAGGAACAGGAACTGCCTCTCGCTAAATAGTAGAAAGCAGATTATTCAGTCGACGTTCCTATTGGTCCTGGACTATGGAGACATCATCTATATGAACGCAGCTGCCACTTCATTAAAGCCATTAGATACAGTTTATCATAACACACTGCACTTTATTACAGGTGACAATTTTAGTACTCATCCCTCCATTCACCACCATAAAGTTGTTTGGCACTATTTGATGTCACATAGGTTGATACATTGCTATGTTTTCATTTATAAAGCCATTTTACATAAAGTCCCACTGTACCTAACATCATTACTAAACTTTAGACATTAGTTACCACACCCGGTCTCGGGGATGGCAAACTCTGCAAATTCCTTTGGTCACTACTGAGTTAGGTAAATCAGCTTTTAGTTAAATCAGCCGGTCGTGACTGGGAAACCCATGAGGCAGGGCACAACTGGCCCACCGTCGTCCGGGTTAGGGGAGGGTTTGGCCGGCTAGGATTTCCTTGTTCCATCGTGCTCTAGCGACTCCTTGTGGCGGGCCGGGCGCCTGCAAGCTGACCCCGGTCTCCAGCTGGAAGGTGTTTCCTCCGATACCGGCTGGCTTCCGGGTTAAGATCACTTTAAGGGGAGCTGCAGCAATGGGACAAGACTGTAACTGCCAATTGGATATCACGAAAAATGGGTAAAAGTCCAAAAAGAAATAAGAAAGCTGATTGAAGACCTTATTACTGATGAATGTGTTTGTTTATCATGACGGTGTTTTTCTGTCTGCTTGCATTTTGTATTTATATTTTGATGTGTGTATTTTCTGTAATTTATGTATTTCACGGCTCATCTGTAACAGAGACCTTAGTCTCAGTATCACTCCCTGATAAAATAAAGGTTAAATAAAAATTCTAAAAGTTGGCCTAACTCTCTAAGTAAATGGCTCCAGGTATGGGGCAGGCATATATTTTCTTCATATCTATTCTGTCAATTATCATTTGGAGATCAGCTTAATAAGAGGGCCTGTTTCGGAAAAGGGATTTTGCAGAGAGCGAGTAATGGCTAAAAGACTCATAACAAGAATAGACATGAAACAACTAACATATTGTTAAGTATTTTATTGTATGGCAAACACATGTTTGTATTCTCTTCTTAAATCTTAAATCTGCATGCCATTTTGGTGGGATCATCAGACCAAGTTATCCAATAAAAGCGGATGTGGTCAAATTGTTAATAGATTTTCCAGTTGACAATAAGGGCACTCTACTGTACATTATGGACCCGGTGTCTGACCAATGGGAACATCAGTGTATGTGCTGTAAACACATGCAGTGGGTGATGTTCTGTTCCCTGTGACCCCGAATCCCTTCAATGGTCCCTGGGGATGTCCCGATCTGCTCCAGCCTTCGCCCCCACTGAGACCAAGACGAGAAAAAACACTTTTTCTGGGACTAAACAAAAGAGTGTGTGAGTGTGTGAGTAAGTACCATGATAGATTAGCGAGAGATTAGCTAGCCAGCAGTAAGTAAGCAATTTCTGAGCATTGTGTATCCAAGTCCTCCTCCTACTCTCAGGAGATACTCTCTCTTTTTCACCAGTGGCAGGTTGAGCTGCACACTGGAGCATTTAGGAAACACAAAGCGTTGTTTGAATCATAGAATACCAATGAGATATAGTAATATGGGGATTCTTCTTCCCAAGCTTATTTGGTCGTCATCTCTCTCACTAGAACCTGGATTTCCCAGATTCTCAAGGGTAGTGGTGTACCGTATTTCCCATACACACCCTGTATGTCCATTCTGATCTGGACCTATCAGGACTGAAGCATACCTGTTTGTCTGATCCTTAAATACTCCTAGAGAGAGAATCACATGACTTCTACTACCTGTTTATGAAAACGGAGCACCATCTTGTATAAAACAGACAGGAAGGAGGAAAAACAAGTATGTGTGATGGATGAGCTGTAGGAGTGAAGGAGAGGTACTGGGTTGGGCCCTCTGGTGAGGAGAGGCAGCTGTCTGAAAGGTCAGTGCAGTGAGACAGACAGTACAGTGGGCCTGCGCCCACCCTAGCTCTGCTGAGCCACAGAGATAATGGATGGGGAGGCCTCGTGGAGCCAGCCGTTCCATTAAGTTGCGTTAATGGCGTCAGGGGAGACTCGCGTGGCTCATCCCTTCATATCCATTTTCAGAGCTGCTCAGTCATAGAGCCAGTGTGCTCGGTGAGCTGAACCCCCCTCTCCATCTCATTCTCTCCATCTCATTCTCTCTCTCTCTATCTCTCTATCTCTCTCTCTCTCTCTCTCTCTCTCTCTCTCTCTCTCTCTCTCTCTCTCTCTCTCTCTCTCTCTCTCTCTCTCTCTGCCATCCACAGCATCAGTTCTTTGCATCAGAGCAAGGACTTGGTTTATCTTTAATTTGGTGTGCTGCCTCAGCTTTAAGCAACGGTTTTAGTACTGTCACACTATCTGTTGTTAAACTTGAGAACAGGTTGGTCTTTTCTGTATTACAAGGGAGTTTTATATTTTCACACATTTGCAATGAGTTGTAACACAATGTAATTCATCTACGGCCCATGTGTATGTAGCATGTCGAAGACAGTTTCCACAGTGCACAGTCATCGTTGAAAGCTGTTGAAAGATCTTTCGAAAGGCATTTAAGAAGGCATGGGTGTGTAAGTTGGCTTCTGGGCTTTCACTGATTTCCTTCTAAGCTGATTTGAGGAACCACATGTTAGAGTAAATCTAAGAGGATACTACTGAGTTCACAAAATTTTTTTGAAATAGCATGTTCCTAATGTGTACTGGGAACTGCGGTTGTGAAACAGAGAGTTGCACCAGCTAGCCATGTCTTCATACGGACTGAATGAGAGGAACATAGTTCATGAATGGAGCACATTGGTTTCGGGACCAGGCAGGTTGGCAATCTGCTCAGCATCATGACGGGAAAGGATGTTGTTTAATGCTTCCCTCCAACCCCCAGTAACGACTTCCACTCTCTGACGACCTGGAGTGTGTCTCCGCCACCTCTCCGCTCCCCTCAGATATCACTCAATTTAAGAGACTCAGAGGCATGACCAGTCTTTCACAGACTCCTACATTGACTGATGCTCTCCTGTGTTTAATATGGCTTTTTGTGGATGACTGACTTGTAAAGGTTAGCAAGTGTGTGCAGTCAGGTTCTCCTCAACATTTTTGACATTCAAGTTTGTCTCAGTCAGGTATTAGCAAGGCTTTCAATGCTGTTAAATGAATACATCCTTGTAAGTTCAATTTGTTGTTTGTTTCAGTCACACCCCAAAGAAAATGTTTATTTGTAGTTACACGTTGTAGTTACACGTCACATTTATAGTACAAATAAAACATGCATTAACTTTCCTTGATCCCCTAATATCATGTTTACACCTAGTTTGAATCAAGGTTGCATCAAACATTCCCCCCCCCGAAAAGCCCTGATTTATCCCAGACTGAGGCCTTGCATTCCAAGCCTATGCCTCTTGTCATGTTTTCATTCGCCTGGCCTGCGGATCACAAAGGAGCCCTGTGCCAGGGCCGCCCCTGACCTTCTCCTCTCAGACACGCTCTGAGAGAGGGAAGCAGCCTCCGACAGCCTAATAAATACAATAACAAATTGTGGCAGGTCAAAAGTATGTGGCGTGGGCCGAGCTGTTAATGTAATGAACTCATTTATGGAAATACAAGGCAATTAAACTCCCACGTGTGCCTTCTGGGCCAGACGGGTGGCGGACTGGCTGTGGACGATGGTGGGGGAGAAAAGGGCCATTTAGTGGCCCAAAGGAGTAGGAATTATGCTCTGTGTGATTGAGCTTTAAGAGCCACTGAGCACTCCGATTGGCACGTGATTTCAGTCTTGATGTTTGTCCCCCATGAGACACTGTAGACGTGGAGGCCAATTTAATTTCCTCTAAATCTCCAGAATGAATCGAAGATAACTTTGATATTTTTGCCGAGGATGTTTTAGTTGCTCAACTTTACATCTAACTAAGGTGTTGGTGTAGTATTTCTCAAGTAAACAAATGTGTGAAGTATTGTCTTATGTAAACAAAGTCGGAGCTGGAAGGCAGGTATGTCTCACTGTCTATGCTATTGGATAGAGAGCAATCACTGCAGCTGCTCACCCCATGTTAGTGGGCAAATGGACACCGTCAAATAAAAACACAACCTTCATTTATCCGTTGTGATGCACAAATGTTACAAACTCTGTTTTAGACGAGACTGAATTTATGACCAAAATTGTATTTTTTAATACATTTTGACACTAAAATAACTGTTTCTGATTCATATCGATGCCACATAGGCAGTTTCCAAGGGGATTTGTTGCTTTTTAAAGCCAGTTGCTCTTTAAACATCAATTAGTCGTGAAGGTTGTCCTGGGGTGACATCAGGGTTGGTGGCCGTCGTCACTCACTCACTCTTGTGTTTGTTTTGGTTGTTTACTTGTTCAATTGCGCTGACTGCTAATAGCTGGTTAGTCAAAGGGTACAAGATGGATGTAGCACTTTGTCCCTATTCCTTATAAACGCAACCTCAGGAGGCTGAAGAAATTTGTCTTGTCACCTAAAACCCTCACAAACTTTTGCAGATGCACAATTGAGAGCATCCTGTCGGGCTGCACAACCGCCTGGTACGGCAACTGCATTGCCCTCAACCGCAAGGCTCTCCAGAGGGTGGTGCGGTCTGCACAGCGCATCACCGGGGGCAAACTACCTGCGCTCCAGGACACCTACAGCACCCGATGTCACAGGAAGGCCAAAAATATCATCAAAGACAACCACCCGAGCCACTGCCTGTTCATCTCGCTACCATCCAGAAGGTGAGGTCAGTACAAGTGCATCAAAGCTGGGACCGAGAGACTGGAAACAGCTTCTATCTCAAGGCCATTAGACTGTAAAACAGCCATCACTAACACAGAGAGGCTGCTGCCTACATACAGACTCAAAATCATTGGCCACTTTAATAAATGGATCACTAGTCATTTTAATAATGCCACTTAATAATGTTTACATATTTACACATTACTCATCTCATATGTACAAAAGTTTTGAGAATGACACAAATATTAATTTTCACAAAGTTTTCTGATTCAGTGTCTTTGGATATTTTTGTCAGATGTTACTATGGAATACTGAAGTATAATTACAAGCATTTCATAGGCTTTTATGGACAATTGCATGAAGTTGATGCAAAGAGTCAATATTTGCAGTGTTGACCTTTCTTTTTCAAGACCTCTGCACTCCGCCCTGGCATGCTGTCAATTAACTTCTGGGCCACATCCTGACTGATGGCAGCCCATTCCAGCATAATCAATGCCTGGAGTTCATCAGAATTTGTGGGTTTTTGTTTGTCCACCCGCCTCTTGAAGATTGACAACACGTTCTCAATGGGATTAAGGTCTGGGGTGTTTCCTGGCCATGGACCCAAAATATCGATGTTTTGTTCCCCGAGCCACTTAGTTATCACTTTTGCATTATGGCAAGGTGCTCCATCATGCTGGAAAAGGCATTGTTCGTCACCAAACTGTTCCTGGATGGTTGGGAGAAGTTGCTCTCGGAGGATGTGTTGGTACCGTTCTTTATTCATGGCTGTGTTCTTAGGCAAAATTGTGAGTGAGCCCACTCCCTTGGCTGAGAAGCAACCCCACACATTAATGGTCTCAGGATGCTTTACTGTTGGCATGACACAGGACTGATGGTAGCGCTCACCTTGTCTTCTCCGGACAAGCGTTTTTCCGGATGCCCCAAACACCAAGCCATCCTCCAAATGTCTTCACCTCACTGTGCGTGCAGATGCACTCACACCTGCCTGCTGCCATTCCTGAGCAAGCTCTGTACTGGTGGTGCCCGATCCCGCAGCTGAATCAACTTTAGGAGACGGTCCTGGACTTTCTTGGGTGACCTGAAGCCTTCTTCACAATAATTGAACCGCTCTTCTTGAAGTTCTTGATGATCCAGATAAATGGTTGATTTAGGTGCAATCTTACTGGCAGCAATATCCTTGCTTGTGAAGCCCTTTTTGTGCAAAGCAATGATGACGGCACGTGTTTCCTTGCAGATAACCATGGTTGAGAGAGGAAGAACAATGATTCCAAGCACCACCCTCCTTTTGAAGCTTCCAGTCTATTATTCGAACTCAATCAGCATGACAGAGTGATCTCCAGCCTTTTCCTCGTCAACACTCACACCTGTGTTAACGAGAGAATCACTGACATGATGTCAGCTGGTCCTTTTGTGGCAGGGCTGAAATGCAGTGGAAATGTTTTGGGGGGATTTGGTTCATTTGCATGGCAAAGAGGGACTTTGCAATGAATTGCAATTCATCTGATCACTCTTCATAACATTCTGGAGTATATGCAAATTGCCATCATACAAACTGAGACAGCAAACTTTGTGAAAATTAATATTTGTGTCATTCTCAAAACTTTTGGCCACGACTGTATATACTGTATTTTATACCATCTTGCCTATGCCGCTCTGTCATATTGTACATATTCTTATTCCATTCCTTTACTTAGATTTTTGTGCATTAGGTAGTTGTTGTGGAATTGTTAGATTATTTGTTAGATATTACCGCACTGTCGGAACTAGAAGCACAAGCATTTCGCTACACTCACATTATAACATCTGCTGTGTATGTGACCAATTAAATTGGATTTGATTTGTGGGGATGTACAGGATTTTGAGTTCAAATGTAGGCCTACATGGTGTTACATGGTGTTGTTAGTGCAAATATAGTTTCATTATTTCAATTTCAGTAAATAATGCTTTCCAATTGTTATTCAGGATAACTTAGCTACCAAATATGGACCTACAGTAGTGTTAGAGAGTAGGCTGTCAATGTAGTTTGGTCCATATAACCATTGGTATTACCATACACATATGGCTGTATCACATCCGGCCGTGATTGGGAGTCCCATAAGGCGGAGCTCAATTGGCCCAGCATCGTCTGGGTTTGGCCGGGGTAGGCCGTCATTGTAAATAAGCATTTGTTCTAAACTGACTTGCCTGGATAAAAAACATAACCTTACAATATGATGTATTTATAGATTCCAGGAAGGTTACCACCTGCAGTATTGCCCCATAGTGTATCCAAACCTAACTGGAGGCAAAATCAAACATGTGACACTGAGTTGCTCCAATCAGGGAGGCCTAATCCATGGCTTTAGCCACATCTGTTTAGTAATTGGTTGGGCTACTGGATGGATGAACCGTAGCTGGGGGATTCTGTGGAGCCTTTGGAGTGTTCCGTTGTGCAAATAACGCACTCCTGTTCTCAGAGTCAAGAGAAGCAATGTATTCTGGCAGCCTCCTGGGCCACATTGCCTGTGTTATTCTCTCCCCCTGTGTGTATCTTCCTCACAGATTCATTGTTTGTTGTGAATAAGAATAACAGTCATGGGCCAGATGCAGGAGGGAGACGCGATTGAAATTCTAGAGAACTTTCAGGGAGTAATCAGGAGCAGAGGGGATGGTTTCCTCCCAGTTCACTTTATGCTCACGTAGAGATTTGTGTGGAATGGGACTTATTTTCACATGACCTCACCATATCTCCATGGTGACCTACAGCTTATCCGTATAGCTGCTTATATCAGCACGGGTGTTAACCAGATCTTGTTAGTCAAATAGAAAACAGCGGCCGTTTGAGCACACTTTGATAACCACCGTTGACCACCTCAACTGGTTTAGATATTGAGAGAGCTCTTGCGTTGGACCAGTAAATCTCAGAGCTTTGAAGCTCCAGTAGCCTACCAGGAAGTGTCTCACAGTGCTGATGACATGCAGTCCGTAGCCCAGACTCAAGTCTGCTAGTGTAGCTGGGAAGTCAGGAAGTTAAGAAATCATGTTGCCATGAGTGAGGAAAGTGGTATTAACTTCACCTGGTATAACTAGAGCATTTACATTTGGGAGGTATTGTGTATATCGGGCATATCACTGACCCACTGGGGCACAGACGTCAATACTCAGTCTATTCCATGTTGGTTCAATGTAATTTCATTGAAAGGAACGATGTTGATTACTGCACTGTCGGAGCTAGAAGCACAAGCATTTCGTTGCACCCGCAATAGCATCAGCTAATCACGTGTATGTGACCAATAAATTGTGATTTGATTTGATTCAACCAGTGTGTGTCCAGTGGGGAGTAAGTAAGGACTCAATAACCGAGTAACATTTTGGATCTCATTGACCAACATTTCGATATGTAGCAATGATTGAATTCATTAGGTATATTGTGTTGAGGTTAAATTAGGTTGTATATTCATCACGAATAAGCTAATTTACTTCTGTACCATAACAGTTCACTCAACATTTTCCCATTACCTCCTTGATAACGGTCGTGATGATATCCTCGTTTAACAGCAGTACAGAAGTACATCTGCACTCTGTGGCATGAGCATGACCCGCTTCATTTGTGTGGGTGAGTGTGTGTGTTTGCGAGTGTGTGCGTGTCTGCACTGTGCTGTGCACTGCAATATGTTTAGGACACCTGTCATGACAAATAGTGTCCCCCTGGCAAAAAAAAGTGTCCGGGCACAATTTGGCATGTTCTAGGGAGGGCCCTAGCAACAGACGCTAATAGCTTCTCGAATCCCATTGTGATGGCAGGGAGACACTATTTAGCATTACGGACCTGCAAAAGTTAGTGTGCATATGTAATTTGACAGGTTATCCTCTCAGGGCAAAGTGCATCCAGTGGCCTTGGTCTTGGCTGGGCGTTAGAAGTCAGAGGTACTGAAGGATAAAGACCTTTGGGGTGGGTGTGGTGATTTAAGATGTGATATACTGTAGGTACTGAGGTGGGCCAGCGGGGGGCAGAAGGGCCATATTGGGGAGGGTGAGTTGTGGTGAAGAGCGAAAGGTACTGGGTGTTGGAGGCTGATGAACTTTGCCGAGGCCAAGGTGGAGGTGCTCTAGTCCAATGGAATTTCTGTGCCACCTGTCTGCACGATCGCCGCCTGGCCTTTGATGTGCTGTGGCGGGGTGGCAGCCAGATGTGAAGGCCCAGCTGTGGTTTTGACCTGGAGAGTTCACATAGTCCCTCTGAATCTCCCTCTGAGCCTCTCCACAGGACAGATGGCCATACGCGTGGTACGTGTTCATGATTTTTATTTGAGCTGAACACTGAAATAACAAAAATAACAAAGAGAACGAACGAAACCGAAACAGTTCTGTCTGGTGCAGACACAAAAACACAAAACATAGAACACAAAACATAGAACACAAAACATAGAATGCCCACCCCAACTCACGCCCTGACCAAACCAATATAGAGACATAAAAGGGATCTCTAAAGGTCAGGGCGTGACAATGTGGGAAGGATTAACTCAGGTCACTCAACGACAGCCCACCTATTGTGTACTGTAGTGTGTGTATTTCCACAGGTTTACCCCACAAAATGTAAGAACTGTGAATAGTTGCAGCCTATATTGATTTTGAAAGAACACATACACTTGACGTATTTATTTATTTCCGTGGCTCTGTCAGTCGTGACTGGGGTGAACATGACCTTATTACAAAGCCCTCAAAGAGAAAGCTCTCGAAAGAACACACAGAGCTCTGAGCTCATCAGGCAATATGCACCACGCTCTCCCTCTTTAACAGCTTTACCGTCAAATTCTCAAAGCTTTAGGAAACATATGTGTCTATTTTTATTGGAAGAAGCTATTGAGCAGGCCTCTGCGTGTGTTGGCGTTGATCAGGCAGGGTTCCTGCCCACGGATAATTCCAACCAACACCTCAGGACAGATGAGGAAAAAGGGTTTTCTAGAGGTCATTATATTAGAAAATTGCACCTATTTTGTTTTATTTTCAGATGTCAACCTCAATATTGGCACTGAGGGTTATAAAAAATGTAATAAAAAAAAAGATATATATATTTTTTTAGAGATAAAAGCCCCGAACACATGCAAATATCAGGATAGAGGACAGGCATCCCTCGACATTGTGATCTGTCCTTCCTCTGTGCCCTCTCTTGTTGCCCTATGAAGAGGCAGGCTCTTGTCCGGAAGCCGAGCGTGGGCAGGAGAGAACTGTGTCTCTGCCACATGCCGTGTAACCTCTCCCAGTGGGTTGAGAGTGGTGCCCATCTGCGTAGGCTGTGTGTGTAAGTGTGGCTGTGTGCGTGTGCCTCTGTGTGCCCTTTGTAGGCATCCCTTCCCGGCACAGGCTGCACCATGCATGGCATCCCCATTTGGCACTGCCCCCAGCCCACCCTGACAAAGCCAGCCCTGCCCTGCCTGCCCCTACTCCCCTGGCCTGGCAACGGCCCCTGGAAAGTTAAAATGCTCCAGCTCAGGATAAATAAACAAACCTAGCAAGGAGAAAAAAAAATGAAAACCCAGGGCCCCTCTGTTCATTAATGGACTACAACCATTTAAAATCTGGCTTGTGTGCACGGTCTAGAGGAAAACAACGACAAAATGATTTAGAGATAAAGAGGGACAATACGGCTCTGTGTTCCAGATAGTCACATTGATATGCTCTTCTGTTTGAAATGAGCTCAAACGGATCAATGCCTCAGTGTCTTCTGCTTCAAGGACAACATCACCCCACAATGCATCAGAAAACTAAACTTAGGAAGAGGTGGTTCTTAGGAAGAACGGGTCCTTACGTTGTTTATTTGTGTAGCTTGATGATTTATTACACTGAGAAGTAATTTCTCCGTATAATTACTTTGACATGGCTTTTCTCCCACCCACCGCTTTTGTGAAGCATTATGTAACTTCAAGGAGTTCAGTCTTTCATGAGCTAAACCTGTGTCTTGACATTTGCACAGTTTGAGGTTCGAAATCTCTTTAATCTACAAGATGCCCTTGTTGTTTTGCCTTTTCATCTCCATTTCTTTTAGCATGCTTAGCTGTCTTCAGTTCAGTTGTCTTCTGTGTTTAAGGAGATCAGGAAGGTTTTGAAGTTAGTTGAATTACAGAGTTAGGGTAATACTGGTATACAGACCTATTATAAACCCAATGACCTGACAGGTTGGGTTCAGGCTATTCTGATGTAGCGTTCATCGTACACATGCTGCCACAGCTCTGGTGCAACTAGTGTACAAGAGGTCAGGCAATGACACAGTGCACACAGACTCACATGCAAACACACACACACACACACGCACGCACGCACGCACACACACACACACACACACACACACACACACACACACACACACACACACACACACACACACAGTCAATGTGTTACTCTAGTAAAAGGATACTGCACCTGGACTCTTTAGAAGCACCTCGGAAAAACAGAGACAGTGCCCCTTTAAGGGATAAGTCATGACAGAAAGAAAACAGAGACAGTGCCCCTTTAAGGGATAAATCATGACAGAAAGAAAACCGAGACAGTGCCCCTTTAAGGGATAAGTCATGACAGAAAGAAAACCGAGACAGTGCCCCTTTAAGGGATAAGTCATGACAGAAAGAAAAGCACAAAAGAAGGAGTGAGAGGAGGTGTGTACGTGTACAAGTCAGACTGAAACACAAGAGAGAGAGAGAGAGAGAGAGGGAAAGAGAGAGAGACAGACAGAGACAGAGAGAGAAAGAGAGACAGAGAGAGAGAATGCATTAGGCACTTAGAGCCATTCCTCTCTGGCTAAAGGCTAATGCAATTGCCACAATAAGAGTCTCAACGGAGCCTGGAAAAAAACTGAGAGGGGGATGAAAGAAGAGAAGGAGGGAGGGAAAGGGAGGGAAGAAAGGAGAGCAGCACTGCTTCCAGACTCTCACATGGATAGTGGATCTCTTGGGACGAACAGTTAAACGTTTTTTTCTCACTATCCTTTTCTATATCTTTCTCTCTCTCTCTTTTACTCTCGCTTTCTCTTACTTTATTTTACTCTCTCTCTCTCTCTCTCTCTTTCTCTCTCTCTCTCTCTCTCTCTCGTTACTCTTCTGTAAGTGGACGAACTGTTGCTGTGCATCTCCAGAGTGATTCATCAGGTTAAAAGAAACTACGGTAGCAGCCAGTCACTAGCCAGCGGGTTGTGTTAACTAGCTCCAAGTCTGACCTCTCCTCTCCTCTCCACTGCTCACCTCTTCTCTATGGGAAACCGAACAGACCAGGACAGGACAACCCTTCTCTCCCTCATCTCCTCTCCCCCTTTTATGTCCCCAAAAGAGACCTCGGCACAGGACAAAGTTGCTGCTGCTGCTGGATCTGAAATGGAACATTCCTTAGAGCAGTCTTCCGAGAAAGAACTCCTCCACTGACTGCTCCACTCCTCCATATCCTCAGCTGAACTCGGCTCTCACGCAGCACTACTGGATCTGTGGGCATGGTGAGTGGCAGCACTGTTCTCTCTCTCTCTCTCTCTCTCTCTCTCTCTCTCTCTCTCTCTCTCTCTCTCTCTCTCTCTCTCTCTCTCTCTCTCTCTCTCTCTCGCTCTCTCTCTCTCTCTCTCTCTCTCTCTCTCTCCCTCTTTCTCACTTTCCCTATTAGTAGGCTAAGGCAACTCCCTTGTCAGTCACTTAGATCAGACAACCAGCAGCAGCATCAGACCTGTCTAAAGTGAACCAAGCAGACTGAGCATCAGAGTAAGTTCACAATGTCTACTGTACATTTCTACAGCCAGGCTCTCTTTCCATTGACTGTGATGCTATCAGGAAGACTGAAGAAAACATACCATTTACTGTTCAATGACTGTTTGAATCTGTTAATATGAAAAACGAGTTGTAACATTTATAGATGATTGGTATTTGTCTGCATATCTGTCATAATGGGCTTGAGGAGATGTGCATGTTGATAGGTTACTGTTGGCCTGTTCACATATTTCAGAGCTGAAATTTTCCCACAGTCTAAGAAAAATGATCCATGTCAGATTTCTATTTGAGACCGTGTTTAGACCTAGCTGTGTACGAAGGATCAATCCTCTATCCGGTTTAACTGAGTGAATTTGTGAGCTTTTGAGCACTACTGTGTACTAAGGCTCTTCAAATACATAGTCTAGTTGATGTTTGGACAAGGAATAGTTTGATTCGATAAACTCAAACTCTTCCATTTTGATACAAATAGTCCAACTATTTGAAAAGGTTCCATTGTTTCTGATTTACTGACCTAGTAGTTCCAAACAGACAAGAGATTCACCAGGTCTGATATTTGTATTTCTTTAGGTGCGTTTTCAGATACATGTCTATTTCCTGCTGGAGTCTTTGGGCGTTGCCTGCAAGATGGAGAATAGTGAACAGATGTTTATTTTTTGCACTGATGTTGATGTCTTTGTCAATAATAGGGACAATTGAGTGTGTGTGTGTGTATGTGTGTGTGTGTGTGTGTGTGTGTGTGTGTGTGTGTGTGTGTGTGTGTGTGTGTGTGTGTGTGTGTGTGTGTGTGCGCGCGCACATCTGTGTATATGTGTGTGCACATTTGTGTGGGTATGTGTGCTCGTGTGTGTCTTTTGTTGGCTCGGTGTGTGTGTGTGTGTGTGTTCCTTCAATCAGGTCTGGAACACTTAAATACACAGGATGAGTTGTCACCACACAGTGAAACAGGTAATGGCTGTCTGAACCCTGACAATTACCAAACACATCCAAGCCATGCACCCAATGAAGGAGTCTTTGATCGGCCAGACTGACGCATAGTATTTACTTTTACGACCCACCAAGTAGTAAACAGCTTCCCTTGTTGGCACTGGAGTGTGAGTTTAAACACGTGCTCACACGCATAGGCACACGCATTTACAAACAAACGTACAAACACGGACAGTACACACACACACGGACAGTACACACACTCACGGACAGTACACACACTCACGGACAGTACACACACTCACGGACAGTACACACACTCACGGACAGTACACACACTCACGGACAGTACACACACTCCCAAACACCCACTGTACAGTACACAGAACCCAGTGGTGTCACGCACCCAATCATTTTCAGAGGCCACTGTTTGGTGACCAAATTCAACATCTTCTAAAACAATCTAGATTTTTATATTACATTCATCAAATGACAAATTCAATGGGCATGACTTCTGAGTATACACAAACACAGCACCCTTTCAACACCCACCAATTCAGTTAGCCGGATCAAAAGTGTGAGGTTGTTGCAGTAACATTGGTCCGGTCAATATGTTGTTTACCAGTCATTGAATAAGCAGGTTATGAAAACTATGCTGTGCTTCACATTACAGTAACAGCAGCAACAGCAGCCTACAATTGGAGGCATCTGTCACGGAAAAACAGGCCTCAGTGTGGAGAGAAGAGATAGCATTGGAATGGGGAGGGAGGGAGTCTCCCAGTCACCGGGGTCACCATCCGTGCACTGTGCACGGCAACCCTTCCTGTCTTCGTACATGCGTTGTTTTTTTAAAGCTCTGTCTGGCCATGACTGATGTTGTGTTATCGATGGCATGGCTTCAGGTGAACCAGCTGATGGTTTTGTCTGGTTCAGTGTAGTTTGTGACTTTCTGACTGACATATACGCACGCCATTGATGTGTTCAGTCTGTTTCCTTAGATAACCACAGGCTCATGTGTTTGTTTGAGTTCACTCCCACTTTCTCTTGATCTCCTCTCTTTCTCTCTCTCTCTCTTTCTCTCGCTCTCTCCTCTCTTTCTCTCTCATCTTTTTCTCTCCCTTTCCTCTCTTTCTCTCTCGCTCTCTTTCTCTCCCTCTCCTCTCTTTCTCCCTCTCCTCTCTTTCTCCCTCTCCTCTCTTTCTCCCTCTCTCTCTCCCTCTCTCTCCTCTCTTTCTCTCTCCTCTTTTTCTCTCCCTTTCCTCTCTTTCTCTCTCCTCTCTTCTCTCCCTCTCCTCTCTTTCTCCCTCTCCTCTCTTTCTCCCTCTCCTCTCTTTCTCCCTCTCTCTCTCCCTCTCTCTCCTCTCTTTCTCTCTCCTCTTTCTCTCGCTCTCTCTCTCTCTCTCTCTCTCTCTCTCTCTCTCTCTCTCTCTCTCACTCTCTCTCTCCCACTCAGCATATCTAATAGGAACAGTAACAGCTCTTAGCTAATAGCCAGGCCGTCAGATGATGTGACAGCATAAGCTTCCAAGCTGCTTTTGATGCAGATTTGTATTTTTGGCGTATCCATTACACATTAAGATCGATCATGATCCTTAAGTGCGTCAAAGCACATAAACATTTTTCTTACCTCAATTTCCATCTCGGGACTGCATACCTTTGGATGTAAAGCAGACTTCAAACCACTTAAGATGATTATTATATAGACTAATACCAAATTCACTAATGAACTTTCAACAAAATCTGCTATTCAGAACAACAAGTTCAAAAAGACATTCAGTAGGTTAGATTGACGTACGCCTACTGGTAACACAAGTGCAAAGTGAATTATAGCTAATCGAACACCAGAAGCTTCTCTTTGGTCCCCAGTGCCTCCATATGTCAGTTCTGAGAGGTTGCTAATTCTAGTTGAGTGACTCAATGGGGTGAATAATGAAATCCAGACCTAATGAACAGCTACAATGACTTTTTAATGCCGAGGTGCTTCTCCCTGACTGCTGGAACAAGGATAGGATCTGACCTTTTGGGTTCAACATGGATCTCCTCTCATCTCCCAAACCACAGCTACTCCGTCATGGTTAACTCACCAGTCACCACTAAATCCTATATACTTTAACACTAGGACAGCCAGTAGAAAAGGTCAGAGGGATGGAAGTCCTGCAATGAGATCAATGTCTTTACAATTCAGACTTTTAGGCCTCTGCTTTGTTTCATACAAATCACCTATGGAATAGAATAGAGTAGAACAGAATAGCATGAGGTAGACTAATGTGGCATATATAAGTGGTTTATAAGCAAGAGGGACTGAGTCCTTACTCTCTAGCTGGCTCACTCTTTCCTGTGCTAGTTCTGTTTCGTTGAGAGCAGCGTTTCGTAGTGGCAAATCATTTCGGCGCCCATGTGCGAGATGCTGGATGACGTTAACAGTGTGTTCTTGTGGTCAGATTCTAAACTTACACCTGCAGTCAGAACCATCAGATATATGCCATGTCTCCTGTGTAAACAGAGGAGCTGCGGTTGGGCGTTGAGAGATATTTGGCCAGTTTGGTGTTCTTCCATCATGCCTGGGAAACATCGTAGCCTGGCGCATAATAAACAGAAAAAGCAATCCATCACATTTTGAATGAGCTCATTTTGCTTCGCTCGGACAGAAAACACAATGCATCCCGACCCATAAACAAACGTATCTGAGCGTAGTGGTTGTCTACTATGGATATATGTGGAAATGAGGTTAAGAACATAGAAATTGAAATCTGAATATGAGTGTATTACATATTTGTGTATAGAATGTCTGGTTCTCCAAATTCTGTTCTATTCTATTGCAAGTTGCCCCATCCAAATACAGTGTCAGTGCATTTCCTGTGCTGCGTGGTGTTGGGTAGGCCTAATCCTTTGTTTGCTTACTAGAGTTGAACTGATATGCCACAGAGTCCTGTCACCGTGCCTCTGTCTTGGCAGACATGCCGAGAAAATGTCACCGTCAACAGTCGCTCTGTAGACATTGATCGGGGAAAAATGAGATCAGCAAGGAAATTTTCCGATAGCACATCTATCAAACATATACACTGACGCACAAGTGACAAAGAGGGCAAGACAACTCCCTTTCTCTCTCCCTCTCTCTATCTCGCTCTTCCATCTCTCTCTTTCTCTCACTCTCTCACTCTCTCACTCTCTCTGTCTCTCTGTCTCTCTCTCTGTCTCTCTCTCTCTCTCTCTCTCTCTTTCTCTCTCTCTCTCTCTCTCTCTGTCTGTCTACAGGCAGTGAAGCACAACTTGCCGTTTCACATCTCTAAACTAGACAAACATAGTTATTCATCATTCCAGAGACGGGAAGGAGGGGCCAGGTGTTAACATCGGGCTAGACAGACAGGTGTTAACATCGGGCTAGACAGACAGGTGTTAACATCGGGCTAGACAGACAGGTGTTAACATCGGGCTAGACAGACAGGTGTAAACATCGGGCTAGACAGACAGGTGTTAACATCGGGCTCGACAGACAGGTGTTAACATCGGGCTAGACAGACAGGTGTTAACATCGGGCTAAACAGACAGGTGTTAACATCGGGCTAGACAGACAGGTGTTAACATCGGGCTAGACAGACAGGTGTTAACATCGGGCTAGACAGACAGGTGTTAACATCGGGCTAGACAGAAAGGTGTTAACATCGGGCTAGACAGACAGGTGTTAACATCGGGCTAGACAGACAGGTGTTAACATCGGGCTAGACAGACAGGACATACATATTTCTCTCGCCTGAGAAAAGTCTGCATCACAGTTTTTATAATAAGGCCCGAGGAGGTGTGGTATATGGCCAATATACCACGGCTAAGACCTGTGCTTTTGCTCGACGCAATGCGGAGTGCCTGGACACAGCCCTTAGCCGTAGTATATTGGCCAATCTGCTATACATACCGTGCGGGATTGTAGCAATATCCTGCTCAATGCCAAGTAGGATACACGGTACCCTGGCTGCTACAGAATGACAATGTATGGTTGCAAGACCAAAGACAGGACAGGGTGTTGCCTTTACAGACATGCAAGGGTAGGCCATTCCCTTGAGCGTTAACGTAAAAATATACCGTATGTAATGCTTATTGACAAAGCTAAAAACTCAGGGATAATAAATGTAATCTGGGCAAGGTGTTCCTAATGTTTGGTATAGTCAGTGTACTACGGGCAGAGGGACTCCACCGAGATTAAATTGGCCATAGACGTTTAGGATTTGTGTGGGAGGAGCTCTCTATGATCCCCCTTTAATGCCACCCTGTATTTGAGCCCCCGCTGGTCACCTCCTCAGACTGTGTAGTGCAAACCAGGCCTCCTCACAACTCAACAATCCTGTCATTATGTCGTCACCACGAGGGTGACCCTGGGAATTTTCCTCTGGAAGAAAACAACAGCAATAATGATACTACTTACATGACATTCCTCAAACAGCAGGGAAAGGAAGTTGTTAAAAGAGTTGAGTTTGTTTACGGTTTTCTTTTCCCGCCAAGTTACGCCCACGAACTTGACTGTTCTAAGACACTACAGAACTTGAAGCTTATTGGACGTTCTGCTAATCTCTGTTCTATGACCAAGGTTGAAATCAGGTGCTACTGTATCTAGAACCTAAAAGGGTTCTTCGGGTGTCCCCATAGGATAAACCTTTGAAGAACCATTTTTGGTTCCAGGTAGAACCCCTTTGGGTTCCATTTAGAACCATTTCTACAGAGGGTTCTACCTGGAATCAAAAATAGGTTCTCCTATGGCACAAGTCAAACTCATTCCATGGAGGGCCGAGTGTCTGCGGATTCACACTTCTTCCATGGACTTAATTGATGATTTAAGGTCACTGATTAGTGAGGAACACTCCTCACCTGGTTGTCTAGGTCATATTTGAAAGGAAAAAACAAAAACTAGCAGACATTAGGCCCTCCATGGAATGAGTTTGACACCTCTGTCCTATGGGGACAGCTGAATTCTGTTCTACCTATGTGAAGTGTTTTGGGACAACTTGTCTTTACATAATATATGTCTTATGTCTACTGTATGTTTCATGTCCTGTTTTTCTCTAGTTCTGGTGTTATTGGGAGTATTGATGTCCAGTAGCAATAGAGAGTGCTCCAGCCATTCCAAACAAGAACAATGTTTTCCCTCTGAGTCACTCCAAACAATGAGCCTTGACTGAACAGCTGTGTCTGCATATTCCAACCAGCCTCCACATCTGCTGCTTTGCCTGCTTCTCTCTGACGCAAACAGCATGCAACCAAAGTCTGCACAGCCATTCCTCATGTTCACTTACTTAATCAAAACCGCCTTTCGTTATGGAGATCAGACTATTGTCTTCCATATCAGTCTCATCTGTATTGCATGGTGAACAGTAGGTCATCTTTTCCCCCGGTCAGTGCTGAGGTGGTGACGGCTTCTCTCCCCACTCTTTCTCCCTTCAGGGTTGGTCTGACTTGGGAGCAGCCAGAGGACAGCCAGAGGACACTCCAGATGTCTGGGGAGACATCTGGAGGCCCCGCCGCTGCGGGCCAGGGACGGGCACCCGGTTACGCTCGCTACCAGTCTGGCTGTGGTGGGGAGGGTTCCTGGCACAGTGATTTGGTGCACAAATATAAACGAAAATCACATTGCCAGGGATTTCCACCCTTACACAGGCAGCTCTCCAGGTGACCCAGGTGGCATCGGTATGTTCTGCCCGTCAGGGTACGTCGTTTCTGTTTCCCGATCTTGGCCCTCTATGGTCTATGGAAACAAGATCATGTAAAATAATACTCAACTCCAGATAAAAGCTGTTTTCAGCTCTCACACAGGGATTTACAGATTACTTCCTGGTATTAGCTCCTTACAAATGGGAACTGTGGGAAACTGAGCCTACTTTGGCAGCCTTTGCTTATAGACATAAGGAGTGGATAGATCCAAAGTGCAATGAGTGTTTTACCTTCTATAGAAGTCTACAAAGTACTTCCAGCCTTAGAGGAATCAATCAACGTTCCTCCAGACTGCCAGTGAAAGTCTATTTTCCTCATGTGCATCCTGTAGTGAGCAGCCACTTGCTAAAGGCACAGAGCTTAGCTAATTGGTGAGCATTGATCCCTCTTATGTGTTGTTCACAGTGGCTAAGTTCAGTGCCTGCGGTGAAATAGTTGATGCAGCAGGATGTGCTCCAAACGATGGCGATGAACGAGTACTGGCTGAGTACTGAGATGTGAAGACGAAGGAAGAAGGTGGGAAGAGAGGGAGAGATAATGATGGAGGAGTGAGGTGTTGCGTGGGCATGGAGACAGAGGCAACAGCGGGATACAGCACGATCCCCGTAAAGAGCAGAGGAAAGAAGGCTGCTGGGGGAATGTCAGGCCAGCCCTGGCATGCACAGTTCCACACTCCATCTCAGTCAGTCAGTCAGAGCACAGCGCCTGGCTTTGGCACTCGGCACTGGCACTGATTTATGTGGCAGAGGATGGGGCACAGCTCACCTCACCTCCTCCCCAGAGTTGAGCTGGTGTGTGGGCTATGCTGCCCTCTTGTCACACTCTGAGCTGGTGTGTGGGCTAGGCTGCCCTCTTGTCACACTCTGAGCTGGTGTGTGGGCTAGGCTGCCCTCTTGTCATACTCTGAGCTGGTGTGTGGGCTAGGCTGCCCTCTTGTCACACTCTGAGCTGGTGTGTGGGCTAGGCTGCCCTCTTGTCACACTCTGAGCTGGTGTGTGGGCTAGGCTGCCCTCTTGTCACACTCTGAGCTGGTGTGTGGGCTAGGCTGCCCTCTTGTCACACTCTGAGCTGGTGTGTGGGCTAGGCTGCCCTCTTGTCACACTCTGAGCTGGTGTGTGGGCTAGGCTGCCCTCTTGTCACACTCTGAGCTGGTGTGTGGGCTAGGCTGCCCTCTTGTCACACTCTGAGCTGGTGTGTGGGCTAGTCTGCCCTCTTGTCACACTCTGAGCTGTGGGGCTTGGTACTTGGTATAGAACCATACCAAGCTACCATGCAACTCTGAGGCCACATTACTGTGTGTGGAATTCACTTTATGAGTTGACATACATGCAAAACATCTTGTGGGACAGTGGTCAACCCATTTACGTGAGGCACATTTGTGTTTGTAGTTATCTCTGTCCCCTTGTCCATTGGTCAGTTGGTTAATTGTGGATCATTATTATAGAGTTCTTATGGCCTATTGTAATGTTGTTTTGTCAAGAGGTTTAGACCTCTTGTGGTAACTGCTTAGTAAGGCCTTAAATTGAAAGTTTCTCAGGGGTTACCCATCAAATTGGCTACAGTTTGTTCTGTGGTTTCCATTCAGTCTCAATGTAGAGTGGTAGAGTTTCTAAAGGGATGGACGTGGAGGGTTTAAATACTCTATGGTTGGGGCTGTGCCCTCCTGTGCCTACTGAACTGGTATCAGTTTGAACTCTGAGTACTGGCTCAGTTCAGCAGGAACAGGAGTGGAGCCCACTGTGTGCCATTACGCCCTCCAATCAGCATGCAGAAAGACATCCAGTACCCCATTAGCCCTGCCCACCAGACCCCCAAGGGCTTGTGCCATCGGCCTTGATGAAACCCAACATTCCTGTCAGCATTAAACCCTGAGACATCAGACAGAGGCATTGCAGCCTGTGAGAGTTGAATGTCCCTGCTTCAAGCATGAATGTTTCATAACCAGATTTATCATTAGGAACTGGCAGGCAGCATGGAGA
Organism: Oncorhynchus clarkii lewisi; assembly: GCF_045791955.1. Lineage (NCBI taxonomy): Eukaryota > Metazoa > Chordata > Actinopteri > Salmoniformes > Salmonidae > Oncorhynchus > Oncorhynchus clarkii. The sequence goes on along the minus strand of NC_092151.1, from coordinate 58,787,977 downwards.
AGGTACATTGAATTTGCTGCATACTGATGCAGTTATTCTCCTCAGACTTCATGTTTATTTCAGTATGGCTTTTTTCCCCTTGACAATGCCGCAACCAAGCACACACGCACTCTCTAGCTCTCTGAGCCGTCAGAGGGCAAACGGAGAAACTGAAGTTCATTGTGCGGTAATCCAAGCGAAATGTCTGCTATGTCCATGTAATTGACGTTACCTAGAGAGCCTCATTTTCAGCTGATTGGGAATGTCTGCTATTTTACTTTATGCTCCCCTGCCACAGAGATAATGTAGCACGTTATAAATCAGGACTTTGGAAACATTCTTCATCTCAAGATGTTTCACTCGTAGGATAAAAGAGGTTCATTAACCACATGATCAATCTCAGCTCATCCAATGGGCCGTGGATTGTAGACGGCATTTGCCGCCTCTTGACATTTTTGCAATGACTTTTAACCTTGAAGAGATTACCTGAATGAAACCTAGTTTTGTAATATGACAAGACTGGTGGATTCTTGTCCTCCGGGCATTGGTCCAAATTCATATCTTTTTTTTGGGTATCTATTAGGGGTAAAAACTAGCCTAATCCATCAGACAGGGGATTAACATCAAGCTACTACTTAAAATGTCGCATTTGTGGTTTCTTAACTCTGAGGCATGCTGCTCTTCCTTTGTTGTCACAGGTATCTCTTTCATGCTGTTCTGTGAGTTTTGCACTTTTGCTGTAAATCTCATGTAATCCTACCACAAAATCCATTAATAAAAAAGTATTACTTCATACAATGTCTGCTCTAGAATTTCTTCATTCTGAAGGTTCCCAAGGTTTTCTCTTGCTTCTATGTGGGTGTAGCGACAGATGATGATCAACACCAGCCTTTTATCATCATAATGTCATTGCTTAGGTTTAGGTTTTTACTTGGAACATGAAAGTGTCTTAAATGACACCCAAATGATTTCTCATGTAATTGCAGGTCACAGGTTCAAATCCCCACCAAGATTACACTTGATCCACCCAGTGGGCTGCCTACAACCCACACTAGAACCATAATATGACAATACACACTCTCCAGCCCTCTATATGGTCTTCCGAGTGGCGCAGCGGTCTAAGGCACGGCATCTCAATGCAAGAGGCATCACTATAGTACCTGGTTCAAATCCAGGCTGTATCACATCCAGCTGTAATTGGGAGTCCCATAGGGCGGAGCACAATTGGCCCAGCGTTGTCTGGGTTTGGCTGGAGTAGGTTGTCATTGTAAATAAGAATTTGTTCATGACTGACTTGCCTAGTTAAATAAAGGTTAAATAAAAACATATATATATGCACAATCCTAAATGGGTTACCCAGACCAAAGACTCGGCTCTCCCCAGTACTCCTATTTTAGTTTCCATAGCAATGTCAAAGTCATTTTATCGGCCTCCTCAAAGGCTGACCAGATTTCATGATGTGGCTGCTTTATTTGGCTTGATTCTCTTTTGTTGCCCCCTCCACTATTTAATCAGGGTCCTTGTGGTCCTGGCCGTGGCAGCGTGCAGGCTGGGTAATTGGCTTAGGCTGAGCAGTACCAGCTGTGCTACAAAGCCAAGCCCCAGTCCACTCTGCCTCATAGCTTGTAAATGACAAGCTTGGAGAAAAACCACGGAATCGGGGGTACTGCCTGTCGGTCCTCCCAGCCACAGGTCACGACCTTGCCAAAACCCAACTCTCAGTGAAGAAAAGGACATCTCTTTGAAAAAGTATGCGGTGTGAAGTCATGCAAAAATTACACCGAATTTCCTATGAGTATTCTTTATGAAGTTCATATGTGCAGGACTTGAGGGGGAGCAGCTATTGGAAGGGAAGAAGGATTTCTTCACATGTCATACCCGTGTCCTCGTATATCACCTAATATGTCATCATGCATCATCTGGTGTGTCAATTGAGCTTTACCTCAAGAATGCTTTTTTTCTTTCAGAGAAAATATGTCTTCATTTAAAATGTACGCAGTGTCATCACCCTTGAAACATCTTTCCCAACACAATTAGTTAAGTGGCAACAGTGCTCAGCCAAAAGAATAAGGAGAGGATAAAAGTCCAAACTTGCCCAGATTTGCTCACAAGGTTAAGGACAAAGTAATTGTTGCTGGACTAAGTCCAGGTTTAAGGAACATTAACTTATTTTGAGTAATAATATTTTTTTACTCAATGAATGAGTGAACTCTCAGTACCCTGCTCTCAGTACCCTGCTCTCAGTACCCTGCTCTCAGTACCCTGCTCTCAGTACCCTGCTCTCAGTACCCTGCTCTCAGTACCCTGCTCAAGTTTCTCAAAACTAGGGCCCGTAGCTTTTCCTCGACAGACAACGTGGACAAGAGAATTCCTGGTCCTACATAACCTCTGTCTTGTCCTCCCCCCTACATCTTCTGATCTGGGAGCCAGACTGAAGCTATAGGGAGATCTGAGGCTGATAAAGGAGAGGGAAACAGCTGAGGAGTACATCTCCTCCGTGCTCTCATGCTCCCTTTTCCTCTCCAGATGGTTTTTCCTACACCGTGTCAGTGCTGACCTCAGCTTCTTAGAGGCCAGCTCGTGTGTGTGTGTGTGTGTGTGTGTGTGTGTGTGTGTGTGTGTGTGCCCTCACTACAGTTACAGTACATATTTCCAAACTTATATCAAAACTAAATCAAAGCTGACAGGACTTACAACACAAGAACAACTGAATATACTGAACCAAAAGTACTCCAATTCCTCAAGGCAAGATCCCATTGCCAGGTGCGACAGACAAATTCAATGGCAGCAATGGTGTAATATGCAAATAATGCACTGTATGGACAAGCTGTGATTACGCAGCTACGCCCTTCCCTTGCTTTGTTCTCTGTGCTGGCAGGAGCATGGTGTCAATGATCTGACGTTAACTGGAAAGGAAAAGGCAAGTGTTGTGATTGATTGAATGAGATTGTATCAACAACACTCACTAATTAGATGGCATTCAGTAATGGCTTAATGCGTAAGCCTAGTATGACCGCTGAATGCGAAATTCCTGATATATGTTCTCTGAACCACTTGGAGGTGTTTGGAGGCACTTCCAATATTGTCAGATCGGCAGTTTATGAAATCATCCATCTGAACACTGAAAAAGAACAGATAGCCAGTGACCTCCATGACACCGTCATCCATTACCTCAGACTCCAAACACCTTGAAGCTTATTTTCTCATTGCTTCTGTTCTGTTCCTTCACCACAGTCAAATCCCCTTTACCCACTTAAAATCTGCATTAGAACCATGGAGAATGATGCAAATGCTCGCACGCTCCAGACCACATCCACCTCCTGGCCTGTTGTCCTCATTTTACCGTGTAGAGAACACATGATTTTATAACTCACTCAGGTAGCTAGCATTCAGGCTGGTTCATGAACTGCAAGTGGAAAAGGAGCGGGGGAGGAGAGGAAAGGGAAGAGAAGCCAGAAGGAGTGTAGTACTGGAGCGGTTTCAGGGCCCATCGTCATGTCAGACAGTACATCATTGGCTGTCTGCTGAACACCTGGAGGCAAAGTGCTGGGTAATTAAAGAGGGCACGGCTGCGTCTGCACGCAACCACCATTAACCCATCGCACCTCAATTGGAGCAGAGAAGGGCCAGTTGTGGGAGAGAGAGAGCTGCTGTGAGTGGATTAGCCCTTGACATGTCAAATATGATACAACAAACGGCTAAGCCCTGGACTAATAAAGCCTGGAATTTTCCCCCTATTACTATAAAGTGCAGGAATTTGTATGAAGAAGTAGAGCGACACTTGAAATCAGTTGTTCGCTTCAACAATATAACAACAACAACAACTGTAAAGCCACAGAAGGCCACAACCCAGCTAGCAAACGTGGTTCTTTGGAAGTTGTCGGAACGTATGTTTTTGGTTTCACATTGGTTGTGGGAACGAAGCTATAAGTTTCTTGTAAAACAGAACAGAAGTGAACATTTTGCCTGTTCCGGAAACATACATTTTTTGGTTGCATAGAGGTTCTAAAAAATGTTTACTCCGGTTCCTTGAAAGTTTTCTTGGGAGATTTTATTAACGTTCTGAGAATGGAAATTATAGGTTATTTGGAGGTTTTTGAATAATTTATTTAACTTGCAATTAATGTTTGAATAACACTTTGAATAACACTGCTAGCTTTTTAAAATTCTATTTTTAATGACTCCAAGCACAGATAGGACACATGGAAATTAATTTCCTTGGTCATTAATTATACGAACACATTTATTATTTATTGTGACCTGGCATCAGTGAGACTCGAACATACAGTGCCTTCAGCAGGTATTCACACCACTTGAGTTGTTCACCTTTTGATGCGTTACAGCCTGAATTTAAAATGTATTCAATATGATAATTGTTCTCACCCATCTACACACAATACTCCATAATGTTCTGAGTCACACACATTTTATAACATTCCCAGAACGTAGTAAACATATGACATTAAATAGAAACACATGGGAACTTGTGTGGAATCTTCTGTGGGAAGAACACAGAAGAACAGTGTTACTTAATCTTCTCGGAACAATTTGAGAACATGACTTTAATCAGAGACACGAGGAAACATTATGCTGAGGTACTGAAATTCCAACAGAAGAATGTTATTTCTTAACACGTTATTTCTTAACATTCTCGGAACAATTTGAGAACATTACTGTTACATCTTCTCCTGCCACACCCTCTACTCCTGTGTCTCCTTGACCTGCCGCCGCTCCTCCAGTGCTCTCTCCCTCTCCCTCTCTCTCTCTCTGTGTGTGTGATTGTGGGGGTGGAGACAGGTGTGCTGGAGTCCCCCGCAGGTGCAACCTGTTCCATAATCAAGACCTCTGCAAATACTCAGTCCTGCCACTTCGTAATCTCTGCTCAGTCAGTCTACGTTTCTAGCCGCTTGTCACTATTTAGATCCTGTTATCCTGTTGTGCTTGTTTTCCTTGCCTGACACGGTTTTCCTCTCCGCTACAGTTCTTCCCGCTTCCCGCTCTGACTCTGGTCCCTGTCTCCTGTCCCACTTCTCCTCATCCTGTTACTCAGCCTTGGATTCCCCTCTGGACCTGCTTACCCTGTCCCAACCCCTCTCGCTCCAGCCTCAGCCTCCACACCTGGTTTCCTGCAACCCACCCGAGCTTCCCCTGACCTGCACTCCATCTTATCCCTGTGTTTCAATTATTACCTTGGTTACTTTATCCCAGTCTCCTCGTCTGAGTCTGCTCCGCAATGCAGGCAACTCTTGTTATTGAGCCTGTATAGCCGTTCCTCTGGAGACAACCCAGCTCTGCCTAGTTGCATAGGCTCGGGAAACGGTGACTCGGCCGTCTTCTGCGACTCTCGGGGAACCTCGGGTAGCCTTGGGTTCTCTCAACAACGGGGCCGTCTGGGACTTCCTTGGACGGGCGAGCAAAATTGAATCCCCTTTCCCTCTGTCGTTCCCATAGTCGCCCATCAATCCTGATGGTCAAGGCGATGAGGGAGTCGAAATCTGTCGGTAATTACCTGGCTGCAAGCTCGTCCTTGACCTCCTCCGGGACTCCGTGTAGGAACATGTCGAACAGCGCTTCCTGGTTCCAGGCACTCTCAGCTGCCAACGTGCAGAAATCCACTGCATAGTCTGCCACACTGAGGGAGTCCTGCCGAAGCTGGAGGGCTGAAGTTCAAAGATGAGAGCACACTGAGCTAGAAACGCCTGACAGATGCCCGGCTCTCCATTAAAGCGTTCCGGGGAGGTAAGCGGGGCTCCTGGGAAGGCAGAGTGACCAGTGAGGGTGTGTTGTTAACAGCTGAGTTACTGAGGGGCTGTGAGGTTCCGTAGTAGTAGTATGCCTCTCATCCAACCCACGGAATAGCTCAAGCAAGATGTCCAACGCCCGGTCATGGCGTTCGGCCAAGGTGTGGACACCCTCCATAAGGCCACGAAGCAATTCCTCGTGCCTACCAATGGTGGCTCCATGGGAGGAGATGGCGTTGCGCAGCTGGTCCGAGGGTGCTGGGTCAGTCATGGCCAGTTCGTACTATCACGTTTCAGGTAAGACCGAGATGCAGATAAAGTTGAAGTACAGTTTATTAATCGAACAGGGGCAGGCAAAAGACGGTTATAGGGCAGGCAGAGGTCAGTAATCCAGATAGGTGGGGCAAAGGTACAGGACGGCAGGCAGGCTCAGGGCAGGCAGAATGGTCAACACCGGGGAAACTAGGAAACAGGAACAATCGAGAGACAGGAGTAGAGGGGAAACCGCTGGTAGGCTTGACAAAACGAAATGAACTGGCAACAGACAAACAGAACTCAGGTATAAATACACAGGGGATAACGGGGAAGATGGGAAACACCTGGAGGGGGGTGGAGACAATCACAAAGACAGGTGAAACAGATCAGGGTGTGACATTAGCAGGACAGGAAAATTGTCTAATTCACACACTTATCAAGAGAACATCCCTTGTCCTCCCTACTGCCTCTGATCTGTCGGACTCACTAAACACATGCCTTATTTGTAAATTATGTCTGAGCGTTGGAAAGTGCCCCTGGCTAACTGTAAATTAAAAAAACAAGAAAATGATGCCGTCAGATTTCTTTTAATATAAGGAATATTATATTATTTATACTTTTACTTTTGATACTTATGTATATTTTAGCAATTACATTTACTTTGATATTTAAAACCAAATTAGTAGTATTTTACTAGATGACTAACTTTTACTTTGGTAATTTTCTTGTAAGCTATCCTTACCCGCTGGGCATACACTGGTTGAATCAATGTTATTCCAACGCAATTGGCAACATATTGTGACGTGGATCAAAGTGGAAAATACATTTGACTTGAAAAAGTCATCAACCAGAACTCTTTTACCCTCATTTCAACCAGCATTGTAAACACTGAAATGAGGGTAAAACTTCAACTTAAACACATTGACTTGAAATTATGTTGAATTTACTCACTGAAGTGCATTACCCTTCATATACCAGTAGGAGTCAATGTTCATATTTCAATATACCTCTTTGTTTAGGATGAAAGCAAGACGTTGATTCAAACATACCATTTTACTACCAACATTGAAAAAAGGTCAAATAAAATATGTCTAATAAAATTTGAAATTCAACATACTTTCTGCCACCCAATATACAGTGTATTCGGAAGGTATTCAGACCCCTTGACATTTTAAAACATTTAGTTACGTTACAGCCTTATTCTAAAATGTATTCAATTGTTTTTTCCCCTCATAAATCTACACACAATACCACATAACGACAAAGCATATTTTGCAAATGTATTACAAATAAAAACCGGAAATATCACATTTACGTAAGTTTTCAGACCTTTTACTCAGTACTTTATTGAAGCAACTTTGGCAGCGATTACAGCCTTGAGTCTTCTAGGGTACGACGCTACAAGCTAGGCACACCCGTATTTGGGGAGTTTTTACCCATTCTTCTGTGCAGATCCTCTCAAGCCCTGTCAGGTTTGATGGGGAGTGTCACTGCACAGCTATTTTCAGGTCTCTCCCGAGATGTTCGATCGGCTCTGGCTGGGCCGCTCAAGGACTTTCAGAGACTTGTCCCGAAGCCACTCCTGCGTTGTCTTGGCTGTGTGCTTAGGGTTGTTGACCCTAAGGGGTCTGAATACTTTCCGAAGGCACTGCATAACTCAATATTAGGAAGATGTTCCACATTTTTAGTATACATGGTGTATATTTAATATGTTCTCACCTAGTGATTTGTTTTTTCATTTCCACATGGAATTTTCAGTTGAAATAAACGTATGAGGCCCTAATCTATGGATTTTACAGGACTGGGCAGGGGTGCAGCCATGGGTGGGCTTTGGAAGGCATAGGCCCAGCCACTTGGCAGCCAACCCACTAGGGAGCGGACTCTTATTGTTCCCAGCACAAGGTACACCTGTGTAATGATCATGCTGTTGAATCAACTTCTTGACATGCCCTATCTTGGCATAGGAGAAATGCTCAATTTAAAGAGATGTAAACAAATTTGTGCACACAATTTGAGAGAAATAAGCTTTTTGTGCAGATGGAACATATCTGGGATGTTATATTTTAGCTCAGGAGACATGGGAACAACACTTTACATGTTGTGTTTATATTTTTGTTCAGTATAGATTGATGTAACAACCTGTTGGTTAAGTTAAGTCCATGTATTTAAGTTGAAGTTTTACCCTAATTTCAATGTTTACAATGCTGGTTGAAATTAAATGAAAACAGTACTTGTTGATGACTTTTCTCAAATCCAATGTATTTTCCATGTTGATTCCATGTCACAATACGTTGACATATTAAGCTGAAACAATGTTGATTCAACCAGTGTGTGACCAGTGTCCTTCCTCACCGTTGTGTGACTGATCAAAATGTGCTGGGCCAATTGTGCGCCGCCCTATGGGACTCCCAATCACAGCCGGTTGTGATGCAGCCTGCATTTGCACCAGGGTGTCTGCAGTGACACCTCAAGCACTGAGATGCAGTGCCTCAGACCGCTTCGCCACTCGGGAGCTATGTTAATATGTTCTCACCTAGTGACAAAACAAACTGCACTCACCAGAGCTCAGACAACTCAGTACATGGCTTAGGGGTAACTTCCAGTTATCTTCCCTATCTTTACATGATGTCAAAGTCTTAATTAATGAATTAAATACCTTTAGGCGTTCCGTTTCAACTCTCACCATTGCACCTCACTCACAGATCTGGGGTCACAAAACAAATAGATTTTCTGGACATACTGGAAATTCAGGCATGCAAAAAAAAACTATGGCTCGGAGCCAGAAAATGATCTTAAAAGGAATACATTCTCTGCAAACATAGTTACTCTTGTCACTTCATATCTCACATGGAAGGAATCTGTACATTTTCTAATCCTAATGTCTGGAAATGTTGGCGACGTGTTGATATCCATTTCTATGCATGACTCATGAGTTAACCTCATCATGTTAAGTAGCTCAGAGATCACTGTTTACTGAATTCTATGTTTCTGTGACTATGCAAGCAGCACTGATGAAACTTGCCGTTGGAGGTGAAGCAACATCTTCACGCAAGCTCATGGTAACATGTCTCCACCTTGAGGTAGATGTTGCTAATTGCTTATGGGAGTCAATGGTTCATTTCCATTTACCCAGTAGTGATCCAGTAATACAACTGGACTGAGCGTTTCCGTTGCTGTGCCATCCCAGACAAGGTTTACCTGCTTAACAGTTAATTGTCTACATCTGCTGTTTATTGAGTTTTAATATTCAAATGTAGGTTGTAATTCAGCATGTTGCTGCCACTCGTACAATGTTCTGTTGAAAAACAGTTTAAAAAAAACTCTCTCTTTCCACAAGACACATATTTTGTTAAAATATTTATTTACACATTGTCAATGTACAAAATAACAGAAATATAATCCTCTTTCAGAATAACAGCAATAGTAAAGCGTTCAACAAATGTATACTCTTAAAAACAATATTATATAAATGTTTAACCAATTGAAAAAATGTATTCAACTACCATTCTGTACAATGTACGCTGAGTGTACAAAACATTAGGGACACCTTCCAAATATTGAGTTGCTTAAAAATCCTTCTTTAACCTGTCTCCTCCCCTTCATCTACACCGATTGAAGTGGATCTAACAAGTGACATCAATAAGGGATCATATCTTTCACTTGGGTTCACCTGGTCAGTTTTTGTCATGGAAAGAGCAGGTGTCCTTAATGTATTGTCCACTCAGTGTGTGTATAAATAATATTGCATTTTCTAAATATATCTACATATTTTTTGTTGTTGTTTTTAATTCAGTTCTATTTAAGTGGTGCAATAAGAAAGCACCCATTTCAATGAAAACCATCTTCACAGTAAAAGAGTATCTGTTTCAAGGCTGAAACAGTGAAACAAAAGCAGCTTCCATGGTGCATCTTTTATGATAAATCTTGAACGAGTTTGAACTCCTCTTTTAATAAAAAAAAAAACTTTTTTGGAATGCATAAAATGAAACAGATCGGTGTTGCTCTACAGAAACAGAGAACCACAAAGATGCTCTTTCGTCAGTGTACCAGGTCCTGGGCTGATGACAATGAAGACAATGAACAAAACCAACAACAGAGAAAACCGTTAGACCTGGTTGTATCAAGGCCACATTTGGGTGGAGCTAGATAATGGAGGAACTGCATTCTCTGTGGTAACACACACACACATACACACACACACACACACACACACATGCACACACACCAGCGGCAGTTAGTGCCCTTTCAGAATTGGGAGGACAATCTTTTTCTTATGAGCTTGGCCTTATTTCTATTTCAGCATATTGGATGACTATTCCATTCATCCAGCTCAATGTAACATCGATAGGTTTAGGCTACTACATGATACTAGAATTTGCCCTATGCCTACCTTGACCCACTGGGCACAAACTGGTTGAATCAACATTGTCTCAGTGTAATTAGTCAATGTATATGTTACGTGGAAAATACATTGGATTTGAAAAAAAGCCATCAACTTTTGTTTTGAGGGTGAAATTTCAACCACAGGATTATGTCATCATGGCAACCACTTTTCAACATAGACAACCCTTCTTTAAAATAGAGTATATTGAATTTGTACCTTTTGAAACAATGTCAGATCTTCAACGGAATGTCCAATATCAGGAAAAAAATATGTGTCTGGGCAGCACCTCCTATTGGAGAATTGATCTACAACTATTCATTTGGTCTCCAATACAGGGTTTTAAACCAAACCCAGCTTAGTTTTTACATCACCTACTACCAATGCGCTATTGTGAGTGATTATTCAGAGACCTCTCAATAACTAAATATATTCACTGTTGCTATCAAAGTAGTTCCAAAGGGTAGGTTTAACAGAGCAAAGGAAATGTAACCATACGTTATAAGTCCTATATCATCAATTATACTATTTAGGTCTATATTGCATTGCAAATTCATCAACAGCTACTGTTTTAATTCAGCCCAGGATTCAACTAAAAATAGACAATACATATATGGTTCAAGCTTTAGTTGATTTCAAATGTAATCTTCATGTTAGTCATTAATATGTTGGATTCATGTCTCCTTCTCAACCAAAAATCTAAGTTAAAGAGTAAGACTAAATAAAATTCAACTTTACTTAAATAGCATTTAAAAAAATAGGACTAAATCAAATCAAACTTGATTTAAATTGCATTTAAAGTTTGATTAGATTTAGTCATATTCTTTAACTTCGATTTTTGATGGAGATCTGCTGCTTGGATAGTTCCATCTGTGCCATTGACTTAGTCTGGCTTTAATTGCAGTTTACTACAAATTAATAATTGATATTTGTATTTTTAATATTTTTACTTTTATGAAACTCCCTGAGTAGGAAGGTCCCCCCCCTTCCTCCTCTGAGGAGCCTCCACTGACTCTCTCTCTCTCTCTCTCTCTCTCTATGTCTCTCAAAGACACACACAACTACGCCTGCCGCAGGCAGCCCGTTGTGGTCTAACCGCTTGACACAGACAGGCAGGTGGTGGTGGAGCTCAGGCGGCGACTCTTCTTGGGGGCATTGGGTGCAGGCGGGGGACTGACAGTGAGACTCCTGATCTTATTGAAACTGTTCCTCAGGCTGCTGTGCCTGATGCTCCCGGTGCTGCTGGTCTCCTTGGACACAAAGGTGTCAGGGTGACAGAGGCCTGCCCTGAGGCAGCAGCAGCACAACAAGCCGGCAATGGCCTTCCTCAGCTCTGTGCTGCCCAGGGTGTAGATGACCGGGTTCAGGGCCGAGTTTATCACGGCCAGGGCGATGACCCAGTCGGCGCTGAAGAGCGGTGCGCACTGCCGCGACACACAGAAGAAGTCCACCAGCAGCAGGATGAACAGAGGCCCCCAGCATATGATGAACACACCCACGATGGAGATGACTGTCTTCAGCAGCCCCAGGGAGCGCTTGCGGCTGCGCTGGGAGCCCAACTTGGAGCTGCTGCGCACGTGGCTATAGATGGCGCCATAGAGCACGCCGATAGCCAGCAGGATGAGGGAGAAGATGAGCAGGGAGAAGAGGATGTAGCTCTTGGAGTAGAGCGGCAGCAGGGTAGAGCAGCTCTCCAGGCTGCACACGCAGTTCCAGCCCAGCAGGGGGAGGAAGCCGATGGCGAAGGCCACGATCCAGCACAGCGCCACCAGGCCGTAGATACGATACGTCTTCCTGGCCGACTTCTGGTGCAGCGGCTTCATCATGGTGGTGTAGCGCTCCACAGCTATCAGCAGCAGGCTGAAGATGGAGGCGGCGAGGGCCACGAACAGTACCCCCTCCCTGAACAGCCACAGAGCCGGGCTCAGTCTGAACGTCTGGCTGCCCGACATCCAGATGTTGACCACGTAGGCCGCCCCAGCCAGCAGGTCGCTCAGGGTGATGTTGGCGATGCACACGTAGACCCAGCGGCGGCTGTAGAGGATCCGGGAGAGCACGGCCACTAGGACCAGCAGGTTTTCCAGGATGATGAGGACGCTGATGAAGAGGGAGAGGACCGCTGCTGAGCTCAGGCCACCCTGACGGGGCACGCGATGCTGCAGGCGCCCTGTGTGGTTGTAGTGCTCCAGGATCACATCAATGTTAATAGCGCTGCTGTTGGTGGTGTTGCTGGCCAAGAGGTACAGATGAGAGCAGGAGGTTGAGGAGCTCAGGGAGGACAGGGCATCCATGGCTGGGTAGTGAAGGGCTTGGCAAGTCAGAAAATGGCTGGGTCGGGTTGGACAAGGCAGGACTTGGGTGAGTGTAGAACTCCTGATGTGGGATCAGACTCAGGCTAAAACAGTCTCTCCACTGGAGCTCTGCTGTCTCACAACCCACCTAGCAAACACAGGAAGATGTTTGATATGAAAAGATGTCTGATATGCGATAATATGTTCTAAGCTGTTTGTAGGGCATAAACTGCAGGTAATGAAAATAATGTGTTTTTTGGTCAAATTGCATTGTTTATAAATGTATTGTGAAAAGCTGAAAGAAATCCCCCAAAATCCCACAAATACAACAAATGTTTAGACAGTGAGATGACATTTTGTCAGTTGACTGGCATGGATTCTCATCATAAAACTGCATGCCTCCGCTAGCAGGCATTAGGGCCATTTAAACCTCTGTGGTGCTGTTTCAACCACCATGTGGTTAGTTGAGAGGAGCAGCCAGCTGCGGCCAGGAAGGGGGTTTAAATCTGCATGTGAAGCCAACATCTTTCAAAGTTTGAAAACAACTATTTCCAAATCCCTGTTAGTAGTAATGACTGAAAAACAACATCCTACTCTCCCAAAATTGCTAAGTATTAACTGTTTTCCACTGTGGAGTGAAATAAAAAGTACCATATTACATATATATAATATTTATATAATATTACATTTATAACACACCTTTATAACCTTTACATTTCTAGATGTTCTTTTATGCATAATTAGTGTTGTAATTTGTTGCATGGGAGCAAAAGCTTGTACATGACAGCAAATACCTTGCATATTTACGGCTACAGTTAAATTAAATGTGACAATACACCTGGCTCTCCATCCCAATCATTATCTGATTGTATCATTTCATATGAATAGGTTAACACATAAAGACAAATATTGTATCCTTTTGATTTTAACACAATAAACACTTGAAGAACAAATGTCACTTACTGGTGCAGCGATGCTGTTGGTAGTGATGCGGTGTGTGGACAGCCACCCCCTATGTGGGCTGGTAGTGCAGATGTGTTCCACTCTATAGAAGCGATGAGGAAGGAAGCCATACACTCAGAAGGTTACTCACATGACACCACACCCAAAGCGACCAACACAGACACGAGAAGCAAGAGATTATTGACACTGAGGGGGTGTTTCGTCACTGGCCAAAAGAAAACACACCAATTGTGAAATGCTTCAGAACGTGATTATTCATAGATGGATGCCACCCAATCAACGCGTTAATTGCTAAATAGATATAGGCTAATCCACGCTTGCATAAGGTCACCACAATGTTGTTTTTTAAATATATACATTATATATATTCCCCCCCTGTAATTTTCCACATGTCAAAGGTCAGACTTAATCTCACTGATGTAAACACTTTTCCCATCCACTACTTGCGCCCTGCTTTTGACCGCTGCAATACTTGAATCCTATTGCTCAAGTTGCCCCATGATGATTACGGGAAGAGACTTTCATAATGTTTTCATGGTACATGTATGTCGAAGTGGTTGGACCATGATGTTTTCTAGGATGTGTCACAAGAGACTGTTTCTACTAGGAGGGCATCAGGCCAGTGTTTACAGTTGAAGTCAGAAGTTTACATACACTTAGGTTGGAGTCAATAAAACTCGTTTTTCAACCACTCCACAAATTTCTTGTTAACAAACTATAGTTTTGGCAAGTCGGTTAGGACATCTACTTTGTGCATGACACAAGTCATTTTTCCAAACAATTGTTTACAGCCAGATTATTTGACTTACAACTCACTGTATCACAATTCCAGTGGGTCATAATTTTACATAACCTAAGTTGACTGTGCCTTTAACCAGCTTGGATAATTCCAGAAAATGTCATGGCTTTAGAAGCTTCTGATAGGCTAATTGACATAATTTGAGTCAATTGGAGGTGTACCTGTGGATGTATTGTATTTCAAGGCCTACCTTCAAACTCAGTGCCTCTTTGCTTGACATCATGGGAAAATCAAAAGAAATCAGCCAAGATCTCAGGAAAAAAATTGTAGACCTCCACAAGTCTGTTTCATCCTTGGGAGCAATTTCTAAACGCCTGAAGGTACCACGTTCATCTGTACAAACAATAGTACGCAAGTATAAATACCACTGGACCACGCAGCTGTCATACCGCTCAGGAATGAGACAATTTCTGTCTCCTAGAGATGAATGTACTTCTGTGCGAAAAGTGCAAATACAGTGCCTTGCGAAAGTATTCGGCCACCTTGAACTTTGCGACCTTTTGCCACATTTCAGGCTTCAAACATAAAGATATAAAACTGTATTTTTTTGTGAAGAATCAACAACAAGTGGGACACAATCATGAAGTGGAACGACATTTATTGGATATTTCAAACTTTTTTAACAAATCAAAAACTGAAAAATTGGGCGTGCAAAATTATTCAGCCCCTTTACTTTCAGTGCAGCAAACTCTCTCCAGAAGTTCAGTGAGGATCTCTGAATGATCCAATGTTGACCTAAATGACTAATGATGATAAATACAATCCACCTGTGTGTAATCAAGTCTCCGTATAAATGCACCTGCACTGTGATAGTCTCAGAGGTGCGTTAAAAGCGCAGAGAGCATCATGAAGAACAAGGAACACACCAGGCAGGTCCGAGATACTGTTGTGAAGAAGTTTAAAGACGGATTTGGATACAAAAAGATTTCCCAAGCTTTAAACATCCCAAGGAGCACTGTGCAAGCGATAATATTGAAATGGAAGGAGTATCAGACCACTGCAAATCTACCAAGACCTGGCCGTCCCTCTAAACTTTCAGCTCATACAAGGAGAAGACTGATCAGAGATGCAGCCAAGAGGCCCATGATCACTCTGGATGAACTGCAGAGATCTACAGCTGAGGTGGGAGACTCTGTCCATAGGACAACAATCAGTCGTATATTGCACAAATCTGGCCTTTATGGAAGAGTGGCAAGAAGAAAGCCATTTCTTAAAGATATCCATAAAAAGTGTCGTTTAAAGTTTGCCACAAGCCACCTGGGAGACACACCAAACATGTGGAAGAAGGTGCTCTGGTCAGATGAAACCAAAATTGAACTTTTTGGCAACAATGCAAAACGTTATGTTTGGCGTAAAAGCAACACAGCTCATCACCCTGAACACACCATCCCCACTGTCAAACATGGTGGTGGCAGCATCATGGTTTGGGCCTGCTTTTCTTCAGCAGGGACAGAGAAGATGGTTAAAATTGATGGGAAGATGGATGGAGCCAAATACAGGACCATTCTGGAAGAAAACCTGATGGAGTCTGCAAAAGACCTGAGACTGGGACGGAGATTTGTCTTCCAACAAGACAATGATCCAAAGCAAAATCTACAATGGAATGCTAAACATATCCAGGTGTTAGAATGGCAAGTCAAAGTCCAGACCTGAATCCAATCGAGAATCTGTGGAAAGAACTGAAAACTGCTGTTCACAAATGCTCTCCATCCAACCTCACTGAGCTCGAGCTGTTTTGCAAGGAGGAATGGGGAAAAATGTCAGTCTCTCAATATGCAAAACTGATAGAGACATACCCCAAGCGACTTACAGCTGTAATCGCAGCAAAAGGTGACGCTACAAAGTATTAACTTAAGGGGGCTGAATAATTTTGCACGCCCAATTTTTCAGTTTTTGATTTGTTAAAAAAGTTTGAAATATCCAATAAATGTCGTTCCACTTCAAGATTGTGTCCCACTTGTTGTTGATTCTTCACACAAAAATACAGTTTTATATCTTTATGTTTGAAGCCTGAAATGTGGCAAAAGGTCGCAAAGTTCAAGGGGGCCGAATACTTTCGCAAGGCACTGTATATCCCAGAACAACAGCAAAGGACCTTGTGAAGATGCTGGAGGAATCAGGCACAAATGTATCTATATCCACAGTAAAACGAGTCCTATATCGACATAACCTGAAAGGGCGCTCAGCAAGGAAGAAGCCACTGCTCCAAAACCGCCATAAAAAAAGCCAGACTACGGTTCTCAACTGCCCATGGGGACAAAGATTGTACTTTTTTGAGAAATGTCCTCTGGTCTGATGAAACAAAAATAGAACTGTTTGGCCATAATAACCATCGTTATGTTTGGAGGAAAAATTGGGAGGCTTGCAAGCCTAAGAACACCATCCCAACCGTGAAGCACGGGGGTGGCAGCATCATGTTGTGGGGGTGCTTTGCTGCAGGAGGGACTGGTGCACTTCCCAAAAAAGATGGCATCATGAGGTAGGAAAATTATGTGGATATATTGAAGCAAATTCTCAAGACATCCGTCAGGAAGTTAAAGCTTGGTCGCAAATGGGTCTTCCAAATGGACAATGACCCCAAGCATATGTTGTGACATAAGGGCTAAAGGACAACAAAGTCAAATCAAATCAAATGTATTTATATAGCCCTTCGTACATCAGCTAATATCTGAAAGTGCTGTACAGAAACCCAGCCTAAAACCCCAAACATCAAGCAATGCAGGTGTAGAAGCACGGTGGCTAGGAAAAACTCCCTAGAAAGGCCAAAACCTAGGAAGAAACCTAGAGAGGAACCAGGCTATGTGGGGTGGCCAGTCCTCTTCTGGCTGTGCCGGGTGGAGATTATAACAGAACATGGCCAAGATGTTCAAATGTTCATAAATGACCAGCATTGTCAAATAATAATAATCCCAGGCAGAACAGTTGAAACTGGAGCAGCAGCACGGCCAGGTGGACTGGGGACAGCAAGGAGTCATCATGTCAGGTAGTCCTGAGGCATGGTCCTAGGGCTCAGGTCCTCTGAGAGAGAGAAATAAAGAGAGAAAGAGAGATTTATAGAGAGCATACTTAAATTCACACAGGACACCGGATAGGACAGGAGAAGTACTCCAGATATAACAAACTGACCCTAGCCCCCCGACACATAAACTACTGCAGCATAAATACTGGAGGCTGAGACAGGAGGGGTCAGGAGACACTGTGGCCCCATCCGAGGACACCCCCAGACAGGGCCAAACAGGAAGGATATAACTCCACCCACTTTGCCAAAGCACAGCCCCCACACCACTAGAGGGATATCTTCAACCACCAACTTACCATCCTGAGACAAGGCCGAGTATAGCCCACAAAGATCTCTGCCACGGCACAACCCAAGGGGGTGCGACAACCCAGACAGGAAGATCACATCAGTGACTCAACTCACTCAAGTGACGCACCCCTCCTAGGGACGGTATGAAAGAGCCCTAGAAAGCCAGTGACTCAGCCCCTGCAATAGGGTTAGAGGCAGAGAATCCCAGTGGAAAGAGGGGAACCGGCCAGGCAGAGACAGCAAGGGCGGTTCATTGCTCCAGAGCCTTTCCGTTCCCCTTCACACTCCTGGGCCAGACTACACTCAATCATATGACCCACTGAAGAGATGAGTCTTCAGTAAAGACTTAAAGGTTGAGACCGAGTTTGCGTCTCTCACATGGGTAGGCAGACCATTCCATAAAAATTGAGCTCTATAGGAGAAAGCCCTGCCTCCAGCTGTTTGCTTAGAAATTCTAGGGACAATTAGGAGGCCTGCATCTTGTGACCGTAGCGTACGTGTAGGTATGTACGGCAGGACCAAATCAGAGAGATAGGTAGGAGCAAGCCCATGTAATGCTTTGTAGGTTAGCAGTAAAACCTTGAAATCAGCCAGCCCTTGCCTTGACAGGAAGCCAGTGTAGAGAGGCTAGCACTGGAGTAATATGATCACATTTTTTGGTTCTAGTCAGGATTCTAGCAGCCGTATTTAGCACTAACTGAAGTTTATTTAGTGCTTTATCCGGGTAGCCGGAAAGCAGAGCATTGCAGTAGTCTAACCTACAACTGACAAAAGCATGGATTCATTTTTCTGCATCATTTTTGGACAGAAAGTTTCTGATTTTTGCAATGTTACGTAGACGGAAAAAAGCTGTCCTTGAAACCGTCTTGATATGTTCTTCAAAAGAGAGATCAGGGTCCAGAGTAACGCTGAGGTCCTTAACAGTTTTATTTGAGACGACTGTACAACCATTAAGATTAATTGTCAGATTCAACAGAAGATCTCTTTGTTTCTTGGGACCTAGAACAAGCATCTCTGTTTTGTCCGAGTTTAAAAGTAGAACGTTTGCAGCCATCCACTTCCTTATGTCTGAAACACATGCTTCTAGCGATGGCAATTTTGGGGCTTCACCATGTTTCATTGAAATGTACAGCTGTGTGTCATCCGCATAGCAGTGAAAGTTAACATTATCTTTTCGAATGACATCCCCAAGAGGTAAAATATATAGTGAAAACAATAGTGGTCCTAAAACGGAACCATGAGGAACACCGAAATTTACAGTTGATTTGTCAGAGGACAAACCATTCACAGAGACAAACTGATATCTTTCCGACAGATAAGATCTAAACCAGGCCAGAACTTGTCCGTGTAGACCAATTTGGGTTTCCAATCTCTCCAAAAGAATGTGGTGATCGATGGTATCAAAAGCAACACTAAGGTCTAGGAGCACGAGGACAGATGGTCTGATGCCATTAAAAGGTCATTTACCACCTTCACAAGTGCAGTCTCAGTGCTATGATGGGGTCTAAAACCAGACTGAAGCATTTCGTCTGGTTACATTGTTTGTCTTCAGGAAGGCAGTGAGTTGCTGCGCAACAGCCTTTTCTAACATTTTTGAGAGGAATGGAAGATTAGATATAGGCCGATAGTTTTTTATATTTTCTGGGTCAAGGTTTGGCTTTTTCAAGAGAGGCTTTATTACTGCCACTTTTAGTGAGTTTGGTACACATCCGGTGGATAGAGAGACGTTTATTATGTTCAACATAGGAGGGCCAAGCACAGGAAGCAGCTCTTTCAGTAGTTTAGTTGGAATAGGGTCCAGTATGCAGCTTGAAGGTTTAGAGGCCATGATTATTTTCATAATTGTGTCAAGAGATATAGTACTAAAACACTTGAGCGTCTCTCTTGATCCTAGGTCCTGGCAGAGTTGTGCAGACTCAGGACAGCTGAGCTTTGAAGGAATACGCAGATATAAAGAGGAGTCCATAATTTGCTTTCTAATAATCATGATCTTTTCCTCAAAGAAGTTCATGAATTTATCACTGCTGAAGTGAAAGCCATCCTCTCCTGGGGAATGCTGCTTTTTAGTTAGCTTTGCGACAGTATCAAAAAGGAATTTCGGATTGTTCTTATTTTCCTCAATTAAGTTGGAAAAATAGGATGATGGGGCAGCAGTAAGCGCTCTTCGATACTGCACGGTACGGTCTTTCCAAGCTAGTCGGAAGACTTCCAGTTTGGTGTGGCGCCATTTCCTTCCAATTTTCTGGAAGCTTGCTTCAGAGCTCGGGTATTTTCTGTGTACCAGGGAGCTAGTTTCTTATGAGAAATGTTTTTAGTTTTTAGGGGTGCAACTGCATCTAGGGTATTGCGCAAGGTTAAATTGAGTTCCTCAGTTAGGTGGTTAACTGATTTTTGTCCTCTGGCGTCCTTGGGTATACAGAGGGAATCTGGAAGGACATCAAGGAATCTTTGTGTTGTCTGTGAATTTATGGCACAACTTTTGATGTTCCTTGGTTGGGGTCTGAGCAGATTATTTGTTGCAATTGCAAACGTAATAAAATGGTGGTCCGATAGTCCAGGATTATGAGGAAAAACATTAAGATCCACAACATTTATTTCATGGGACAAAACTAGGTCCAGAGTATGACTGTGACAGTGAGTGGGTCCAGAGACATGTTGGACAAAACCCACTGAGTCGATGATGGCTCCGAAAGCCTTTTGGAGTGGGTCTGTGGACTTTTCCATGTGAATATTAAAGTCACCAAAGATTAGAATATTATCTGCTATGACTACAAGGTCCGATGGGAGTTCAGGGAACTCAATGAGGAACGCTGTATATGGCCCAGGAGGCCTGTAAACAGTATCTATAAAAAGTGATTGAGTAGGCTGCATAGATTTCATGACTAGAAGCTCAAAAGACGAAAACATCATTTTTTTTTTTGTAAATTGAAATTTGCTATCATAAATGTTAGCAACACCTCCGCCTTTGCGGGATGCACAGGGGATATGGTCACTAGTGTAGCCAGGAAGTGAGGCCTCATTTAACACAGTAAATTCATCAGGCTTAAGCCATGTTTCAGTCAGGTCAATCACATCAAGATTATGATCAGTGATTAGTTCATTGAATATAATTGCCTTTGAAGTAAGGGATCTAACATTAAGTAGCCCTATTTTGAGATGTGAGGTATCATGATCTCTTTCAATAATGACAGGAATGGAGGAGGTCTTTATCCTAGTGAGATTGCTAAGGCGAACACCGCCATGTTTAGTTTTGTCCAACCTAGGTCGAGGCACAGACACGGTCTCAATGGGGATAGCTGAGCTGACTACACTGACTGTGCTAGTGGCAGACTCCACTATGCTGGCAGGCTGGTTAACAGCCTGCTGCCTGGCCTGCACCCTATTTCATTGTGGAGCTAGAGGAGTTAGAGCCCTGTCTATGTTGGTAGATTAGATGAGAGCACCCCTCCAGCTAGGATGGAGTCCGTCACTCCTCAGCAGGTCAGGCTTGGTCCCGTTTGTGGGTGAGTCCCAGAAAGAGGGCCAATTATCTACAAATTCTATCTTTTGAGAGGGGCAGAAAACAGTTTTCAACCAGCGATTGAGTTGTGAGACTTTGCTGTAGAGCTCATCACTCCCCCTAACTGGGAGGGGGCCAGAGACAATTACTCGATGCCGACACATCTTTCTAGCTGAAGCTATGTTGCGCTTGGTGATCTCTGACTGTTTCATCCTAACATCGTTGGTGCCGACGTGGATAACAATATCTCTATACTCTCTACACTCGCCAGTTTTAGCTTTAGCCAGCACCATCTTCAGATTAGCCTTAACGTCGGTAGCCCTGCCCCCTGGTAAACAGTGTATGATGGCTGGATGATTTGTTTTAAGTCTAATACTGCGGGTAATGGAGTCGCCAAATACTAGAGTTTTCAATTTGTCAGAGCTACTGGTGGGAAGCTTCGTTGTCTCAGACCCCGTAACGGGAGGAGTAGAGACAAGAGAAGGCTCGGCCTCTGACTCAGACTCGCTGCTTAATGGGGAAAACCGGTTGAAAGTTTCTGTCGGCTGAATGAGTGACACCGGTTGAGCATTCCTACAGCATTTCCCTCCAGAAACCGTGAGAAAGTTGTACGGCTGCGGGGACCATGCAAGGGGATTTATACTAACGTTACTATCTGTACTTACTGGTGGCACAGACGCTGTTTCATCCTTTCCTACACTGAAATTACTCTTGCCTAATGATTGCGTCTGAAGCTGGGCTTGTGGCACAGCTATCCTCGACGTAAGGCGATCGTTTCCTGTATATTATGAGTACAGCGACTGCAATTAGAAGGCATCATGTTAATGTTACTACTTAGCTTCGGCTGTTGGAGGTCCTGACGAACCATGTCCAGATAAAGCGTCCGGAGTGAAAAAGTTGAATGAAAATAAAAAGTTGAGGGAAAAACCAAAAATATAAACGGTAATTAAAAAGTAAAAACTGTAAAGTTGTCAGGTGGCAAAGTAAGGTTGTCAACAAAACGCACAGCAACACGTAAACAAGTCAGACTACCTTTACACTGGCACATGTACTGATCCTTATCCCAGCATCCATCACCTTCTCATTAGGTAAAAAAATACATTGTCAAGGTATTGGAGTATTGGAGTGGCCATCACAAATCCCTGACTTCAATCCTATAGAAAATCTGTGGGCAGAACTGAAAAAGCTTGTGCGAGCAAGGAGGCCTTCAAACCTGACTCAGTTACACCAGCTCTGTCAGGAGGAATGGGCCAAAATTCACCCAACTTATTGTGGGAAGCTTGTGGAAGGTTACCCGAAATGTTTGACCCAAGTTAAACAATTTAAAGGCAATGCTACCAAATACACTCAATTAGTATGTCACGACCACCGAAGTTGGTCCCTCTCCTTGTTCAGCGGTGTTCGGCGGTCGACGTCACCAACCTTCTAGCCATCGCTGATCCATTTTTCATTTTCCATTGGTTTTGTCTTGTCTTCCCTCACACCTGGTTTCAATCCCATCAATTACATGTTGTGTATTTTACCTTCTGTTTCCCCTTATGTCTTTGTCGGTGATTGTTTGTTGTATATTTTGTGCGAGTCATGTTCTGGTGTGTGACGGGTTTTGTACCCTTTTATACGACACCCATGGAGCTGGGAGGGGCGGTGCGCAGGGAGACCGGAGGGGGTTCCCGCTCGTGCACCATCTGTGGCCACAGAAGTCACACTGCCGGTCGGTGCCGGGTTGGTTCCTCTAAGAAGCGAGGCAGCAGGCAGGGTGCTCAGGCGTCACCCCAGGTGAGCCAGCACCATTCTCACCCAGAGCCCTCTGTTGCACAACTGTTTGTCTTTGTCACTTTTCCTGAGTTTTCCCCGCATTCCCACATAATGCGCTCGTCGATTCAGGCGCGGCTGGGAATTTCATTAATAGAGCGTTAGCCCATAGTTTAGGGATCCCCATTGTTCCCATGGATGTGCCTTTCCCCGTTCACACCTTGGATAGTCGACCATTAGGGTCAGGGTTGATTAGGGAGGTCACTGCTCCTTTGGGCATGGTGATGCAGGGGGGAGGGAATTATTTTTTTCCTAATTGACTCTCCTGTGTTTCTCGTGGTGCCGGGCCTACCCTGTTTAGCTTGTCATGACCCCACTGTTTCTTGGCCACAGAGGGCTCTCACAGGGTGGTCGCGAGAGTGCTCAGGTAGGTGTTTAGGGATTTCTCTTGGTGCTACTACGGTGGAGAGTCCAGACCAGGTCTCCACCGTTCGCATTCCCCCTGAATATGCTGATTTGTCTCTCGCCTTCTCCAAAAAGAAGGCGACTCAATTACCACCTCATCGATGGGGCAATTGTGCGATAGATCTCCTGGTAGACGCTGCACTTCCCAGGAGTCATGTGTATCCCCTCTCACAGGCGGAGACAGAGGCTATGGAAACATATGTCTCCGAATCCCTGCGTCAGGGGTACATTCGGTCCTCCACTTCACCAGCCTCCTCAAGTTTATTTTTTTGTGAAGAAGAAGGAGGGAGGTCTGCGCCCGTGTATTGACTACCGGGGTCTGAATCAGATCACGGACCCGGTGCGCTTGCAGTGGTCAGCTGAGGCGGACAGGGCTTTTAGTCAACTGAGGTCTCTGTTTACCTCGGCTCCCATGTTGGCCCATCCGGATCCCTCTTTGGCGTTCATAGTGGAGGTGGACGCGTCCGAGGCTGGGATCGGAGCTGTGCTCTCTCAGCGCTCGGGTACGCCACTGAAATTCCGCCCCTGTTCTCGAAGAAGCTCAGCCCGGCGGAGCGAAACCATGATGTGGGGGACCGGGAGCTATTGGCTGTCGTCAAGGCCTTGAAGGCATGCAGACATTGGCTTGAGGGGGCTAGACACTCTTTTCTCATCTGGACTGACCACCGCAATCTGGAGTACATCTGGACGGCGAGGAGACTGAACCCTCGCCAGGCAAGGTGGGTCATGTTTTTCACCTGTTTTGTGTTTACCCTTTCTTACAGACCAGGCTCCCAGAAGGCAGACGCATTGTCCCGGCTGTATGACACAGAGGAGCGGCCCATGGATCCCACTCCCATACTCCCCACCTCTTGCCTGGTGGCGCCGGTAGTGTGGGAGCTGGACAAGGACATTGAGCGAGCGTCATGTGCAGAGCCCGCTCCCCTCCAGTGTCCAGCAGGGCGTCTGTACGTTCCATCTGCTGTCCGCAACCGGCTAATCTATTGGATCCACACGTTACCCTCCTCTGGTCATCCTGGGATCGGTCGGACGGTACGCTGTCTTAGTGGGAAGTACTGGTGGCCCACTTTGGCAAATTATGTGAGGGTTTATGTTTCCTCCTGCTTGGTGTGCACCCGGTGTAAGGCTCCTAGACACCTGCCCAAAGGTAAGTTACAACCCTTACCCGTTCCACAACGGCCTTGGTCGCACCTGTCGATAGATTTCCTGACCAATCTTCCTCCTTCACAGGGTAACACCACGATCCTGGTCGTTGTGGATTGTTTTTCTAAGTCCTGTCGTCTCCTTCCTTTGTCCGGTCTCCCTACGGCCCTACAGACTGTGGAGGCCCTGTTTACACACGTCTTCCGGCACTACGGGGTGCCTGAGGATATAGTGTCTGATCGGGGTCCCCAGTTCATGTCGAGGGTCTGGAAGGCGTTCATGGAACGTCTGAGGGTCTCGGTCAGCCTTACCTCAGGTTTTCACCCCGAGAGTAACGGGCAGGTGGAGAGAGTTAACCAGGATGTGGGTAGGTTTCTGAGGTCTTATTGCCAGGACCGGCCAGGGGAGTGGGCAACGTTCATGCCCTGGGCAGAGATGGCCCAGAACTCGCTCCGCCACTCCTCCACTGGCCACTCTCCCTTCCAGTGTGTATTGGGGTATCAGCCGGTTCTGGCACCTTGGCATCAGAGTCAGACCGAGGCTCCTGCGGTGCATGACTTAAAGTCAGTTGGTGCAGACCGTCACCACACCGGGGGACCGGGTCTGGCTCTCGACCCGAAACCTGCCCCACCGCCTGCCCTGTTGGAAGCTGGGTCCGCGGTTTGTGGGGCCATTTAAAGTCCTGAGGAGAGTGAAAGAGGTTTGTTACAGGTTACAGCTTCCCCCCGATTACCGCATTAACACCTTGTTCCATGTGTCTCTCCTCAGGTCGGTGGTGGCTGGTCCGTTCCAGGAGTCTGAGGAGCGGGAGGTTCCTCCGCCCCCTCTGGACATCGAGGGGGCCCCGGCGTACTCCGTTCGTCTCATACTGGATTCGAGACGTCGGGCAAGGGGCCTTCAGTACCTTGTGGGCTGGGAGGGATGTGGTCTGGAGGAGAGCTGCTGGGTTCCGGTGGAGGACGTGTTGGATCCTTCTATGCTGAGAGAGTTCCATCTTCTCCATCCGGATCGCCCTGTGCCTCGCCCTCCGGGTCGTCCCCAAGGTCGGTATCGCACTGCTGGAGTCTTGCATCAGGGGGTACTGTCACGACTTCAGCCTAAGTTGGTCCCTCTCCTTGTTCGAGCGGTGTTCGGCGGTCGACGTCACCGACCTTCTAGCCATCGCTGATCCATTTTTCATTTTCCATTGGTTTTGTCTGGTCTTCCATCACACCTGGTTTCAATCCCATCAATTACATGTTGTGTATTTAAACCTCTGTTTCCCCTTATGTCTTTGTTGGTGATTGTTTGTTGTATATTTTGTGCGTGTCATGTTCTGGTGTGCGACGGGTTTTGTACCCTTTTATACAATTTTTGTATATATTGGTTTTCTACGTTTTTTTTCAGCATTTATTCAACTGCTCCGTTTATACCAAGTTCACTCTCCTGCGCCAGACTTCCCTGCCACCAGCACGCACTATCACGCCCTGACCCTAGTTATCTTTGTTTTCTTTATTATTTTGTTTAGGTCAGGCTGTGACGAGGGTGGTTTTTGTATGTCTAGGGGTTTATATGTCTATGGTTGCCTAGATTGGTTCTCAATCAGAGGGAGCTGTTTATCGTTGTCTCTGATTGGGGACCATATTTAGGTAGCCATATTCATTGGGTATTTTGTGTGTTCTTATTCTATGTTTAGTTGCCTGTCTGCCCTAGCCATATTAGCTTCACGGTTCGTTTTGTTGTTTTGTTCAGTGTTCGTTATTGAATAAAGTAAGAATGTACGCTTACCAAGCTGCGCCTCGGTCTCCTCCATATGACGACCGTGACACGCACCTATTACAGTGTATGTAAACTTCTGACCCACTGGGAATGTGAAGAAAGAAATAAAAGCTGAAATAAATAATTCTCTCTGCTATTATTCTGACATTTCACATTCTTAAAATAAAGTGGTGATCCTAACTGACCTAAGACCGGGAATTTTTACTAGGATTAAATGTCAGGAATTGTGAAACTGAGTTTAAATGCATTTGGCTAAGGTGTATGTAAACTTGACTTCAACTGTATTTTTGGCTTCCCATAAGCCGACTCCAATGGCAACATCTAGTCTTACTGGGGTCTGACACATAACGAAAAAGACAACACAGACAAAATAATTGACATTAATTACATTAATATGCAGTGTGTGTGTGTGTGTGTGTGTGTGTGTGTGTGTGTGTGTGTGTGTGTGTGTGTGTGTGTCAGATACACTTCCATATCAGTACATAAACACAGCAAATAGGTCACATGGGGAGAGGTGTTGCTTTATTTGTTTTTTTAAAACCAGGTTTGCTGTTCACTTGCGCTATATGAGATGGGAGTTCCATGCACTCATGGCTCTGTATAATACTGTACGTTTCCTTTTTGTTCTGAACCTGGGGACTGTGAAAAGACCCTGGTGGCATGTCTGGTGGGGTAAGTGTGTTCTGAACCTGGGGACTGTGAAAAGACCCTGGTGGCATGTCTGGTGGGGTAAGTGTGTGTGTCAGTGCTGTGTTTATGTTGACTATTAAAAACATGAGCTGGCACACACCCAGAGAAAATTATTTTATGTAGAGGTGCTGGTGAATGGCGAATAAGCTATAAAAATAAAGTCACACACTCTATATATAAACTCCCAGTAATTTATTGGGTAAATTACCAATGTTTCGGCATCACTGTGCCTTCCGGGTCTGAACGTTGACTATGCAAACAATTTGGAATTTCCAACACATTGTTTCTTATAAAAACAAGAAGTGATGCAGTCAGTCTTTCCTCAACTCTTAGCCAAGAGTACTGATATTAGCCCTCTGATTAGAATGAAGAGCAAAACGTGCCGTTCTGTTCTGGGCCGGCTGCAGCTTAACTAGGTCCTTCTTTGCAACACTTGACCATATGACTGGACAATAATCAATTTAAGATAAAACTAGAGCCTGCATGACTAGAGCCTGCAAGACCTCTCAGCAAAAAAAGAATAATGACATGAAGAAAACAGGAACCTTCTGATCAGATGTGTAAAGGGACCCTCCCTTTGGTTTCTCTACTACAGAGGTACAGCTATGGTTTCACACATCACTTCACCCAGCCGTGCCAGACCATACTCCTGCCATAAAGACCTACTTGGTCTACCTAGTGGGCCCCAACCACTTACCATAAGTGGCTAAAGACATCACACACTCAGTAGTCAAAAATATCATTACTGATTAAAAAAAAAAGAAACACCATCCCATTTGCTGGCTCTACATTCCATCATTTTGGATCAGATGTTTTGTATGAGGCGACAGTACAGAATGTCACTTTTTATTTTAGGGTATTTTCATACATATCTGTTTTACCATTTAGAAATGAAAGAACTTTATGTATCTAGTCCCCCCATTTGAAGGTGTCATAAGTATTTTGTAAGTATTTAGTGTATTAAAGTAGTCCAAAGTTTAGTATTTTGGTCCCATATTCCTAGCACTCTCCAAATTTGTTGGATGCATTTCCTGTTTCTTTTGGTTGTGTTTCAGATTATTTTGTGCCCAATAGGAACAAAATGGTGAATAATGTAGTGTCATATTGAAGTCACTATTATTGTAAATAAGAATAGGTTTCTGAACACTTCTACATGATTGTGGATGCTACCATGATTACAGATAGTCCTGAATGAATTCATGTTAGGGGTATGATCTTTGTGAAACCCAGCACATCTTCTCAATCAAGTGATGCTACCTGTTTGTGGTCCTAAGAAAAATTCTCCCAAAAATTCAATAGAAAATAACCGCATCCTTAAGTGTCAACAACACACTCAGAACTGTTGAAAAGACAGTCTCTGAAAATACCACTAAAACCACAATGTGGTTAGCTTACAAGGAAACTGTAACTATGAAATTGTTTACCATCTTTCCTCAACATTCTATTTGACCTTTAAAGCTAGAGTCCTTAATTGAAACAAGCTGAGGGATGGGCCTGGAGAAATAAGGCGATTCTTAAGTTCATAGACCATCCATGATATCAAAATTATAGTTTTAAAAATGTTTTGAGGCTATACAGTGTTTGTTTACATTTACATTGTTTACAAACATTGGAGCTTATATTTTTGGTTCTGATGGGGTATGACAGTTGAACTAAGCTCATGAGGCATTTATAAGTTACAGTCTTCAAAAATCAATGGGTATTTAGCATTAATTTAAAATAAAATGGATGTAGCAACTCTAAGGATTCTATTTTTAGTATGTGAAACATATACAGTATGGGCAGTATGCCAAATAGAGTCGACAAGTTGCCCTTAAACCACAGATACAGCAGGATATGGTTATATTTTTGGAGGTAGGGTAATCTGATGCTAGATATTTTGTTAAGACCAAATTCTACCTCAATTGAGCATTTATGTGACAGATGCATATCGGTTGATGACCTACTAAGGGCATTCAAGGTCAATGCTACATTCAGTTACCAATGATATAGTTTTACTTGCACTGAAGCTAGTGGTCTACCTCAGTAAATAAATCACATAATAGTTTACACCTGCTGTAGGTCAATTACTGTTGATATATGGGGCAAGTACTATTATCCCACAGACTTCTATAAAGATCTAACCCGATACTAATTATTGTCTGGGAAGAGCTGCATCAACACCTGTTGGTCATTTAATAAAATTGCATCTACTACTCCAGACACAAAGTTGTAAGTGAGAGATCTTCTTTCTTCATCTCGAGTATAATGGTGTTCACACAATTTTAATGTCCATTCCGCCACCTACTGTACAGGTAGTAAACTGTTGGGGGGATGATGTTATAGAAAGAAAAAATATATATTTTAAAAATAACATCCCACTCCTTCAGTCACAGTCCATTCCAAATCAAATCTCTACAAAGGCTCAGGGGCCTGGGAAGCGGGAACATCTTAATTCAGCATTCCCTGCAATGCTTCGGCTGTTAATTCATGCAGGACCCAAAAACCTTTCAGCCGCACCAACAATTATGTCCAGTTTCTTAGACTTCTTGTTTGGGCAGTACAATGAATCACTTGCTAAATAATCGTCACAAAAACCCCTTTCTTTTCAATCACTAGCTATGCTTGCATTAAGTTGTCCAGTGATTTTTTTGTTGACATTTAGAACGTTTGCATAGAAAATCGATGTGTAGTTAGTTATGTAGTTACCGCCATGCTTCTTCTTTTTATTAATCAGCTCGCCTCGCATTCGCTGTCAAAGCGTGCAGACAGCCTCCATTCCGCACACACAGCATGATGGCACCAGCTGTTCCGGGCGACTGTGTGATCACACTCTCCGTAGCTGATGTGAGCAAGACCTTTAAGCAGGTAAATATTCACAAGGACGCGGGGCCAGAAGGATTACTATGACGTGTACTCAGAGCATGCGCGGACCAACTGGCAAGTGTCTTCACTGACATTTTCAATCTCTCCCTGACAGAGTCTGTAATACCTACATGTTTCAAGCAGACCACCATAGTCCCTTTGCCCAAGAAAGCAAAGGTAACCTGCCTAAATGACTATCGTCGGTCGCCATGAAGTGCTTTGAAAGGCTGGTCATGGCTCACATCGACACCATCATCCCGGAAACCCTAGACCCACTCCAATTTGCATACCGCCCCAACAGATCCATAGATGATGCAATCTCAATTGCACTCCAAACTGCCCTTTCCCACGTGGACAAAAGGAACACCTATGTGAGAATGCTGTTCATTGACTACAGCTTAGCGTTCAACATCATAGTGCCAACAAAGCTCATCATTATACTAAGGACCCTGGGACTAAGCACATACCTCTGCAACTGGATCCTGGACTTCCTGATGGGCTGCCCCCAGGTGGTAAGGGTAGGCAACAACACATCTGCCACCCTAATCCTCAACACCGGAGCCCTCAGGGGTGCGTGCTTAGTCCCCTCCTGTACTCCCTACTCACCCACGACTGCGTGGCCAAGCACGACTCCAAATCAAATCAATTTGTTTTTGTCAAGTGCACCGAATACAACAGGTGTAGTAGACCTTACAGTGAAATGCTTACTTACAAGCCCTTAACCAACAATGCAGTTTTAAGAAAAAAAAAGTGTTGAGAAAGTATTTACTAAAATAAACTGAAGTAAAAAATAAAAAATAAATAAAAAATCCATGTTAAAAATAAGAAAAATAACAAAAAATTAAGGAGCAACAATAAAATAACAGAAGCAAGGCTATATACAGGGGGTACCAGTACAGTGTCAATGTGAGAGGGCACAGGTTAGTCGAGGTAGTTGAGTTGTATAAGTTGTATGTGTACATGTCGGTATGGGTAAAGTGACTGTGCATAGATAATAAACAGCAAGTAGCAGCAGTGTAAAAACAAAAGGGGGAGGGGTGTCAATGCAAATAGTCCAGATGGCCATTTGATTTGTTGTTCAGCAGTCTTGTGGTTTGGGGGTAGAAGGTGTTAAGGAGCCTTTTGGACCTAGACTTGGCGTTCTGGTACCACCCCCATTTCTACGCTGCTGCTACTCTCTGTTTATTATCCATGCACTTTACATCTACCTACATGTACAACTTATCTCGACTAACCTGTACCCCACACATTGACTCGGTACCAGTATATGTATATAGCCTCATTATCGTTATTTTATTGTGTTTTTATATTTTTTTTATATTTAGTAAATATTTTCTAAAAACGACATTGTTGGTTTAAGGGCATGTACGTACGCATTTCACAGTAAGGTCTACTACACCTGTTTTATTCGGCGCATGTGACAAATAACATCTGTTTTGAACACAAACATACACCCATGGCCCAAACTGGGGAGAGGATGAATGAACAATGAAGTTGAGCAATTTAAGATATATGTGTAAATATTGTGACAAAGGTGATTTTATAGCCTAGAATATAATGACAAAAAACTCAAATAAATAATCATCCCGAAGCGAAGATGTATGTCTGACTACCCACAGCTTGAAAAATGCTGACCGTTGAGCATCCCGCGGAAATGCAGCCTGCTACTCCTACGCAATGGCCAGGCTAACCCAGTGAAAAATTCATGGCACCGCTGCTGAGCAGAACTGTGGGGTTCCAAGAGGCAGGCTAAATGATTTGCTCATTGGTGGTGTTGGTGTTAAGACAAATAAAAAATACTCGGCTATCAAACATCCCAGTTTTTTTAATAGGCATACATTTGTGGGCAGGCAAATTAGCCTACTTCTATATGCGTGCTGAGAATGCTTGATTACACTCAACATGTTTTCATTGACGCAGGTTAATTCGACATAACAAATGTCGCCCCCCAAAAATATTGTGACATGTGTAATGGAAACGGCAGCTAAAGGAGAGATTTTCTAAATATCAACCACAATCGTATACTTTTCTTTTGTCGACAGCAGTGGAGTTTTCTTTGGTCGAACTTTATTGCGACAAATGATGACGGTGTTTTTCCGAATAAACGATGATTGCCGAATAGCTTCGTTTTGAAGGTACGCGGGGAACGTGATGTCATCACGTAACTAGAAACTCCACTCCACAAGACGACTGCTTGCCAAATCAAAAAAAAAAAAAAACTATAAAAAGTATGTTTATTTGCAGGACAAGGACGGTCCTAACTTTCAAGAATGCCTGAAAGTTTCACCATGGCGATATTTTTGACACGTTATAATTATTAGAATATGCCATAAATTAGTAAATTCATTATTTCATTTACATAGCCTCCTAGGCTTTCGCGGGCTGTAGGCGTACCCGAGACATGAAAATAAGTAGGGGGCGCGGTAATTTATGTATTTTGTTGTTGTACGGGTTAATATAAATATTGCTCCCGTTGATCAAAGCTGTCCGATCAGGTCCATTGTCTACTACTAGCAAAAAAAGATCAGAACTCATATTTTTTGGGCGTGATTGTGTTTTAATCACGCTGCCTCATTGCGAACGAGTGGAATCATGAACAGTGCTTTGTTCGCCAGGGTCCCCAGATTTACCTCCCAGTTTGTCTTTTTAGTGTCACATTCACTATTTCAAAGTCTGACTCCGCTCTCCGGTTGCACAGTCTGAGAGCCTGGCGTGAAAGGAACTTCCCTGGCTCACAGTCATTGTGTTTACGAGATGCCCGACAAAGGGCAATTTTAAAACCGTCCCGTGACTCTTGTGTCTACCGACATCCCCCAAACAAAAACCGACCCTCGGAGAATGAATGCACAATTGATAAATAAATAGTCGCTTCTAGATATGTTAGGGCGTTGGCTAGCTGCCAGCAGTGATTTATATTGCAGTGATGTTGAAGGGCTCTGGCTAGAATTAATCGAAGGATGAAATAAAAAGCAAACGTTAAACGAAGCCTACTTCAGCAGGAGCAAAAATACCCTACTAAGTTCTCATAACTGCTTTACATAGAGTAGTCTACTGAGACCGATGTGGCGAGGCTGGCTGAAATGCATGCAGAGAAGACCGAGGTCGAGGTTAGTAGGATACAGTGGTTCCCAAACTTGCGGTCTGGCTCCATGTGTCCTCCTCTGAGGAAATCTTTACAAATTTTATCAACAAACGTGTCAAAATGAACATCTCCACATGGCTTATCTTCCCTATAGGCATACATTAACATGCAACCAATACCGTCCTAAAAACGTCATATGTTTGTTTCTTCGCTGATGCTACATGTCCGTGTGAATCATTTCTCACATTTTCCCTCTTTCAGGGTTACAACATTACAATTGTATAGTGTTTGTAGATCAACTGAGGTGAAAACCTACAGCAGCCAAACCTGGTTACAGCCCTGAAAATAAGTGTTTAATTGTATATATATATTAAAGGCATTTACATATTTTTCTTTAGAATGGTATTTTTTTAAAGTTAATTTCACACTTCTCTACAAATGCAAAGGCAAAACATTTTTTGCTAATGAAAGTGCATATGCCTACAAGTTTGCTTTATGCAAAGACCAATTTAACCTTTATTTAACCAGGAATTTTACCTTTATTCAATAGATTGGTCTAATTGAGATTAACATTTTATAAGTGTATGCAATATTTTTTGTTTATTAAATCAGAGCGAGCAAAACATTTAATCTCATGCAAGCAACCTATAGCCTACAGAAATAAACAGAGTTGATATTTTCTGCAAGCTGGCTGCAAATACAACTTCTCTTGTTTCATTAAACCAGGGCTCTCCAGCCCTGTTCCTGGAGAGCCACCCCTCCTGTAGGTTCTCATTTCAACCCTAGTTGCAACTAACCTGATTAATTTTATCAATCAGCTAATTATTAGAATCAGGTGTGCTAGATTAAGGTTGGAGCAAAAACCTACAGGTAACTGTTCAGAGACAGGGTTGGAGAGTCCTGCTTAAACTGAGTTATTTCCATGATATTGTAAAACTTTGTTCCTTTAAACTGTACAAAACAATTGATCTCAAACATATAGCCTAGCGTCACACACATGGCTACAAACACAGGCCCTTAATTAATGAAACTATTTGAAGATCCTGTTTTCATAATTCGTTTGAATTAACTGTATATAGGCCTATATAAAATTGTGCAAACATTGCTTTATTTTAGGATTTATGTGTAGGGATCCTACCCTACTGTGTTAGAAAGCTGCATGGAAGAATTCCAATGTCTATAGAAATGGCAGAGACATTTCATTTCATTGTCAGCAAAAATGTTGGCCTTAGGACTATATGACTATAGACATTAGCAGAATATTTGTAATACGACAAAAAATACAGAGTAGCCTGGCACTGACAGGTAGAATTCGGCTACACATCACTAGCCTCTCTCTTTCAGCTGTTCCCGTGTGCAACAGGCTATGCAAGCCTCTCCGCCATAGGCCATTCCTCTTCTCGTGAAATCCCAGGAAAAGCTATAGGCTACAAAAGTTACAGGACATTTTGATATATTTTTTATACAATGCCTATTGGGGAAAGGATCAGGCTTGCTCTTCCTAATTGCAACATGTAAAACAGGCCTTCAGCATAGAACATGCATGTAGGGGAAAGTTGAGGAGAGAAAGTGCATTGGTGTGATCACTTTTGTCAGGTTATAATATTGTTGCGCTGATGCATTGCAAATAGTTGCACAGGACAGACGGAGAGATGAGCTCAATGAAAAAGACCCAAAGGACTTGACAACCATTCGAAAAATAGAAATCACTTGCAAACCACTTGAACAATGAGGCAATGACATGCTGTAAAAGATATGCAGGCTAAACAGCGTTTGTTGTTGAATTACTACATTTAAATACAAGTTACTATATTATTTTTCATTAGGCCTACATGTACTGTACATTGAAGTAGTACTTGCAGTTGTCACTGACAATGAACATGCACTGAATGGTCTGTACCAGTGTGTGTTAGGGATCTTATGAATGGTTTTGTTACCACATTAATGTAGGATGCGTTGATCAGTTGATTTGACCGGTGTAGGACTAGAATGATCAACGATCAGCTTTCCTCTAATGTGGATGATTTTTATATTATTATTATTATTATCACAACAGAACTAGCCTACTAGTAGGTCTAGCTCACGTAAGCGAATTTGAATCCATCACTTCCATTGTTTGGCTGTGCCCATAGTAACTTTTGAAAATTAGGTGGATACTAAACAAGTTGAATGTTTCACCTGTAATTAAGTGTTTTTCACACACATTGCTACATGTTGCTTTCTTGGACACCGGGTCCCCTCATTTCCCACGCTGAATTGCCTGAAGCCACAGGGCTCTTCTTGCAGGCTATATTTCCCTACATTGGAGCATTGCGAAGCGTAGGTCGGGATTTTTGACCTGGTTACATGTACATTGAACAACACAGCTTTTCGGCATGTTGGCTCTTTTACACTGGGGTTCAATGGGAATGAATGGTTGTTTCCCCCAATTTGTGGGTGTGGTCGAGGGGAATTAATTCCTTATTATTATGTGAATTGCAACTCGGTGTATAGAGTACAACAGTATGAGTCATAATACCCATAAAACCTAAAGGTCAAACAAGGAAATGTTTCCAACTGTTTTTCCACCATTCAATTTTCCCATATGGGATTTTAGAAATACTTAAAACAAGGGCTGTGTTTTGTAAATCTATCTAGGACAAGGGGATTTTGATCAATATACTGAACAAAAATATAAACGCAACAATTCAAAAGATTTTACTGCCCTAATCTATGTATTTCACATGACTGGGCAGGGGTGCAGCCATGTGTGGGAGGGCATAGGCCCACCCACTTGGGACAGAAATACTCCTCAGTTTCCACAGCTGTCTGGGTGACTGGTCTTAGACGATCCCGCATGTGAAGAAGCCGGAAGTGGAGGTCCTGGGCTGGCGTGGTTACACGTGGTCTACGGTTGTAAGGCCGGTTGGACATACTGCCAAATTCCCCAAAATGACGTTGGAGGCGGATTATGGTAGAGAAATTAACATTTAATTCTCTGGCAACAGCTCTGGTGGACATTCCTGCAGTCAGCATGCCAATGGCACACTCCCTCAACTTGAGACATCTGTATCATTGTGTTGTGTGATAATTTTAGTGGCCTTTAATTGTCAGTATATGTTTGCCTGTATTTACCCCCCCCCCCAAAAAAAATAAAAAAAAATAAAATGCTAATCAACTGCTAATGTGGCTATCATGAAGAATTACAAATGCCATAAGGATCTGGACAAGACTGACGAATCAGGGAAATGGTAAGAGACCTGGATGACATATCTAGAGAGAGATTTACATGGTTATCAAAACGTCGCTCCTTGAGTGTACGGCTGTCTTTAATTTTCAAGTTTTCTACTCCGCTAGCCAGCACCTCGCCTAAATAGGTGTGCGTTTCTTTTATTCTAGATTATCAAAACGTCACACCAGGGTAAGCCTTATTCTAAAGTAGGGAGGCACCAATATGACATTTTTGGACAATACTGATATTTTCCTTGCCCCAAAAAATGATACCGATATAAAAAAAATTGCAGCCTTTTAAGCATTCTAGTATAGTTGAAACACACACACACTGACCAAAAGTTATTTTGTTGGCATTTACATATGTCCCTATTACTAGTAAAACATAATCAAAACCAATTTCTTTCACTTACTTGCTGTGCTGTTTCGTTGTTCATTTGTTCAGTCTCAACCAGGATATCATCATAAATGTAAAGCAGTGAAGTTTCAGCTCTGTCTTTTTGTGGCTTCTCTTCCTCGGTGCGCACTGTCAGTGTGTCCGTTTCCATCTTGTCCAGCTGTGTCTAACATTTCACTTAAACCCTGTTTCTTGTCTGCATCGAAGTAGCAGTCCTTGTACCTAGCATCGAGCATGGTGGCAACACAGTAGAGGCTCAGAGAGAATGCTCCCGAATCACTTGTTCACAGCCTCTAGTAGAGTACCTTTCCAAGTTAAGCCGACGGTCTGTGTTCATATTTTTGTTGAGCAGGCGTTTCAATGCCATGACAGAGGGTATCACGTCTGCTGCAGACACAGTTGAGCTTATTTCTTGAGTCAGTTGTTCGAATGGATCTAGGAGTGTTCATGTGTCAAACATGTTCTCAAATGCAATTGAAATGGCAGCAGCGGTGTGAGAACCAGCACATTCTTGAGCATGGAATACAGCTTTCCTCAGTATGAAATCCTCATGGACCCACTGTGCTGTCAGAATCATGATGCTCATGTGGCTGACATCGCTGATGTTGGCATTTTTAGCCAATATTGGACAATTCTTACTAATATATTGTGCATCCCTAATTTTCAGTGTTTCTAAAATTCCCTATGGGAAAAATTAATGATGGAAAAACGATTGGAACCATTTCCCTGTTTGACCTCTGTTTTCTGGGTATTGAGGTTACAGGGTTAAGGATTAGGTTAAAAATCACATTTTAAGAGAAATTGTAGAAATAGGTGGGGTACGACCAACACCACCGAGGTGAAACACCATTGTAATAGTTGCATCTATTTGATTTTATCTCTACTAGACAAATAAAAGACAAATCAAACTAAGCCGGTTTCCACTTTCGTCTGTGATGTTACAACTGTACTCAAAGTGCATCACTCATCTAATATCTGTAGAGGGCGCTGAGCAATTTAATTTTTGGTGCAACAGTGCTTTGTATGGAATATCGCTTGCAGCTTTTTCTCAACTTTTTCCCACCGCGCGTAGCCCGCTAGAGAGAACCGTTCTCTTAGCAGCAGGATATTATGATGAAAGCACAATCGGGAATGATCTTTTCTAAATAAGAGTCCCCCTGCAAAGACATGCTAAACTGAAAATAGCTTCTTTTTTTTTTTGCCATCTCCTGCAATACTACTGTTTTTCACAGCATTGCAAACAGTGGTGTAAACATACCCCCCAAAAACTACTTAAGTAGTACTTTAAAGTATCTACTAAAGTATTTACTATTTATATTTTTGACAACTTTTACTTAATTACATTTCTTAAGAAAGTCATGCAATTTTTACTCAATATATTTTCCCTGACACCCAAAAATACTTGGACTCTTTTCCAGTCCTTCAAAATGTAACAATTCTAAGGAGATGATTGTGGACTTCAGGAAACAGCAGAGGGAACACCCCCCTATCCACATCGATGGAACAGTAGTGGAGACTGTAGTAAGTTTTAAGTTCCTCGGTGTACACATCACAGACAAACTGAATTGGTCCACCCACACAGACAGCATCGTGAAGAAGGCGCAGCAGCGCCTCTTCAACCTCAGGAGGCTGAAGAAATTTGTCTTGTCACCAAAAGCACTCACAAACTTCTACAGATGCACAATCGAGAGCATCCTGTCGGGCTGTATCACCGCCTGGTACGGCAACTGCTCCGCCCACAACCGTAAGGCTCTCCAGAGGGTAGTGAGGTCTGCACAACGCATCACCGGGGGCAAACTACCTGCCCTCCAGGACACCTACACCACCCGATGTCACAGGAAGGCCATAAAGATCAAGGACAACAACCACCCGAGCCACTGCCTGTTCACCCCGCTATCATCCAGAAGGCAAGGTCAGTACAGGTGCATCAAAGCTGGGACCGAGAGACTGAAAAACAGCTTCTATCTCAAGGCCATCAGACTGTTAAACAGCCACCACTAACATTGAGTGGCTGCTGCCAACACACTGACTCAACTCTAGCCACTTTAATAATGGGAATTGATGGGAAATGATGTAAAATATATCACTAGTCACTTTAAACAATGCTACCTAATATAATGTTTACATACCCTACATTATTCATCTCATATGTATACGTATATACTGTACTCTATATAATCTACTGCATCTTTATGTAATACATGTATCACTAGCCACTTTAACTATGCCACTTTGTTTACATACTCATCTCATATGTATATACTGTACTCAATACCATCTACTGTATCTTGCCTATGCCGCTCTGTACCATCACTCATTCATATATCTTTATGTACATATTCTTTATCCCCTTACACTTGTGTCTATAAGGTAGTAGTTTTGGAATTGTTAGCTAGATTACTTGTTGGTTATTACTGCATTGTCGGAACTAGAAGCACAAGCATTTCGCTACACTCGCATTAACATCTGCTAACCATGTGTATGTGACAAATACAATTTGATTTGATTCACGCGCTTATTAAGAGAACATCCCTGGTGTTCCCTACTTACTCTGATTTATCGGACACTCTAAACAGTCATGCTTTGTTTGTAAATGATGTCTAAGTGGTGGAGTGTGCCCCTGGATATCCGGAAATAAATCAATAAAACATGGTGCCATCTAGTTTGCTTAATATAAGGAATTTTAAATTATTTAGACTTTTACTTTTGATACATGAGAATATTTTTGCAATTATATTTACTTTTGATACTTAAGTATATTTAAAACAATTGTTTTAGACTTTTACGCAAGTAGTGTTTTACTAGGTGACCATCACTTTTACGTGACTCATTTTCTAGTAAGTTATCGTTACTTTTTTTTCAAGTATGACAATTAGGTACTTCTTACACTTCTGACTGCAACTACTTTTGACAAAAAAAAATCTAAAGTATTTTATCCCAGCATTTCTTTTCAAAGTTTACACAAATACTGGTATGCTGAAATTTAAAGAAATACACTTTGAAAAAAATATATATATATGTTATTGGAATTACTTTATGGAGGGGGTGGAGAACGAAGTGCTGCTGAATATGTACAAAACAGGTCTCCCTCCAAAACGACACCTATTTGGTTAGTATAGACCCTACTGAGAATTTCCCACCCCACTTTAGCTGAGACAAGTAGATTTGGTTTTCCCATGTAAAGTCTATTACAGTGTATTCCATTGGAGGATATAGATGGGGTGGAGTGAAAAGCCAGCAGCAGGCCGTGTGACAGTCCCCCTAAACAACAAACCATATTTTGTTAGTAGAGACCCTAATGAGTATTTTTCCACTCCCCTTTAGCTAAGACAGGTAGAAAAGTTCACTCTACAGCCCAATTTTCTCAACATGCCAGCGTCAACATTGTATTTTTTCATTATTGGTCTTTAAAAAAATGTCAACCTAATTTTGGATTTGTTTTCATAAATTACTTATCGACATTTCTTGTTGGCACAATAAAAGTGGCTGCTGATAAAAATATATGTATATATTTGTAATCAATTAATGATATTGGAATGTGTTGAAATGCGGGCTTTTATCTATATATTTTTTTATTGCCATAACTAAAGTGACGTTATCATTTGTGCTGCTGGCAGAATAGTACTTTGCTAGAAAAAGGAAGTAGAGTAGCTGGCTAGCAGTTATTAGTCAGCTCGATAAGCCAGCCAGTAGGTTTGAAAAGGATGTACAATTCAACGTATTTTACTACAAGACAGGTTTTAATATTCGGGTAAGATAGCAATAGCAAACAGGTACACCACCTTGTAGATACATAACTTTGCGGGTTGCTTATGTTTTTGACTGTTAGCTAATTTAATTGCGTAATTTTACTGCTTGATTCTGAACGACAACGTCCTTAGCTAACAGGCTAACGTTAGCTGAATGTATTTGGTTAGCCAGTCTTGATTTAATCAACAAGGGAACTACAAAAGCAGCTTTTTAAATTATCCGTCAGTTGTATGCGGGAAATACAATAAGGAAATGAGTCATCTTAGACGATGAGGAAAAACAACTGAACAAGGTAAGATAATGTATGTTTATCTAGTAACAATGCTTGTTCTGAACGTAAGTTTGTCAATGAACAAATCAATGAAATATGGGAAGCAGACCCTAGACAGAATTGTTGTGCCGTATCCAAATCATTTGGTGTAGAGGTTTTAGGGAACGAAGTGTCGCTATAGTAATCAATAGTGATAAGACATTTCACTGCAGTTCATTGATGTCTATAATTCAAGTTACCTCAGTGTCTACTTCCTCTTTTGATTCTCATTCCAATGTCCAAAAAAAGCAGCCAGACAAGTTGGTAGTGAACTTAACAAAACCCATTTGCCTCTATGCATTGTGACAACAAGTGCTCTTGCTCATTGTCTGAGCTTACACACATACAAGTGTCGCTGACATACGTTTTATGACACATCTTGGAGCAAAAAAGAGTGGGGTAGCCAAGCTTCAAAGTTAGAGGACTCTCTCCTCTGTAATTCAGTCCCACGTCCTTTCACCTCCACCCAACCACATTGCTGCCAAAATCCTCCACAGCATTGTAGCTACATTACTAATGTATGACCTGTGGAAAAACTTAATCACAAACAGAAAAAGACCAAATAGGAACAAGGTCGTTCCATGTCATTTCAGCAAGCCCTGACACCCATCATCTCTTATTACAGAAACAAATTCAGAACAGTTAGAAGCAGATAAGATAAGCATTCTGGAAACATTATTTTGTTGAAATATAATGATATCTCTGAGAAATTAAGGTAATTGATTGCACCCATATTGGCCATTTAAATTTTTTAGGATTCATATAATTTTGAATAAATATAGTACCTAACACATGATTTGGACCAAACTTTTTTTCTAATGAGTAAGACAACCATGGTACCACTTGTTTTTTTTTTTTTTGCATTTGTGGACCAAATCCAATGAATAGGAGGGATTCTTTAAAAAAAAACCCACCTGGAACAGCACCATTTAGTGGTCAGAACCTGGTAAAATCAGGATGTAAGCTGGGACATAAACCCAACAACTTCAATGACTAATTTCTCTGGACAGGGGGGGAAAAAACATCACCAAATTCACTGAAAATACATTACGTAGGATGAAGAAACAATACTCGGAGCCCCAGCTCCATACTACTTGTCAAACATAGAGAACTGATACTATATACTTGTTGTTGGGGTGGGATGTGGGTGTCTTGACCATTTCTTTGGGTTCCTCATGTCTAACTCATCGTTAGAAAATGTTTACCCCAACTTGGATTTTAGGTTAGATTTTTAATATAATAATCCTAAACATAAATAGCCAACTTGTGTGCAATCAATTAGCTGAATTTC
This sequence comes from Oncorhynchus clarkii lewisi, assembly GCF_045791955.1. NCBI lineage: Eukaryota > Metazoa > Chordata > Actinopteri > Salmoniformes > Salmonidae > Oncorhynchus > Oncorhynchus clarkii. The sequence goes on along the minus strand of NC_092151.1, from coordinate 58,746,070 downwards.
TCAGTGATCAAATTCAATTCAATAAAATAATGTTCCTAGAATACTAATCTCATCTGTTTCTAACATAAACGATTTCAGAACAATCTGAGATGGGGAGTGCCAATCGTCTTTCTTGTGCTTTTTAAGGTGCAAGATCCCAACAGTGAAATTAGGTGTATGTTTAGCTGAAGTCTGTCATTCTTGAACTTGCTATTTGGTGTTATTCCAGTGGGGGTGTGTAATGTGCAAGTCATTTCCTTCTGATGAAATAATGTATTTACACTTCCCTCTCTAAGCTGCTCTGTTTGCCATGTGTCTGCATTTAGTGGCCCTTACAGCTTCAACTTCTTTGAAAGAGTTCTGTGCTGAACAAGATACAGCGACCATTTCGACCCCTAACTCTGATTTAGTAAACCTGATTGGGGAACAGGAAACCAATGTAATAAATAGAGACTTTGTTTCATAGCTGACTCAAATGCCTTGGAATGTTAAAGATATGAAAGACAGGGTTTCATTTGAATAATTTTCTTCTGGATGCACTGCAGAAAGCACACTGGATCCACATCAAGTTTTTTTTTGTTTGTCTTAAGGGCCATATGGCCCCTGGCTCATACACCATTGCCCTACTGTTGTCAGGCTACTGGTGTTGGAAAAGTGGGAGGGTTTAAAGCTCAGGGTGACGTTCCATTTTTAGGAGTCGGGAGTTCTAATTGGCCTAAACAGCCTGGCGGATGCAATTGAGTGGAACTGTAGGTGGAAAGATGATCAACGTAATTTCTTTATCAACCAGATATGTCTTGATATTCACTCCATTTACAACACTTTGATAAAGGAATGCTTTGATACCTCATTTTACAAGCAGTCTATTCTCTCTGATAGTAGGCTAATGTGATAGAAAATATTTGCTCCGTGTCTCAGTACATAGGCTAACTTAACAGAAATCCACACTTGTGTTGACTTCATCCACAATCCTTTTTCCTATTTGCACAGGCAACATTGCTTTTGCATAAGCAACTAAGCAGATGGAAAGCTCTTTTCAGAGAAGTCTCATCAGTTTGATTAATTCACCAAAACTAAACCTGTAGGTCTAGCACTTTAATACAGGAACTGTTGTTCCCTGTTTTATGTCTTATCAAGCACACAGCATGTTACACAACTGCATTAAATGTTTAAAATTTTTTAATTAGGTTATTTCCTAGGCCCTACATTTCTTAGTCTCATACTATAGCCTTAACGAATGATGCTACTGTACAATGAGTGTACAAAACATTAAGAACACCTGCTCTTTCCATGATACTGACAGCTATGATCCCTTATTGATGTCACTTGTTAAATCCACTTCAATTAAGGGAAGGTGACAGGTTAAATAATAATTTAAGCCTTGAGACAATTGAGACATTGATTGTGTATGTGTGTCATTCAGAGGGTGAATGGACAAGACAAAATATTTAAGTGCCTTTGAACAGTGTATAGTAGGTGCTAGGGACAGCGGTTTGTGTCAAGAACTGCAACACTGCAGGGTTTTTCATGCGCAACAGTTTCCTGTGTGTAACAAGAATGGTCCACCACCCAAAGGCCATCCAGTTAACTAGGCACAACTGTGGGAAGCATTGAAGTCATCATGGGCCAGCATCCCTGTGGAACTTTTTTTTTGACACCCTGTAGTCCATGGCCCAACGAATTGAGGCTGTTCCGAGGGGGAGGGGCACGCAACTCAATATTAGGATGGCGTTCCTAATGTTTGGTGTACTCGGTGTATGTCGGAGGCTTGAGTGTAAGCCATTGACTGTATGGTGTAGGCCTATTGTGTTTTTAATTGTGCGGAAATGTGTTTCTTATTTTTAGATGATGACTCTCAGAAGTGGTTAAGCAAAGTGATGTATATGGGTGGGTGCGTTTAGTGAAGAGATGAAAGCTGTCTGGGAACCATCTCTAGCCATCTTATCTCCCAAGCCTGTTCCTGACTGTGTCGTTCTGAGTTTCTCGAATAACTTGAAGTCACCCTCATTTTTCCACGCAGGCCCTAAGCAATGATGACTCATGGCTACTTTGTGAAATTAGGTCAGAGAAAGTATACTGAACAAAAATATAAACACAACATGGAAAGTGTTGGTTTCATGAGCTGAAATAAAAAATCCCAGAAATATTCCATGCGCACAGAAAGCTTATTTCTCTCTGATTTTGTGCACAAATTTGTTTAAATCCCTGTTAGTGAATATTTCTCCTTTGCCAAGATAATCCATCCACCTGACAGGAGTGGCATATCAAGAAGCTGATTAAACAGCATGATCATTACACAGGTGCACATTGTGCTGGGTAGAGTAAAAAGCCACTCTAAAATGAGCAGTTCTGTCACACAACACAATGCCACAGATGTCCCAAGTTGAGGGAGTGTGCACTTGGCATGCTGACTGCAAGAATGTCCACCAGAGCTGCTACCAGTGTATTCAATGTTCATTTCAATACCATAAGCTGCCTCCAACGTCATTTTAGAGAATTTGGCAGTACGTCCAACAGGCCTCAATCATTAGGCCCTAATCTATGGATTTCACATGACTAGGCAGGGGCGCAGCCATGGGTGGGCCTGGGAGGACATAGGCCCACCCACAAGGGAGACAGGCCCACCCATGGCTGCACCCTTGCCCAGTCATGTGAAATCCATAGACTAGGGCATAATGAATTTATTTCAATTGACTGATTTCCTTTTGAACTGTAACACAGTAAAATTGCTGCCTGTTGCATTTTATATTTTTGCATCGTTTATAATTAAGTAGGCCTATGCATGATACATTCACTTTTTGTATGTGACTTCATAGATTTGAAACCATTCTGGTTTAATAGGTATCCATGTTTGGACTTGGAGTGTGGAGAAGGATGTGTAGCCCAGTGCTGGCATTGCAGTGTTCTCTGTAACAAACCCTGAAGAGTCCCTCTGCACTTCCATGGTCAGATTATTTTTTTTTATCCTCCAAATGGTAAAGAATAGGATTTGGGAATCTGATCCTAGATCTGTCGTTCTCTTGTTAGAAACACTAATGAGTCTCCCAGCTCCCCAGTCTGTTTATATGCTGCCTGGTCTACCTGTAGAAGTAGTCAAAGCCACCTGCAATTTAATTAATGGGAAACTCCACCCTCCACATTGGGGGGATTGTTCCCAGACAGCAAAAGTTATTTTCTGATGTCGTTGTTATGGACTTAGAACGTAAAAAGAAATGTGTGTGTGTGTGTGTGTGTGTGTGTGTCCTATCTATCCTATCTATCACGTCCCTTTTTCAGGACCCTGTCTTTCAAAGATCATTCGTAAAAATCCAAACAACTTCACAGATCTTCATTGTAAATGGTTTAAACACTGTTTCCCATGCTTGTTCAATGAACCATAAATAATTAATGGACATGCACCTGTGGAATGGTCATTAAGACACTAACAGCTTACAGATGGTAGGCAATTAAGGTCACAGTTATGAAAACTTAGGACATTAAAGAGGCCTTTCTACTGACTCTGGAAAAACACCAAAAGAAAGATGCCCAGGGTCCCTGCTCATCTGTGTGAACGTGCCTTAGGCATGCTGCAAGGAGGCATGATGTGGCCAGGGCAGTAAATTACAATGTCCGTACTGTGAGACGCCTAAGACGGCGCTACAGCGAGACAGGATGGACAGCTGATCGTCCTCGCAGTGGCAGACCATGTGTAACAACACTTGCACAGGATCGGTACATCCGAACATCACAACTGCGGGACAGGTACAGGATGGCAACAACAACTGCCCGAGTTACACCAGGAACGTACAATTCCCTCCATCAGTGCTCAGCCTGTCCGCAATAGGCCGAGAGAGCCTGGACTGAGGGCTTGTAGGCCAGTTGTAAGGCAGGTCCTCACCAGACATCACCGGCAACAACGTCACCTATGGGCACAAACCCACCGTTGCTGGACCAGACAGGACTGGCAAAAAATGACTCAACGAGTCGCGGTTTGTCTCACCAGGGGTGATGGTCGGATTTGCGTTTATCGTTGAAGGAATGAGCGTTACACCGAGGCCTGTACTCTGGATCGAGGTGGAGGGTCCGTCATGGTCTTGGGCGGTGTGTCACAGCATCATCGGACTGCACTTGTTGACATTGCAGGCAGGCAATCTCAACACTGTTACAGGGAAGACATATTCCTCCCTCGTGGTACCCTTCCTGCAGGCTCATCCTGACATGACCCTCCAGCATGACAATGCTATACTGCTTGTTCTGTGCGTGATTTCCTGCAAGACAGGAATGTCAGTGTTCTACCATGGCCAGCGACGAGCCCATTTAACACGTCTGGGACCTGTTGGATCGGAGGGTGAGGGCTAGGGCCATTCCCCTCAGAAATGTCTGGGAACTTGCAGGTGCCTTGGTGGAAGAGTAGGGTAACGTCTCACAGCAAGAACTGGCAAACCTGGTGCAGTCCATGAGGAGATGCACTGCAGTACTTTTGATTACTTACTTTTGATTTTGTCCCCCCCTTTGTTTAGGGACACATTTTTCCATTTCTGTTAGTCACATGTCTGTGGAACTTGTTCAGTTTGTCTCAGTTGTTGAATCTTATGTTCGTACAAATAGTTACACATGTTAAGTTTGCTGAAAATAAATGCAGTTGACAGTGAGGACTTTTTTTTTTGTTTTTTTGCTGAGTTACATATTGCTATGCAAAAAATGTTTTTTTTTTTATTTGTGAGTGAATCTGATTAAGCTCAGATACCTGGAACAATAATTGGCATGGGCCTTCAGCTCTTCAGTTCCACAGATGCACCATTGAGAACATATTGACTGGCTGCATTACCGCTTGGCATCCGACTGCAAGGCGCTACAGAAGGTGGTGTGTACGGCCCAGTACGTCACTGGGGCCGAGCTCCCTGCCATCCTTTGCCTAGCTAGCTCAACTGGTAGAGCATGAGACTCTAAATCTCAGGGTCGTGGGTTCGTGCTCCACATTGGGCGCTCTGTTTGGGGCTCCTGAGTGGCGTAGTCATCTAAGGCACTGCATCTCAGTGCTGTAGCCGTCACTACAGACCCTGGTTTGATTCCAGGCTGTATCACAACCGGACGTGATTAGGAGTCCCATAGGGCGGCACACATTTGGCCCAGGGTTGTTAGGGTTTGGCCGGGGTAGGCCGTCAATGTAAATAAGAATTTGTTCTTAAATCACTTGCCGAGTTAATCAAAAATAAAAATTAAATTATGTATATATCTCACACACAGGCGGTGTCAGAGGAAGGACCTAAAAATTGTCAGACTCCACAGAAGTCATACTGTTCTCTCTGCTACCGCACGGCAAGCATAACTGATGCTCCAAGTCTGGAACCAACAGGACCCTGAACAGCTTCTACACCCAAGTCATAGTACTGCTAAATAGTTAACCAAATACCTAGCCGGATGATCTGCATTGACACCCCCCCTGGACTAACTCTTCTGACTCGTCACATACGCTGATGCTACTGCTTATTATCTATCCTGTAGCTTCTTATCCTGTAGTCACTTTGCCCCTACCCATATGTACAGTGCCTTCAGAAAGTATTCATACCTGTGGACTTATTCCACATTTTGTTGTTAGTCTGAATTTCAAAGTGGATTTTGTCACCCATCTACACAATACCCCAGAATGAAAAAGTGAAAATGTATTTTTAGAGATGTTTGCAAATGTATTAACAATGAAATAGAGCTCTTTTTCACTATACTTTGTAGAAGCATTTAAATGATGCTTTCCCGGGCCAGTATTCTTGTCATTTGGGCCAGTAGCTTTCAGTTGGCACTGGCAAATGTACCTGAATGTCAAGCCCTGCAAGGGCATGCTAATTTAGATGGCTAGTCATTATTAGCCTGGTTCTGTATAGAATGCAGGTACATTTATGGGACACAGGTCATTATCGTTGCACAGTGTCAAAAAAATCGGTATGACCAGATCAAGAGCTGGTGCCATCAACTGGAAAAGGTTTGTTTGGAACCCTGACTTGGAGAGGAGCTGCTGCCTTGAAATGACAGTTCTGTAATAAATAGGCTAGGCCAAGTTGTGACTTTACTTTGAAATGACATCTAAATCTAATGGAACTGTTAAGTCACTAGATAAATGAGAATGAATCCGCCTTAAGTTACTATGTGATAATATTGCTGAGGACATTTCTTGGCATGAAGGTCGTGGACACGTAGAGGCCTGTCTTTGTGTTTTTCAGCGAGGCTGTTTTCTTCCTGTCTCCTGTTGAAGAATACTGGGATGGGCAGGGAGAGTGATCCTTTGTTAGTGTAGTTTACCTTTAGGCTTTCATTGTAAATAAGAATTTGTTCTTAAATGACTTGCCTAGTTTAAATAAAGGTTAAATAAAAACCTTTCAGTTCCCTCACCAAGTAACTCATTCACTGTCCATAGGCTAGTGTTCAAAAAAGGTGACAAGTTGTCATTATGTAGGCATATTACAGTAATGCACTCCTTTAAGAACATCTGTCCCAATTTATATTTGCATTAATTCCAAGTACAGTATAGGAGTTTGTACCAGCAGTTTTTTTTGTTTATTTGAACACTAAGCCATTGGTTCTTATAAGCTCAGCAGGTTGCCCTGAACTGGTAATTTCTGAAAAGTTTGTCCAATATAGGCTAGAATATGGAGTTGTCCTTGCAGGTGTTGGGCCCAGGTCCTCTGTGTCTCTGTCTGTGATTGGCTGAGGTTTTGGTCAGAGCGGGCCTCTAATCCAGAGGAGCCTTGCCTGCAGTATATTGACAGGAATGCTCCTGGGTGTGTCGTTTTGTGGGGAGAAAGAAGAAAGCGCTTTGAATTCTGCAGTGAGCAGCTAACCAAGCTATGTGGTGCGGATTTGGCGACAACGTGTTTTTTTGGGTACTTTTTAAACGTATGGAAAACGCTTAAGCTGGAGACAGAACTTGGACGGCACTCCACAATCCTGCTGGCAACTCTGCTCTCTCAGTGTGGGCAATCTGAATTTATTGCGAGTTTATAAATAGATGCAATTGCAGTGTATAAGTGAAAAAGCAAGACTGTCAATTTGAAGGGATATATTTGTTTGGGGCTGTTGTGCTGAGCCTTCATTCAGGCCACCACAGCCATCATAAAATAACATGCACATAATGAAGTAAAACATAATGACGTCATGATGATGAATGATCAAAGACTGAACTAGGTGTTTAGCTGGAGTTTTAGTGTAGCTTAATGTTCATCCACAAAATGCAACAATTTTCTAGCAGAGTGACGTGTGAAGTGTGTGAGTCATGGACAGGTGACTGCATTTAAAAGCCACTTGTCGCATCATGCACGTCAAAGAGCTATCCCAGAAGATGGCGTAGGCTTAGACAACATCTTAATATGCACTTTCAAAGACCACATCACAGGTTTAGGGGCAGCCCCTGTAGACATTTTCCTTGGTTGTCTTGTCCAGACAGGGAGGGAGGTACCCAAACGGGTACTGGTAGTGTTTTTAAATATTCTATTCCTGTAGACTAGGCCATTCTACATTATAAATAATATACTGTAAAATTAGTATCCCAGGTCAAATAGAGACTATTGGACCATGGCTCTACACCCACCCACTAGCGGTTCGGTCCCTGAGCTTAGCTCTCTCAGGAAGAGCGCTGTCTGGCCGTGTGTGTGGTGTGGACAGGATGACTGGTTGTTTGCCCTGGTGAGAAGTAATGCATTCCCCCTCTATCCTTTGTGGTCAGTGAGCCAGGCCCAGAGACATGACAGGCACTCCCCTGCACCAGACCCAGTCCTAGCATCCACCTTAAACCTGGCTACTCCAGAATCACAACGATCGGTCAAGGGCACCCTGTTTTCTCCATTTCCTCTGACTAGCAGTACAGGTCCTGGGTGCGCTTTGGTTTCCTGTTTTAGAACATTAGCCTGATATTGATGCTTCATAAACTTTAGAATTGCAATAATATGTCCATGGCTGAGTTAATTGAATTGGTTGCGATGTGAAAAGTTACGTCTATGAAGTGACGTGAATTCCCCCGCTGCTCCTCATGATGGTGATGATGAATATCAGTGGCCTGTTCCAGTGCCACAGTTCGTTCCAAGGTTCCTCTGGAGACCAAGGCCCAGTAAATAAACACTGTGTACGAGAACACTGAGAGAAAATAACACAAGGCTAAAGAGACCCGTTCATAATGGAGCTCCCACCCACCATTTTGACTTGACGATTAATGACGGGACAGGCGCAAAGGAGGGACATTTTTGAAAAAATAAATAAATCAGCCAGGCGAGGCAATAATAGTGACGAATGATTCCCATTGAATGTGCCAGCTAGTCCAGCAACGGCAGTCAGTGTGACTGAACTGAACTCGGTATATGTTCCAGGCTGCAGCTCGAGCTGGCTGCGTAGTGAGGGATGCCTTAACGATTATGGTGAGTGATGGGTGGGAAAGAACAGAAGACCTAGACTCAGTGTTTAGTATTGCCCGGGTTCACCTGGTTACGTTTGCTTGTAATCTATTTTTACCTTTGTCCAAGTCTGTCTGTTCACGGCTGAATGTCTCCAAATGTATGTTATGTTTTCGTGGAAGATTCTATCTAGCTGAATGTTAATATAACAGACATTCTAAGGTCATTTGGGGTGGCCGGTAGCCTAGTTGCAAGATCGAGTCCTCGAGCTGACAAGGTAAAAATTTGTTCTGCCCATGAGCAAGGCAGTTAACCCACTGTTCGTTCCTAGGCCGTCATTAAGAATTTGTTCTTACCTTTATTTAACTAGGCAAGTCAGTTAAAAAACATTTAAAAAAGGATCCATATGGAAGTGGCACTGTCAGCAGGCCTAGGCTGTAGGCCTAGACTACATTTTATGGTTCGGGGCAACATTGTGGTTTTGAGATGGCATTCTAGTTCAGCAAAATTAACTGACTTACCAAAACAATGTGCCTGAAGCCATTTAGATCATAGTTTGTCACTTTACTGACCACCAGGATTTTCAAGGTGAGAAAGGAGTTATCCTTTCTAAAATGGTTGTAGTCGCACCTTTTTAGTGCAGGAACCCGACAGGGCAACCAAACATCACCAGGGGCACGCCACAGTGAAGACTGCTCCACTGCCCTATAGGAAGAGATTACACAAGCCCTCTTTGGTAACAGACAAGCTCCTTATATCAACATGCTATTTTATGGCAATCCCGGTTGAACACATGGTTTAGTCTGATGGGGTGTGGTCCGGGTTTAGTACTTGACCTTAAGCTCCTGTCTTCAGAGCATTGTCTACTAGGAGTAGGAGTGAGGGAGTATGGGAGGGCTTAGCAAGGGGGGAGGGAGAAGTTAGTGGCTATTCTGGTGCCACAATGGAGTCATGTGTTTTTAGAGCAGAGGCCCACATGAGTGCTCCCGCACAATATCCCCTCTGTCTGCCTCCTTGCCACAACTTCCCATTCACCTCTTGAGTTCTGCCACTTGACGCTCACAGCTGCTCCCTCCACGCCTCCCCCTATTCTTGCCCACGTCTTGAGAGAAGAATACCCCCCCCCCCCCCCTCTTTGCTCGGGCTTATTCAGGAGGGATGCAGCGTTACAGAATGTACAGACATGTTTCGATGGGATGTAGATTGAACAGTTGTCAGCTCCAGAGGCCTCTAACTGTAAATAGTCTGCTCTATGGTTTATTTCTCTCCAAAATTCTGCTCCCCACTGACCTAACCCCCACCAAGTCTGATCAGTTTTAAGGGCAAAAGGCAGGATTTCCTTATTGTAAAGGTAATGTTTCATGTGACCGCATTGAGTTGTTTCGACTCATCCGCCTGACTGAAGGCACATTTCCCCTTTAACGCCGTCATCCCCATCCATTCAAGCTGCCTTCTGGTTAAAATAATCTTCTGTTGGGAACTCCTCTATTCTCATGCATGCAGGTCCTCTGGATTGAAAGTTGTGATTAAACCTTGTTGGTCTGCTGCGTGTGGTTTATAGACTTGTTAGCTGACAACGTCCCAAACGATGGGGCAGAAGTCTGTTGTGTTATGATTCTGGACGGTCCGATAACTGGCAACAATGACAAGAAGTTTCTATGTTGGGAATCGTAGGTGGCTTGTTTCAGCTTATTGTATCTTGTTATTGATACCTTGTTTTGACTCCTGACACTATCTATACTAATATGGCAAAAATTCACTGCTAACCAACAAAATGTGATGTCTCGAATGCATCACTACAGTTACTTGTCACATGCATTATAAACAACAGGTGTAGACTAACAGTGAAATGCTTAATTATGGGTAGCGCTGTTAAGGTGACCGTATAACCGCCACAACGGCGGTCACGAGTCATGACTGCAGTCAAATTCCACTTCACTGTTTAGTCATCGTAATTGGGCTTCTCCAAGAGCTGATGCTGCTGATGGTCATTATTAGCCTACCAAACTTGCTAACTGCCTGGTACTCAGCACTACATTTGATTTATTTATTTAACTAGGCAAGTCAGTTAACTTCTCACGGGCAGGTGGGATGCTACCATCCCATCTCGACAACTTCCAGTGAAATTGCAGTGTGTGAAATTCAAATTATAGAAATATTTAACATTCATGAAAATACAAGTGTCATACATCAAAATAAAGCTTAACTTATTGTTAACCTCTTGGTGTTAGGGGGCAGTATTTTTATTTTTGGAAAAAAAACGTTCCAGTTTTAAACAGGATATTTTGTCAGGAGAAGATGCTAGAATATGCATATAATTGACAGCTTTTGATAGAAAACACTCTAACGTTTCAAACTGTAAAGATATTGTCTGTGTATAACAGAAATCCAATCCGGAAGTGCCCCAGGTTTTGAAAGTGCTGCGTTCCAATGACTCCCTGTATGACTGTGAATGTACCATCAACGAGCTTACGCTTTCTACGTATTCCCCAAGGTGTCTACAGCATTGTGACGTAGTTTTACGCATTTCTGTTGAAGAATAGCCGTATGGGGACACATTGTGTAAGTGGTCACATGGTGGCTCCGAGAGAGATTCTCACGTAAAGTGCAGAGGTAGCCATTACTCCAATCGGTCCTAGAGAAAAAGGAATTGTCCCGACGGATATTTTATCGAATAGATATTAGAAAAACACCTTGAGGATGGATTCTAAACAACGTTTGCCATGTTTCTGTCGATATTATGGAGCTAATTTGGAATATTTTTCGGCATTGTGGTGACTGCAATTTCCGGGCGATTTCTCAGCCAACCGTGAAGAACAAACTGAGCTATTTCGCCTACAAAAATAATATTTTTGGAAAAAATTAACTTTGGCTGTCTACCTGGGAGTCTCGTGAGTGAAAACATCCGAAGTTCATCAAAGGTAAACTATTTAATTTGATTGCTTTTCTGATTTCCGTGACAAGTTTGCCTGCTGCTAGCAAGGCATAATGCTATGATAAACTTACACAAATGCTTGTCTAGCGTTGGCTGTAAAGCATATTTTGAAAATCTGAGATGACAGGGTGATTAACAAAAGGCTAAGCTGTGTTCCAATATTTCACTTGTGATTTTCATGAATAGGAATATTTTCTAGGAAGATTTATGTCCGTTGCGTTATGCTAATTAGCGTCCGATGATAACGTTCCCGTTCACGGGCTGGGCGTCACTACAGGTTAATCCAGCTGCTGTGTCAGATTTTAAAAAGGCTTTACGGCGAAAGCACACCACGCAATTATCTGAGGACAGCGCCCTGCATTCAAAAGCATGAAAAACATTTTTCAACCAGGTAGGTGTGCCACGAACGTCAGAAATAGCGATATAATAAATGCCTTACCTTTGAAGATCTTCTTCTGTTGGCACTCCAAAAGGTCCCAGCTACATACTTTTGTTCGATAATGTCCTTCTTTATATCCCCAAAAACTCAATTTAGCTGGCGTGCTTCATTCAATAATCCACCGGTTTCCCTCCTTCAAAATGAATCCCAAATGTTACCAATAAACTTCTACAAACAAGTCAAACAACGTTTATAATCAAACCTCATGTACCCTAATATATAAATAAACGATAAAATTAAGGCGGAGAATCGTTAGTTTTTACTGGAGATAAACAACAAAAGTTATCCTCTCATCCATGCGCATGAAAACACTACAGCCAAAATGGGAGCCACTTAGAAAACCTAAAAATTCTAGCTCATTTTTCCAACAACAAGCCTGAAACTATTTCTAAAGACTGTTGACATCTAGTGGAAGCCCTAGGAACTGCAATCTGGGAGGATTTCGCCGAATAATAAACATGACAGCCATTGGAAACAGTGGTAGGCTGAATTAATTTGGGGGGGGGGGGGGGGGGGGGTGGTTTGTCCTTGGTTTTTGCCTGCCATATCAGTTCTGTTATACTCTCAGCCATTTTAACAGTTTTAAAAACTTTAGTTTTCTATCCAAATCGACCAATTATATGCATATCCTAGCTTCTGGGCCTGAGTAGGCAATTTACTCTGGGCACGCTTTTCATCCGGATGTCAAAATACTGCCCCCTACCCCAGAGAGGTTAAGAGTGAATTAATATTTACAATGATGGCCTAGGAACAGTGGGTTAACTGCCTTGTTCAGTGGCAGAATGACAGATTTTTACCTTGTCAGCTCGGGGATTCGATCTAGCAACCTTTCGGTTACTGGCCAAACGCGCACCACACAGTCAGTGCCTGTATTTAGTTAATGCTAGTGAGGTCCGAGAATCCACTCTCCCATAGGTACGTGGTTGTAAAGGGCATCCGTGTCTTAACAGCGTGATCGCAGCCCAATCCAGAAATCTGGCAGTGGCTTCTGATTTTTAAATTCAATTTTCACAGAACCGCTTGTTGCAATTTCGATGAGGCTCTCTTGTTCAGATATTGCTAAGCGGACTGGAGGCAGGGCATGAAAGGTATACCGAATCCAGTTGTTTGTCGTCATTTTTGGAAAGTACCTGTGTAATTGCGCACCCAATTCACTCGGGTGCTTCGCTATGCCACATTTGACATTGTCCGTAAGCTTTGAGTTAATTTGCACACAAAATCATACAATGATGGAAAGACCTGTGTGTTGTCCTTGTTAATGCAGACAGAGAAGAGCTCCAACTTCTTCATCATAGACTCAATTTTGTCCCGAACAGTGAATATAGTTGCGGAGAGTCCCTGTAATCCTAGATTCAGATCATTCAGGTGAGGAAAAACATCACCCAGATAAGCCAGTCGTGTGAGAAACTAGTCGTCATGCAAGCGTTAAGACAAGTGAAAAGTATGGTCAGTAAAATAACTTTAAGATCATCTCAATTAAAACATGTTTATACTTTGCCCCTTGATAACCAGCGCACTTCTGTATGTTGTAGAAGTGTTACATGGTCGCTGCCCATATCTTTGTAAAGTGCAGAAAATCCGAAAGTTCAGGGGCCTTGCTTTAACAAAGTTAACCGTTTTCACTGTAGTGTCCAAAACGTTTTTCAAGCTGTCAGGCATTCCCTTGGCAGCAAGAGCCTCTCATGGATGCTGCAGTGTACCCAAGTGGCGTCGGGAGCAACTGCTTGCACTCGCGTTACCACTCCACTGTGTCTCCCTGTCATGGCTTTTGCACCATCAGTACAGCTACCAACATGAGCAGCAGCTACATTTGGCTACATACGGACCGTTAGTGGAATTCCCGCGAGAGAGTAATGGTTAATAGGTTTGGATGTTAATTATTTGACTAGGCTACCTGTATTTGACATTGTGTTAATTCATTGAACACTAGATGGTTAATTAAATTTTATTTTTTGCAGTGAAACAAGGCTACTCAGGCGGGGGGGGGGACGGACGGACATCACCCAAATGTATAGCTCTGTTGGAAATATAAATGGACTTTTGAAATGTATTTAAAAATAAATAAATGGGAATCTTACTTATTTGGATTACCCACGACGGCATTGCGCGTACCCCAGTTGTGGGAATACCTGACATAAACTGTAGGCTTGTTCATTTATCTGACAAGATTTTATATTGTATGATTTTTATAGTAAGAAGAATAGAATTGTACTTGGCTGAATAAAGTAGAAAGGATATTTTTCCCATTCCGGAGCGAGTACACATATGAAGTGGCTCTGAGCATAAAAGTGATAATTTGAAACGGGTCCTATACGATAGATTTAGTTGTGAATGATACAGACCTTAATGGCTTAGAAATCCAAATTATATATATTAGGCTGCATGATGCTAGGATTTGAGAAATTTGCATCTCAACTAGAGGTCGACCGATTAATCGGAATGGCTGATTAATTAGGGCCGATTTCAAGTTTTCATAACAATCGGAAATCTGTATTTTTGGGAGCCGATTTGCCGATTTTATTTTTTTTAATTTTTTTTATTTAATTTTTTTTAAATACCTTTTTTATTTAACTAGGCAAGTCAGTTAAGAACACGTTCTTATTTTTAATGACGGCCTAGTGGGTTAACTGCCTCATTCAGGGGCAGAACGACAGATTTTCACCTTGTCAGCTCGGGGCATCCAATCTTGCAACCTTACTGTTAACTAGTCCAACACAACAACGACCTGCCTCTCTCGTTGCACTCCACAAGGAGACTGCCTGTTACGCGAATGCAGTAAGCCGAGGTAAGTTGCTAGCTAGCATTAAACTTATCAAAAACAATCAATCATAATCACTAGTTAACTACACATGGTTGATGATATTACTTGATATTATCTAGGGTGTCCTGCATATAATCTGACTGAGCGGTGGTAGGCAGAAGCAGGCGCGTAAACATTCATTCAAACAGCACTTTCGTGCGTTTTGCCAGCAGCTCTTCGTTGTGTGTCAAGCATTGCGCTGTTTATGACTTAGAGCCTATCAACTCCTGAGATGAGGCACTTTCCCTTCTGTCTGTTTTTCAATGATGCCTGGTAGGCTACTTCGGTTTAATTGTGGATACAGTAAAGGGTAAAAAAGTATTTAGACAGCCACCAATTGTGCAAGTTCTCCCACTTAAAAAGATGAGAGGTCTGTAATTTTCATCATAGGTACACTTCAACTATGACGGACAAAATGAGAAAAAAAAATCCTGAAAATCACATTGTAGGATTTTTTTAAATGAATTTATTTGCAAATTATGGTGGAAAATAAGTATTTGGTCACCTATAAACAAGCAAGATTTCTGGCTCTCACAGACCTGTAACTTCTTCTTTAAGAGGCTCCTCTGTCCTCCACTCGTTACCTGTATTAATGGTACCTGTTTGAACTTGTTATCAGTATAAAAGACACCTGTCCACAACCTCAAACAGTCACACTCCAAACTCTACTATGGCTAAGACCAAAGAGCTGTCAAAGGACACCAGAAACACAATTGTAGACCTGCACCAGGCTGGGAAGACTGAATCTGCAATAGGTAAGCAGCTTGAATGCTGAGTTGCATCCAAAGAACACCATACCTACTGTGAAGGTAATTAATCCACCTGACAGGTGTGACATATCAAGAAGCTGATTAAACAGCATGATCATTACACAGGTGCATCTTGTGCTGGGGACAATAAAAGGCTATTCTAAAATGTGCAGTTTTGTCACACCACAATGCCACAGATGTCCCAAGTTTTGAGTGAGTTGACATGGCATTGGAATGCAATTGGCATGTTGACTGCAGGAATGTCGACCAGAGCAGTTACTACATTACTTAATGTTAATTTCTCTACCATAAGTCACCAATGTCGTTTTAGAGAATTTGGCAGTACATCCCACCAGCCTCACAACTGCAGACCACATTTAACCATGCCAGCCCAGGACCTCCACATCTGGCTTATTCACTTACAGGCTCGTCTGAGACCAGCCACCCGGACAGCTGATAAATTGTGGGTTTGCACAACTGAATTTCTGCACAAATTGTCAGAAACCATCTCGGGGAAGCTCATCCTCCTCACCAGGGTCTTGATATGACTGCAGTACAGCGCCCTTAACCACTGCGCCACCCGGGAGGCCCTACCCATTGAGCATGTTTAGGATGCTCTGGATCAATGTGTATGAAAGTGTGTTCCAGTTCCTGACAATATCCAGCAACTTCGCACAGCCGTTGAAGAGTGGGACAACAGGCCGCAAATCAACAGCCTGATCAACTCTATGCGAAGGAGATGTGTCGTGCTGCATGAGGAAAATGGTGGTCAGATACTAGATACTTACTGGTTTTCTCATCCACGCCCATACATTATTTTTTTTCAGCTTTCTGTGACCAACAGATGCATATTTGTATTCCCAATCATGTGACAGCCATAGATTCGGGCCTAATTAAGTATTTCAATATGAACTGTAACCCAGTAAAGTCTTTGAAATTGTTGTTTTTGTTTTCTGTGTTACAAACAGGGGTGTCCAAACTTTTTTTTTAAGCTTTTAAATTCATTCTCAACTGTTTTATATTTTCCAGCTAGGGAGGTATGGTGGGGTTTACAAAATGGCCAACTTTGAGCACCTTTTTGTCTCTTGAATGATTTGTCATTCTGGTCCAAAAATTCACTTTCTGACCCCTTCTCCAATGGGCAAATATGTATTGGAAGGTTTCTTTCAAAATGGGTTAAAGTTATTTAGAACCCTCTGCTCTAAAAGAGGGGAAGAATTTGGTGGGTTGACTGGGAGAAGGTAAAAACAAGTAGGCTTATTACCTAGTGTTAAAACATTTAGGCCTACACCGTAAGCATGAGCCCCTATAAAATATGCCATCATGACCGCGATGAAAACCATTTATGAAGTACCATTTTACACCGGCCTAAACAAATGTAATGTTTTATTGTCACATACGTGCGGTATGTAGCCTAGTGGTTAGCACGTTGGGCCAGTAACCGAAAGGTTGCTAGATCGAATCGCCAAGCTGACTAGGTAAAAATCTGTCGTTCTGCCACTGAACAAGGCAGTTAACCCAATGTTCCTAGGCCGTCATTGTAAATAATAATTTGCTGTCAGCTGACTTGCCTAGTTAAATAAAGGTTCAATAAAAACATGTGGTGTTTTACAGGGTCCGCTATAGTAGTACGGCGCCCCTGGAGTGAATTATGTTGAAGTGCCCTTAAGCATCACCAGAATTTTCATCTTGTTGACTCTGGTATTCAAACCAGCGACCTTTCGGTTACTGGCCCAACACTAACTGGCTACCTACCGCCCCTAGCCTACTTCAAACGGAGAAAAGGTTGGTTTAAAGCCATGAAAAGGAGACCGACCATGTTGTTTTCCTTCCTGGTGTGTGGACACGCTGTGGCCTGGCCTAGCACTCATAGCTTCTCTCCTGGCACTGACACCCTTTGCAGGGGAAACTAAGTAACTTGGCATCTGGACTGTGTTACTGGAGCAGTGCCACATGTGAGGCTGTGGGGGGGCAGAGCTTGGGAGCTCGTGCCAGGCCTGTCGGATTACCGACCTGCTGTGTAAATTACACAAAGGGGTTTTATTGAGCCCAGCTAAAATTGGTGTTGAATTCCCTGAGGAACAGAGGGAGAGGTTCGATGTACAGTCTCATCCCGGGGTCATGATCCAGTTATATATTTTGCAAACGTACTCCCTGCTGCTGCATGCATGCCAATCAGCCCTCTGCGTGTCCCATGAAGACCTTGTATGAACACAGTGTTAGGTCTATGCCTGCCTTCAAGAGATGTGAGATTGTGACGGCAGCCGGCTATTTGTTTATCTATTGATCACTTGTGCATGTTTCTGCAGTACCTAATCAATACAGTGCAGTCTGTGGACCATACTCACTGGCATCCCATCGTTAGTACTCTTCCATTTGGTTCTGATGGGCTATTCCAGAGGAGAATAGCCCATCAGATGTCTGGCTGGCTCATGGTTAGTCTTTCCCTTGTCTGTCAGCTTACTTTTATATGGAATATTTTACCAAATGTTTATTTAACATTTGAGTAATTTAGCAGACAATTACTTACAATTACTTACAAAGACTTACAATTAGTGCATTTATCTTAAGATTGATGTGGTTGTCACTCCCAGCTGTCTTGGTGAGTACATTTTCCCTTGATAAAATGGCAATGTCCGTGCTAGTGGAGGTGGCAGAACGGGGTGTAGAGTTTGAGAATATACAAATCAAATGCAGTTAGGGATCCCTGTATTCTCCTATTTACTTTTCCCTGAACAAAGAAGCAGATTATTTTTGAACTCGTGTTTTGTTAATGGCTGGCAAGGTTTAGGGAACCAAGTGGTGTTGGTGGGGAGGAGGGGGCTGCCTGCATCGCTCTTTTTTGCTGGCCCTTGAGTTTCTCTCTGCCCTGGCCGTCTGCTAGAAGAGTTAAATCTCTGAGGTGTTCCTTAAACAAAGGCAGTGTTTCTGTTTCAGCCACATGCTTCAGCGGGAGGCTCTCTTTCATTCAGACTGACTGGTTGCATCTGCACTCTATAAAAGACACTGGCTGATTTTTCCACTGCAGGCCCTTCTTTTTGTGCCTGGGGGACAATCTGTTTTGCCCCGGGCCAACTCTACTGCTCATCCCAATCAGGCTAGCTGCTGATCGCCTCAATGGCCCTCGTCTCCTCTTCCCCCCCCAAAGAGAATTAGGTGGTCTGCAGGAAAATATACTCTTCCTCTGAGACTGATAGTTGCCTCTTAGCTAATCATGTGTCACACTAATGGGAAGCCTAGCGTAACCCTTACATTCATCATAGCATGGGAAGCCTGTACAGCATTTATCCTGCCCCTCCCGCTTGCCTCGTTCAAAGGGTTTGTCTCCTAGCTCATGTCCTAGGAGACCAGGCCACTCAGAATTCACTTCCTGTGGGTTGACCCCCAAAGAGCTATAATGTTGTGTGGGGGTTAATGACCAAACGCCTTCATTGGTCTGTCTCAGTAATGGCTAATTTACTTCCTGCCAGTCACCCAGTGGTTGCTCAGCTTTGACTGGCTGCTCTGTGTTTGCAGAAGCCTGACAGCCGTCTGCAGTTCACTGACTAATGTAGCGAAATGCTCGTAATCTTAAGGCTGTCAGCTCGGTCATAAACCCTGAAAACAACTGTTCATAAAAGCTATAGCAAGACCCATTCATTGTGGAATGGGGTGGGATCCTCTCAACTGTATGGCACTTCAGGCTTTGCTCCTCCACTTTGGGTGGGGTTTATAGCTTTAAATGGCGTGGAGGAGTGAGTAACATGGCACAGTTGGCATTCCAGGCTAGGCAGTCAGGGAAATGCTGCGACTTGAGTGGTTTGCCTATCTCTCTGTGCCAAGTGGGATCAGTTATGTTGATAAAATCTGTGTATGCGACGTGTAGTGTTTACAGATTTCTGTTCCTTGCCCCACATTGAAGCTGGCACTGCTATTTTGTTTCACCAGTGTTTCCAGAAACACACTCCTAATTTCCATCACAAAAGGTTTGTTTGGCTCTCATATTTTATGTGCTTCCAGTAAAACAGTTATCATTTGTGTGCGTGCATTTTATGTCCGTCTTGGTGACGTCATTAAGGTTCAGTAAAACTGAACTCTAGGGCTATTCGCCTACCCTAAGTTTTGAGAATGGAGCTCATTGAAATGTTGGTCACATCACAAGTGATATTTGTTACGGTCCTTGGAGGCATAGGATTGAAAAGCCACAGCAAAATGTCCAGTGATGGAAATATGTGGTCTTACACAAACTGGCCTAGTTTACATCGCTCTAAGGGTGCTTTAACAATAACTTTCATTGAAATCTTGAGACAGTTATCATTGTTTAAATGGTTAGGAAATGCTGTCTTTACTCTCATTACCCTTACAAAAGGTAATGAGAGTAATCTGATTTAGGCCAGACCTAGGTTAAGCGTACCTAGGTTAAGCGTACCTATTAAGTCACTTAAATTTTAGATTGATTCTTTAAAACCATTTTTTCTTTATTTTAATGTAGTTCTATCCATACGTTTTTATTCTAAGCCAATCAAATGTTTTTATTAAGTTATTGACGATTGTGTAAATTCCAACGTGTACAATTTCAAAGCTGCAAAAAATACTTTTTGTGTGGAGGCGACCCTCAAACACATTTCCCAAATATATATTTTTTTTGTACCTACTCAGTATAGCTTTTTGAGGTAGTTTCGGTTCGATTATTAACAAATACTCCGATTTTTTTAATTATATTTTTTTACATTAAATGCGCTGCATTGTGCAGGTTGAATGATGTGCCATGAGTGACTGCACATTACTGCTTATCACTTATTAACCATTTATTCACTTGAATAAAATTAATTTAATTGTTACTTTTGTTTTTAGGCCTATTTGACTTTATTTCAATCCAAGTTGTATCTCTTTAGAGCTGCTGCCTATGCTGTCTGACAATAAGTATTTTAGTAGTTCTTCAAAGTAAAAAGGCATACTTTTATAACCGCTGATTACCAACTATTATTCTTAAAGCATGTATTTTCAAGTAGATACCTCGTGAAGCAACTGGTCTCTGTCCCTCTTGATTTTCTCTCCATTTCAGACCTGACAAATAGATGACTTGGAATTAAATAATTGTCATCAAATAAGCGTAAAACAAATGTAAACTGTGTACTACCGTTCAAAAGTTTGGGTCACTTAGAAATGTCCTTGTTTACGAAATCTATTTTTTTGTCCATTAAACTAACATCAAATTGATCAGAAATACAGTGTAGACATTTGATATTGTAAATGACTATTGTAGCTGGAAACGGCTGATTAAAAAAGAATAATAATAATAATAAAACATTTATGGAATATCTACATAGGTGTACAGGGGTCCATATTCAGCAACCATCACTCCTGTGTTCCAATGGTACGTTGTGTTAGCTAATCCAAGTTTATCATTTTAAAAGGCTATTTGATCATTTTGAAAACCCTTTTGCAAGCATGTTAGCACAGCTGAAAACTGTTTTTAAAGAAGCAATACAAAAACTGGCCTTTAGACTAGTTTGAGTATCTGGAGCATCAGCATTTGTGGGTTTGATTACAGGCTCAAAATGTCCAGAAACAAATACCTTCTGAAACTCGTCAGTCTATTATTGTTCTGAGAAATGAAGGCTATTCCATGTGAGAAATTACCAAAACTGAAGATCTCGTACAACGCTGTGTACAGCTCCCTTCACAGAACAGCTTAAACTGACTCTAACCAGAATAGAGATTGGGAGGCCCTGGTATGCAACTAAGCAAGAGGACAATTGCATTAGTGTCTAGTTTGAGAAACAGACACCTCACAAGTCCTCAACTGGCAGCTTCATTAAATAGTACCCGCAAAACACCAGTCTTAACGTCAAGAGAGGCGACTCTGGGATGCTGGCCTTCTAGGCAGAGTTTCTCTGTCCAGTGTCTGTTCTTTTGCCCATCTTAATCTTTTTGTGAATCAGCTTTCAGATAACTTTCAATTACTTATGGTCTTTGCAAGCCCCCCCCTGTTTTTTTTAATACATTTGATTTTTAATTTGATTGGATATGAGTGCAACTTTCATGATGAATAGTAATGATCAGTTTTTTTTTATAACTTTAGGCGAGATTCATGTAATTTTACATGACTATTCTTTTGTACATTTTTTAACATTTAAAAAATAATTTAAATTTTAAGCGTGGACTAATTTGGAACACCCAATGGCTTAAAGGTACATTCTGTAGCTTTCTGGACTTTTCACATATTTTAAATATTTGTACGTCTTATTAAAACAAGTAAATTCATAACATCACATTAGAGAGAATGAAATATTAATCTCATTTTCTTACAGAAATTAGGGCTGTATATGATCGACATGTCTAAACTTTGGGCTCAATAGGGATATTGGTCTCAGTAGGTACGTACCACAGGAGGTTGGTAGCACCTTAATTGGGGAGGACTGGCTCGTGGTAATGGCTGGAGTGGAGTAGGTGGAATGGTATCAAATACATGGTTTCCGTGTGTTTGCCATTTGCTCCGTTCCAGCCATTATTATGCGCCGTCCTCCCCTCTGCAGCCCCTCCACTGACACTTACCCTATTCCCATTGATAATTCAGAGGCGATAGGGGTACCCTCTTCACCAATTAGCTACTTCTAAGGAGCTTGTTTGTTTTAATTCCTTTTCTGCTCACAGTAAGCAGCTTAGCCTCCACCACACAGACAATCCATTATCTTTATCTCTGGAATTCTGGGCATCCTCCAAGCTTCCAGGAGGTTCTGCGTTTGGCTAAAACATTCGCAGTAACCCTTTTCGACTGAGACCCCTCGCACGGCTTTGCTTCTCTGCTTTGAAGCCGGTGTGGGTATCAGTGGAAAGAGTTAAATTGACAGATTTAAACCAGACCAGCTCATAATGGAGGATAATGATAATACTGTTTTTGTGGTCCCAGTATTTTTGCATGCCTTGGCATTTTACAGGCTGGATTTCTGGGGTTGTGGTCAACAATTGAGTCACTGGCTGCTGTTTTGTAGCGATTTCCCTTCTGAATGATTCCAGTGTGTCTTACTATTGATGCCCATCTCTGGCTATGGTCTCTTTACAGCTTTGTTGCTGTTCTGTTTGGGAGAAATTTATAGTGAATGTGGAGAAGAGGCCTACATTTGGTAATGCAGGCTTTTTGCATGTTTACCAAGAGGAAACAATGGCTTTTAAGATATTTTGATTACAAAACAAACCAATTCCTCCTTTTGGGAGAGGGACTCGTTTTTGGGCATGTAGGTCGACATTTTGTGTTTTTCACATTGAAAAAAACTAACTCTGGCCTGACGACAGCAGTGATAAATGATGGTTATGCGCTTACAGTAATTTACGTCTTTCTTGTCTCTCTTTCTCAGGGTTCACTCAGTAGAGCCACCAGTGCCAAGTTAGGTTACATGATATGTTACACTGGGCTATAATAAGCCGTTTTTTGGTTTTAGCTCATTGTTTTACATCAATATTAGTTATAGATAGCTATATTATATTCCTTTGCTTTCTTCCTTTTAGATGTACTTGGATATGGGCAGATTCACAGTAACAGAATTACAACGAGACTAGGGCTGTGGCTGTCATGAGAAATTGTCAAGCAAATAACTGCCGGTCTCACGGTAATTGAATGACTGTTAATTAGTATAAACACATTTAGCATCTTCTGGCTTCCACACATAGCCTACAAGCCACTGATGCAGACCTTTGAAACATCTACTTTTTAAAAACTCGAATAAATCCATTTAATGTAGCCTAAGCCATCACAATAAATCCATTATTTATTTTTAGACGGGTCTAAAGAAACATTAAGAAAAATGTAGTCTTTCAGAAGAACCGACTAGCATACGGGTCAATGACCTGCCGTGAATATTTTGGTGTCTGACTGAAATATTTTCCAAAATCAACAACCCATTTATACCAATGTTAAGTAACTATGCCCTTTCTCTTGAGTCCTGAAAGAGTTGATGGTTGAATGTGAGAGAAAAAAAACCCTGTCCCTTTCGGTGCTCTAAAGTTCAAAAAAGTAATACTGTCAGACTAATCATCAAATCAAATGTATTTATATAGCCCTTCGTACATAAGCTGATATCTCAAAGTGCTGTACAGAAACCCAGCCTAAAACCCCAAACAGCAAGCAATGCAGGTGTAGAAGCACGGTGGCTAGGAAAAACTCCCTAGAAAGGCCAAAACCTAGGAAGAAACCTAGAGAGGAACCAGGCTATGTGGGGTGGCCAGTCCTCTTCTGGCTGTGCCGGGTGGAGATTATAACAGAACATGGCCAAGATGTTCAAATGTTCATAAATGACCAGCATGGTCGAATAATAATAAGGCAGAACAGTTGAAACTGGAGCAGCAGCATGGCCAGGTGGACTGGGGACAGCAAGGAGTCATCCTGTCAGGTAGTCCTGAGGCATGGTCCTAGGGCTCAGGTCCTGAGAGAATTAGAGAGAGCACACTTAAATTCACACAGGACACCGAATAGGACAGGAGAAGTACTCCAGATATAACAAACTGACCCTAGCCCCCCGACACAAACTACTGCAGCATAAATACTGGAGGCTGAGACAGGAGGGGCCAGGAGACACTGTGGCCCCATCCGAGGACACCCCCTAATGCAATCTATATATGTTAATAAAACATCTCAAATCATAAAACTGCCAAACGATTATTCTGGCATGATTTAAGGGTCTATTGCACTATACGTCTGTATGGTTAAGACAGTTTAGACAGTTTAATTTAGGAAAAATAGCATCATTTGGTGTGACCTACAGTCACTATTTTTGATCAAATCACATGATGGTACTCATGACAGGATGTGACATCATTAAGATACGCTTTGGTTAAGAATAAAGGTTAGCATGTCTCTTGTACATCTTTAAGTTTACATTTCCACTCCCTTTCAGGTTTTACCTCAAAAGTCTGATCATTCGGTGGACCGTTAACTAATTAGAATGTAGAAATATCTGAAACTTATTTTATTTTGATACTCAAGATGCATACTTGATGTCAAATTCAAGTGTTCATATGGGTGCATAAGTAGTTGCATCTAAAATGTGGTTATGTGAGAAGTCATATGGTGCAACCAAAATGATAATTTGGAATCTGTGCCAAACAACCTTGTTGGAGTCAAAGGAACCATGAAATTGCACCAGGTCACCTCTACTGTGGCAAGCGAGTGTCTTGCTTCTGCAGCAGACCAAGCATCTGCAACACCTGTTTCAGTACTGTAGAGGTGAACTTCAATGAAAAACACCATCAGGAGAAGACCATCACGGAGGAACAGCAAGATGAAGCTGTGGCCAAGTCAACACTTGCTGAAAGTCTAGGTAGTTTTGTCATTGTCAGCTACGAAGACCGCCCCTTTTGTAGGCCAGGTGCTGAAGGTGATTGGGGAGAAAGTGCAGGTCACTTGTATGCAGCCCATGAAGTGAGGAATGTTTTTTTTTTTTGTCTGGCCTTCTGTACAAGACATTACCTTCCACTGAAGGAGATGTGAAGTCTGATCAGTGAGCCCGAGCCCTTCAGCTCAAGAGCGTCTCGGCTGTCTGACACAGACTGGGCTGGTTTCTTGTCACGCTAGTGCAACAACATCAAAAGCACTGTTTTAAGAAGGTAAGTTTGATTTATTGGGAACTTCAATGAGTAACTTTTGCTACAAAGTGATCACTTTGTCTTCTAATGTTTGAATCTCATGAATAGTTTGCACAATTAAACTCAATTCAAAGTTGTAATCTTGCGATGTTCTGCTCAAACTTAATCACAAATTATGTTTTAATATTAGAATTAGAAACTGTCTATGCAATGTGGAGATTTTAATGTTAAGACAATGCACAAACATTTGACTATTACAATTGTAATGTAGAATGTTGAATTACTGTATTTCAGTAACTTTACTATTAATTTATTACAATGTTTCCTAACACTGTTTTTAACATTGTTTTAAAAATTCATGAGGGGGTTTGGGGTCGTTCAGTGAAAAGTAAAAAAAACAAAAAAAAACAAGGATATATTCATTTTACTGTTAACTTTAATGTTTAATCTTTGAGACCGTGCATATATTCATATTATACTCTTCTTTGCTTGAAATAATGTTCTGAAAACATTTCAAAAAAATGTTTACTCACGATTGTGAAAATAGCCATTGTGCCCTTGGGCTGAATGTAATAGGCTAATTATAATTCCTTTCTCCCGGCTGCTGTGCTCCGAAGAACCTCTCACATGGCCCTCTGATGTGGCCAAGGCTACAAGTGAATGAAGACTGACATATCGGGCATGCAACTGCGCACGTCCCTCTTATTGAATTCCGAGGCGCATATTGAAGATGTTACAACTGTCCACATTTGGCCTACTTTTCATCAGCCAACAAGGCCTAACGAACTGCGAAAGCACTAGCCTATGCCAATCTACTATCCCCCATAGTACAAAAGTTGACCTATTCTATTGGTCAACTTGTTCTTCTCTGCAATAATTAAATATTCCAAGCATAGTTAATTAATACAGCCACTTGCATCAAAAAACATTTAAAAGCAATGTGGCTGATTTGTTTAGCCTAAAATGTTGATAAACAGTGTAATCGCAATCTCTGTAGCTGACGTAAGACCTTTTTTAAACAGGTCAACATTCACAAGGCCGCAGGGCCAGACGTATTACCAGGACGTATACTCATAGCCTGCGCTGACCAACTGGCAAGTGTCTTCACTGACATTTTCAACCAGTCCCTGCCCAAGTCTGTAATACCAAAACATTTTAAGCAGAGGACCATAGTCCCTGTGCCCAAGAACGCCATGGTAACCTGCCTAAATGACTACCGACATGTAGCATTCACGTCTGTAGCCATGAAGTGCTTTGAAAGGCTGGTCATGGCTCACATCAACACCATCATCCCAGAAACCTCAGACTCACTCCAATTAGCGTACCGCCCAAACAGATCCACAGATGATGCAATCTCTATTGCACTCCACACTGCCCTTTCCCACCTGGACAAAAGGAACACCTATGTGAGAATGCTCTTCATTAACTACAGCTCAGCATTCAACACCATAGTGCCTTCAAAGCTCATGACTACTCTCAGAACCCTGGGACTAAGCACCTCCCTCTGCAACTGGATCCTAAATTCCTGATGGGCTGCCCCCAGGTGGTAAGGGTAGGCAACAACACATCTGCCATGCTGATCCTCAACACGGGCCCATCGGGGGTGTGCTTAGTCTTCTCCTGTACTCCCCGTTCACCCATGACTACGTGGCCAAACACGACTCCAACACCATTAAGTTTGTCGAGGACTCAACGGTGGTAGGCCTGATCACCAACAATGAGAGAGCCTATAGCGAGGTCAGTTACAACAACCTCTCCCTTAACGTGATCAAGACAAAGGCGATGATTGTGGACTACAGGAAAAGGAGGGCCAGCCACAGTGTCAGATTTCAAAAAGGCTTTACGGGGAAAGCAGACCATGCGCTTATCTGAGGACAGCACCCCGCATACAAACACATGAACATCATTCTCAACATCATTCAGAAATACACCGGTTCCAACTCGCCCAACATGACTACAAAGTATCTAATAAGTTACCTGTAAACTTGATCCAAACATTTCAAACAACATTCCTAAATCCAACCTAGGGTATCCTAAAATGTAAATAATCGATACAATTTAAGAAGGAATATACTGTGTTCAATACCGGATAAAAACAACGTGAAGCGCGTTCCAGTTCACGCACACCAAACAGTAGAATCTATCTGGAGTGACACAAAGAGCATTTCTCAAAAGAAAAACCTCAACCAATTTCTAAAGACTGTTGACGTCTAGTGGAAGTCATAGGAACTGCAACCAGGTTCCTTTTAAATAGGTCTTTCAATAGAAAACCAATGGGAAATACTATGACCTCCAATTATTTTTTTCCCTGGACCGTTTGTCCTTGGTTTTGCCTGCCAAATCAGTTCTGTTATACTCAGACATTATTTTAACAGTTTTAGAAACTTTAGAGTTTTCTATCCAAATCATATCCTAGCTTCTGGGCCTGAGTAACAGGCAGTTTACTTTGGGCACGCTTTTCATCCGGACGTGAAAATACTGCCCCCTATCCCTAAGAAGTTTTAAACAGCTAGGCACAATATGGTTAAGGAGTGTGTTTTTATAAAATAAATCCTAGCTTTAGGCTGAAGGCCCATGCTATGATCTGACATTAGTGTTAAATAATATTTTCTGGACAGTTTGCCCTGTTTTTGCAGAATTCTCCATTTAGCAAACCAAATGCAAAGCTGGAGCTCTGAGCTGGATATACTGTAAGTGTTGATATGACACCAGTCAAAAAGTGAATTATCAGTTAGTGTGTGTGTCACAGCCTAAATATCAAAAGCTGTTTAGTGTGATTTCTGATTTCTATTTCTTGCTTGAGATTTTAGGGCCTGCCCCATCAGCGATGAACTGCATTGTTGGTTAAGGGCTTGTAAGTAAGCATTTTACGGTAAGGTCTACTACACCTGTTGTGTTCGGCGCATATGACAAATACAATTTTGATCTGATGACATTTTGTGTCAATAATAGACCGTAGAATTCTCATCGGCTTGTTCTATGTGTGGCGTGGGCACCTGCTCAGTGCGCACACTTATGGCTTTTCTGTGCTTAGCTCTCGGAGGTGTAGGTTCAGGGTGAGGCTCAGAATTCTAAGAATACTCATCAGATGTCACGATGAATTTCTTTCCCAACATCTGAGTCGTTTTCATTCAGATGTTGTAGCAATGCTAACGAGTGCATCGTTTAGTCACGGTCTTCTTGCCATTGTAAATTTTGCACGCTCTTGCTGTATACTCCAAGTAGGCCAGAGAAGACCTAGAGTACATAACATTTCAATTATGCATTGTTCGCATCAACTCATCCATTATTCTACCTACTTCATTTATTAATTCCGGTATAGATTAGGCAAACTTTCAAAGCAATTATCAAATAGTTGAAGATGCTGTGCCTATCTGGAGGAGAGGCGCAACCCCTACTGTCCGAAGGTGGGACAACGGGAAAACCATATAAAAAATGACTGCCCTCCTAAAACTGTCTAACACCAGTTCTCTTTGATATTAAGGTTCTTATGACATTGTGTATTATAGATGTATTTAGGAAAGGTAGCATGACTTTAAAAATTGCAGATATGTGTTTTATTTCATGAGCAGTCCAAATGACAGCTTTAGTGGTTCTATTGTGGGTTTTATAGTAACATGTAATTAACTGTAAAAATGTATTCACGTAACTTTTTTGATGTGGCATAAACACAACCAGTCATGTTTCCATCTGATGGTAAAACAAATCACTTCAAAACGTAGGTTAACTTCGCACATTAGTCCAAAATAGCATCGGATGTACTGAAACAGAGCTTTTCTTTCATACAATTTGTAGCCTCATGTATCTGATGCGGTCTGGCAAAAGAGTGTCATGCCATACTCTTTGGCCAGATAGCATCAGATACACATACTGAGACAGAGGCGCTGTTTCGCTTGATCGGATGACAGCACCAGCTGTCAGAGCAGCTCACAGATCACTGCACCTGTACATAGCCCATCTGTAAGCAGCCCATCTATCTATCTATCTATCTACCTACCTCATCCCCATACTTTATTGATTGATTTATTTATTCATCTTGCTCCTTTGCACCCCAGTATCTCTACTTGCACGTTCATCTTCTGCACATCTACCATTCTAGTGTTTAATTGCTATATTGTAATTACTTCGCCACCATGGCCTATTTATTGTCTTAACTACCTTATCTGACCTCATTTGCACTCACTGAATATAGACTTTTTGTTTTCCTTTGTTCTACTGTATGCATTATGTTTTGTTTATTCCATGTGTAACTCTGTGTCGAATTGCAACGCTTTATCTTGGCCAGGTCGCAGTTGCAAATGAGAACTTGTTCTCAACTAGCCTACCTGGTTAAATAAAGGTGAAATACATATTTTTTTGTATTTATTTTTACATCTGACAATGATGGGTGTTTGTCTGCGCGCATCTCGGTCAAATCCATTTTTTTTATATTTCAATATTTAAATTGGACGGGGTAAGGATGTATGGTAGGGCGAGCCAGGATCAATGTTCCCTTTTTTTTTCTCGGCACTGAGCAAATTTCAGGTCTACTGAGAACCAACCTGAAAGCTGTGAAAATTCTGTGCAACTTCCAGTGTGCATTTACTGTGAACACTGAGGCTGTATCTGGTTTAAGTGGCCAAGTAGGCTACTGTGGCTATTTGATCGTAATGTAGGCCTACCTGATTGGCTGCCATCAAAAACAATGGAGAAAATCCATCCCATAACATTTTAACATGGCAATGGAATGGCTATCAATCAGCCTACAGTAGCAACTGCAGCCAATGTGTGGTGTTTGATGCAAGAAACCACTTTACAAAATAAAATGCATTATTATTCCCATACCATTATTACACGGAATAAGACAAATGATGCTACCCTCTGCCATTAGGCATGTGCCATGCTCTGTTGTACACTTTTTACTGCAGGGTGCCATTCAAGTTCAAATAGGCAAAACTATGGTCTGTCACATGTCGTCTTCACCGTAGACGATGGTTGTCAACCATCCGTTGATTTACGATTCTATTGTAATATCGCACAACCCTAGTGTCAGTAAAAGCGGAGAGAGATGACAATTGGATAGGTAGTGAGAAGGAGGGGTTGTCCAGACTTTTTTAGTCTTGCTTTGATCACAAGATAGTGGAAAGAGAAAGTTATAAGCTCAACATAACAGTATGCTAGTGGAAGGGAATGGAGGACAGGACAGTAACAGGTGACCCAACTGTGGTTTGTGACTACTATGAGTTCCCATTCTTGCCAATTCAATTGCACTAATTCCGTTACTGATTTTCTTTGCTAATTCCGTTAACAATTTTCTAGCAGAATAAGAGTTTTAGTCACTTAATAATTCATAAACTTTATCAGTAAAAGCACTAGCTAATTGGTAGGTCTACCTTTTTTTAAATAGTTACTTCAGTGAACTTTATCCTCCCTCATGAGGGAGAGCAGTTAGAAAATATCTTTAAGATATGTGGGTTTTTGGTAGCGGAATGTTTCTTAAACTTACAGAAGGCAAATAATTTCTCCAAAGCTAAATATTCATTTTGATAATAGTTGGCAGGAGTCTTTACTTCACATTGTGTTTTTATGTTTTTCTATTACCTACATACCTTTTCTGGTAGATGTTGTCTCTGTTTGACTTGAAATCAAAGGTTTTGCTTGTTCCAAATTTTTGGGATGGAAATTGTTGAAAAATGTATATGCCTTAATTTCTCAAATATAGACTTAGCTTTAATTTGACATGCTCCTATGTACTTCACATGTTGATGCTCATAGGTCATTTTACAACAAATGCCCACATGTAAATCTGGGGTCTCAAGTTGCCCTTGAGCCAAAAGCTATTGGCATCACCTTAACAAAGCCAGTCTCATCTGGTCAAAGAGCAGAGGAACCGTGGCATTTACTAGTATAGCACAGCTCCATGCCAGTCTCTCCAGTCTGCCACTGTCAGCTTGTTGGAGGAGGCTGTGAAAGGGACTCTCTTCAATTAGATATACAGCTCCATTAACTGAAAGCTTTTCAAAATGTCTGCCTGTTAACTTCCTATCAATTAGCATAGTCTTAAAACCATTCCTGTACATTTTGTTAGGCGACATTGCGTTTTTATGTTGCTTGTGTTACTCATCATATTACTTTTCGAGTTTCTTTGGCTGTCTTGTGGTCGACCATAAAATGCTGCCAAATGCTTGAGATGGTTAGTGTCACTTCCCTCAGGAAATCACTGATGTCTGAGTTTCCAGCCTGAACAGCTTCTCCACTGTTTCTGCTTATTGAATTTTTAGGGTTCATAATGTAGTACTACTGGAGCTCTGCCAATGTGGAAATGTAATCATCCATGAATGGGAAGACGACGTGTTTAACAGAGTGGGTGTCTGCGTGCGTTTCTTTAAAAAAAACATCTTTGTCGCCTAAAAGTTGTCTTGTTATTTCGACCAATCGATTGGTACAAATACCTCGAAGGCGCCGGAGATATAGATAACCAGAAGAAAAAAAAACCTGACCCCAGCTATTCTCCTGCTGGCTTTCTCAGATTCTTCCATTACTCTCCTGAAGTTGCTGGTAAATTGGCATTCCACATGAGAAAGGTAGCCTATTATCTTACCATTTCTCCCAATCTGCGTGCCAGTTATGGTTTTCATATGCAAATTTCAGACAGTCAAGCACTTACAGGAAGTTAACAGGTAGGCCTATTTTATGACGTTTCCATTGGATCAGAGCATGACATTGTCCCCGTCCCCAGTGAAGGTTGTGCACCTGTGCAGAGCGGTTGTCAAGGTAGTGAGTTTGTTTATACAGGATGTACCGCCTAAATCCACCTACCATCAACAAATCATGTCAATGCGGAGCTATACAGAGCCCCCTCCGCATTGTTACAAACTTTGGGAATAGCATGGTGACGCGGTATGTAGCTTGTTTTGCGTCACACCCCCTCTGACCACATTTTGGGATCAAGCATAAATTGGTTTTTAGGTCTATGCCGCCGCAATGGATTAGTTCACTGAGATGGGCGCATATCGTGTGTGTGTGTGTGTGTGTGTGTTAGTCAAGCAGTAACACATACAATCTCAGATGACCAACCGCTTAATAAATCCTCTTAGAGCTACCCGCCTACTTTTTTCAATTTCCGCCTGAAGACATACCCAAATCTAACTGCCTGGAGCTCAGGCACAGAACCAAGGATATGCATATTCTTGGTACCATTTGAAAGAAAACACTCTAAAGTTTGTGTAAATGTGAATTAAATGTGGGAGAATGTAACACAATAGATCCTGTTTAGATAATACAATGATAAACATATTTTTTTTCTTGTTGTATCTTTAAAATTAACAAGATAAAACAAACATTCAGATAGGATGACGGGGACAATTTCAGTGAAAAACATGAGGGCAACAGTACTTGTGCAAAGTTTCAGAATGATAACTTCCAAAATGAGTGTGCTACATGACATTTATCATGAAGTCACCCAGGTGTCCCACACAAGTAGCCCAAATGTACCCAAGTGGCCAAATTGGTGAAGTTATACATTTTGAATGGAATAACTATATACAAAATACCAAAATGGTATTCTAACACACACCCCCCAAGAATGGAGAAAAAAACTGAAAAAAAATATATACACATTTACAAAATAACACTTTCAATATTTGGAAGACCCTCAGTCCTCTACACAATATTATGCTGCTGGTGCCATAGCACATCCATGCCTGCAGAAATACATTTGGGCAGATGAACACCACTTGTGGCAGGAGCTGGATGAACCAGCTTCAGTGGGGGATAGACACCTTGGCACTAGGGGCTTCCATTCGGAGTCAGTGTCACTGTGAAAGAAAATGTTCAGTTAGAATAGTTTCACACATGAGCCCTGTATCAACAGGTATAATAAACAGATATGAGTACAGGGAACATAAGGTTGAATATATTATTATAGACCTGCTAGAGCTACTGTCTCATTTATATTATGACAGAGCAGCTGTATCTGTCTCCATTTCACTTTGGCCATTGTGGGCCTGCCCTCCCCTCAACAGCCTCAAATAGGCTATTTCATTTCACAAATAATAGTATATATTATTAATTTCAAACAATGGCATTAGCATGAGAAGAACTTAACAGTCCAAAACGATGTCTCCCTCCGTTCAAAAAATATTCCTCCATTTGGGAATCGCTAAATGAATCATCCTCGATCAATTTCTTAAATTGTGTGTACATCCAGATTTAGATTTTCCTGATTTAGTCGCCATACTGATTGATATATAAACAGCTGAATATGCGCTTTACCAAAACAATGCTGTGCGCAACATGCGTTGCTCCTTCCGGTATGAATCGTTATTGCGAATTAACCTCTACGCTGGAGTTTACTACATGGGTTGGTCTTCCAACACAAACATTACATATTGCCGTTTACCTCAGCTCATTGGCTATCTACCCAGCTAGATTTCAAGACGATGAGTGGTCATTGGGTTAAAATAGTCAATCAACGAAACAGCGGGCAAATCATTGGTGCACAATGATGTCATTACTTGTTGTCTTCAAATCGGTTTCTTTCAGTCAATATGTCCTGCGAAATGACCCATCAGGTTTGGTTGTGTTACAAACAAAACAGTTGATTGCAATGAAACCAAACACGACTGGAAAAGTCACGTTTTGTGTGTGTGTGTGTGTATTTACCTCGAATGTGTCGTCAAATGGAATGAGACGGAATTCACGACACAAGCGGTTCACAAATTGTTTCGTGTTAGGCTAACAGAGGAAGATCGTCAAAGGTAAACAATTTATTTTATTGCAGTTTGTGATTTTGTTACGCCTGTGCTGGTTGAAATAGTTGTTTTTTTATGGGGCTCTATCCTCAGATAATTGCATTGTATTCTTTTGCAGTAAATCTTTTTTTAAAAATCTGACAACGCAGTTGGATTAGCAAGATTCTAGGCTTTCGAAACACGTGAGACACTTGTATTTTCATGAATGTTTAATATGACTATTTATGTAGCGATCACCGTATGTTCTCGAATTTCATCCTGCTACCGGGTTCCGTGCGCAGAGAGGTTAATGACCAAACAATTGGCCTGTTGACTAATTGGGTCAGCCCTAATTTGGAGGCAGATGCTGAGGTGACAATATCATTTGACCTTTGCTGCTAACAGTAAAGTTTCTGTGGTGGTGCTATTTTTAAAGTAGGCCTTTCATGTGACAGCTACTGTAGTGATGTTGAAACCATGAGTCATTATTATTATCATCCCATTAACTTCTCACATTTAGGCCATGCATGGGTGTCTGATCTGTGTCCAATGAACCCAAAGCCAACAGAAATCCTCACTAGTGGAAAATCGGGACATTCCATTGGGGAAATCAAATGTAGGCCAACTTTATGGTCAGGGAGATTTGAGACTGGGTTCTAGATGCAGAAAACCAGAACATTAGTGTGTCAGATGGACAGTGGCACAAAACTAAAACTTGAATGTCAGTCAACAGTTTGGTTGTACTGGCCCCTACCCCTTGGTATAGCCTATATTTAGTCAGCATCTAATGACATAACCTTAAAATAAATATAGATGTTTACGTGAACAAAGAACCTTAAATGCATTGCATTTTCATCTATTATCAAAATTTTAAAGGAACTAATAAATCCATTTTTACTCAAGGTGTATTTTTCTAATTATCTTTCTCAAACTTTTGAATATTGTTCCACACAATAATCTTAGCTCTGAATTTAGTTATTCTACTGATATTACTCAACCATTAAGTGGAGGGAAGGATTTAGAATTCCCTTGATGGTAGTGTAAATTGCTTGATTCAAATAGTTGACGGATCTTTCAAATCCACATATTTGAAAAATAAATAATAATAATTCAGAACCAGTTTTCAATTGCCTGCCTATATGCTGTGATGCAAGTCACATGTCCACTCCAACTGCTTAGTCCGAGACACAGACGTTTGGAGTTTATACACACTCAAAATGCTAAAATCCAAGCTTTCCCTGTTGGCTGTGAGTCTTTCGTTTAAAACCAACATATTTGTTAGCATTTTGAAACACCGGCATAATGCCATTGTGGCAAACTGTTTAGGCCTTTTGCGAGGCTGCAATAGGAAACTTCCACTATCTGGAATAGCTCAATGTCTTTCATTTAGCCTAAATTAAACTATTTTCTTAATTGAAGACTTTATCCCACATAGGGTCGTTTGTACTTTTAGCGTAGATGTGGCTAACTGTTTGCACCACAGCTCTTGTTGCTTTGTCAGCTTGTTTTCTTTCACCATATGAGCTTCAATGTAAAACTGTCTCTAAAAACAATTGTCTTCCTGTGCTCCCCAGGTGCTGGGTGGTGAGAGAACAGAAGGCAGTGTGGACGGCATGCTGAGGCGACTACACCTGCCCCAGAATGAGTGTCAATGATGGCGAAGGCGGAGCAGCTAGCAAAGATGGGCGGGCCTACAGCCTGCAGGTTTACCCACGGCTCTCAGCGGACTGCCCACCTTGCTGTTCCCTCAAGGTGCCCAAGGATGCCACGGCTGCCTCTGTCATCCAGGACGCAGCCTCGGCCCTGGGTGTGGACCCGCAACGCCTCTACGTGCTGGCCGAGGTGAAGGAGTGCGGCGGGGAGGAGTGGGTGCTGGAGTCGGGGGACCTCCCCGTCCAGAGGGTCCTGCTGTGGCCTCGCAAAGCCCAAGAGCAGCACCCCCAGAGCGAGGGCTTCTACTTCGTTCTCCAGGAGAGGAACCGCGACGGCACCATCCACTACGTCCACCTTCCCGTCCTCTGCAAGGAGCAGGAGGCACAGAGGTTGGCGGCCAGAGGCTTCCTCCCCCCGCGCCAGGAGGACTTTGATGACCTGTGCAACCTCCCAGTGCTCAATGAGAGCAGCATCCTGGATAACCTGCGCAACCGCTTCCACAAGAAAAAGATCTACACCTATGCCGGGTCTATCCTCATTGCCATCAACCCCTTCAAGTTCCTACCCATCTACAACCCCAAGTACGTCAAGATGTACGAGAACCATCAGCTGGGGAAACTGGAGCCGCACATCTTTGCCATCGCGGACGTGGCCTACTACGCCATGCTAAGAAAGAGGGTAAACCAGTGCATCGTTATCTCTGGGGAGAGCGGCTCAGGAAAGACGCAGAGCACCAACTTCCTCATCCACTGTCTGACTGCCCTCAGCCAGAAGGGCTATGCCAGTGGAGTGGAGAGGACCATCCTGGGTGCTGGGCCTGTGCTGGAGGTAAGACTTTTTGTACGCATGTGCAATAGGGCTGGGAATTGCCAGGGACCTCACGATACAATGATATCGTGATACTTAGTTGCCACATTTGTACTGCAATTCTCACCATTCGAAATGTATTGCGGTTCGATCTAATTTTTTTATTTGATGTTCCAAAAATGTTGCTCACTATAGGCTATGTCTGCTGCAGAGCAACAAGATAGCATTAGAACATTTTGTTTTGATACGTCATGGAAATGAAAGGGCTGAAAACATGTTGGCTCGCTATTTAAAAAGATGGCTAAGAGTTTTGGTGCATGTACAGCTGATTAGCGCTAGCACTACCTAGCAAGTAAAAAAAAATATTGATGTATTGTCCCCCCCAAAATATTGATCTGTAACGGTATCTTTAAAACATTTTATCTGATCACTAATGTGCAATGAAGTTGGAGCTCATACCTAATATCATACCTCGTCTAGCAGGATGTCTGTGTGGTTGCAATGGGGTTAAGGATGTGTGTTTCTGACTCTGTCTGTCAATTGGTGTATGTGAACACTCATTCCCCATTATTTGTCCAGTCTCAGTCAAGGTTAGCAGGGAATTAAACCCATTGTGAAACGTTTTTAGCTGAGATCTCATTCCCAAGGCAGAGGATTCCTCTTCACAGGTGACTATTCTTGTCATGATGCATGGAAGATGCATGAGCCTGTACTCTGTCCACATGCATAATATTGAAGTGCACGAAGCATGACGAGCATCAAACCTAGTTCTTCCAGAGAGCACTTTTGAGATGCTTCCCTTGTCAAATGTGTTTTCCTTGAGCCAGGAGTTGGAGATCTGTTAGTCGTCCGTCATGTGACATGAAAGAGGATCTGAGGCTGATGTAGATGTGTGCAAAAGGAAGAAATGAAAGAAGATGTGGAGATATTGTCCCAGGCATCAGTTTAACCCTTTAGAAAATGTTTGTAAATATTCTCAAACAACTCCAAATTTTCTAGGTCCTGAAGAAAGATTTACTTAAATGATATGGTGTTTACGCATTCAACTTTGGCTTTCTGGCAGATGACAAGCTGCTATATCTGAATGTTTTTGCTCAATGATCCTGCTTTGTGATATACCCCCTCTGTTCCATATCCATATTGGGGCGGCAGGGTAGCCTAATGGTTAGAGCGTTGGACTCGTAACCGATCTGTCGTTCTGCCCCTGAACAGGCAGTTAACCCACTGTTCCTAGGCCGTCATTGAAAATAAGAATTTGTTCTTAACTGACTTGCCTAGTTAAATAAAGGTAAAACATTTTTTATATATATATATATATATATATATATATATATATATATATATATATATATATGTGTATGTATATGCATGTATATATATATATATATATATGTGTATATATATGTATGTATGTATATATATGTGTATGTGTGTATGTGTGTGTGTGTGTGTGTGTGTGTGTGTGTGTGTGTGTGTTGTGAGAATAGAGTGACGATTAGGAGTCATCGTCAGTTATGTTGAACAGCTGTGCAAAATAAAGGAAAGCTCATGGAAATACTTTCTAGACACAAGCTTTAGAATATCTCTGATTAACTCTAGAGCTCCCATGTGGTTCATTATAATGTTCCAGCTTGTAGTCTAGAGCAAAATGAAATTGTACATTCTAATTGGATCACACACGTTATTGCAGAACAATGGCTACCATTCATTACCTATAATTGTAAAAATTTGAATCAATCAAGTTTAGGCCTACTGTAATACAAGTTGCAACAAGGGAACAACTAGCCGCATAGAGCAAATTGTGTGTGCCTGTGCATCATCAGTGTTTTGGATCAGGTCTCATCATGACCCTTTTACCAATAGGATTGTAGTAATGATCTTAACACTGTGGGATGCAGCCTATTTGACCTGTGGCCTGACAGGCTGACTATACTGCTCGTGTCGTGTGCGCGAGCGTTGCAAAATAAATGTAGAAATCTATTATTCAATCATTGCACCCACACTGCTCGTGCGTGCCAATGAGTGTCTGCGTTGCCAAGGGCTAAAATAGAAGTCGGTTCTATTTGTGATGAAGATCGCGCTGCAAGTCCTGCCTCTCCCATCTCCTCATTGGTTTATAGAAGCAGGTACCCACTTGCCATCTCCTCATTGGTTATACCCACGTGGGTGATTGAACTGATTGAACAACTGTGTTGTCGGTCGTCGTGGTAATACTATGAAAGTTTAGATGCCAATCACCATATAAGTTCAATGAAGAAGAAGCCTGGAAGGAGGAGAGATGACTAGAAACGATTCGGTTAACTGTTTTATGTGTGGATTAATTGTCGGAGTAGAGGACCTTGTGCATTTCCGGTAAAATAACAACTCAATGTTTTATATCCCAGGACAAATTAGATGGCAACAGCAAGCTAGCTAAATAGGACAAATTAGCTAGCAAGGGCAAGCTAGCTAGCTAAATTGCCGTACATGTTTAATACTTTTCGACCTGTCCCCAAATTAATGTAATTGGTTCAGTTTGTTTCTGTATTTTAACCTGCGTGTCGTGATCGCGCTTGGTGTGGGGGGACAAAATAAATGTATGCACAATGGCGCACGAGCGCAGCCGGTTTGGGTTCCATGTGAGTAATGTGTTGTCAGTGAACTCTGGGCCCTTGGTCATGTGATGTTATGAAGCACTTCCTGTTAGAGGTGGTAATCGGACTGAGTCAGTCACAGGAGGACAGGCATGCTCTTCTCTGGGCCCCAGGCATCATGTCACATTTGAGTCCGCCTGGACATCCCAACACACATTTTTATTTAACTATGCAAGTCAAGTTAAACCTCTTACTTCTACCCCCTCCTTTTTCGAACATTCTGTTAAAAATCGCGCAACTTTTCAGCGTCCTGCTACTCATGCCAGGAATATAGTATATGCATATGATTAGTATGTGTGGATAGAAAACACTCTGAAGTTTCTAAAACTGGTTAAATCACGGCTGTGACTATAACAGATCGTGTGTTTCATTGAAAAACGCAAGAAAAACTGCTCTCTGAAAGCTAAAAATAATTTCCATAAGTCACTTCCACGAGTTGTTAAAAGAGAACAGAATTTAATATCGACCTGCTTGCAATTCATACAAATTCCACACGATGTCGCCATTGTCGTCATTTTCAATTGAATTAATTGTTGGAAAATCCATCTATCTGGCATCCATTTTCCCAGTCTTCACCCGGATGTTGTTAATGAAGACATTGGCAGCCATTGATTTGCAAGCGAGGAGCTATTGAATACACATCGCCCTGTAATCATTTTGATAGATTATAAACGTTTACTAATACCTAAAGTTGGATTACAAAAGGATTTCGAAGTGTTTTGTGAAAGTTTATCGTCGACTTTTTTAATTTTAAAAAATGATGCAGCGTTAAAAAACGATGTTTTTTTCTGAATGACACAGCTTCCATAGAAAGCTATTTTGGGTATATATGGACCGATTTTAAACAAAAAAAAGACCCAATAGTGATGTTTATGGGGCATATAGGAGTGCCAAGAAAGAAGCTCGTCAAAGGTAATGAATGTTTTATATTTTATTTCTGCGTTTTGGGTAGCGCCGGCTACCGCAAAATCTGTTGTTTACGTGTTGTGCTGGCATTTTGGGGGGTGCATGCTATCAGATAATAGCTTCTCATGCTTTCGCCGAAAAGCATTTTAAAAATCTGACTTGCTGGCTAGGTTCACAACGAGTGTAGCTTTAATTCAATACCCTGCTTGTGAATTTTGATCAAGGATTGAGTTGTAACGAGTACATTTAGCATTTAGCGTAGCGCATTTGCATTTCCAGGTGCATACTTGAGACGTCTGCGTCTCAAGTATGGTCAAGAAGTTAAGAATTCTTATTTACAATGACGGCCAAACCCTAAACCAGACGACACTGGGCCAATTGTGAGCCGCCCTATGGGACTCCCAATCACGTCCGGTTGTGATACAGCCTGGAATCAAACCAGGGTCTGTAGTGCCGCCTCTAGCACTGCGCCCCCCGGAAGCCCTGCATACCAGCTAGCAGAACTCCCTGCGTTTAACACACGCTCAGATCAATGGTCCTGTGTGGCTCAGTTGGTATAGGGTTCTGGGTTAGATCAGAGACACACAACTCAGCAGAATTGCCAAATGTCTAACCCAGATATCACACACACTGGTCATTGATTGTAAACGAGTGTGGAGCAAGTGCTGCTTTGGTGTTTAACTAATGGGCCCCAGCTCTAATATGGTATCAAATCCCTCTCACATACTTCTGTTTTATTCCTCAGTAATGTGGCTAAAAATAGGTCATAAACTGTCAAAGGCCTCAGGAGGAATGCAGTTTATTGGAAGTAAATGCAGCATTGTAACTTATCGGTATTAAATTCTCAGACCCCTTAGAATTCAAACAGTGTTCATTCTGGTTTCACACTAGAATGGCAGCATTTCTGTGTGAATGTCAACTGGTCTGGTCAATTTACTGCACTGCAGAGTGGGCAGAATAGAATACAGTATCTGGCACACTATCCGTCAAACTTTCAGCTCTCTGCAATGCCTCATCGTGACCCTTTTACAGGAGAGACTAGTCACTGCGCAATGTTCTAAGGCAGCAGCA
Source organism: Oncorhynchus clarkii lewisi (assembly GCF_045791955.1). NCBI lineage: Eukaryota > Metazoa > Chordata > Actinopteri > Salmoniformes > Salmonidae > Oncorhynchus > Oncorhynchus clarkii. Next base: position 58,705,472 of record NC_092151.1, on the reverse strand, counting down.
AGATGAATAGATGGTCCCAAGGCTTTGGTTGGAGAGAACTGAAGATTTTTTGTCCCCCTCAATCAGCAGTCCTTGTCGCTTTGGCAGGCTGGATGAGGCTGGTTCTCTCTCTGCTCCAGACTGCCCTGCTGCTTCCCCAGGCCTGTGGTCTGACGGGCAGACTTAGACTGGCCCGTGAAACAATCAAGACCCAATTCCTGCAGGACTCAGCCAGGACCAGATGCTCCATCCTGGCTCTTCCGTAACAGCCTTACCAGCCCTTCGGTAAAGCGCACAGACCTGTGCAAGCACCTACACACACACCGTTTCCTCTTGCTCTTGCAGAGGGCTCTGCAAGGTTTTTTAGAAGGCATAGCAAACTTTCTGCAAAAAGCCCACATGATGGCTGACATGAAATTTAATTTTACAGAGGAAGTAATATCTTCTTAGAAGTTCTGTGTTCCTGTTTTTCAGACAAGTCTTACCGTTTCCTCTTCCAACATTCCAACTAATTACTTAAATATGAGGTTGCTTTCAATCTTTACATTTTGGCATTTGGTTGCATTGGCTCCTTTTTCTTGGAGGCAGTCAAAGTTAGACTGGGTAAAAGGTAAACTGTTTCCTCTCTGTCTGGGCTCTGAAGCTGTGCGGAATCTCTTCAGCTTTTGTCGCATTTTGATGAGGTGAGATCATTGGCGTGTAGCGTGACTCTTTAAATTACAGTGTGCATAGTGGACTAGCTTAGCTTTCAGACAGCATTCAACATTTACCTCTTAAACACAACTCAATCATTTACCGCTTTCCCGTTGCCCAGTCACTTTATCCCTCCCTATATGTACATATCTACCTCAACTACCTCGTCCCCCAGCACATCGACTCCGTACTGGTACCCTGTGTATATAGCCAATTTAGCGTTACTCATTGTGTATTTATTCCTTTTGTTCTTTGAAAAATAATCAACCTTTTCTCTTTTTTTATTTCTGCATAGTTGAGAAGTTCCCGTAAGCATTTCACGGTTAGTCTACACCTGTTAGGTATGACGCATGTGACAAATTAAATTGGATTTGCTCGATTACGCAACGGCCTCTGAGTATCTGAACTTTTTATTTATTTTTTAAAGTGGATTTGTCAGTTAAGCCGAATACATCTTTAGACTTTACCGTGAAACAATGCTCCCTCTAATTTTCTCCGGCACTGAGAAGATTTCAGGTCTGCTGAGCGTAAACTTGAACGTTGTGAAAATTCTGGCCAACTGCCAGCGTGTGTTTTCTGTGAACACTGACGCTGTACCCTCTAAGTTAGTTTTAAGTGGATATATAGGCTAATGTGGCTATTTGATCGTAATGTAGGCCTACCTGATTGGCTGCCATCAAAAACAATGGAGAAAATGCATCCCATAACATTTTATCATAGTTGTTCTATTTCCATCATTCAGTCTACAGTAGCAGCCAATGTGTGGTGTTCAATGTAGGCCTACATTCCATGAGACTTTTGAAGAAAAACATGCAGGGCTTGACATTAACCTGTTTATCTACTTGTCCTTCAGACAAGGAGGTGAATGAAAAGGTTGTGTGATGCAAGAACACTTTACAAGAAAAAATATATTATTTCCATACCCTTATTACAGAGAATCAGACAAATTATGCTACCCTCTGCCTACTGGCTACTTAGCTTTTCAAAGATGTCTAGAAATGTACATGTTTTGTGCTCTTGCAGGAAGCAATCCTCCCCTATTGCTGACAACAACAAAAAATGCTCTATAACTGGGCTAATAACTCACTAACTAGCAAAGGATATGAACTATGTGTACACGTGGCTACATGCAGCTCTTGCTTTGATCTCCAAACAAGCACATCTACTCATGACCGCTCATGCTTTAAACACAGTCCAGTTCAAAGTAAATGGCACATCCATATATGGTAATGGTCTATTTGCATGTAATCCTACTGTAACTCTGACTGTTTTTGCTGCACCGGTCTGTATAGAGTAGTGTGTCAATGCAATAAAATCCTACTCCTATGCGTTCTGCCTACAACAAAATCTCTTGCAGTTTGTTTTGGTATGTTGCATTGAAACTGGCAAATATTGCATTGACTTGATCACAATTGCCACAGTAAAGGGAAATGTGTTTTTATTTTTTAGCAATTAGGTTTGTGCAGTGAGCTATTGGCCAAATACATTATCACCGCAGATTGGCTTTGCTTGAATTTCCCTGCCAATGCATTGTTCGGGACATTTTTTTTTAATTATATTTTTCAAAATTTGAGGTTGGCTATATGATCACACCGGTAATAGATCTGTTATATTACTTGTGAAGCACAGCTTAGGGAGCATACATTTTAAATAATTAGCTTTTTATTGCAGGAACAGTCTCCGCAGAGGGAGAGGGCAGCAGTGGTCTGCCTCTCAACATCCCTTCGCTTTCCTACACTGACTCTGACCAAAAAAGGGACACAGCCTTCCAGTTGATGGCCAAACTCAAGTCGCACCGCATTATTTCTGCCTCGTGCACAAATTCGTGTTACTCCTATGAACAGAGAAAGTGAAATATTCCTTGCTATTAAGAAAGACCCAAGCCGCTAACAACAACGCAAGCATATAGATTTACTTTCCTATTAATTTGTTACTGCTGCAGTGCATGTTGTAGCACTAAGTGGAAATGGGAAGAAGGCACATTTTATGGCTTATAAAAGTGTTGAATTCAAAGTGAACTCAATCATAAATCAGCATCTCTTTTCTGTATTCGTTGACAGTCTCTCTCTAGTCATGGTTTTAACGTTTTGAAATCTCACAGTATCAACTTTGATGTAGCTTTCTTTTATGCCTGCCACATTACTGCAGACACGGTCATCTGGGCCATCTGATTGGCCAGCGGTAGGCCTATAGTGCACTTGATTTGCTCTCTGGGCCCTCCTGGGAGACAGCGTTTGTACCTTCAGACAAATGAAATGGTTCAAAATGGCCTACCTGGCGCAAGGCAGTTGAATCGAGTGCACCTACGGCTGCCAACAGCCGGAGGCAAAAAATAATTTGCCTGTAGATTTCGATTTTTTTTTTTGTCACTCCTGTATGTATACACACTAAACATAGAAACATTTTATAGAAAATTAGCTGCAAAATTGTGGGGGTGGCTGTTCCCTAATGCGGGAAGGGGGGCCTTGAGTGAAAAGGTTTGGGGACCCCTGTACTGGAGTAGGAGGTAGTTGGGGTAATTTAGGTAATATCTACATTTCGGTTAGGTGATTGATTTGAAGTACTATGTTCATGTAGGTGAAAAGCAAAAAGTCCGGGTAGCTGTTTCATGAACTGTTCAGCAATCTTATGGCTTTGGGGTAGCCGCTGTTCAGGGGCTTTTTGGTCCCAAACTTGGCACTCTGGTACCTCTTTCTGTGCGGCAACAGACTGACATTGGTGGCTGGCTTCTTTGACAATTTTTAGGGCCTTCCTCTGACAGGTCCTGGGTGATAGGTAGTGCGTACTGGGCTATACGCACTACCCTCTGTAGGGCCTTGCAGTCTCCTACCTCAGTCCAATGTGCACAAACTGAAAGCCTGCTCTAAAACTTGATTTTGTTCACACAACTGGTTATACAGGTACCTCTGTTTCACCTGTGTGTTCTCTCATGTGCTTTGAAGAGCTGTTTTAGACTGGTCCCTTTTACAGAGAGCCTGATACAGGAAGATGTCACTGCTCCTGTTGTTTTATTCATGTGTCGTATTCTCACTGCAGGGCTAAGACTTGAACATAAACAATTGCAGTAGAACGTTTAATTTGGCTTGCATACTTTTGACACTGAGGTAGTTTTGAAGGTTTGTTTTACTGCGAATAACCACTGGGTGATTATCAGTACACACCATCTCTAGATCTGCAAGTCAAGTCTAAACAGTATACTGTGTGCTGACAGTGTTCTCATGCCACGCCTGTATTATTAGCTTAGACTTTCAGATCAACTAAGTTAATCTTGTAATATAACATGCAAGAGCACACTTATTGTTTTTTGTCGCGTGCAGCAAAAGTTCCTATCCCTCTGCAGGAGAGTTTGTATTACTACAGGTTTTGCTCAGGGCTGGTCACACTGTATGACATCAGTGTGGCTCAAATAGCACTGTGTGAATTCTGCCCTGGGCTCAGGAAGCTAGCCATCTACCCACCACCGCTCCTCCCCTCAGCCTCCAGTCTGAGACCTAGCCTTAGCCAGCCAGACTGTCGCCCATTTCTTTATATTTACTCTCTGTGAGAAGTTTTTGCATAAACATTTCTATGGCTTAGTGAATATGCCGTTCCATGAAATGAGTCCCTTTTTGATTAGAATAACTTTTGATTTCACCTAATTTTAACATTCTGTCATAAGGCGCAGAAGTTCAACTTAATGAACTTAGCAACAAAACTGACTCATGTGCAACTATGGGGCAAACCAACTGAGTTGGCTTATTGTTGACAACATGTAAACTATATTTTGTCTCAATGTTTATTAAAAACAAACATTTGCACAATGAGCACCTTTTTTGTCTTTCAAATACATTATGGTTGTTGGTTAGCTAGCTAGCGAATGTTTGGTTTATAGGGTGTCCGAAAATGTGCTTTTGTGAGGAAATGTCACTTACGTTATAAGGCTTTTTACCAAGACACATATGAGTATTCATGTTCTGAATCGTTCAGCGGGATCTTTCTCTAACATAGCATTAACATTATATCCAAAATCTCAGGTTTCCTAACATAACACATCCCATAATAAGCATCGAGCTCTGTTAAGATCACTGCCACTTTCTCGCAGTAACTTTTGAGAATCGTACATGTGGTGGTCATCTGCGACAGTTATAAAGCAAAAATTGTCATGACACAAGCTAAATTAAAAGGGAAAGGCTTTTAATAAAATAAAGCTTGCGGTACGCTTAGTGCTCTGTTGACATTTCAGATATACGCTTGTTTTTGTGTACTAATCACATTAATTAATTTAAAAGCAACATGTAACAATTTCAAAGATTTTCCTGAATTAGTTTATATAAGGAAATCAGTCAATCGAAAAATAAATAAATTTGGCCCTAATCTATTGATTTCACATGACTTGGAATACAGATAAGCATTTGTTGGCTACAGATATATATCTATATTTTTTGATCAATGGGTGACATGTCTAGGGAGTATGCAGGCCATGGAAGAACTGGGACATTTTCAGCTTCCGGGAATTTTTTACAGATCCTTGTGACATGGGGCAGTGTTTTACCTTGCTGAAACATTGTTGATGGCGGTGGATGAATGGCATGAGAATGGGCCTCATGATCTTGTCACAGTTTTTCTGTGCATTCAAATTGCCATTTAAAAAATAGAACGGTGTTTGTTGTCCGTAGCTTATACCTGCACATGCCATAACCCCACAGCCACAATAGGGTACTTTGTTTACAACATTTACATCAGCAAAACTCACCCACACGACACCATATACGTGGTCTGCGGTTGTGAGGCAGGATGGACGTACTGCCACATTTTCTAAAACATTGGAGAGGCGACTTATGGTAGAGAAATTAACATTCAATTCTCTAGCAACAGCTATGGTGGACAATCCTGCAGTCAGCATGCCATTTGCACGCTCCCTAAAAACTTGAGACATCTGTGGCATTGTCTTATTTTATTGTCTTATTTTCCCCAGCACAAGGTACACATGTGTAATGAATCAAGCTGTTTAATCAGCTTGATATGCCACACCTGTCAGGTGGATGGATTATCTTGATAAAGGAGAAATGCTCACTAACAGGGATGTATTCAAATTTGTGCTATTTTTTTTGTTGAGAAACTACTTTTTTGTGCCTGGAATATTTCTGGGAAATTTTATTTCAGCTCATGAAACATGGGACCAACACTTTACGTGTTGCATTTTATTAAACAGAACAACAATATCTTCATAACTGACTGTCATAGCAACAAAATAACTAGGGCTTTACAATGATGGTGAAAACTTGGAGACATGTTTGGGTTAAGTGGGAGAAAATCTTCCTAGAAGTCAGAGGGTGCACAGATGGACAAAAGTCTGAATGTTGGTACTTTGGCAAGTCTTTATTAATTTACAAAATCTGATGTATTGAATTTTCCATGTCTATATTAAAGGTTACTTCATTAAATATTACAGGCTTTTAAAATGCAATGTTGATGTCAGGGTGGGAATTCAACAACCGCCACCAGCCAGATGCTGGTAGGACTCAAATGTGACCTCTTTTTGGATAATACAAATGAGTTGGTTCATTGATTTGATTGGCTGATGGGCCGGCCTAGCAGGACGCCCAGAGTTAAGCCAGGTTTTAAGTTCTACCAGACTCTGAGCCAGTCTAACCAACCATACCCACCCCATGCCACACACAGTCTCCAAGCCCAGAGACAGGAACCTCTTATTAGTGGGCTAAAACTGCAGACTCTAACAGGAAGCAGCAGTTTTATGCTACAGGAAGAGCTAGCTGCAGGAGCCTCCCCTCGCCATTGGCCAATCGGCCCACTAGGCGTGTCGACAGACGCCGCATTGTTGCTCAGGAAGTATAGAGGAGTCGCGGCCATTCTGGGTGCTTATTGTTTATCTCCCAGCCTGCCTGCGTTTTCACTCTTACTTGGCTATATTTGGTTAGGCTGGATGCCCGGTGGCACTACAGTGGGTTGGTGGTGTGGGACTCTGGCTCCCTGGCATGAAACACAATGGCCTCAGCTCCTGTAAGACCAGTTCTTTTGTTTTGGCCATTCATCAGCAGCTACGTAGCAATTTGTCAGTCATCTACGTCAAATTAGCCTAGCTCTCAAGGGATGTGATTGTTTGTTCATATTGTAGGTCATATTTGTATTCTTGCACACCATACTAGTTGACTCTTCTCCGGTTAGGAACATAAATGGCTGTCTTATTTTCCAAGTTACAGGTTCTCAAGTAACAGGCCAGTTGTACAGTATTCATGGCATTGACCACAGACTTTCTTGATATGGTGCCCTGGGTGTGGCTCCTGGAAATGGGACCAGTCTGGTGAACCATGGCATTGGAGCGAGACTCCCTGCAGCCCTGCCTGGCTCCAGTACACTGGGTCCTGTACTAATATGTGGCTAGCCATCCTCTGACTGCAGTAGAGAAGATGCATATTGAAGCAATTTAACCGGAGACCTCTCCAATCAAATCTCTTTCTTATTTCCACTGACCTGGCATTCAACCCCTTTTTTTGGTTTATTTTCTACTCAAGGCAAATGAGTGCAGCTTGTCTGTAAGATTACTAAGGTCTGTTAACGTGTTTATCTGAGATAGGGTGGGTTCTTTTCCAGCATTGATTTCTGCACAGTTTTACAGTGCAATGATATCCCACAATGTATAGTGATTCACACAGTTAGAAATGATCATTCTAATTCGATGTGATTCACACAGGGAGACCCTTATCACATGCCACTTTCAGTACTGAATCCCCATCAATGTTCTCTAAGCACTAACACTGCCTAACACTACACATACAGTCGCATAACAAAATGAATGATTGGATGCTCAGTTGACCTGTGCCTGGATACCTTTGTCTGGTTAGCCATAGAGATGACCTGTAGCACGGCCAAACCTACAAGATAAGTTGCAGAGTTATATTTAACTAGCATCTGAATGTCCCACAGACAAAAAGGAATTAATTTGTTTGTCTGCCACAAATAAAAAAATGTCATAATCACTTTTTTAATAAATCGTAAAATGTATTAGTTTCACATACGGTCATGAGGGTTGGCAACTATGCCACATAAAATTACAAATAGTTGAACAGATTTTCAATGTCCCAAAATCATGGCATCGGCTTTATGAATTGATATACAAAACAACAATTCTCGCTTTGAAAGAATGCTCAGTATATGGGGTATTCAACTGTCAGACCGGTGCAGACTGCCACGCGGAAACCGAATCTTTTGGTGCTGTCCACCGATGGCTTGTTTTTGGAGTCAGGTCCAAGAATTGTGGTTATGCCATAATATCCGGGTGCGGTTGGATCTGCAAACTGTATTGCTGGGGGACTTAAAGGACCAGTCAGTAGGAAATATTGTGGTTTTTGGTAAAATGTTTATTTTTGGGGCAATTTGGGCGCAATGGGGGAATGCAGTGCGAGAGGAAATTGTAGAATTAGGATTTATTGGGAAAGATGGGTTGATCTGTGACTGTCTGAAGGGTGGAATTGATGAGTGTTGGAAAAATGATGTACAGTATAAACGTTTGAGGTCCTCCAATCAGGGGTGAGGGTGGGGAAGGGATTATTTAATATTTTGTTTTTCAATTATGTTTTGTGATTTTGGTTTCATGCTGTGAGTGGTGTGTGCTGGTCCTGGTAGTTAAGAGTGCGCTCGCTTCCATGCTTGGTTTTTCCCGCCCTTGGAAAATCCCTTTGGGCCTGGGGCGGGGCATTGCTTTGCCGTGTGTGCGCACACACACACTACCAGTTGGACACATCTACTCATTCAAGGGTTTTTATTTTTACTGTTTTCTACATTGTGGAATAATAGTGAAGATATCAGCATTATGATATATCGCATATGGAATCATTTAGTAACCAAAAGTGTTAAACATTTCAAAATATATTTTGAGATTCTTCAAAGTAGCCACACTTTGCCTTGATGACAGCGTTGCACAGTCTTGGCATTGTCTCAACCAGCTCCACCTGGAATGCTTTTCCTTCACTCTGCGGTCCTCCCAAACCATCTCAATTGGGTTGAGGTCGGGTGATTTGTGGAGGCCAGGTCATCTGATGCAGCACTCACCACTCTCCTTCTTGGTCAAATAGCCCTAACACAGCCTGTAGGTGTGTTGGGTCATTGTCCTGTTGAAAAACAAATGATACTCCCACTAAGCACAAACCAGATGGGATGGTGTATCGCTGCAGAATGCTGTGGTAGCCATGCTGGTTAAGTGTGCCTTGAATTTTAAATAAATCAGACCATGGCACCAGCAAAGCACCATCACACTACCACCTCTGTTTCACAGTGGGAACCACACATGCGGAGATCATCTGTTCACCTACTCTTGAGTCTCAAATACACGGTGGTTGGAACCAAAAATCTCAAATTTGGACTCATCAGACCAAAGGACTGCTCGTGTTTCATTGCTCGTGTTTCTTGGCCCAAGCAAGTCTCTCTTATTGGTGTTGCAGCAATTCGACCATGAAGGCCTGATTCACGCAGTCTCTGATGCGTCTGTTACTTGAACTCTGAAGCATTTATTTGGGCTGCATTTTCTGAGGCTGGCGAGTAATGAATTTATCGTCTGCAGCAGAGTTGAACTGAACTTGAGGAAACTTTCAAAGTTCTTTAAATTCTCTAGATGTATTTCATAATGTTGATGTCTTCACTATTATTCTACAATGTAGAACATAGTAAAAAATAAAGAAAAACCCTTGAATAAGTAGGTGTGTCAACTTTGGACTGGTTGAGTGTGTGGGGAGCCAGCATGCAGGCATTCTGACCCCTTGACTTTTTTTCCACATTTTTGCTAAGTTACAGCCTTTTCTAAAATGGATGAAATTGATGAGGGGGGCATAAAACAATCTACACACAGTACCCTATAATGACAAAACAAAAACTTGTTATTCATTTTTTTTTTAAATATATTTTTGCAAATTTCTTAAAATGTAATACTGAAATATCACATTTACATAAGTATTCAGACCCTTTACGCAGTACTTTGTTGAAGCACCTTTGGCAGAAATTACAGCCTCTCGTATTCTTGGGTATGATGCTAGAAGCTTGGCACACCTGTATTTGGGGAGTTTCTCCCGTTCTTCTCTGCAGATCCTCCCAAGCTCTGTCAGGTTGACTGGGGAGTGTTGTTGAATTCCGGGCTCTGGCTGGCCCACTCAAGGACTTTCAGAGACTGGTCCCGAAGCTACTCCTGCGTTGTCTTGGCTGTGTGCTCAGGGTCGTTTTCCTGTTGGATGGGGAACCTTCGTCCCAGTCTGAGAACCTGCTCCAGAGTGCTCAGGACTTCATCAAAGATCTCTGTACTTTTCTCCATTCATCTTTCCCGCGATCCTGAATAGTCTCCCAGTCCATGCCGCTGATAAACATCCCCACAGCATGATGCTGCCACCCATGGTGCCAGGTTTCCTCCAGACATGACGCTTGACATTCCGGAAAGAGTTCCATCTTGGTTTCATCAGACCAGAAAATCTTGTTTCTCATGGTCTGAGTCCTTTAGGTGCCTTTTGGCAAACTCCAAGTGAGGGTGTGTCATGTGCCTTTTAATGAGGTGTGGCTTCCGTCTGGCCACTCTACCATAAAGGCCTGATTGGTGGAGTGCTGATGAGATGGTTGTCCTTCTGGAAGGTTCTCCCATCTTGCTCTGTCAGAGTGAGCATCTGGTTCTTGGTCACCTCCCTGACCAAGGCCCTTCTCCCCCGATTGCTCGGTTTGGCCGGGCAGCCAGCTCTAGGAAGTGTCTTGGTGTTTCCAAACTTCTTTCATTTAAGAATGCCACTGTGTTCTTGGGGACCTTCAATGCTGCTTAGATTGTTTTTGCTACCATTCTTCAGATCTGTACCTCGACACAATCCTGTCTCAGAGCTCTACGGCCAATTTGTTTAACCTCATGGCTTGGTTTTTGCTCTGACATGCACATCTGTGGGACCTTATATAGACAGGTGTGTGCCTTTCCAAACCATGTCCAATCAATTGAATTTACCTTGGGTGGAAACGTTGTAGAAACATCTCAAGGATGAGCAATGGAAACAGGATGCACTTGAGCTCAATTTTGAGTCTCATCGCAATGGGTGTCAATACTTATGTAAATATGGATATTTGTTAATTAATTTTTGCTAATTTATTAAAAATAATCAAACCTTTTTTCACTATCATTATGGGGTGTTGTGTGTAGATGGCTGAGATGTTTTATTTAGTCCATTTTAGAATATGTCTCACATAATGTGGAAAAAGTCAATGGGTCTAAATACTTTCCCAAGGCAGTGTGTGTGTATATATGTGTGTATTTATTTATTTATTTATTTATTTTATTTATTTATATATAATTTAGTGTTTTGTCATTATTCTTGCAAATACCATTTTGGTTGTTGTGGTGTTACCGTATTGGTGCTATCACATATCAGCCTCCGGTTATGCAGATAGAGCCTGACTCTTAGTGTCAATGCATTTCCTATGAATGTGGAAATGTTCGTCGTAATAAGCAGCTTAGGAATCTATTGTGCATGTAGCCAAGTGGTTGTGAGGTCAGAGCCTGGCGGTGATACTGGGAAACAAATATCAGTCATTTAAACCAAGGATCTTTCTTCTGAGATGCCTGTCCGTACAATGACGATTAGCGTGTAAGGCTGTGATTAGTAAGGAGAAGTGGTAAGTCTGAGGTGGCCCACTAAGGGACTGAATGGGGAACTGAGCCTTGGGCTTCTGTAGTGGAAATATACAGGGGGGCCGGCTGCCAGGGAACACTAGAAAAAGGAGCCAGTCAAGACAGTCAGGCGTCGTATATTAAATGTGTGTGTACACTCTCGCTTAACACTGTGGAATCTTAAAATCATTTCCCCCTCCTTTCTCTTCCTCTTTCGATCTTCTACCTTTGCTTTTCCTCGCTCTGTTCCCCCAATCCCCTTGCTCTCTCTCCATCTGCTTTCTCTTAACCCCCTCTTTCTCCATTTAACAAAAAGGGGGGGGTCAGCCTTTTATTTCGCTCTGCTTGGGTAGCCAAGCCGTTGAGCCACTTCCTCTTAACTGATGTGCCTCTCAACCAATCACAAAGGCTGCATAGAGGGCTGTTTGAATGTGAATGGTGCTGTGACACATTTTAGCATTCCCTCCATGGCAGAGAGGCTGAGCACAGGGAAGCGTTCCCAGGGTCTGCTAGCCTTCACCCTGGGACAACCGTTTGACAACACTAGGCACCATTCAGACGGATGGGTGGTCAATGCCAGCTGACAGTGCCTTAATTAACCTGGCCCTGTGTCAATGTGATCGCCCCCTCAGTAACACACACAACCATACATTGACACACACTAGCATGAGGATACAGTCTCCTGGGAAAGAGGAGTCCAACAGGTTCATGTTAAACCACATAATCCTGGCCATGGATGACGACATTTCAGACAGACTTTTCGTCTCCCCACTGTCAACTCCTGCTTCTACACTCTATTTGCTTCAAGTTTTAGTTATTTTCCTAAAGTTCCAACTATTTTCTGTGCCCTCAAAAAAATTTAGTGTATTATTCTTCCAGCAGCACTCATCCTGGAGCTCAAGTTGATATAGTGAGTGTATTTCTGCTCATAAATTGAGCAATAGGTAAAGACTGCATAATACCCAGGCAGCCACTCTATTGGAACAGTGGAAATGGGTCAACGGTTCACTGTAAGGAATCTTACCCCCTCTTTGAGGACCCCCTCCCCTCTAAATCTATTCAACCACCACTGTATCAAATTCAGACTGCTCCCTGTACAATGTGGCTCCTATTTAAAATGCACTGACTCAACTTCCCCTGTGGCTGCCTTTTGTTGCCTGTGTGCGCAAACAGGGCTCCCCATTCAGACTGGTGGCAGGGCTGGGTTTGTGTCCCTGGCTGGGGGGAGGCTTCTAGACCTAAGTCTCCCCATACCCTCAGCAGTCTCACTGGCCTAGTGTCATCCCCTGGACTTCTGCAAGAGAGAAGAAAGGAGGGGGAAGGGAGGGAAAGTGAGGAGTCGTCACCCCCCCCCCCCCCCCGTCTCTCAGCTGCTGTTTTCATTTAGTGTTGACTACTGGACTCTGAGGCCCGTGTGTTGTCATTCTGAGCAGACTGTTGTTGGTAACATTGGCAGCTTCTAATAGCCCCAGTATTAGCATAAGTGTAGTAATTCCTATTTCTTAACTAGATTCATTTTATGGTCCACACAGTGAAAGTAACCATCTCGACCTCTCTCTCGGTCTCTTTCTACCAGGCGTTTGGGAATGCCAAGACGGCCCACAACAACAACTCCAGCCGTTTTGGGAAGTTCATCCAGGTCAACTACTTGGAGAGCGGGGTGGTGAGAGGGTGAGTACTGACCGTTGGCCCACACTGTGTTGTGATGACAGTCAATCCTCTGTCTGTCTGAGTAACCCTGTAAACACACACTACATTCCTCCTGTGTGGATGTTCCTGAGTATGTTTGTAAAACTTTATAACACACACACCCACACCGTACTCTGCCCCTTCAACACAAACAACATCCTCATCAGCACACTCACACACCGGCACTCAAAGGCAGCCACAAGGCAGTTACCGTTGAAATTCAGTAGAACTGTAACGTGACTAGCAGAAACCTCCGTGACAGCAGACAGCGGCTGTTACTTCCATCATACCATACAAGGCTAGTGAGAAGTGTATTAGTTGTCTTAGGTTGTTTCTGTTTGAAGCCTGCTGGCCCAAGTTAAAGCAGAGCCTCCTTCCTCTCTCTGCCTGCAGTCTCTCTGGTTACCGCCTGCGTCACACACTGCTCTGCTCTGTCATTTCCTCTCTAACAGAGGCGCTGCTTCCAAACGTTTCAGTGAAGATATTACAAACGCTACACCATGCCCATAGACATATAGTTTCTTCTCCGCAATGCGTCGGAGTCTCCCAACGATTTTCAGAACAGGAACACATTCTAACCATTCTGATTGGCCCTTGAGACCAATGGGTTGGGCCAGAGCCAGAAAACACATTGGTAAAGCGATGTTTTGAAAATGCGTCATTGGCTTTGATACAGTGATTGGTTAGAGATGATCCAATCACTGATGACTTTGTTTTGTACCACGCCACTCATTTTGACGTCACCTAGTTTTATTCGTCATAGTGGATGATCCAACGAAATGCTCACTTGCATGTTCCTTCTTGACAATGCAACACCAATAAGAAATTATAAAAGATAAGAATAGGAACAAAGTCATTAGCTCAGTAGAATAGAATAAAGATTTTAGCGTAAGTATAATACAAGGCACCATTTTATAGTCCAATATTTACACTTGTATTGGGGAAGGGGGTGAATGGGGGGCAGTGCATAAACTGAGCAGTATAATAAGAGTCTGGTAGCAGCAGGTGTGTGTGCGTGTGGCATGAATGTATGTCCAAGTAGATGTGTGCATGAGTGAGTGCGTGTGTGCTAAGGTGAGGAGAATCAGAGCGGGTGGTCAGTTCAAGTGTTCAGCAGTCTGATGGCTTGTAGAAACCAACAGGCCCTGAGACGGTTTCAGACCTCCTGCTCCTATACAGTCAGCCTGCCGATAAGGGAGAGAACAGCTTGTGTATGGGGGTCCTTGATGCTGCGTGCCAGTGATGTACTGGGCCTTGCATTCGTGGACCAAGCAAATCCCGTACCAGGCAATGATGCAAATGGTCATGGCACGGCGGTAGTATTTGGAGAGGACCCGGGGGCGGCATGCCAAATTTCGTGAAATGTCACGCAGTCGTTGGTGTACATTGTACAGCAGAAGACTGAGGACACACCCTTGGGGGGGCCCCTGTGTTAAGAGAGTGTGGAGGAGGTGTTGCGAATCCTCTCGGCCTGTGGTCTACCCGTCAGGAAGTCCAGGATCCAGTTGCAGAGGGTGGTGTCCAGACCCAGGGTTCTGAGCTTGGTGTCGTGCTTGGAGGTAACAATAATGTTGAATGCTGAACTGTAGTCAATAAAAAGCATTCTCACACAGGAGTTATTGTGTTATGGCTGTGTGAATAGTGATAGAAATGGCATTTTCTGTGAATCTGTTGGCGCTGTAGGCAAATTATTGGGTCCAGTGTGCCTGGCACGCTGGCCTTGTGTGCCATGACCAGCCTTTTGAAGCAGTCCATAATGACCGAGGTGAGTGCGACGGGGTGACAGTCATTTGAGCATGTCACATTTTTTTATTTTCTTTCTTGGGCACTGGGACAATGGTGGTGGTCTTGAAGCAGTTGGACTATAGCCTGGGACAGGTTCAAAATGTCTGAGAAGATGCCCGCCAGCTGGTCAGCACACACTGAGGGGTGATAGTCATTTGGGCATGTCACTTTTTTTTGGTCAGGGATGCCACCTGGGCCATCGGCTATGTGAGCATTCAAGTCTTGAGTTTTCCTCACGTCGGCCTCTGAGAGCAAAAGCACCTGGTCGTCTGGAGCAGGGAGTGAGCATAGAAAGTGTTAAGTGCTTCTGAGAGGGAGGCTTCGGTGGGCACCGCACGGCTGGATTTGCCCTTGTAGTCCTTGCCATATGTGACGCGGGTCTGAGTTCTCGAACATCAATTCAAGAGTCTGTATGGTCTTTATGCGTCCCTAATGGATTTGCGAAGCTCATACCTGCTTTCCTTGTACATGTCGCGCGCCACCAAGTCATCAAGGTTCATTTTGCTGACATTGAATGCTGCAGTACGAGCTCTCACCATTGTATGAATATCTCCGTTCATCTAGGGTTTTTGGTTGTGGCATGTCCGGATTGTTGTTGTGGGTAAAACATCAATACATTTCCTAATGAAGCCTGTGACTGACCATCTATATTCCTCAATGTAGATGGAGGAGTCCTGGGTGGATTAATCTTTTGAACATAAATAATCTGTATTCTCAAAACAATCCTGCAGCACCACAAACGACTTCAACGATGGCAGTGTCAAACTGAAGTATGTAGCGAACATAGAGCAGCGGAATAATTTAGTTTGCGTTGTCAGGCAACCTAAAACAGGGACACATTGCTTTTATTGAATTGCTTAGCTTGAGAGGGGTCCAAGTAATTGAATATAGATGGCTGAAATGTTGCCATTGAGACTTCAGTGGCTGAGCTGTAGTAGTGCTGGTTGAGCTTGTTATGCTTGTAGTTGAGGGTCTCGGTCTGTCAGTCCGAAGCCATTGATTACAGCTAAACAGTGCTGACGTTCTGCTGAACAATGGCTTGCTGAGCAGCAGTGAATGGAGCAGCAGAGGAACGCATGTACTGTAGCGTAGTGATTTAAGAGTGTTGGGCCAGTAACCGGTTCGAATCCTGGTCCGTCTAGGTGAAAAATCTGTGCCCTTGAGCATGGCACTCAACCCTAATTGCTCCTGTAAGTTGTTCTTCACAAGGGCCTCTGCTAAATGATTAAAATGGAAACGCTGGTTCTATCGCTCAGCGCCGCATTAGTCTAGCTGGCTCACTGGATCTCACTAGCTTTCACTGCCTGGGATTTGGAGATTAGACTCTCACTGTGATAACTGGAGTGGCTTCTTAGTTTGAGGATCTATCCAATATCCGTAGTCTGGTCTTGAACTGTGTGTCTGTCTGTATCGGTCATAGTGTGTCTGCATTGCATATGGACCTTAATGATGAAGATAATGTATCATAGGCAGTAGCCCCTTAGCTTGGTTGTGGTAATGCATTAGTGCACATTCTGGCCTGGCATTGCTTTCTATTAGATCAGCTCTATAAAGAGACAGCGGGCCAGTTAGTGAAGTTTCCATGCCCAGCACTGGGCATTCTGCCTGCCTGAGCTACTAGTGTTAACCCTTGCCACTCACAGCACCTGTCATCCTGTAAACAGTTGAAAATGCCAGATTGTCTTTGAGAAGTGCCTACATTGGAACACAGTGGCTGTACGATAACATGCTATACATGTCAGAGCTCAGGTTTTCCGCTCCACAGCGCTGTATGGGTTTTGACTAACGGACGTTATAAACTTGAGCACTGCACGCGTAACAGGAAGATGCCTCAAATGAGGAAAAGGCCTGCTAATTGCGCTACTTTTCCTCATTTGTTATCCGAGTGTGGGGAAATTCTCTACGTCGAGAGGAGTCTGTTCCGAAAGATGAGACGTTGAGGATTATAATGAATACCGCTTGACGTCGTACAAGCAAAACCACACACCTAGAAGTCCAAATGTGTACTTCTCATTTCCATGTTTTGAAAACTCATGTCATTTACAGTATCAACCTTGATGATCACTGTTTGCTCCACAGTTGCGAGGATGACATGCATTATAGCCTGGGTTGTCCTGAACACAATGAGCCTGTGTTTGTTTGTATTGTGCAGAAAAGTAGCCGTGGAACACGCACGTGAATGCACTCACGACTCCATTCTGTGCGGACCAAAATGTACAATCGGTCTGAAGTGCCTTTTTGAAAGCATAACACTATAAGATCGTATTTTATAACTTAGCTAGCTAGCCATGATGCCCACCGGACCCAGATTGAGATTTATAATGAAATGTTTTTTGGATTGCGTAGACAACGACAGTAATTGTGTGCCGGTGGGGACGCAGGGCTGTGTTCCAAACAAAACTGTGCTTGCTTCACTTCCTCAACGGCAAAGTTAGAAGAGCTAAAAGCACCTTATAGTTGAAGGCTCTCTCCTTGTATCATAAGTGTACTGAAATGACTTAGGAACTGTGCCCAGTTTGGAGAGGTGTGTGGCCACTTGGAGACACTCGTTAGACCTCACTCAAACCCTAGTTTTTTATTATCTTGTACCACCTACCTCAATTTCAATGACTACTCTTATGTTATACTGACAAATGCTGTGAAAAGTACAGGATATGTAAAAATGCACAAAATCAAGTGTAATATTTTAGATTCAGTCTTGTCAGGTGAACTGTTGGTCTGATCATTTTCCCCATCAAGTGTTTCCCTTTCAATTGCTACCATGGTATTTATGCTTTTTATAGTTATTCTGCTAGAAACATTTCATTTTGGCCCTATCCATGTAGGCCAATTTCCACGAATGTAAGGGGTTAATATACACACACCACTCAGCCATCGCCCTGACACTCTATTTTTAGTTTGTCAATACACAGGAAGATTAGCTTAATGTTTTCCATATGCCTGAAATTTAATTAGAGCCGTTTCAAACTCTTGCTCGTAGTGGCTATTTTGATGCACGTTAACATGACCATGCCACTATGCACCCTGCTAAGGCTGTCCATATCTGGACTCTTTGTTCAAGTCTTTATTGTTCCACTGACCATCTGCCTTTGCTTCCCCTCCTCCTCAGTCACTACCATCCCGCTTTTACGACCCTTACACATGAACTCGCCCGTGCACGCACGTACACACGAACACGAGACACAGAGCCAAGTGAAAGGACCAGACTAACTCCAGTGTGACTTGATTGATGTTTTCATTCTCTCTCCCCTCTCCCCTTTCACCTCGCCCCTCTCCTCTCTCTCTCATTCTCAGGGCAATCGTGGAGAAGTATCTCCTGGAGAAGTCTCGCCTGGTCTCCAGAGAAAAGAATGAGAGGTAAAGGGCAACAGCAGGGGTCATGATCTTTGACCCCTATTGACCTGTGGAGGCCCTCTGTTTGTACAGAGGGACGATCCCCTGGGTGCCTTTTTCATATTCAGTTAACATGCCATGTCCAAGGGTGACTTTCGGGCCTAGACACAGAGCTAACTTTTTACCCAGCCAGAATATGTGCCAAAGAGTTGCATCGATATGTGAACTGACTCTATTTTTTTGAGGAATAAAAATTAAATGTATAATTTATTTACCCGTGACTAGCACCGTAGTGGGGCAGCAGCGTAGCCTAGTGGTTAGAGCGTTGGACTAGTAACCAAAAGGTTGCAAGTTCGGTTCCCCGAGCTGACAAGGTACAAATCTGTCGTTCTGCCCCCTGAACAGGCAGTTAACCCACTGTTCCTAGGCCGTCATTGAAAATAAGAATTTGATCTTAACTGACTTGCCTAGTTAAATAAAGGTAAATTAAAAAGTGATACTATTTCTACTACAAATGCTTTGGTTGGGGTTGGTATAGCCTATAAACAGAGTTCTCACTAGATGTGTCTGAGTTGTAGTTAGTATCATGCACTACTCATGTTACTCATATGCCAACACGTCTGTTGAAATAAGCTTCTGTTTTGATCACGTGTCTGTGATGTCAGCGAGACTCAGTAGTAAACATGGAAACTCATTAATTATGCCCGTGTGGTTTTACAACAAGGTGCAAGCTGACCGGCCACCTGATGGCAAGACTGGAACAACTGATAGCTCATTAGGCTTGCACCTTATAGACACAGAGTAAATGTTGGGTGGTGGAAACTAATACTACCGCAGTGTTGACTTCTGATTGCTAGGAACACAAGTGTTTCGCTACACCCACAGTGACATCTGCTAAATATGTGTATGTGTACCAATAAAAAGTGATTTATTTCTCAATATAAGAAGCATGTTTTTTAAATTAAATGAATGATTTATTTATTGCCACCTTAAAATATATCACCTTCACTAAATAACAAAATATAAAGCCGAAAACCACACTGTATCCACACGCAAAACAAATTTTACTGAACGCACTAAACATGGTTTTGTGTTCCTGTAGGAACTACCATGTGTTTTACTATCTACTGGTGGGAGCGTCCGAGGAGGAGCGCAGGGAGTTCAAACTCCTGCAGCCTGAAGATTACCTCTACCTCAAGCAGGTACCCCACACACACACACACACACACACACACACACACACACACACACACACACACACACACACACACACACACACACACACACAGGTTGGTGGTACCTTCATTTGGGAGGACGGGCAAGTGGTAATGGCTGGAGTGGAAAGGTATCAACATCAAACACATGGTTTCCATGTGTTTGATGCCATTCCATTCGCTCCGTTCCAGACATTATTATGAGCCATCCTCCCCTCAGCAATGACACACACACACACTGGTTTTACGTAGTTACACTACACTAGTAATGTTTTTCTTAGCACAGTACATGTATTTCTCTACCTCAAGCAGTATATATCCAGTTACTGTTTACACCACTACTAAATCTAGAGCCACATCCCCATTAGTTAGTTCCCTAGGTACTGATCTGATTTTCTGCGGTGTTCTCTTCTGTACAGTTCCTTTTAATATCATCCCTTAACTACATTCAGAAGTTTACATACAATTAGGTTGGAGGCATTAAAACTCGTTTTTCAACCACTCCACAAATTTCTTGTTAACAAACTATAGTTTTGACAAGTCGGTTAGGACATCTACTCTGTGCATGACACGAGCCATTTTTTCCAATAATTGTTTACACACAGATTATTTCACTTATAATACACTGTATCACAATTCCAGTGGGTCAGAAGGCCATTAAACAGCTCGGAAATGTCATGGCTTTGGAAGCTTCAAACTCAGTGCCTCTTTGCTTGACATCATGGGAAAATCAAAATAAATCAGCCAAGACCTCAGAAAAAAAATTGTAGACCTCCACAAGTCTGGTTCATCCTTGGGCGCAATTTCCAAATGCCTGAAGGTACCACACTCATCTGTACAAACAATAGTACGCAAGTATAAACATCATGGGACCACGCAGCCGTCATACCGCTCAGGAAGGAGAAGCGTTCTGTCTCCTAGAGGTGAATGTACTTTGGTGCGAAAAGTGCAAATCAATCCCAGAAGAACAGCAAAGGACCCTGTGAAGATGCTGGAGGAAACGGGTACCAAAGTATCTATATCCACAGTAAAACAAGTCCTATATTGACATAACATGAAAGGCAGCTCAGCAAGGAAGAAGCCATTGCTCCAAAACTACCATAAAAAAGCCAGACTACGGTTTGCAACTGCACATGGGGACAAAGATTGTACTTTTTGGAGAAACTCCATCCCAACTGTGAAGCACGGGTGTGGCAGCATCATGTTGTGGGGGTGCTTTGCTGCAGGAGGAACTGGTGCACTTCACAAAATAGATGGCATCATGAGGACGGAAATTGTCTTGATGTTGCTTCAACATATCCACATCAGTCAGGATGTTAAATTTTGGTTGCAAATTGGTCTTCCAAATGGACAATGACCCCAAGAATACTTCTGAAGTTGTGGCAAAATGGCTTAAGGACAACAAAGTCAAGGTATTGGAGTGGCCATCACAAAGCCCTGACCTCAATCCTATAGAACATGAAAAAGCGTGTGCGAGCAAGGCCTACAAACCTGACTCGGTTTTACCAGCCCTGCCAGGAGGAATGGGCCAAAATTCACCCAACTTATTGTGGGAAGCTTGTGGAAGGCTACCCGAAACGTTTGACTCAGGTTAAACAATGTAAAGGCAATGCTACCAAATACTAATTGAGTGTATGTAAACTTCTGACCTACTGGGAATGTGATGAAAGAAATAAAAGCTGAAATAAATAATTCTCTATTATTCTGACATTTCACATTCTTAAAATAAAGTGGTGATCCTAACTGACCTAAGTCAGGGAATGTGTACTCCGATTAAATGTCAGGAATTGTGAAACTGATTTTTAAATGTATTTGGCCAAGGTGTATGTAAACTTCCGAGTTAAACTGTATAATCCTTTGTACCCTGATTCTCATTCTATTCCTGGGTTCCGCATGTCTTAATAATCTCTTTCCCTGTACTTGAACTAGCTCAAGGTAACATTCCCCATCTGATTCAGTGGTAGTAAACCTGGTATGCGGTGTCATTGTTATGCAGTGAATGGCCTGCATATGCTCTGTTCTCCTAGTTTCTTGCCCATATGTGCGCTGCATGTTAATGAACTGCTCTCCCCATTCTCCTGTCTCTGTGCAGGAAAACTTTAAGATCGAAGATGAAGAAGACCTGCGTCATGATTTTGAGAGGCTGCAGCAGGCCATGGAGATGGTGGGCTTCCTGTCTGCCACTAAGAAACAGTGAGTGAACATGCCAATGGGCAGTCAATCTCCACTACTTCAAGGGCACCACACCCCATTTGATCCATTAAATGGCTGTCTAATGCGAATGGGTCATATAGATTTGCGTATGCTGTAGTCGGTTGGCATTACTTGGATCCACTTGAATCTCCTGCCCAAACGTAGCCAGACAACCCTTTCCTCTGATGCAGTTGTTCCAGTAGTTGGCAGTAATGTGCATCCAATATGGCAGAAAAATAGAAATACTGTAGAAGGAAGGCCTGTTCTATTTATTGTGGTTCTATGATAATGACACGTCTGTCTGCTGCAGGATCTTCTCTGTGCTGTCGGCCATCTTGTACCTGGGCAACGTGACGTACAGGAAGACGTCTACAGGCCGAGACGAGGGACTGGACGTGGGACCACCGGAAGTCCTGGCTACCCTCTCAGACCTGCTCAAGGTAACAATGGCTCTGCTGCTCTTGTCTACACATCAATGAGCGAGTAGTCTTTACTCTGGGTCCTGGAGGGATGCAGTATGTGTGGGAACACTGATTCAGCAAAAATAAAAATAAGCTAAGCGTCTCAGTGTAGGAGTGCTGATCTAGGATCAGGCCCCATGTTAATTTATTATGATCTAAAATGACAAACTTATCCCTGCTATAGGGAGACAGTTAAAATGGGCCCAACTACATTTGTCTTAGTGGTCCACTGAGACAAATGTAGTTGAGTTTAGAGCTTTGTAAAAATCTGAACATGTGGCTGGTTATCCGTTTCATCCCCAAACAGTGAGTGTGTTCTATTATTGTCCACTGACGAAGCCTGGTTCTCCCCAATGATTATACAGGAAGCCTCCTCTCCACTAAATGTATGTATTTTTGGTCCCTAGTAATGTCGCAAGCTTTGAGAATTGTGAGTGTAATGTCATCTCTCCCTGTGTGACCTCCCAGGTGGAAGAGGAGTTGCTGGTCGAGGCACTAACTAAGAGGAAAACGGTGACAGTCAATGACAAGCTGATTCTGCCCTACAGCCACAGTGAGGTAGGCAACCATAGACTGATATTCAGGGCCTATCATTATCTTGCTGGATTTCTTTCCCGGGATCATTGTGTGTCGTCGTTGGTCTCCTTTTCCCTGTGCGTCGGTCTACTCCCATTCACCCTTCTCTCTGTCTCTCTCCCATTCTGTCTCTCAGGCCATCACTGCGAGAGACTCCATGGCCAAGTCTCTGTACAGTGCACTGTTCAACTGGATTGTCCTGCGCATCAATCATGCACTGCTCAACAAGAAAGACATGGAGGAATCTGTCCCGGTAAGAGCACACACACACACACACACACACACACGCACAGACCTAGGAATGCAGCTTAGAGTTCCCCTCTCCATGTTTCGTCATTGTCAAGGCCAGACATGTCGGTAGTTCCCCAGAAATAACTAGAATAAAGTATATTTTTACGCAAATAACAAAAAAAAAGAATGAACTAACCAGAGCTCTAGTATGATATTGGTGACATTATTAGGCCATCTTACCTACATTTCAAACTGACATACTGTATGTATTTGTTCTGTTCCAGTGTTTGTCAATAGGGGTCCTGGACATATTTGGCTTTGAGGACTTTGAGACCAACAGCTTTGAGCAGTTCTGTATCAACTATGCAAACGAGCAGCTTCAGTATTACTTCAACCAGCACATCTTCAAACTTGAGCAGGTGAGTTGGCCCTATGGTGCCATAAGGACAGTATAACAGAGCTGATCCTATGTCTTTAGCTCTGACCGTGTTATTGGTCCGTTACAGGAGGAGTACCAGGCGGAGGGCATCACCTGGCACAACATAGACTACACTGACAACGTGGGCTGCATCCACCTCATCAGCAAGAAGCCCACTGGTCTCCTGTACCTACTGGACGAGGAGAGCAAGTAAGGACATCACGCCGCCAAAAATGTGTTGATCTTCATGTGCCAGAAGTGACTGCAGCCTAAAGATTTGCTTTGCTACATCGTTGCCTGTAAGCGGCAATAAATTACATTTTAGATGAGATGCAGGTTCAAACGGTATACGTATCCCCCCTCCTTCTCTCACGCCCTCTATTTTCTCTCCTGCTCTTCAGCTTCCCCCATGCCACTGACAAGACCCTGCTGGCCAAGTTTAAGCAGCAGCACCAGGAGAATAAGTACTTTGTGCCCACGCCTGTGATGGAGCCTGCCTTTGTCATCCACCACTTTGCTGGGAAAGTCAAATACCAGATCAAGGTAGGGATGGACAACCACCCACCAACATAGTCAGACTCCGTGTTTACTATCATGTAATGTCTAGGGGGTTGGGCGAGGCTTCTTGCATTTGTGTAACTGTTCATTGTTACTGACATCTAATTATTGTTCAGTGCGTTAATAATCTTAGCGGTGACTCTAAAATGGCCTCAACATCCTTAACCGTCTCCTTGTGACTCTCCTGGCAGGACTTCCGGGAGAAGAATACGGACCACATGCGTCCAGACATTGTGGCTCTACTGCGCAGCAGTGACCGGGCCTACGTGCGTCAGCTGATCGGGATGGACCCTGTGGCCATGTTCCGCTGGGGCATCCTGCGAGCCACCATCAGGGGGATGGCTGCCTTCAACGAGGCTGGACGCCGCTGGGCCGCCAAGACCGCAGGTACGTGTACAGCTGAGAGCAGTAGTACAATACGTGTACAGCTGGGAGCAGTAGTACAGTGCGTGTACAGCTGGGAGCAGTAGTACAGTGCGTGTACAGCTGGGAGCAGTGGTACAGTGCGTGTACAGTGCGTGTACAGCTGGGAGCAGTGGTACAGTGCGTGTACAGCTGGGAGCAGTGGTACAATGGGCGGCTGATTGTATAGGTGTACACATGCTTTAGACACTATAGGAGTCTACAGCCATGTCTCAGAGTTAGAACTGTACTACCTGAACTGTAACATGCACAGTAACCAATAATTGCAGTAGGCTTACTTGTGTTAGCTTAATTAGTTTAGCAGGGCTTGGGGGGGGGAAACATGAGGCTTTTGAAATGTCAGGTTTTTCCCTGCAAGCTTCAGTCATTATCCGCCAGAAGTTTTGTTGTGTTGACTAGATGAGAAAAGTGGCCCATTGACGTAAGAGGGTATTTTTATAGGGATTAATGGTATTAAATTGAATCAAGGAAAAACAAAGCAGGGAAATGGCCCCTGGAAGGACTCAACTGGATTATTCTGATTTCTGACAGGCAGGAGTCATGCGGTGCAGTCTTTTCGTCTTTTTAGAACCTATATGTGTGTCTGATGTCGGTTTGTGTTTAACAGGTGTGCAGCGCCCCACTTCCAGGACTCCTTTGGGGGAGCTGCAGAGGTCCAACACGCCTGTAGAAAGGATGTACCGGTAAGGCACAGACCTCTGACAGAGAGGGACACACAGGGAAGAAGGGAAACATTTGTCCCAGTATCCACATTTCTGTACCACTTAGAAATAAGTGATGTATTGCCCATGCATAGGGCCCTCATGTGTTTTTCCTGTTAGGTCACATGGTCACAAAAAATGGCTGGCCCTCGCCATGCGTACTAGATAGTATGTTAATGTGGAAATTGAGACATACTCTGGTAGCGTTGTGAAATGGGCCATCTTCCTCTACTGTTTTGGGTGTGATGTCGTGATTGACAGATGGGTCTCTCTCTCTCTCTCTCTCTCTCTCTCTCTCTCTCTCTCCCCTGAGGCACAACGGCAGGTGTTCACAGTGATTACAATCTACCAGAGTGCCTTTGGCGTTAAAGCCCACGGGCAATGCCTCAGTTTTCCATCAGAAATCCACTTTAAATGCACAAACCCGACTACCTTGATCCAAGACCAAGTCATCTCACTGAATCTATACTATACAAACAAAAGATTAGTATTTAGGATGAACCAGAATAACTTCAATCAGTTTGCCTTACAATAACAAGCCCCTTACTAGTCCCTGATTGGGGGGCCTCTCTCACAGAGAACACGTTGTGATTTGGTCATCAATCCCCATTTTATTTGTAAAAGTATTTTTAAGAAATCCATTTGTCACAAAGATGACAAATGAAAGGGTGAGCACCTGTACTGTGGGATCCGTGTCCCAGCGCCTAGGATTACATGAAGCAGGATCAGACAGTGTTATCATGATTATGAATCATAAGATTGTTCAGGAAGTGTATCTGTACTGGGAGCCAAATAGAACTCCCACTAGTCCCCCAGTAAATGGAACTGAATGAAACAGTTGGCTCCCATGTGTGCTTCCTGGTCGCTTGTATGACGCAAGCTCTGTCAAATCCATAGAATCAAATCCATGCAATACTATCTCTATGGTGGAATGAATCCTCCTTCATGTCATCCTGGCCCCTGCGTTTTCTCCCCTGCCCCTGGGTGACCCCGTGTGCTGTTCTCTCCCCTCCACAGACGGGCTTCTATGCTCGATTTCTACTTTGATCACTCTGACGAGCGCCCACTAGAGGCCTTCGAAGACATCTTTGCTAGCTATGAGAGTAAGAAGTAAGTGGACTGGAGGAGAGCAGGAAGAAGGATGGAGGGAGGTCAAGCAGGAGGAAGGAACAGTATTGTTTTTACGGGCAGTTAGCCTCTGGCTCATTCCCGCTCTGAGTTTGCTCATATTCATCATGTCAGAGATACACGAGAGACTCTACGTCATGAAGGTTTGCAGCAGGCATAGGTTTCTTTAGTTTGGAAAGGGAAGTCCTAATATGAAACATGCAGAGTCAGACAACAGAAAAATACTTCATATAAACATCAAACACTGCGAACCTTTTCCCTTATAATCAACAGGCTGCATCTTGTTCGTATTCTCTTCCCCCCGTTCTAGCTCTCTATTTTCCACCACATTGCGCTTGTTACTGTCTCCCTTTCTTTCGCTCTTCATCTCTCGGCCACGGTATTCTGTCTCAACACCCTAGTTTGTTATTGTTAATGTAGAACACAGGAAGGTCTTAGTGCTGCCCTGCTCTGATAATCTACTGATTTTACTGGGAGGAAACAACTGGAAAGGCTGGGCACACTAACATATGGTTAGTACAGCATTTAAGAACGTGTGCACACTAATAAACAGTAGTAGTAGTAAAGTTTAGTTAATGAAACAGGTCAGGGAAAGTGCTATACATCTCAGGTCCTGGAGTACTAGTGATGAGGTCGGAAATGTAATAAACAATTGCCGATGGAGAAAGTGAAATGCATCATTGTAGTTTCTAAATGGACCAAAAGCCCCTGTTCTAATATGAGCATTCTCTGAGAGGAACTGAGCAGTTGTGTTTAAACCACCCCTAGCTCCTTCCTTAGGGCCCTACCCCTTATATGTTTGCAAAGATGATAGGTGTTAGTAAGATGGGTATAGCTCCACCTAGGCTTTCGATTAGCTTGGGGGAGTTTCCACCATACTGCTTCCCCCTATCTGGTCCCTTCAGACCTGAAAATTCTGACGACGTCATGTCTAGGGGGCTTTTTTTCTATGGTACCTTATGGGCCCGTCCCTTCCTGCCTGACCTCCCTTGGTTTATTGATCAGAGTGGTAAGTACAGTAATGCATGGATCCAGAGGAACAGCCATCTTAACAACACCAGTCCACCCCAGTTTACCACCAGTATAAAACCAATCCCAGTCGCCAGCAGTGTAACACCAGCATGGAGAAAAGATGTCAACCACTGAAGCTTTGATTCAGGAATGCATGCTCACAATACTTACTTACAGGAGTATGGCGTGTGCGAACATCCACACCGTGCACAACCTCTCACTTTCTACTGCAGCAATGGCTGGGTGGTCTGAACTGAAGTGGCATTGTCCCACATGTTAACCAGAAGTTTTACTTGCTCTCCCGACTTCAGACCTCTAACGGTTGTGTGTGTGTTTCTCTTTGGAAGTGGGTTCTTTGGTGGTGGGGGGTTTTCTGTCGTTTGAGGTGTCCTAACAGCGGTGTTCCTACATCCCCTGCCCTCCCCTTATGCCCCGTGCCCAACCCCCCCCTCATCCCGTCTCCTCCCCACCGTCCTCTTCACCCACTGTGGCCCTTGCTGGGTTGAATCAGGGACATGCATGCCCAGATAATCAGCTCCATTAAGGACTTGCAGCTGGATGGTGAGGACCCTCGCAAGCTGCTGCAGTCCTGGGGTCGCCTGCGGTTCCCTCGACACCTCCTTCAGTGAGTCTGTAGCCCTGGCCCCTTCCAGCTCAGTCCAGCCTAGCTTGGCCTAGCAAGTCCAACCCAGCTCGAACAGTGTTCAACCTTAGTCCTCTTGAGGCATCCCCTTAGTTGCACATTTTGTTCCAGCACTAGCACACCTGATTTGACTACAAAAAAATGTCTTCACCTCACATGGTTGTTAAAGCTCTCAACCCGTGACAGACAGGCTAGGTAATTAGCTGTTTGAGACCACACCTCATGAAAAATGCACCTACGAACAAAGACCTCCTCACAGGAATCCTAATTATTTGCAGAACGATGCCCAACAACACAAGGCTGCTCGTGATAGTGAAATGCAAGGCCCAGATAGACTGGGTCCCAATGTGATGTTGATTAGCATGAGGCTGATGTTGTAGTGCAACAAAGCTTTTGCCCATATGGGTTTTAATGGAGATGCAGAGGCCTTGATAAAAGCTGAGGATGCACTGATGGTTTGAATATCAGCTGCTGCATGAACAAGGACATTACTCACCTGAATGCATTGGCTTCTAGATGAAACTGTGTATGACTGTGAAGTCAAAAAGAACGTAAAAGTTTGTTACAAATTATTGTTTCTTTTAACTTATATAAAACTATAGTTGTTGGGTATAGTCTATGCAAGTATTTTCAACATAGTCAAACAAAGCAAAAGTTGAGTGTTGACCTCACAAATAACACACTGTCAAGCAGTGTAGTCGGGACATGGCAACAGTTCCACTATAAACCGAAGGCTTATATAATGCTCTATATGTAGTGATGAAAACAAGATAGCTGGGGGAACACGTCTCGTAATCCTATAGGTCGTATGGGTCTTGGCCGGGCTGGCTGATTTTGGTTGGCCAGGTTCCCCCTTCCTCCATCCCGCAACCTCCCTCCATCAGCCCTTGTCATCCCACCCATACTCCAGTTGCCAGCCCTCACGCCTCACTGACTGAGCATGACTCACCATACTAACACGGCTCGCCCCCATGCTCACCCGTAGACCTTTTCAGCAACGTCTCAGAGCTGAGTCACTCTCACTAACCTATCCCTTCCCCACAGGAAAAACAAGAACGTGAAGCAGAAACAGATCATACCCAAGGTAAACTTCATACATCATACATACGCCAGCTATGTGCACGCCTATATTAATGTCATTTGAAAAATAAATATAATATACAATCCGAGAATCTGCTGCAATAGCCCATCCGTGACAAGGATCGACGAGTTGTACATTCCGAGATGCCGTTCTGCACACCACTGTTGTACTGCACCGTTATTTGACTATTTGTGGCCCGCCTGTTAGGGTGCACGATTCGTGCCATTCTCCTTCGACCTCATCAACAAGCTGTTTTCACCCACAGGACTGCCACTGACTGGATGTGTGTTTGTCGCGCTAAGGTTGGGTGCTATCCAGATTTGTCCGTCTATTGCCAGAATGCTAACAAAATTTGCACAAGTAATAGCGAATTTCCATGGAGGCTCCTAGCTAGATATGTTAACATGCACAAATGAGAATAAACTAATTGCAAAGATAGGCAATCCAGCTCATAAAATTATACATGTATAGGTAGGAGCTACCAAATGTAATTTTTGTTGAGTTTGGACATAATACAAGTGAATGAGCTGCATTGTGCAAATGAACAAAGTTTTGACATGCTTGTCAGAAGGAAAACGGTACTCTGGCTCTGGAGCAGCATGTGTACACGCTGTGTCTGTGGAGTCTGGAGTCGCTAGGGCAACGGGCCTGCCTGCTGTGCTCTGAGAAGATGGGGGAGGAGCAGACGGGTCAAGAACGGAGGACAAAAAAACGCAAGAATATCAAAAGATGGCAGTGACATCTGTACAGAACTCACCCAAAGGGCTTTGACTCAAGCACGGCAGTAAGCTAACACAATATGATGCCCCTTCACCTTATTAATTAAATCACTTACTTGGATAACAAGCAAGGTAACTTAGGGGTCGCGTTACTGCAGAATTCTTCGTTTTTTTTACGCAGGAAAATATAAAACGCATAAGGAATAGCTTGCTGCGTTTTGTGAACAGATCTAAAATGCTTATTATTGTAATTTCTGCTTGGCATCAGACTGATTTTGTGCTTGTGTGAATTCTCATCCGAGTGGAGAAGTGCAAAACGGGCAATCTATCAACAGACAGCGCTCTGACTCTGTGTAGCCATCCTACTTTTCTCTGGTAAAATGCAAGATTAGCTTTAAGCAAAACATTAGGAAATGTATCTGCTACATTAAATAATAAATATAGAATAAGATTGCCATGCATTGTTTTTGCAAAGAAATATTGCTTTTTCATTGGTAGCTCTGCCAGCCAAATTGTGTTGCACTTCTAATGTAATGAAAATGAAGCTATTTTCTGCCGAATGTGTTTCACTAATGTACACTGAACAACATGTAAACACAACATGTAAAGTGTTGGTCCCATGTTTCATGAGCTGAAATAAAATATCAGACATTTTCCATATGCACAAAAAACATTTCTCTCAAATATTTTCTCAAATTTGTTTACATCCCTTATAGTGAGTATTTCTCATTTGCCAAGATAATCCATCCACCTGACAGGTGTGGCATATCAAGACATGGTCATTACACAGGTGCACCTTGTGCTAGGGACAATAAAAGGCCACTCTAAAATGTGCAGTTTTGTGTCAACTGTTGCCAGAGTTGAATGTTAATTTCTCTACCATTAGCCACCTCAACGTTGTTGC
The DNA here is from genome assembly GCF_045791955.1 of Oncorhynchus clarkii lewisi. Classification (NCBI taxonomy): domain Eukaryota; kingdom Metazoa; phylum Chordata; class Actinopteri; order Salmoniformes; family Salmonidae; genus Oncorhynchus; species Oncorhynchus clarkii. The sequence goes on along the minus strand of NC_092151.1, from coordinate 58,675,108 downwards.
AGAGAATTTGGCAGTACATCCAACCGGCCTCACAACTACAGACCATGTGTATGGCATTGTGTGGATGAGTGGATTGTTGATCTAAACGTTGTGAACAGAGTGCCCCATGGTGGGCTTATGATATGGGCAGGCATAAGCTACGTGACTGGCTCAACTGTTCTTGGAAACTACAGTAAGCTTAATATTGTAAACTAATCCGACCGATTTAATGAAGAACCCAATCTGCTTTATCTCCTAACATATTGCACAAGTTGACTGCAGGTATTTACTTAAAAAGTAGTGAACTGGCCAGTGAGGGTCTTGTTCCTTCAAAATATTTCATTTAACTCTGAGTATCAATGAGACTGTTGTGCTATCTGCAGACATTTAGAACTCTGTGGTGTTGATGCTGTTCCTTAGAGCCTGCTGGACTCTCGCTCCCTGAAGTTCATCGTCGGTCGGACCATCCACGACCGCTCCACCAAGTCTCTGCATCACCTCAACAAGAAGAAGAAGACCCCCAGCATCAGCGCTCAGTTCCAGGTCAGCTGATCTCACCAGCAAATACTGCAGCCAGGCAGCCACTAACATACATACACCTAAAAATACATAGTCTCACTTCATACAATGCAGATGCAGAACATGGGGCATGTTTATTTGTTGAGGTAAGTCTTAATTGACATGAAACCTCTTTTACATTGACAGACCTCTCTGACAAAGCTGCTGGAGAATCTGGGCAGAGCAGAGCCCTTCTTCGTCCGCTGTATTCGCTCCAACTCTGAGAAGGTAAAGTCACATCACTAAAAACATGTTTTACCAGAGTCGGCGTTTTGTTTTTTTATAAGTGTCCATCCACAATGATACGGTAGTTGACAATACAAAATACAGATTTTAAAAACCACGTTGTGGACAACTCCATAGTTTTGTGACACTAAAAGCAGTTATAGTAAAACATGGTACAGTTCCATTAGGAGTCATATAACACATGAGCATCAATACATTATTGATATCAGTTATTATACATTGTTATTCGTACATAGGTATGCATAAGTAAAGAACTTAGTCAGTTAAGAACAAATTCTTATTTTCAATGACGGCCTAGGAACAGTGGGTTAACTGACAGATTTGTACCTTGTCAGCTCGGGGTTTTGAACTTGCAACCTTTCGGTTACTAGTCCAACGCTCTAACCACTAGGCTACCCTGCCGCCCCACTAGGCTACTACTTACAACCAAGATGAGGAAAATGATTGCGTTGGTTCCTCTAACGACGTTCTCTGTGTGTGTGTGTGTGTGTGTGTGTGTGTGTGTGTGTGTGTGTGTGTGTGTGTACAGAAGGAGATGTGTCTGAATGAGACCCTGGTGCTGCAGCAGCTGCGCTACACAGGCATGCTGGAGACTGTTCGCATCCGAAGGTCTGGCTATGGAGCCAAGTACACCTTCCAGGTACGCTGCACCTGTTCACTGACTCAGATAGCCAGCAGACACCGGGATGGAAGCAATGTCTGTTGTTGATTATTTACCAATAGCTAACTGTGTAACTCTGACATATATACTGAACAAAAGTATAAACGCAACATGTACCATACTCACAAAAAGCTTATTTCTCTCACATTTTGGACACATATTTGTTTACATCTGTGTTAGTGAGCATTTCTCCCTTGCAAAGATTATCCATCCACCTGACAGGTGTCTTGCATCAAGAAGCTGATTAAATAGCATGATCATTACACAGGTGCACCTTGTGTTGAACAATAAAAGACTACTCTAAAATGTGCAGTTTGTCACACAACACAATAACACAGATGTCCCAGGTTTTGAGGGAGCGTGCAATTGGCATGCGGACTGCAGGAATGTCGACCAGAGCTGTTGCTACATAATTGAATGTTCATTTCTCTACCATAAGCCGCCTCCAACATTGTTTTAAATAATTTGGCAGTATGTCCAACCGGCCTCACAACTGCAGACCATGTGTAACCATGCCAGCCCAGATCCTCCACATCTGGCTTCTTCACTTCCATGATCGTCTGAGACCAGCCACCCTGACAGGTGATAAATTGTGGGTTTGCACAACTGAAGAATTTCTGCACAAACTGTCAGAAACCGTCTCAAGAAAGCTCACCTGCTTGCTTGTCATACTCACCAGGGTCTTGACCTGACTACAGTTTGGTATTCTCACCTTCAATAGCCATTGGCATGCTGGAGAAGTGTGCTCTTCATGGATGAATCTTGGTTTCAACTGTACCGGGCAGATGGCAGACAGTGTATGGCGGTGTGTGAACAGAGTGCCCCATGGTGGCATGGTATGGTCAGGCAAAGCTACAGAAAGCAGACAATGGCATTTGATTGATGGCAATTTGAATGCACAGATATACCGTGACAAGATCCAGATGCCTATTTTCATGCCATTCATCCGCTGCCATCACCTCATGTTTCAGCATGATAATGCACGGCCCCATGTCGCAAGGATCTGTACACAATTACTGGAAGCTGAAAATGTCCCAGTTCTTCCATGGCCTGCATACTCACCAGACATGTCACCCCTTAAGCAAATTTGCTATGTTCTGGATCGACATGTACGACAGTGTTCCAGTTCCCACCAAAATTCAGCGTCTTTGCACAGCCATTGAAGAGTGGGGCAACATTCCACAGGCCACAATCAACAGCCTGATCAACTCTGAGAAATGTCATGCTGCATGAGGTAAATAAATGGTTACACCAGATACTGACTGGTATTTTTTTAAGGTGTCTGTGACCAACTGATGCAGATTACTATTCCCAGTCATGTGAAATCCATAAATTAGGGCTTAATTTATTTCAATTGACTGATTTCCTTATGAACTGTAACTCAGTAAAATTGTTGAAATTGTTACATATGTGTTTATTTTTGTTCAGTATAAGAGGGAAAATATTTATTGGGCATTGTCTGTCTTAATGTAACCCACTATCATAAATTATTGTGAAGTAGAAATTCATGACGGACACAAATAAAGTACAAAAATAATTGTCCTCCACACGATTTTGTATACAGTCCACTTCAATCACAGATAAAGGCAGTAGGTTACTTTATACAGAAAGGATAGGAGGGAGTTTGGTCTGGGAGGATGTGTGTATCACGTGAAGGTCTAGCAACCCAAACCCATGTGTGCAAATCACATAATAAAAAAAGTTGTCTGATATGCGCTAATCCTGCCCTCTCCCCTCCAATGGTTATGTCTGATCGTGTACATTGGCGTGGCCAATTACCATAACCTATAATTCCAAGACCCTAACAACAAATTGGAATTCATTATGAAGAAAATCGTGTACTGGACAAGAATGTGTTATGAAAAAAAATGTGCGGTCAAAGTCATGTGGTGGACCCCATTTTTTTTTGTGTGTGTCTGTTATGAATTTCAAATAAGTAGTTTGTCTATTTCATGAAAATCTGTGATTGTGTTGGTCAATGAACTAAGTACCTTCCATAAATAGGAATTCATCGAGCAATTCCGAGTGCTGCTGCCCAAAAACACCACACCCTCCAAGCCAGAGGACATCTCAGCCTTGTTCCAGAGGATGAATCTAGACCACACCACCTACCAGATAGGCAAAACCAAGGTTAGACAAGTGCTCCTTCACTCTTTTTACTCAGAAACCTCACTTTCCTATGATAAGTTAAAGATATAGGCTATCGTGGTGTTACTTTCTAAACTATTAGTATAAGGAAAAGGAACAGGTGGCCTATGTTCCCCAAAGAGATGTATAATAAGAGTTTTCCACTTATGTGTCTCTTGTATCTCTTCAATTGTGATCCTCAGGTTTACCTGAAGGAACTAGAGCGTCAGCAGCTGCAGGACACGCTGCACAAGGACGTGATGCGTAAGATCATCTTCCTGCAGCTCTGGTTCAGGGCGCGCCTGGAGAGGAGGTACTTCTTGGAGATGAGACAGGCGGCCATCTTGATCCAGGTAAGCTGTGTGATAACCCTTCCTTTATGTGTTCCACCATAAAACTGTCTGTACAGAAAAGGCACTGATGTCAGTTCAAAGATATTACTTTTCCCTGTATGGAATGCCTTGAATACTATCATTTTCTGTGTCTATTTCTTACCAAGAAATACATATAAATTGTCCAATAACCTTCCTATATGAGACAAGAATATTTCTGCAGACAGGCTAATAATGTGTTCTTGCCCCTGTTCGTCCCTTCCAGCGTGCATGGCGTAGGCAACACAAGGAGAGACGGCGTCAGGCGGCCACGCTGATTCAGGCCGTTTGGAGGGGCTCTAGACAGAGATCACAGTACCTCCGCAGGCGGACCAGCATCAAGAAGATACAGGCTCTAGCCAGAGGACACTCAGCACGGAGGAGGTACAGCACCAGGCCACACCACTGAAATACTTAATGTAGTATTTATAACGTTTGAAATGCCTCGAGATACTGGTAAACAGCGACTAAGTTATTATTAACAACATCTCATGAATTCCGGTACTGGTGTTGCCAGAATCCCCACAGTTATTTGTTATAAATACTTAGAAAATTGTAAGAGATGACTAACATTGTGATATGGATGTTGAACAACCTCTGAATCATGTTGGACTTTACAGGTGCCATTCAATACGGGAGGACAGGAGGAAAAAGGAAGATGAGGAAGAGGCCAGGAGGGAGGAAGCTGCAGCTAGGCTAGTGAGAGAGGCAGAGGAGGCAACCCAACTGGAAATGGATGCAGAGGAAGAGGCGTTCAGGAGAAAGAAAGAGGCAGAGTGGGAGTCCGCGGAGAGGAGGGCGAGGGAGAATGAAGAGGCAAGGCTGAGGCAGGCAGAAAGCGTCAATGAGGAACCTGAGACACAGGAGGAACTAGAGGCACAGGTGGTAGCTGAAAGGACTCTAGATGAGAGCCGGCATTGGGACAAAGTGCCTGTCCAGGACAAGGAGGAGCAGAGGGAGGAAGTGGAAGATGGAGAAGCTGCAGCTAGTTCACCTTCTGAGAAGGTGGAAAAGGGGAATGCTTCTGCTGTCTCCCAGCCTGATAAGGGCATCAGTACACAGGCTGAGGCTGGGCCCCAGCTGGAGGAGGAGAGCCAGGCTGTGGAGGAACAGGAGCAAGCCCACTCCGAGGAGCCCGAGGAGGAGGGGACCACAGAGGCAGCTGCCCCCCACTCACCAGAGAGACACAAGGGGGCTCAGGCGGCTGCGGAGGCTACCCCCTCCGCAGACCCCCAGTCGGGGCAGAAGAAGCTACGTCCTCCCCCCCTCCACAAGGTCACAGCCTCCAGGAGCCAGGAGAAGAGGGAGCTTCGGCGCCAGCGGGGCCTGGAGCACAGCCAGAGAGAGAGTAAGCGGGTCGCCTCGGCAGCCACCAAGGAGGAGCCATCCCCTAAGGTCATAGATCAGGAGGCAGCCAGCCGAGCCGAGGAAAAGCCAAAAGGCCGGACGGATAGCAAGGAGATGGATCAGTACACCTTTGTAGCCTGGAAGAAGGACGACAAGGGGAAGAAGGAAGCCAAAGCCACCACCCCTGCTCCTATACGCCCCAGCACCTTACCCCTGAACCCCCCTGAGCCAATGGCTAACAGGAACGGCCATGAGGTCCTGGGTCCAGGCAATCTGACTCGGTACAGCCAACAGGAGAAGGAGAAGGCAGAGAAATGGAAGGAGGGGAAGATTGATGTACAACAACCAGAGAGTACCAGTCCTCCTGAGGCCCACAGCAAGGACAGGATAAAAAAATATTCACAGTACGACATTTCATATCCTTCTGATATCTACACTATACTTGCTTCAGGATGTCATTGTTTTTGCAACATGAGGAAGGACTGATGATTCCCCCAGTTATGAGCATGAATTTCCCTCATCTCTGTATCGTACTTACTTTATTTCCAGGAGTGTTGGAAACTCATCATCTTTTGATGCTATGTCCCCTGGATCGGCTGGTGCTACGTCAAACAGAGAGGTAACATGCTTGTTGCTCTAGTATTATACCCACCATGTTGTGTGCCTTGCCTTTTCTTATTAACTGTTTTTTTTTCTCATCAAATATGAGGGCAGCACATCAGATCTGAACAGGCTGAAGCTAGCCAATCACATCCTTCCTGCAAGGCATCTGAATGGAAGCTCAAAGTGTCGTTGTGCTTTTCTGGCTAGGTCAGATCACGTTACCGTAAACGTGCCAAACACAAACGTCGGCTAGCTCGTAGACGCTCGCCTTTTAAGAAAAGTGCAGAAGTGGACTATTGGACCTGCTTCCCTTTGTCCCCTGTGGGCCCAAGCAGGCCCTTGCACTCAAAGTCCATGGATAAGGTATAATCACAAAGCCAGAGCACAGCTTGCCATCTCAGAGAAACTGAGCCCTGCCAGCCAAAGCAAACCTGGTGCCTCCTCGCACACCTTTGGCTCTTTATCTCTGGACTCCATTTTCTGACCTTTTCTGCCATAGTGTTTAACCCCATCATCATACACTTCCTTAGATGTAACACAGAACATAATAAAGAGGCTTCGGAGTGTATACACTTCAGGGTTGGTCAACTCCACAATGAAAACCTTTCTGGTCGACCGTCATGATTTTGCTGTTTCGACAAGCCATGTGTGTCATAATGGGCTATTTCACCCAGCAGTTAATCTTCTTTTATCAAATGTCATGTCCATGGCAGCAAAAAAAGAAGTAGTTGTAACGTAGCTACCATTTTGCCAGGCTCTTACTGTAAGTGTGTTATTAGGCAATGACTTTCCTGTGGATTACTAACGCAACTCTAATTTTTCAATTGAATGATTCATTTGTTATTTAAATAACAAGTGGTCCTAGATTATTTGTGGACTTAATAATTTGGTTTTCCCCAAATCCACCACAAAAAAAGGTCAATGTGCTGATGGGAATAAACATGGGTGTATTTTTCAGGTTATAAAATGAGAACGTCATCCATAATTTGTGTATCAATTATGAGAAGTGGTGAACTTTTAAGGTAATTGTCGCCAAGATTGGGTGTTTCTGGAAGTTGTGTAGGTGGGGTTCTCATGGAAGTTTATTGGTTGCTATTTGGTTGGGGCCATTCTTGATTGCTGGAAATGTTATCTCTTTCCTATCACAACTGAAACAAATGATCTATCACCATTGAGTTTCTAACAAGGCCTTATCTTCTCAAACTGTGCTTTTGAACACCTGCTCAATGGGAAGGGAATTGTGTAGTTTGATTCCTCACACTGTTCTTATTTTTTCTCCCTGTATCGCCAGTCTCCTACAGAGGATGGGTCAAAGGGCAGCATGAAGAGGAGGACCCATGACACATCAGGCCACCAGGACACTGTCCATACTCATCCTTCCACCCCAGAGAAGTACGCTGCTTCAGGGAAACTAATGGGAGATATTGTACAGCAGGATGGGGAACAGAACAGTCCTGCCTTGATTCATGGCTGTTTCCTTTTGGGTTGTGAAAAGAGACTGGGTTGGACCTAGAAATATTGGTTTTGTTTATTTGATGAGTCATAAGCGCTTTTGGCAGGCCACAGCATAAAATGGTTTGGGAACTAGTGGTGTAGATTAGAACCATACTTGGCCAATATTATGGTTTGATGCCTTGGGTTTTGGATGTCAAATCGCATACTTATGTCCTAAGGGTCTTCCGGATAACCCCAATGCTTGTGTGATGGTGATGGAAAGAGGCTAATATAGTAACAGTGGAGGAAAACACTTCAGCAGACGATTTTGTCCACCCAGGCGGTCTGAGTCAGATGGCCCATGGGAAAACACTCTTTCTTGTGTAATCAAACTGTCCAGCTCCATGTGGCTTGCTGCACAAACAAGAGTTTCCCATATATAGCTATAGAGACAGATTATTGGATGGGATAAATTCCTTAACTTCATTTACTCTTTCATTAATTAACTTTTTTGAATGTGCTGTGCCATGACAAAGTTATCGGATTGGAAGATCGAATATTGCGCTTTGTTTTGATTTAGCTTTGGATTGTTACCATGGTTCTCAGTGAGCGGAGTTGTAAACTCTGAAAATATGTGGTGCTGGACTGTAACGATGAGAAAATGTAGTACTGTAGTCTTGCATACATAAACCCTCACAGGTCTGCCTCTTGATATTCACACTTCATAAAGATTCAGCATTCACATCTCACACATCTGTTCACTAAAACAAAGCATGTTCTATCCAATTCTCATGCATGGTGGCAGATGTGATCTATGTCTGAACAACAGGTACTCTTGTAATTGTTATACATGTTATTAGGATTAGACACATTACTCACCTGTGCCTATTTACTTTAGTGCAGTCTTGCGCCAATAATTAGTCAACCCCATTAAAAACCATAATACACGTTAATAACCCATGTTAGACTTACAGTGCATTTACGTTGACTGAGTGCGGTTACAGTTTGATTGTGCTGTAGACCCACAGGGTTCCTGAGGAAGATCCTGAAGAAACGTCCCCATAAGGAGCCTCAGACCCCTGACGATGTAGAACTGACCATGGCCCAGGCCCTGATCGAACGAGGAGAAGGTAAGAGGCACCTGGTCGCAGCCTTGAGGGACACCAAATATGTGACCTGACCAGGAAAAACTCTGTCCTAGTTCTACAATAGGTTATACAATAAGGCTCACATTATTTGTGCTGATCTGGTCTGGAATTGTCAGTGGTTTTAATCATGTGAAGGTGCTGGAAAAGTGCAGTGACGTAGGTAGGGGTGATACAGGGTCAGCCACTTCCTGAACATGGGACCCAGAGAGAAAATCCAGGTGTTTGCTTTCAGGGTAAATAATGAGGCAAGTAGGATTAAGCTCTTATCAAAACAAGATAGTTTGGACCTTTCATGAATTTGGCTCGAGCCTCTTGCTATGGCAGTGCATGAGAGTTTGGCGTTTAAGAGGGGTAAAAAGGGATGTTATATCTAGTGATATGAAGAACCCCGTAAAAAAAACTAATTTGGAATGAAGTTAAAAGCTTTCATTTCATGGACAAAACAAAATATATTGAACAAAAATATAAACGCAACATGTAAAGTATTGGTCCCATGTTTCATGAGCTAAAATAAAAGATACCAGAAATGTTCCATACACACAAATATATTTCTTCTCAAATGTTGAGGCCAAATTTGTTTACCTCCTTGTTTGTGGGCATTTCTCATTTGCCAAGATAATCCATCCACCTGACAGATGTAGCATATCAAGAAGCTGATTAAACAGCATGATCATTACATAGGTGCTCCTTGTGCTGGGGACAAAAGGTCACTCTAAAATGTGCAGTTTTGTCACACAACACACTGCCACAGATGTCTCAAGTTTTTAGCGAGTGCGCAATTGACATGCTGTCTGTAGGAATGTCCACCAGAGCTGTTGTCAGAGAACTGAATGTTCCTTTATCTAACATAGCCCGCCTCCAATATAGTTTTAGAGAATTTGGCAGTACTTCCAACTGGCCTCACAACTTGAGACTACGTATAACCACATCAGCCCTGGACCTACACATCCGGCTCCTACACCTGCGTAATTGTCTGAGACCAGCCACCCGGAAAGCTGATGAAACTGAAGAGTATTTCTGTCTGTAATAAAAACCCTTTTGTGGGTAAAAAACGTATTCTGATTGGCTGGGCCTGGCTCCCCAGTAGGTGGGCATATGCCCTCCCAGGCCCCCACCCATGGTTGTGCCCCTGCCCAGTCATGTGAAATCCATAGATTAGGACCTAATGAATTTATTGACTGATTTTCCTTATATGAACTGTACAGTGGCTTGCAAAATATTCACCCCTCTTGGCATTTTTCCTATTTTGTTGCCTTACAACCTGGAAGTAAAATGGAATTAAATTTTTTTGGGGGGGGTTGTATCATTTGATTTACACAACATACCTACTACTTTGAAGATGCAAAATACTTTTTTTTGTGAAACAAACAATGAATAAGACAAAAAAAAACAGAACTTGAGCGTGCATAACTATTCACCCCCCCCAAAGTCAATACTTTGTAGAGCCACCTTTTGCAGCAATTACAGCTGCAAGTCTCTTGGGGTATGTCTCTATAAGTTTGGCACATCTAGCCACTGGAATTTTTGGCTATTCTTCAAGGCAAAACTGCTCCAGCTCCTTCAAGTTGGATGGGTTCCGTGTTCGCCAATGGCTTTTTCTGTCCACTCTTCCGTAAAGCCCAGCTCTGTGGAGTGTACGGCTTCGTGGTCCTATGGGCAGATACTCCAATCTCCGCTGTGGAGCTTTGCAGCTCCTGCAGGGTTCTCTTTGTTGCCTCTCTGATTAATGCCCTCCTAGCCTGGTCTGCGAGTTTTGGTGGGCGGCCCTCTCTTGGCAGGTTTGTTGTGGTGCTTAATAATAATGGATTTAATGGTACTCCGTGGGATGTTCAAAGTTTCAGAACTTTTGTTTTATAACCCAACCCTGATCACTACTTCTCCACAACTTTGTCCCTGACCAGTTTGGAGAGTTCCTTGGTCTTCATGGTGCCGCTTAGTGGTGTTGTAGACTCTGGGTCTTTCAGAACAGGTGTGCGTACACACACACACACACACACACACACACACACACGTATATTAATCAATCATATGACACTTAGATTGCACACAGGTGGACTGTATTTAACTAATGTGACTTCTGAAGGTAATTGGTTACAGCAGATCTTATTTAGGGACTTCATAGCAAAGGGATGAATACATATGCACGCACCACTTTTCTGTTTAAAAAAAAAAAATTTTAACAAACTATTTTTTTTAAAATTTCACTTCACCAATTTGGACTATTTTGTATGTCCATTACATGAAATCAAAATCAATTTAAATTGCAGTTTGTAATGCACAAAATAGGAAAAACGCCAAGGGGGATGAATACTTTTGCAAGGCACTGTAACTCAGTGAAATTGTTGAAATTCTTACATGTTGCATTTATATTTTTGTTCACTATATATTAAATGCGCCCAGGTCCCATCAATCTACATTTTACAGCTTGTTGTACTTCCTAGTTTTAGAGCTTTGATGGCTGTCAGATTCTACAGCAAAGTTAGATATCTTTATTCCAAGCACTGTTTGTTTTCAAATAATGTATTATGGTATTTGTACATATTGACAACACTGCTCTCTCTCTCTTCCACACAACACCACCTCTCTCACACATCCCGCTCCCACCCAGACCCGGCTAGTGGAGGTCGGGCGGTGAGCCGGAACCCCACCATCAAGATCAGCCGGGCCACACGGGTCTCAGAGCAGTGGAACGCCTCACTGGACCGGGAGATTACCAACGCCAACGAGCTCCGACATCTGGATGAGTTCCTGGGGAATCAGGTCGGACTGCTTTTCTGCTTCTTCATACAACTAAAGCCTAACTGTTATGAGGGTTGTTCTCCGTGACACACCTTGTGTAGTTTCCAGATGCATAGAGCTAAAATACACTTATTGTATGCTCCGCGATATTTTCAATTGACCACGTGTTTAATCTCTCTGTAGGTGAATGACTTCCGCTCCAGGGGGAAGCAGTTGTCGGCAACCGAGCACATCTTCGTCACAGCCACCATGCAGTTCAGAGAGACCATCAAGGGAATGTACTCTCTCCCAGTATGTGGACACACACACTCACACACTATGGATTATGAATGGGTGATGCTTTATGCATTTCTGACTCGCTCTCTTTCTCTCCCGTGGTGGACAGAAACCCCACATTGGCTACAACGGTCTGATGCGTGGCTACCAGAACAAGGTGATCAGCCTGGCCGGAGACAAGCAGAAGGGTGAGGTGCAGCTGGTGGTCAACCTCTTTCAGTCTGTCCTGGACGGCTTCATACGGGGAGAGATCAAGAAGGAGGAGGCAGAACCAGCTAAGGTGAACTTGCTTATTTTGTCATAGGGCTATTATCAATGTTTTTTCTGTGTCAAAAAGAGGCTTGACTTAGGTGGTGGGTGTGATAGGGGGCGTGGCAATCTACCCATCAGCGCGGCTGAACATTTTAAAGGCTAACATCTTGGCGGTGTAGGCATTTTTAAGGCAATTTCCTGCAATTCTTCACATTTTGCCATGGAGCGGAGAGAACATTTTGCAATTTTAAAGCTAATTTCCTGCATTTTGCTATGGCTAATGCTGTGTTCTTTTGCTCAAATAGAAAAACAAAATCAAAACCATTTAAGGCTTTTGTAAAACCAGTGCCTCACTGTATGATAAACACAACATTGATAGATATATGGGTTAAATAAATTGGGTATTGATGTGTTTGTCTGTATTTCAGCCTGATAAAACTCGGAAGAAGAGGCGCAAAAAATACAAGAGTGTAAGTACAAAGGATCAGCCCTAAATTCTTTCCACTCTGTTCTCAATATGGCATGAAACAGGTAACTGCCAAAATAAAGGAAACACCAACATAGTGTCTCAATAGGGCGTTAGGGCACCACGAGCCAGAACACCTTCAATGCACCTTGGCATAGATTCTACAAGTGTCTGGAACTCTATTGGAGGGATGCGACACCCTTCTTCCATCTAAAATGTGGTGTTTTGTTGACGGGAAAACGCTGTCTCAGGCACCGCTTCAGAATCTACCGTAAGTGTTCAATTGGGTGGAGATCTGGTGACTGAGATGGCCATGGCATATGGTTTACATTGTTTTCATGCTCATCAAACCATTCAGGGACCATTCGGGCCCCGTGGATGGGGGCATTGTCATCCTATAGGGGCATTGCCATGGTAGCCAAAACAATGGCCTGCCCAGAATTTTTATACATGACCCTAAGCGTGATGTTAATTGATTAATTAACTCAGGAACCACACCTGTGTGGAAGCAACTGCTAATTTACTCAAGTGTTTCCATTATTTTTGGCAGGTACCTATTCAGGTAGGTATGTATTCAAAGAAATGACTCTCTAAAGATTTATATCAATGGTCCTGTGGTTATGGTTTAGATGGAGAACCCTTTGGACCATGTGTTCAGCACGTACCAGGTTAACATCATGCAGTCCTGTGACCAGTGCAGCTCCTATATCTGGGGCATGGAGAAAGCCTGCATGTGTAGCTGTGAGTACCACACACACACAAATATTCGGAAAATATTTAAGTACGACACTCCAAATGATTGTGAATGTTGAGAATATTTTTTACATTCTTCTGAGCCCCACCGTGAACTCAAATGCTAAGATAATATTTGTATTCCTCCAGATTGCAAGATGGTGTGCCACAAGAAGTGCCTCTGCAAAATTGTCACAGACTGCTCCACGTTTTGTGTCAAAAAGGTAAACTTTTTAACCTCATTCTTGGACCATGACTTAGGTTGGCTGATGTCAAGTCAGGATTGGTCCCTATGTTACTCCTATGTGACTAACCTGCCACTGACGGTTGACGTCTGTATGCAGAGTGATGAGGAGTCTGGAGGCCTGCACTTTGGGGTGCGAGTCTGTCACCTGACCAGTGACAAGAACACTGTTCCCATGGTGCTGGAGATAATGCTGGAGCACGTGGAGATGAACGGCCTGTACACGGAGGGGATCTACCGCAAGTCTGGCTCTGCCAACCGCATGAAGGAGCTCCACCAGCTAATGGAGACTGGTAAGGACCAGCCATAGCATAAACAGTATAGCAGCGCTTTCAAGAGAGCTACAAAGATATTGAAGGCTAACACTTGAAGGGTTCTACGTAAGACGTACTTAACATGTAAGCACCAGTGTGTTTGTTTTATTTCATAATGCCTAAAGATCTTATGTATGACGTAAGAATGCCTCTTCATGTTCCCATTCCATGACTTGTGTAATGGTTGATGTTGTGTGGCAGACCCCCACGCTGTGTGCCTGGAGGACTACCCCATCCACACAGTGACGGGGCTGGTCAAACAGTGGCTGAGGGAGCTGCCTGACCCCCTCATGACCTTCATTCATTACAATGACTTCCTTCGGGCCGTAGGTGAGTCCTGTTATAACGCTAGGTTTAGACAAAACTCTGCCCTGCTAAAGACCATGGCTCTTCTCCAGGATTGAGAGAGATGGCTACTCTTCTTTTCTTCTTCAGCCCCTATATTAGCCCATGTGGGTTATGCTCTCCTTTGTATATTCTACTGAGCTATTCTACTGCATGTTGAAATGTGGTGTAATATTGTCGAGTGTCATTGCGTTACATTTGCTGTTGATCCAAAATGTTGGTACTTTTCTCCTCCAGAACATCCTGAAAAGCAAGAACAGCTACATGCCATCTACAAAGTGTTGGAACAACTCCCCACCGCATGCTTCAACACCTTGGAAAGGCTCGTCTTCCATCTAGTCAGGTGCGATACTCATGGCCGGGGCTCTCGATTGGTTGAATAAAGGATTAATGACAAAAAACACCATGCTCAGTGTATGTTGCTGGACAAATACAATTTGAAAGGACACATTTTTCCCCTCAAACATGAGTAACGTTTATTTCCTTTCCCAGAGTGTCTAAGGAGGAGTCTCACAACCGCATGTCTCCCAACTCCCTGGCCATCGTGTTTGCCCCCTGCATCCTACGCTGTCCAGACAGCGCCGACCCGCTCATGAGCATGAGGGACGTGGCCAAGACCACCACGTAAGTCTCTCTCTGATCACTGCATAGACCGGAACCACTGTTACTTTATATATCTGGAACACATGTTTAAATCATTTAAAATGACACATTAAGCATCTCCAATCCAAAATTAAATCTAGAATTGGCTTCCTATTTCGCAACAAAGCATCCTTCACTCATGCTGCCAAACGTACCCTCGTAAAACTGACTATCCTACCGATCCTTGACTCTGATGTAATTTACAAAATAGCCTCCAACACTACTCAGCAAATTGGATTCAGTCTATCACAGTGCCATCCGTTTTGTCACCAAAGCCCCAAATACTACCCACCACTGTGCCCTGTATGTTCTCATTGGCTGGCCTTCGCTTCATATTCGTTGCCAAACCCACTGGCTCCAGGTCATCTATAAGTCTTTGATGGGTAAAGCTCCGCCTTATCTCAGCTCACTGGTCACCATAGCAGCACCCACCCGTAGCACGCGCTCCAGCAGGTATATTTCACTGGTCATCCCCAAAGCCACTTCCTCCTTCAGCCGCCTTTCCTTCCAGTTCTCTGCTGCCAATGACTGGAACAAACTGCAAAAATAACTGAAGCTGGAGACTCATATCTCCCTCACTAGCTTTAAGCACCAGCTGTCAGAGCAGCTCAAAGATCACTGTAACTGTACAAAGCCCATCTGTAAATCGCCCGCCCAACTACCTCATCCCCATCCTGTTATTTATTTTTGCTCCTTTGCACCCCAGTATCTCTACTTGCACATTCATCTTCTGCACATCTATCACTCCAGTGCTTAATTGCTATATTGTAATTATTTTGCCACTATGGCCTATTTATGGCCGTACCTCCCTTATCCTACCTCATTTGCACACACTGTATATAGACTTTTTCTATTGTATTATTGACTGTTTGTTTATTCCATGTGTAACTCTGTTTGTGTCGCACTGCTTTGCTTTATCTTGGCCAGGTTGCAGTTGTAAATGAACTAGCCTACCTGGTTCTCAACTAGCCTACCTAGTTAAATAAAGGTGAAATAATAAAAGGGGGGAAAGAAATACAATAAAATAAATGGTCCATTTTAGAATGAATTTGATTGATCTCAACCCTAGTCTTTGCTGTTATCAAGTGATTATTTTGTTCAGGCAACTAGGTAGGACACTCACTCTATGAAGAACAACGCAGTGCCTTTAACACAATAGAATTGGATGACTAACATGTCATGTCTGTGTCCCAGGTGTGTGGAGATGCTGATCAACGAGCAGATCCGAAGCTACAACGAGAAGATGGAAGAGATTGAACAGCTGGAGTATGCCGAGGCTCTGGCCGTCAACCAGCTCAAACTCAAGAGGCAGAACACGGTACGCACAATGCTACATGCCTTGGTCTGTCTGAACAATACCCAGGGTTGGGCTCAATCTCATGTCAATTCAGGAAGTTAACTGACATTTCAATTTGTTTTTCTCAATTTCTGTTTACTTCCTGAGTTGAAATGGATTGACCCGTAGACTCACTAGGCAAACCAACCATAGTCACGAACTTGATGTACTGTTGGGCAGTGTTCTACTCTCTATTGTCCCATGTCCACCATGGGTTACTGCTCATTGTTTTGTGGTTCTCCCTTCAGCTGCACTGGCATTTGCCCCTCAGGTTTTCTGCTCCGTACAAAGGAGTGGTGGTACGTATCCACTTAGCTCCAGTTCTCCTGGTAGCTAGATGCAGTTTGCCATGTCCACCCGTCTGTGCATGACGTGTAGTAGTCGATGCCCCCCCCCTTCCCCTCCTTTTCATACTAACTGGTAGTATTCAATATTGCAGTGGTCACCCAACTATGGTTTCGGAGAACTACAGGGCATGCAGGCTTTTGTTCCAGCCCAGCGTTAACACAACTAAGTCAATGAATGGTGGACCCAAGTAAAGACCAGAATCAGTAGAGTTGTTAGTGCTGCGCTGTAGCAAATTCCTGCGTACCTTACCTGCTCTTAGTAGCTCTCCGGGAACTTGTTAGACCCCTGTGATACTGCATATTTGTTTCAGTCCCCAGCGTCTGTGATGGGAAGGTTCTTCAGGGTGATGGTGTTGGGTTGGTGTTGTTGGTCTTTTCTACATAGGATTTTGTGTATGGTTTGACTTTTGTATGGTTGACTAGTATTTAGTGACATTTAACTCTTGATCATAACTCACTTGTGCTTTGTGGAACATGCATGATTCCACACAGCACAACCACGGTTTTAGAGGGATGGTTTGTGGATTCTTCCTGTTCACCAGTACCAAGCATTTGGAACTCATTGGGAAATGGGGAATGCTTGACATGGGAATGACTTGTCTGTCTTGATGATATACTTTTTTCTCCTAGTGTAAAATAACCTTGTATCATATGACATGACTTCTGCTTAGATTTGCAGTCTCAAGCTGCGTTCAATAGTGCATCAAACCCTTCCCATCCGATACCGTTTTCCTACATGTTGTGTGGTTGAATAACACAGTGCCTGTTTCTCCCTACTGATCGTGACACAACCTCCTGCCTGCCTTAGGGTATCATGGTTCCCTGGTACCTTATGCAACACTATGCATGATTACTTAACACAGCCCCCCCCCCCCCCCCCCCCCCCCAACCCCCACACCACTATTCTCATTCATTCATTCATTCATTCATCCTCTTAACCGGTATGGTGTAGACTTGCCATTGCGATAGCCCAATCGTTGAGGTGTCCTGAATAACTGTGTGTTCTCTCCCAGGTGCATGAGAAAGAGTGCTCTGACCTGACTGTGGTCCCAGGGAACGATGTTCCGCTGGACTCCGATACGGAGGCTGAGAAGAACCTGATGGCGCGCATCAAGTCCATCAAACAGGAGAAGTAAGAACCGAGCAGAGCCTCTGAGTCACGCCTAGATTCACTACTGAATTAAGCACATTTTAATACTGTGATTTATACACTGGTTGTATTTATATTCAGTGGTTATATCTGATTTGATATAGTTTTGGGTTGCGAATATCCACCAACCCTTGGTTACTTTTGTGACCCCTCTGTTCTCTCTCCCTTCCCCCTATTTTCCAGGGAGGAACTAGCCTACAGACTGCCAGAGCTGGAGCAGCCTGGTTCAGACCAGGAGAACCTGGATTCTGAGGCGTCGGTGAGCTCTGAGAGCCTGCTGGACGAGCGCTGCCACAACTCTGAGCCCGAAGGTCAGTATTAAAGGTACTGTCTCACCCACCCCCCCCTTTCCTACCTATTCACACACATGTTTCTCATCGGCCTACCCGGCCCTGTCTGTCCATGTTGTCTCTGATGTAGGTCTAGACAAGCTGTGGTGAAACTGGTGGTGCATTTAAAGAGGGTGGCGGAGGTCTGCTCTCTAGCAGGTTGGAGGCTCCCAGTTTCACAAGCAACGTTTTGTGTGTTTGCATGAGTGTCTGTGTGGCACGCAGAGATATTGACCGAACTAACATGGTGTTTATTTGTGGTGATAGTGAGCCCTTTCCGGATGGCTGTTACTCTCGAACTCTGAGTGGATGATGCTGTTTTTTCCCCTCTTAACACTTACTTTCTCATCCTCGTTCTCTCCTGCTGAATTAGGCCAAGTTGACCTTGCCCAGAGACCTAAGGCCCCAGGGGGCATTCCTCTCTCTGCAACCTAGTCTCCTCTGGCTCCACCTCCCGGCCACAACACCATCGCCCCATCATCCTCGGCACGGTAAAGCTGCCGCCGGACATCCACTCGCAGCCCTCCGCTGCGGCCCTCAACCCCTCCTGCCAGCCATGGCTTCAGCCTGATCAAGAGGCAGAAACACCCCGTCCGACGCAAAGACGGCACCCAGTCCCTGTACATCAGTCCAGACAAAGGCCTGTTCCCCTCTCCCACCTCCTCCATCTCCTCCCTCTCTAGCTCCACATCACAAAGTCTCCAGGCCACCAGCAAGGCACTCAGATGCTTCTCAGACCCCGACATCCCCTATAGTGACCCAGCTTGACACAGACAGGAGACAGAATAGAACTCGATAAGGAACTGGATATCTATGGTGGGCCCCCCTCGGTCTTGAGGATACAGTATGGAGTCTGTTATTGTCGCTGTTGCCATGGACACGGATCATGGATGTGTGTTTATATACTTGTGACTTATGCCTGGTAATAACAGGATGTGTCACCAAGCACTTTTTCTACACTTAATATATTGTTGTAGTTTTTTAAGAGACAAATTAAATCAAGTTTGCGCGGCCGCATGGACTCTATGGACAAATGTTTTCTTTTTTAAATACTTAGTTTTCATGAGGAAAAACTGCAGGCAATTGCACATTTCCATTCCACGGTCTCCTTATGAGAAGACCCAAACAGTTTGCTCAATGTAAAGTCAATAGTGCCTTGATTTGCACATTGTCAGTGTACAAATTCGTTGGTAATTTCTACTTTTAATATTCGATGAGGGGGGGTGTATGTATCTTTGTATGATACTCTTGTGCTGGTTCAAAGAAATTGTACCAACTCGAGACATGCTCGAACGAGGACCAAAACACTTGTGATCCAGTTATGGGGCCTTGAACAGCCTTCTCGTGGGAAATGGATTAACGCCACGTTCTTCCCTCTCCCACCATTTCCTCCCTGTATAGGAACTGCTTTCATTTGTCAAAGGGGAAATGGGAGCAGCACTAGCCACTTTCCTCCTGGATGAAAACCCGCTAAACCCTTGTCAAGGTCTGCATGCCATGTCTTATAAATTGACCTTTTTTAGATTCTACTTTCTGTAACGTTTCTGCAGCTACATACATATGGCTTCAGTCAACTGTACTGTACCTGCCACTATGTCAATCGGAGGGTCAGGATCACTATCGACTACAGAGGACCCCCTCTTCAAAAGTTGTTTGACATGTAATACTAATGAGTGATTCCTCACGGAACCAGACCAAAAAAAAAACATGCTTTTGGGGGGTTTTCACGAAATGTAATCTATGGAATAGTCCTTTGGAGGAAGGATTGTCATATATTTGACATTTTGTATCTAAAAGCATAATTTGAGAAATAATGAATCAAAGTTGGCATATGTATGTCATTTTGGACCTCACCTAGGCCTCCTTTTAAAGCTCCAGGATGTTTCATCTGTAGATGCGAAAGTAAAGATTGGTGTCATATGAAGCTCTACCTCTTGCTCTGTAATATGAGTAGTATTTTAATTTCAATAAGACATTTTTTACATTAATTGATGAATATTGACAAATTGAATATTGAAAATATAGATTTTTTTGATTTGGCCTATTTATCAATATATTGTTGAACATACTTTAGTCTACATGCATATCAAAGTTCAAGAGTGGGATCTCTGCTAGTTTAAGTTATGGCCCATTTTTATCCAGAGCAATTGACGTAGTAGGCATTGTAGCCAATCACAGCCCTCCTTTTACTTGTATCATTGCACATCCTGAAAATCACCAGCAGGAATCCATTTTCACTTTCACTCTGTTGGTAATGCTTACAAATTTGGATCATAACGCTAAAAGTAGCAGACACCCCAGTCTGGAACTTTGATATGCCCGCAGAGTATATTATGTTCAACAATATATGTATTGATAGCAATGATTCTCATCTATCATTGCATAATAATCACCGCTCTTTTGGACATAACACCTAACACCTGTTTTTTTTTTTAGACCTTTGAGCTATTGCTCTGGGTAGGAAATAGTCCATTGCTTGAGCTAATAGACGCTTGAGGGACCTGTATTATGAGTCTAATGCATTATCAAATGCCTCCTAGCGTGTAGAGGAGAACCAACACAATCGACCAAGCCATTGTTAACGTGATCATTGTGGGTACCTGTTTGGGGTTATTAGTAGGACCCCAGAGCAAAGCGTTACAGCTTCATATGACACTAATTGTTGCTTTGTAGCATCTACAGATTCAACATTATGGTGTGTTAAAGGAATAAAGACAAAATGTCAGAAATATCCCAGTAATACTTCTTCCAATGGATTACATTTTGTGAGGGGGGGGGGGGGGGGGTGGTGGTGGTGTGTCTGGGTTTTGTGAGGAATCACACTGTCCTTCTGACTGCTGTTTGATGTTTGTGCCTGCATACTGAGAATGCCAATTTGGAATGTCTGGGATTGAATGGTGTGAATTGAATGATGTGAGCTGTAATGAATATTAACAGGACAATACAGTACATGCTTGTATCCCATGCTGTGGTCTTTTAATTTTGGGGTTTTACCATTGATTCACCACTAGCCGGAGACAAAATAAGAGACCAGTGTAGTGAATCTGGATGTTAATTATTGAGAGGTCAGCCCATGTAGTGAGGCAGCTAATGATATAAGCATCCAATACAAGTGACTCAAAAGCAAAGGTGCTGTATGGTCTTCCTGATTTTTATACCAGTGTATGTAAGGAATCCTACTGGTGATTATTCTCTCTAAACTAAAAGCAGAATCTTGTATCACAAGACTGTGGCACATTCTGTTTTTGTCTGTCCTTACAGTATGAGGAAGTTATCAACGTGAACTAAGATGACAACAGGGCCTGTTAATCATTTACTCCAACGATAAAGGCTTGCACTCCCTTTTCCCCGTATTGCGCTGTCTATAGTTTCCACAACACTGGCCACAGCAAACTTTGATACTAGTGTACGTGAGATTTCATAACTTTTATAAAACCATGACCAGCAAGAGTGCTGTTTTTGTAAATAAGTTTTTATTCAACACTATTATAAAACCATGACCAGCAAGAGTGCTGTTTTTGCAAATAAGTTTATTTAACACTATTATAAAACCATGACCAGCAAGAGTGCTGTTTTTGTAAATAAGTTTATTTAACACTATTATAAAACCATGACCAGCAAGAGTGCTGTTTTTGTAAATAAGTTTATTTAACACTATTATAAAACCATGACCAGCAAGAGTGCTGTTTTTGTAAATAAGTTTTTATTCAACACTATTATAAAACCATGACCAGCAAGAGTGCTGTTTTTGCAAATAAGTTTATTTAACACTATTATAAAACCATGACCAGCAAGAGTGCTGTTTTTGTAAATAAGTTTATTTAACACTATTATAAAACCATGACCAGCAAGAGTGCTGTTTTTGTAAATAAGTTTATTTAACACTATTATAAAACCATGACCAGCAAGAGTGCTGTTTTTGTAAATAAGTTTTTATTCAACACTATTAAACAATGCGCTTCTCCCTACTTTCACTCATGCTGCAGCTGCAATGAATGAATAGCCAAGTGTATCGATAGCCCTGCATTTTATTTATTAGCATCTTGTTTGTTTTAATATCATGGAATATTTCAATCTCTGGTCATAGGAACAACATTTGTGCATGAGGCAGATGTGGAAGCGGTGCGACTTCAGTTAGAAGAGGTGTCCCCTCTGGAGGAAAGAAAGAGGCTGCTCTCTCCCTCCACTGAGACTAATGCTGTGTTCAAAACTGAGATCTCAGACTTCAGTGCGTTCTAGACAACTGGGAGCTAAAAAAACAAAACGAGATCTGACTGGGGAAAATGAGTTTTGAACGATCATCCACCTCAGAATTCAAAGTTCGTAACTCGGGCATCTTTCTAGAGCTCCAACTTTCCGACCTGAAGATCACTGACGTCATTTGACAGTTTCTTTTGGAGTTCACTTTTGTCTTGAAAGCACCATGACCATCAGATGCAATTATCAGCCCAGTAAAATAAAGACTAATTATTAAAATGTATGCTCAGCTGTGCCTCAAGTGCTACACCAACTGACCTATTTTATCAAAGCTTGTTTTGAAATATACGGTCTGAGAACAATATTGGCATGCCAGGCATATAGCCAATGGTGTGAATGTATTAGGCTACTGCACAAACATTCCTACAGAACTGTTTATATTGTTACATTTAAGTCATGTTAAAAAAAAAAAAAAAAGAATGTAGATCTTGGCTTGCTTTTTGACTCAAAGGTTGGTGATCACTGTAAGAAGTACCAACTGCTGTTAGTACATTTTCTCTATATTCGAAGCCTAACACATGGACAAGATCTGACAAGGACCCAAAAAATATGCACATGTATTCATGCACACATTGAGGGTGCTTTGATTTTTACCTATAGTCTCATCTGCTGCAGCAAAGGAACAGACTTGGGGGAGTGACAGTGGTGGGCAGCATTGTGCCAAAGGACATTACCGCCACCACTCAAACAAGTCACAGTTCGAATTGTGGAGCACATCTGAAAAAGAGGGTGTCAAAGCATTGTTTCTTAACAGCTCAACTTCTACACTTAGACCATACAGCAGTGTGACAGTCTTGATCTGAAAGATATCCACCCTGGCAGGCATTTTGAACCTTAAACCCATTAGTGCGTTTCACCAAATAGTGAGCCAGGGAACCACTGTCAATATGTGACAGATAGCAGTGTGTATTTGGAAGTGCTCCAAACAGCCCTACTGTAGAAGCTTGAGGGATATGTGTATCAAATCCATGTTTGAATACAGATTTTACAAGGGTCTCTAATTGTAAAATCATATGCAGTAGTATTGAGAAATGTACAAATCAGGTGACATAAGTACACTATGGCTAAAAGATTATCCATGTGTTGAGTCTGAATAAGTTTACAGGTGGCACTAGAGCAGGGCTCTCCAACCCTGGTCCTGGAGAGCTACCTTACTGTGGGTTTTTGTTGTAACCAACCCTGGTCCTGGAGAGCTACCTTACTGTGGGTTTTTGTTGTAACCAGTCCTGGAGAGCTACCTTACTGTGGGTTTTTGTTGTAACCAGTCCTGGAGAGCTACCTTACTGTGGGGTTTTGTTGTAACCAGTCCTGGAGAGCTACCTTACTGTGGGGTTTTGTTGTAACCAGTCCTGGAGAGCTACCTTACTGTGGGGTTTTGTTGTAACCAGTCCTGGAGAGCTACCTTACTGTGGGGTTTTGTAACCAGTCCTGGAGAGCTACCTTACTGTGGGGTTTTGTTGTAACCAGTCCTGGAGAGCTACCTTACTGTGGGTTTTTGTTGTGAGCTACCCTACTGTGGGTTTTTGTTGTAACCAAGCCTGGAGAGCTACCTTACTGTGGGTTTTTGTTGTAACCAACCCTGGTCCTGCTAGTGGCTAACGCTAGACCCGGATGTTGCGTAGCTGCCAAAACAAGGTTGTTTATATTAAAAGACAAAGTTGCCGGCTAGGCCACATTCTACAGTATGTTTCAGGAAGTGAAAGTCACAGGTTAATGTACTGCAAACTGATTTTATTGAGTTCGGTAATGGTCACATGATCAAACAAGGTCTTTCCCAAACAAAGCACATTCATTGAGTAGCAGGCAGATGCAGTATGTGATAGATTACACCGTCAGATGAGAGAGCTCCAACAGGTTCTCCTCAGAAAACAGTGACAAGCCCGTTAGTGAACTGAGTCGAGATCAGCAACACCACATAGCTCAAAGAATAATCCTACCACAGCACTAGTTTGTCATTCCATTAAAAATATAAAACTGCTCGGCAAGGACAAGCTGGCACTCCTTCACTGGCCAACTTTAAGACAAACTTCCCCACGCTCCCTTTACTAGGCATACATTTGATAGAGCCAGACAGTTATATTTAATCAAAACTGCTATCCAGACATTTCCAGAGCAAGACCTTATGGTTCATTAGTTCTCAAGTTAACTAAATGAAGCAGAAAGTAACTCAAATGTTTCGCCTTACTCTAGTGTCCCGGATACCAGTTTAGATTGAATAAGAACCTAATTCACAATGCCCTGTCAACACCCTCCAAACAAAAGATAACATTAAAATAATGCAAAAGCAGCCAAATGGATTAAAAAGTCCTTGGAAGTGCTCCTGATAAAAACAGCATCCAAAGAATCAATTAAATAATTAAGGAGTCGTGTTTAAAGAGCAGGTTGTTCCCTGATGATGATTTCATCATTGTGTGCGTTGTGCTAAAGCGTCGCTCCGTCCCGCTGACGACAGACCACCTCTGGTCATGGGACGTCCTGAAGATATTACTTCTTTGGATGCTGCTCAAAATAAGGAGGGAATAAATCAACAGATGGAAACAACTGTGTGTGTGGTCAGGATATTCAGTAGAAATGCTACAGATGTGTGGGGCAAAAATATTCCAGGGATAATTATCACTTCTTGACCAGGACCCATTTGTCTGGACTTGGCATAGATACTGTACTTCGCACTGGGCAGACATCTGTGGTTCTTGGTGTTAGGCTAGCTGAATTGAGACCTGTTTTTAGGGAGTGTAGTGTACTTACAGCGGCGTTCAGGGCTTGTTCCAGGTCCTCGATGATGTCCTGCTCGTCCTCCAGCCCCACAGACAGACGGACCATTGTGTCACTGATCCCAAGGGCCGCCCTATCACTCTCAGGAACAGACGCATGGGTCATTATCGCCCTGAGAGAGGGAACGAAGAGGGTAATAAATAACTCACAATTCAAACAAAAAAAAAGTGCATTTCTGATTAAAGGCCAAGTTATGCAGGGGTGTGTGTAATGTTGTGCCTCAGAGTATCTTGAAAGCACTTAGACATTTTATCATGACTATTGAACAGGTATGATCAGAGGCCGTCGGCGCTCTTTTAAAAAGGTCCTTACTACTGAAAAGTGTCTGTTCCAGGTGCATAGGAGTCAAAATAAGAATACTGGAAGGAGACCCGCACACTGTCAAAGGGTATAGATACAAAACTGAGGCTTGAATGCCAAATACATTTACATCATTTAGGAGACACTCTTATCCAGAGCGACTTAGTGAATTCATCTTAAGAGTGCCAGGTGGGACAACCACATTACACAGGCATAAAAAGTACATTATTCATCTATCGTAGCTATCATCAGTAGAGAGGGCTAGAAGGGGGATTATTTAAGATACTTTTTGAAGAGGTAGGGTTTGATGTTTTCAGAAGATGGATAAGGACTCTGCTGTCCTAGCTTGGGGGGGGGGGGGGATCTGGTTCCACTATTGGGGTGTCAGGACAGAGAAGAGCTTGGACTGGGCTTAACCTGTGGGGAGTTATTCACATACAGTTTAATATGTAAGATGGCAAAATAATTGAATATTATATTATTCGTGCCCTGGTCCTGTAAGAGCTCTTTGTCACTTCCCACAAACCGGGTTGTGATAACTCACTCATTCTTGTGTTTTAATAAAATGTATTGTATACTGTGTGTGTGGCAGGCTTACAATGATGGCAAAAAAACATTTGAGAGTGCGCTGACCCTGGTGCTAGAGGGGGTACGCAGCTGGAGGTTGAATGTTTGAGTGTCATCCGTATAGCAATGATAGCTCCGTCATATCCTCAAATGGTCTCCTGAGTGACTTGGTTTATCGAGAGAAGAGGGACTAGAACCAAGCCCTGGGGGACACCAGTAATGAGTGTACGTGGTGCAGACAGATCTTCTCCACGTCACCAGGTAGGAGCGGCCTGCCAGGTAGGATGCAATCTAAGAAGCAGGTGTGTGCACCAACAATTTACACTGATGGCGTGAGGCCACCGTTTGTTTTCACCTTTTATTTATTGCCTTTCTTGCATTATGATATTCTTTGGGCACCATGATGTTTCCATTAAACATCTTTATTTTGCATTCAAGCCTCAGTTTTGGATCCATTTATTTGACAGTGTGCAGGTCTCCATTTCTTCACTATTAAACAGGTTAAATGTATTTTGTCTGATTCAAGTTGGTTCAAAATAAATACAATTATCTTAACCACTGCTGCCCCCTTATGGCATTTTGTTAAGTTAAGCAATTCAAATACTGCACATTTTCATACCACAGCATATTAATTGGTTCAGCTGAAACATTGTAATTAACAAGACTAGTGGAATAGTGAATGAATCGTAATATTGTAGCAGTTTAATGTTAAGGTTTATTGATGATATCTGGGTATACTTACGGATGCTCTGCCAAGCTTTCATAACCACCGAGGCTCTCGGCAAGTGCAAATAACTTGAAATAAAAACAGCACAATATGTTATTGCAGTGTCCATCTGTGATTGAATCAACACATACTGTAGTAAAATACAATGATGCCCGATTCATACTATAGAGCCGATCCTTGCAGTCACTTCCTGCAACTACGTTGTATGCATAACCATATCAGCCCAGTGCAGCTCGTCTTGGCATTGTCGTGTCAATCACACATGAGCGTCTCAATTTTGTAATTACCTTTAAGTTGCTGAGGAACATGGTGGCGTTCTCCAGTTTTCCCTTTATGTAGAAGGTGATCATCCCTGGGCAGCCTGTGCACTGTTTCTTCATCAGCTCGTGCTGGGGGTGGGAGGGCAAGCCTGTAGAGTGGAGAGGGAATAAGAGGAAAACCAATCGGTCAACTGTTAGATTCAATGACCAAGGTGCGGTCCATTCAATCAGAGAATATGAGGGTAACTGGAGATGCATGAACTGTGTTTATACTGGCCCAGGGAATTACCAGAGTGACTACATTGATATTGTTTTATATCATCCAGAAAGCAGGTCATGTCAAAATATGTTACATGTGTTTTATACAACATACAGAAATACAAGTTTGATATCCAGAGACCCCACCCCCCGTCACCTGGGAAGATGACACGGTCCACCCTGGGGTCGGCCTCCAGGAACTTGGCCACTGCCAGGGCGTTCTTGAAGTGCTGCCTCATGCGCAGGTGCAGGGTTTTCAGGCCGCGGTTACACAGGTAGCAGTCAAAGGGGGACGGTACCGCTCCGAGGGCTTTAGGATCAGGATTAAGGCACAATAAGGAAGAACAAAGTCTTACAAAACCTACCAATCAGCCCCTCCGATAAACAACCAACAAGAGTGCTACACAAAGCTTTCTTTATCGGCGGTTTAGAATTGGAAAGCCCTGGCATCACGAGCATGTGCGGATGTTTGATGAGCGAAAGTAGGTCACAAGAGTTGAGCAACTGCGTCGATGAGTGCTTCAAATCATAGTAGGGTAAAAATGTGACGGTTTATCACCTAAACATACATGGCTTTTTGCCAGTTGCTATTCATTCATCTCTCACCATTCTGTAGAAACCTCAGTCGGTCATACAGGTCCTCACGGTTCACAGACACCAGGCCCATTACAACGTCACTGTGACCTGTCAATCAAATATTTAAACTCAGATTTGATCAAACCCAATGGGAATTCTCTTCAGTCAACATCAATGTA